>NC_089683.1:110118255-110760755 GCF_031753505.1 Anomalospiza imberbis
AAAATAACATCATCCTGGAAAAGTAGATTAGAAATTATTCTCCACATTTTTCAAGAAAAAAATGGGGGAAAACGGCGATCTTACTTGATTTATCCTAATGAAGATTTACTGTTCCTTAAATAATAGAAGAAGTATTGAAGAGCATGGCTCAAACCAAGCTCAGCCTTTCGGAGAAACTTCACCGTTTCTGGTTTTCATAAGAAAGCATCCTCCAGTTGCCATCCTACGAACCTCAGCTTTTTGATGCTGCTGGTACTGAACCCCCTTGTCCCTCCAGAACCGCAGGGCTCAAACTTTAGCGGGCTGGAAGATGAAGGCAATGGAATAAAGGGAAAGCAAAGCTATTTTGATTGCACAGTGCCACCCACTGTCGGAGAGACAGACGGCCGCTGCCCGGGATGGGCGGCGCTTGCTGCTGCCATCCGTAACAAAGATATATTTATCTGAGATTTATCTGATATCTGAGAGAGACAGATAAGGCAGCTCTCTACATACAGTAGGATATAGACACACAGATACCGCTGGAGTGAGTCGTATTATATATATATATATATATATATATGATATAAATATTGCCTACATCAATCAATATCTCTGTACTCATTCTGAGTCTTGATGGGTCACAGAAAGCTGAGCTGAAGTGAGTGGAGATCCAGCGAGGAGGAGACATTGCTGGGAAAACTTTGGATGGGTCTGGAGGTCATGAGTGTCTAGGAAAACACATCAGTTGGGTGCCAGCCCCTCTGGAAGGCCTGCAGGCGTAGAAAGGATAGTCAAGGAGATTGGGAGGGGATGGAGATGTGGTAGTGCAGGGAAACAGGGTCCCATGTGCATGTTTCAGTGAAGATGCTTAATTTGGTGTTTGCAATAGATACATATTTTGATTATCAGCAGCTTAGGAGTTTCAGGATGGATGGAATTATGCGGTTAATTTCCTCTGTCTGGACATGAGGTGGAAAATATTTCACGCAAAGCACCATGTCACTCTCTGGGTTATGCCATTGTTCATCTACAGAAGGGAAGATATTTCCAACAGATTAATGAGGAGCTCAGACCAGAGCATCCCAAGACCCTCCAAGCCTACAGAACAGTGTATCCTGGGAAAAGACTGAGCTGTATTTTTCTATACATCCACCACCCATGGCCAAAGGCAATGAAGCAGCCGGAGAGCAGGGCGTGCTCTGGCGAGCTGGGAGCTCTTGCAGGATGGTGTTCTCTTCTGCAGAGACGCCCTTGGAGGAGAGATCTTTCATTAAGATTGTCATTTGCTACCATTTCCATCCCCACAGAGGCTGCCTCCTCCTCACAGGCAGCATCCCCAGGGAGGGAGCGCTTGTGAAATATTCATACATCAGAAGAAATTACATTTGTAAGCGTGGACTGCAAAGCGACAACTGGCTGGAGGGGCAAGCAGGGAAAAACAACAGGAGCGAGGGAGGGAGAAAGAAAAGAGGCAGAATGTGGGAAATGGAAGGTGAGCTGTGATTTCTCCCTGCCAAAATGCAGCGAGGAGCTTTGTGGGCTCTGCTGGGGCTCATTTATGAGGGCATGTGTAGGGAATAGATTTTGTCCTCATTTGGGGATGTCTAAACAGCATTTGTGTTCGTGCTTCTGTGAGACTGAAGAATAACCTCACCCAAGCATGTACAAGGGACAAAAATGCCCCCTAACCACTGGCAGATCTGTGTCATGGGTTTGAACAGTTTGGGCATTTCTGCAGGGTCTACTCCAGTTTTAAAGAACGTACCAAAAAATTCCACATTTTGGGATTTTTGGCGAAATGGGATTGAACAGCAGGAAAAAGGCAAACCCAAGCCCATTTAGCCCTGCATGTCAGGAGACTTCAGGCCCATGAGCAACAGGAGGCAGCTGAGTGCTTGGTGCAGCCTTTGGGTATCTCCAGCACACAGCTGCAAATCTTTTACATCCTGATGGAACACTAATGCTCCACAAGCACATTGCAAGAACTCCTTGAGAAATACATATTCCCTCTTAAAAACCACCCTTTTCATTTTTCTCTTCTCTCTGTGTCTCCCCCTGAGGACTGGATTCCTTATGAAGATCCAGTGCCTAAGACCTCTAGCACTGTCAGTAACAGTGAAAACTGGAAGAATCATTATTTTTAATACTGTGATCATTAAGATCCCCCATTGCTGATGCAGTCTGTTGCCCAGATAATTTATCCAGATAGGCTATAGGTATAGGAAAGGGGACGGATAGCATCCTACAGATGTTTTCTTGAGATGATGGTTTCCCTCCCTGCATCCTTACAGCCTCCCTACGCCCTCCTAGCTGGGTCCTCGCCTCCCTTGCAGGAAGCACACGCACGCTCACATGATGAGGGAGCAAGTTTTGACTATTTTAGGGCCTGAAATTTCCCTGTCGGCATGGCAACTTTCAACTCCTCACCTCTGACGGAAGCTGCTTAAAATAGAAAACCCAGAAAGCAAGCTTTGTGCTCCATGCTCAGCAAGCCCGGCTCCAGTATGGCACACAGGGCAGGATCTGGCCTCACAGGGCCAGAGAAATGCCAGGGCTAAGGAAGATGAACCATAGGCCATCACCACCCCCTGCTGCAGTTCGTAAAATAGCACCTGAATCTTCATGATTTTTGCTGGTATCCCGTCCCTATCCAGCCTTCTTAGCTCAGGGAAGCTTTGTTTCAATATTCCCAGACTTATCCACAGGCACCGAGCCTCCATCTTTCCATGGATACTGTCTCCATCTTAGATATATTTTCCCCCACACCTCCAGGGCTATTCAGTACCGCGGGAAGTGACGACCCTCCAAGCTTACTTTTTATTTACTTTTTTTTTTTTTTTCCCTTTGCAAAACCCATTAATTTTTTACACTTACTCTTTTTCCCAAACCAATTTTTCCTCCAGCTCACACATAAACAATTGTGATTGCATGGGGTCAAGTGGGCATGTGGTGTGTCTCCCCTAATCCCCGCTTAACCTAATTCATTTTCTGTCTAAGAACAAAACTCTGCGAGATTCATTCAAGAGTCTGGATTATGTCTCTCTTGGCCTACAGTGCTCACATAGGATTAGGGAATGAAAAACCCTAGAAGTCATTGGCGAGGCACTAAACCTGCAAACAACCCAAACACCTCAAAAATCCCTTTCTGTGCCTGGATTTGAGCTATGAGCCAGGATGTGTGGGAAGAGCTTCTCCACTGAAACGTCACTGCCAACACAGAGTCCAGCCCTCAGGGCTATTTTTAGGTCAATAGGGTCTGGACTTTGCTGTCATATTTTGTGCCTGAGGGCTTTTTCCCCTTATTTTCTCCTCTCTGCAACCCAAAGTTTTCTGGGGAGTTCAGTGGATGGAGCTGGGATGTCTGGGAGGTTTTATATGGCTTTCATATGGGAAAAATAAAGTCAATCTTCTACATCAGGAAGAAGGGCTTGTTTTCTACAAACACAATCACTGCTGCTTGTTGTTGCTTCTAGGGGAGCTTGTTGACATTTTTCAATCAAAATATTTTCCACTCTCCCTACAATTGATGTCTTTTTCTTTTCTCCCCTCCTCCTCCTCCTCCCCTTCAGTTTGGCAGGTGTTGCTTTTTTAAACAATTTATGCACTTTCATTTCTATGTGTTTTTGAAAGGGCAACAAACACCCAAGCATGTTTCTTTCCCTTTCTGCAGGTGGGCAGTGAGTATTATCATAAAGAATGTCTCTCTCTCCTGTCTTTATTTTATTTATTCCCATCCTTTTTTCCACTGCTTCCCTCTTTCCCGAACTTGTCGAAACTGCTCCAAGCAGGCAAAGGGCAAACCCCAGCTCCCCTCTGGAGAGCAGGAAGCACCCCACTGAGCCAGGCAGGGCCAGTAACCTCTGCTTTCCAGGATAAAAATGGATTCACTTCACTTTTCCTCCTTAATTTGAGATCCATGGATGCTTGACTGAGGCACCTCTAACAAGGCATCTTCTCAAGAGTCTGCTGCAGGCTCCTGGCTCCAAGAGGACACAGGACTCAGCTGGGAGGAGAAGTTACCTCCAAGCACAGGGATGAGCTCTTGTCAGAAGCAAGCCTGGGACACTGTCCCCTGCAGATGTTTTCACCTTTTTTTGGGTATTCTGACTCTTTTAAAAGCAGCCACTGGAAATGGGGATGACCTGTATTTCACCTGACTTGCATTTCTAAATCGCTGCTCATAGATTGCCTTAGAGGAGAAACAGGGATGCCCATTCCCCAGACCAGATAGAAAACCTCAGGGTTGCTTCTCTTACACAAAATGCCAGAGGAGATTTAATGCTTTACTACCACAGTGTGTGCTGTTGTTCAGCCTAAGAGGCAGCAAATCCCCATTTCCCAGGCAAAGCTCCTCCTGAGCTCCTCTATGGGCATGGAAGCTGCTACAGCCTCCAAGGAATACTAGGAAGAGTGTGGGATATCAAGAAAAAGCAGTCTAGCTGGACAAGCAGGTAGCTGCAGCTCATCTAAAGGACCTGCAGATAAGAGAAAAACAGCAACAGAAATTTCAAAAGCAGATTAAGAGAGGAAAAAAAGTGCATTAATCTCATTTCTAGGCCAGGGCAAAAAAATCAGGTGTTTGGGAGTGATTTACCAAAGTGTGCTCATTCCAAATATCAGCTTTCCTGGAGCTATTGAACAGTGAAGCAAAGTTAATATACTCATGTAATTGCCTTTATATATAAATGTGTGTGGTGTCATTATTAACACAGCCAATACCAGGAGCTTTATTTCTTGATTCCCCTGAGTGAGACATGAGTCCCGAGGTGCCCTGGGCGTGAAGCCCTTAAGCCTGGAGCTGCAGGTGGGTTCCTGCAGGACTACAAAGGGTGCCTGTGCTCCAGCTGCCCAAGCAGACAGGGTAAACACCCTCGGCCCTAACTATTATAGGAAAGAGTGAGCCCACATGTCCTGACTCACTCCCTGAGGGACACCCAGCAGAGGAGCTTGTGGTCACCCTGCATCCCTCCTGCCCCACCACTGGCCTTTGCTGTGGCTGCAGCTGGTTCCCTCTGAACGTTGGAGCCTCTCTGACCTCTGCTCCCAAGGGAGTGCACCCTCCTTTCCCAAATTCACCCTTTGTCTCCTGTTCCTCCTTCTGTGCAGCCCCAGTTCCTCCTTCAGATGCCCCTTCCTCTGTGGCAGGAACTGGCAGTGATGGAGCTCCCTTTGGAGCAGCCCCAGGTTAGGATTAGCCCATTGCTCCCTACCGACGGTGTTCATCTTCCAGAGGTGTAAACAACTTGTTGAAAATAAATCAAAGTTAAATATCTTTAACTGATTTGGAGCTTCTGGTTTGGAGCTTCTCCATCAGCCTCACAGTCTTACCTTGCATGATGGCCATGCAATCACAATGCTTCGAGCTTTGGCACAGGGATAGGACAGAAAATTGTGTCTGTGTCTACAGAAAAAAGGGGATGATCAGGATGAGGAGAAAGGATCAGGGAGCAGTGGAGCAGATTTGTGCCACCAAAGGACGTTTTTCCTCTGTATCACCTTCATTCCTGTTTAACTCCCCCCAGCCCCTCACCAGCCACCAGCTGAAGCCCAAACCAGCTTTGCGTGTTCAAGCTCTGTCCGAGGGAACAGAAACCTGCTGTGAGAAGCCAAGATGTTGGGATAAACGGAGAATTTCCTAAAATTATTGCAAAAAAAAGGCTAGCTACTATTTAATTCAGATATTGCTAATGAGAATTGCCTGGGTAGGCTGTACGGATTACTAGAAAGTCCCTTCCATACCTCTCGGTTGGTCTGACTATTTAAAACGCCCTCTGTCCCCTCCCTAGGCACCCCTCGACTGCCCCTGCTGGCAGGACATCTGCCAGGGCAGGATGATAAGACAAAGAAGCCACCATAAATCACAGCTGCTAATTGCAAAGCTGTGTGTATCCATCCTTGCCCTTTTGTGCCTTCGCCTTCAATCCACAGCCTGCCCATCCGATCCATCTCCCTGGCAGTCCTGCTCCTTCGTGCCTTCCTCCGTGTGCTGCTCCCCTTTATGCTCTGAAGCACAGCCTCTGCTTCCTCACAATCAGCTTGATTCCCTGTGTCTTCCTTCTGCAGCATTCCTGGCCCCTTTGCCAGCTTGTTCACTCCTTTTATATTTCTCTTCTTCCTCGAGCATCATCACCATCCTAGCTTCCCTGCTTGCCTCTCCAAACAGACACACGTGATGTTTTGCTGTTGCCATGCTTTTCAGACATAAACTAATTATGGTCTACAAGTCAGAAGGTCAGCAGTAGGATCCTTATTTTTGCAGCCCTCGATCTCACTATGTCAATGCACACACGTCCAAACACGGACGAAGGTCTTTCAGGGACATGGTCAGGCCCAGACACCAAAACCCCATAAAACCAGTAAAAAAGGTTGGTTCTTATCATAGAAACACTCCCTTGTCAGCATATGCTGCACCCAGTGCTCGAGAGAAAAGCCACGTCAGCTGCACTTTAATGTCAGAAATGTTCAGGAGGCAAAACTGCCAACCTGCCAAGCTTTGGGTCATCACTTCACCCTTAAAACTTTAGCCAGCCTCCAGATTTCCAGGAATGGGTTTTTAACCACCCAGAAGAGTGTTGGGAGACGGCAAGAGGCCATACTTTTACATTCAAGAGACTGAGGAAACATATCAGGAATAGATCCCAGGGAGAGGAGGAAACCCCCCAGGGATTACTAGGAGCCAGTTTAGTGCTTTCCTGGGGGAAAAATAAATTGCTGGGCAAACCAAGAACTGACAGTCTCTGAGGCAGTGTTTGACTACCAGCAGAAAACTATCCTTGATATTTGCTGTCAGTGCTTTGCTCCAGCCTGAACTGCCTCCACCCAAGCAAAGTTGTTCCACAGGTTTCAAACACTGAAAAATTGTAGGAAAAACAGGGTTAAAATATTTCAGAGACCAAAGCAAACCAGGAAACTTCTTCTGTGAGCCAAATACCATTACTTTTTTGCAGAGACTTCCAGACTGTGGGACCCCAGCATTAGCAAATCTTGTTAACAATTTGCTTGAGCATTTTTGTGAGGCACCAGAAGAATGGGTTACGTGTCTTATTGATTTAATGACAACTATTGCTGCTGGGAATTGATGCTTTCATTAGAGAAAGCAGGTTAGCAATAGACTTGTGAATGCCTGGCCAACTCAGGAGGTGGCAGGGAACAAATGGTTTCCCCTATTGAAATAAAACTTCCAGGCAAGGTGTAATGCAGGAAGACTCTGCTAATATCACGGAGCTGTAACACAGCTCTGGTTCACTGGATTAAAAAATCCCATAGTTGCTGAAACCCTCCAAAGATTATGATTAATATATCATCTCTTTGGGAAAGAGCAGCGAAATACCTGATCAAAGCTAGTACTGGTTGCTGAATATCTGCCTTTGAAATAGGACTCAGTTTCCCCATGCTGGAAATCTTTGGCTGATGATGCCACATATCTTGGATGACAATTCCTAGAAGAATGTAGACAACCTGAGGCAGAGAAGGCTTCCTCATTGGGAAAAATTCAGAAAGGAAATTGAGGGTTGAGGTGGGAAGAGACCTCTGGAGGTCACATGGTCCTGTTTCATCTGTGAATTCCCTGTGGATGCATCCCTATTCTCTCCTTGAAGTCCTTAACAGAGATGTGGGGCAGCACTGGGGGGCTCCGCTATCAATCCCTGCATCAATTTTCCCCTGAGTGGGCTTTGTGCCACCAACCACAACCCTCTGGACCCAGACATTCAGCTGCCTTTCAAGCCACCCTGCCATCCCTTCCTCTAACCTGCGCTTTGTCCAGGGGGATGTCACAGGAGACAGTGTCTTTACCTCAGCTAGCTAAAGAACATCCACCCCGTCACCTCCTTTGGGTTGGTTAAGCACAGTTTCCCCCTGGCCTTTCCCTTTTTCTGCTAAAATAACAGCAGGGCCCAAGGATGTGGTATTTTAAGAAAACAACGAGATTGAGAGACAGATGCTAAGTGTTCAAAGACTTCTGGCAGAGATAAACTGCAGTATCAGTCTCTATCAGATGGAGAGCACAGGCCCCACGCTTCGGGGGAGAGGCTTAATGGTTTAATAGAGCTTTCCCACCTCTCACTAGCGAGCTCCAGCCCTGCACAGAGATATGTGAGCACCAAGGGGAGACAACCCCAGATGTAAATAAATCATTAGAAGCCCTCACTCAGGGTCTCAGCACTGAAGACATTATTTGGGCATGTTTCAAGCAAGAAGCAGAGCTTGTTTCCCTGTGCCAGGTTATGTCCCACACCTCCTGGAGGAGGGTGGATCTCTCTTCATTCTTCCTACTGCCTCTGGGGCTACATCCTGCATTTTCTTTGGTGTTTCGGGCTTTTTAGCAGGTACTTAACTGTTCATGTGAGTGTACCATGATTATGCTCATGGTGGGAGAGGATGGGTCAAAGAATTTTCTGAATTCTGCTTCCTATTTGTCTTTTTTTTTTGTCTGCCTCCCTCTCCACCTTGGCTTTCTGCTGCTCCACCACTGTTACCCTACAAAGCAAGCACAGCTTGGCTCTGCAGGTTGTCCTCCATCTGCAGCCTCCACCCCAACACTCAATTCGGTGGAAACTTCTAGCCTTCAGCTAGATGGGAAAGGAAGGAGGAAGAGAAACTTCCATGTGGCTGCTTGTGGTGCAGCATCTCTCCTGTTTGCTGGGGAACAGGGCCAAATCTTGGCATCCTCACTGACTCCATTTCTGGGGAGGGATGTCCTCTGCAAGCTTCATCTTCCTGTACAATGGCTTCCAGAGGCTTTGCCCACTGAGGGCTGATGGTTAAGCATTTAAACACGACAGCTTATGTGCATCCAACAAGACCTACCCAGTTTTATCCACAAGGAAAAGGGAAGCTTGTGATGGTACCACTGCTCTATTTCCTCTGAAGGCACTGACATGTATTTAGCATGGCAGTTAATACTCACGTGGTTTAGCTTGATGAAATGAAGGAAGAGAAAGGGAGAAGGACACAAGCATACAGACTGGGAGAGAGGAAAAATCCTGAAAATGCCATCAAACCTGCCAGGCATCCTTACTGCTGCCATTGGGAATAAGATTTTTTTTCAAGTACAATGGCAGCAAATAGTTCAAAGATGTGATTTCGAGGACCCCCCTAAGAAATCCTCCTCCTTGCTATGTGAAGCTTCGCTTTTTCTGATCAGTTTTTAACATCCTGCTTAGACCACTGTACTGATTACAAAATTAAGTTGCTCCTCTGAAATCAGGATGTCTACACTAAGTAACAGCCAAAGAAGCTCTAGTCCCAAATCCCACATAAGAAGCTCTGGCACCCACAAATTTCACAGGATTTTTGGGTGCTCACCACCTCCTAGGCAGGATGTGTCCTCAAATGACTGAACTGAGAAGAAAAAAAAAAAAAAAAAGAAAAAAGTCCTCTCAAAAGTAAAACATGCTTCTGAAGCAAAATTAGCATTTGGCAGAGAAGTGACTCATGGTGACTGAGGGCTTCGTGCAGCCCTTCTCTGAAGCATCCAGAATCTTTTTCTAGCTTGTGATTCACCAGAAAATGGTAGATGAGCACATCTTGACTTAAGCAAAAACTGAGGGTGTTACAAAAGAAGATGAACGTCTCTTCTCTGCTCTCTGAAATGGTGCTGCTGGCAACTCCGTGGTGCCAGGAAGAGGGAAGACAGCATTTCTAGGGTAGGTTAAAAGGCAGAAAGCTTGATTTACAGTGTATTCTAAGTCTTTGGGAAGCCTGATAGTGAACCAGTGGTGGATTCCACTTCACACAGAGCAGGATCCTGCAGGGGAGAGTGACATGTCAGCTCTTCTGAGGGCCTGATACCTTTTTTTTTTATTATTTATTGCAGGACCCCATTTTTGGCAAATTTTCCATATGCTCTTGTGACCCATAGCCCTTCCCAGACTCCAAAAAATCCCATCTTCAGGCTCTTCACAAAGACCCTTCAGATTTCTTTGAGAAGAATCTTTGGGAATGGGGATCAGCAAAGCACTTGAGCACCACCCTAAACCCCATCTACACTTCCCCTTCAGACACAGCCTCGCATCAGCGGCACTGTGCGCAGAATTTTATCAACACACCACATGAACTGCAGTTTCACCACCTAATTTGCTACAGGACAGAAGGAAGGAGACATCTATAAGATAGGTGTATGTTTACTGAGTGGAGCGCATATGTAACAAATTTGGGTTAGAGTCCAGCATGAAATGGGGCAAGCACAACACCTCCAGCTCTGCAATGTTCCGGGAGAACCTTTCTGCCCAAGGCAGGGCACAGTGTGGAGCCAACAACAGGCACATCTGGCTGATGCCCCAGGGACAAGCACTAGGCTGATGCCCCAGGGACTCTTGCTTTTTGCAGGAGCCCCAGCTGTCCAGGCACAGAGAGGCAATGAAATACATTTTGTTTGTGGTTGGAGTAGCTGGGTTTACTGATGGCTAAGGTGAAAAGACCAGCCCGTCTTCTGCTTCTTGTTTCATAGCTATGCCCCTTGTCATACTTCATTGCTACATCTCTTTTAATTATTTTTTAATCCAGATGACTCCACACAGCAAAGTCCCGAGTCAAGCAGTCTCTTACTCTCTATCAGAGAGAAATAAATGTTGACAATGATAATTTTTGCTTCACATCAAGTAGAATTAAGTGATGTCCAGCTTTTGTCATGACTACAAAATATTTTCACTGGGCCGAGGATTCTCCTTGGACAAATGCTCATCACAAAACAGCACCTTCCCAAGCACCTTCCCTCATAATTATCCCCCTGGTCAAAATTTCCAGGACCTTCTTACTGCAAAAACACGACGACACTGATGGCCTGGCTTAACCTGAGCTCATCTTAAACAATCTAAATCAGGTTTTGTGGGAAGGCTAGCCACGACTACAGAGCAGTACTGGGGGTGAGCACTTGAGGTGGTGGATGTTAGCCGAGCCCTGCTGGATGGCAGCATCATGCTACAGGCACTTGAGGGATCCCCGGGTGAGTGGCTCCAGACATCCAAGTGCAAAGTCCTTTCTAGACACTTGTGTTGTGAATGCAGGCAAGGGCAAGTGACTTTGGGCTTTTGTGCTTCTCTTCTCTGGGCTTTCCATGAAAAGGAAGATGAAAATTGCTTCCCCCATGCTGTTGCTGGAGGGAATCCGAGAATCCGAGCAGGAGCCCTTTCCATAAGGATACTTTGCTGTACGATCATCCACCTGCCCTAAGGTACCTGCTGAACCTTTTTGTGGAACTGTAAAAGGAGTGACATCGGGCCAGCCACACAGACCTGAGCACAAAATGCTGCCTTGGTGAGGCTGCTGCCTTGAGCAGCAAAGGAAAAAAAATTTTTAAAAAAAGGAGTAAAATTCCAATCCTGCCATTGCTTTCATGGTAATCAGCATGGCATTATGCAGAATGATTTGTAATTTCACACTGACAGCTATTCTCTTCTGGCAGCCGCCATGACTTAAACAAATGTCTGACGCTGCAAGGGGCTGAGGGTTTGTGCCTTTGACAAAAACCCCAGTTCAATGAGGAGCCCAAAGAGAAGGAGACACTGCTCTGCATCCTCATTTCAATCCTGGCCTATGGATCATGGAGTCCTTCCTTGGTGCCTATGGTTGTTCTGGGATGTCAGCCTCACTTGAAATTCCTTTTGCAGAGCAAACAAAAAGCATAACCTGTGGACTTTGCTTTGAATATTCTCCTTTTCCTCTGATGGAGAAGTGCCTGGAATGAGAGGCAGTGCAGGGATAATCAGCTTGAGCCAACATGGCTGATTTTGAATGTGAATAAGAAATGCCAAAGTAATATCCAGCCTCTTACTTGAGCAAAAACTTGTATTTTGTTAAAGATAGACAAAGCAGGCAGCAAGTTCCTGGGCAAAAAGTGATCGAGTAACTCTTCAGCTGTACAGGTTTACAGGAAATTGTCTAATTTTCCTTACAACTCACAAAACGAGGGAAGCAGGATACAGAAAATGAGAAATATTCTCTTTTTGCCTTGACTTAACTTGTCTTTTCAACTGAACTTCTCAGAAATCCAAGTCCAGTGACTGGAGGAGCTTCAGCCTTATGAGCTGTCTGGTCCTGGACACTGAAGAGGATCAAACACAAAATGGGATGAGGCTCCAGAGCTGGAATGCTCCGGTTCAGGCTCATTCATAATATTAATATTTCTCTTGCCATCAGGTCTTGTTCATTCAAGATACCTGTATAGCTCAGGCCCTCCCACCAACCACAAGAATGCCCTGCCAATCCACAGGGATTTCCTACAGGGCTATTTTTAGAAAAAAATCAGAGTTTCGAATCAATAAAAACTGCTTAGGTCAGAGTTCCATCTGTGTCGAGCCTGGCTGGTTTTCAATCAATCTCTTCATTAAATTTTCATGTCTTGATAGAAAATTATGAAAAAAAAAAAAAAAAAAGAGGATTTGTTATTGTGTAGGAAAAAAAATTGCCTTTCAAGCAAAGCAGCTATAATTTGTCCAAAGTTGATCCACACTTACAGAACTTCTTTGACTTCTGTGAATATTTTTAGTCTTTGTCTGGCTACTTTTGATGGTTTATTTAAGGTGTTGTTGGCACAAGTGGGAGATTTCTGGGAACTTTTTAAAAGCTTTTAAGTTTTTTTGCTTTTATTCTGGAAGCTTTTGTGTGCCCAACAGCTGACAAGCTGTTTCCAGCTCTAGTGGCTTGTCCAATAAAATATATTAATGTTCCCTACGGCCTTGATACATTTCTGTGATGCTCAGAAAAATAGAGGGCTGTAATTCCCACCTCAAAGCCTCTCACCAAGTACTCTGCCTGATATGTAAAAACCCCAGTGTCCTGAGGCATTTGTAATATAAAGCTGAGGTTATATAATGAACCATCCCCTTCAATCCCGATCGGGACAGATCCAAGGTCATTTCCCTGGTAATTTCAGGAGACTTTGGCACAAACCCATGGCTTTTTTTTTTACATATAATTACAAGCCACTTTTGAAAATATTGCCTGATACCACCAAAATTTTCTCAACCCAAAGAGAGGTTTTTTCCAAAATTTTTTCCTCCTTGCAATGCTTTTTTTCCCCCAGGTGCTCCTTTATCAGGGTTAGGAGGTGTCGGCATCTCTTTTGATGCTGTCCAACACGTGAGATCCAACAGGAGGTGGCACAGTGGTCCCTTCAAGCAGAGGAGCAGTTCCCCCAGGTGGCTCTGGCACATCTGTCTGGGATTTTGTGCCCCGTGGCCCCTTCAGTCTGAAGGCACGTGAGCCTTGCCAGTTCATAGATTAACATCAAACCAGCCCCATCCAAGTAAAGGCCTTTTTTCTAATTCCAAAAATGTGGCTGCTCTCCTCAGTGGGCATGGCTCCACAGCCTCTCCATTCCCCTCCTTCCCAAGCCCTGGCTGGGCCCTGGGGTCCTTTAATGTTTGAGTTCTTCCTTTTAATCTCAGATTTAGTCTTGAGAAGAGTAAATGCTTTGCAGCCTGAGTGGAGCCAGCCAGGAGCTACTCCCCAATAAACATCTTGTCCTTTGTTTCGCCCGGCAATGTTATCTAGGTCATTGTTTTAGCTTTCCTGCTCAGTCCCACTCAAGGTGACTGAAACCACATAGAAACCATAAAATGGGGAAGTTTTATGGTTTCCCAGTTTTCAGGGCCCATCTTCACCCATTCTTTGGATGCTCACCTCACCTTCTCCACCCTAATTTCCAGCCCACTGAGAGCTCCTGAGGTTTCTCACTTCCTCATGGCAGTGTCTCACCAATCCCCCCCATGGGTAGGATTTGCTGAGGTCATTCTGCACAGAGGACAAGGCCAGGTTGTCATCACTGGTGCATCTGGTGGGCAGTGGGGTGAACCTCAAACACCTGAACGCTGTCTCTGTAAAGAAATCAACCCCCTAAGGCTCAGCTCTGTAACAGTGAGCATGAAAATGAAAAAAAAAACCTTTTTTTTTTTTTTTTTTTTTTTTAAAGAGAGTTGACTTTTCTATCCCCACTCAGCTCTGTGTTTACCTCTGAACATCAGCACTCCTGGCAGGACTGTGTTTCCATGTAACACACACTCCCCTTGGATAATTACACTTAATTGCTGGTGTTGGTGGCTCAGACATCGCCCAGGCTCCACCATGATTCCACAGCAGCGCTGGGGAGCCGAGCAGGGCCACCACGTGTGGTCCAAGCTGCATCCCCAGGATGCCCAGTGCCACTCGCACCCCCTCCCTGCTCCCTTGGCAGCTCTGGGAAAATAAAAAAAGGCCCAGAGTCTGTTACAGCAAGATGCAGAGGTCTGCTCCAGCATGCAGGCCAGGAGTTATCTGTGAAGTGGGAATCTCCCCTTTCATCCCAGCCAATTAACTCCGAAGGATAAAGATGGGGATGGAGCCGACAGCAGCTGAGTTTATCACAGCTTTCAATTTAGAAGAAACAACCCTCTAATGTGTGCTCTGAGCAGAGAGATATCACACAAGCCAGGGTTTTAGGAAGCATTCCTGATTTTTCCAGACTTCTCTCCTTAAGACATTCCCATTGCCTCTTCTGAGCTCCAGGGAGATCAGCAAGGGCCAAAATGGGATGGTGGGGGAGCAGCAGCCAAGGACAGGCAGGAAGGACTGGCTGGAAACCCTTGGACCCAGGGTGGGGAGCACTGAGGCTGGTGTAACTTCTGCCCCGTGGGGCCCTGCAACAGATAACCCTCCCCCATCAGGAAGGGATTTGCACCTGGAGCCTCGGTTCCTGCGCTCACACTGCTTTTCTCACCTGGAAAAGGCCCTGCTCAAGGGAAGGACCCCACAGAGCTTTATGAAGGCAGTAGTGTGACCCCAGCACATAACTGAGATGCCAGATTTGCAGCAGCCTCTAACATAAATATTTTGTTGGTTGCTCGAATGGGGTATGAAGAGAATAGCTATTTTTCTGTCTTATTTTTGAAGCCCTTCACTTGTTCTTTTGTAGTTTCAGAAATGCCCAGCTCTGCAGGAAGGTTAGCAAGAGCTTGGTGTTCTACCCCTAGGGTATGAATCAGAGTGAGTGGGCACAGGATAACTCGCAGCCTGCCTGCCTGCTCACTTAAGGATCTGCTCTTTGCTCAGCACCAGAAACAGGGCTTTATTGCCAAATAATCCTTCATTGCTGAAATCATCAACCCCAGCACTCTGAAATATCAAGAGATAAATACTAATTTCAGTGATTCCCTAAGCCACGCTCACAGAACTTGTTCACAGTGTTTATCTCTATCTGTTTCAGCCAAAAATTGTTCTAATACTTCTTCTTGGTAATTATTTGAAAAAAAACCATTGCAATGTGCCACCTGCCCCTCTGCACAATGTGCCTGCCCCTTTCTTTTACGGGCAGCTACAGGAACCAGATGCCAGGGTGAGGAAGACAATTCCCCCATGGCAAGGAACATCTGGCTCTTTGGCAAACTCTAAAGACCATTATGTCAACCAACCTCTCTGGTGCCAATTCTGGTTGTGCAGCCTGCTTGTGAGCTGGCACCAAAAGCTTGCTCTTCCAGGCACCTTCTGTCTTCAGGTGACTTTTGACTGTAGAAGATTGGTTGCTTTGCCCAAAACACCTCTTTTCTTGAAAGCTTCTCAGCTTATCTATGCTGTCTTTGTTTCACAGCTGAGCCCTCTGCTAGCCTCAGACCTAACCACATTTCTGCTAGGCACAGTGGCTTCTTTTTTCCTCAGAAGAGGTTTATGCACTGACCTTTTCCCCACACACCTCACTTTTGCCTTCTGTTTGTCTCACCCAACTTCAAGCAGTTCTCTGAAAAACCCAAATAAGGAGTTTTGTCACCCTGGCTTGTCCCTGTAGTCCGTGCCCCAGAAGACAGAAGAGGTATTTCCCCCAGCAGGAATTATAGCTCAGCACTATGGTGTTCTCCAGACCTTTCCATTTGAATGACCATGGTCCTTTCTTGGACAGCTTAGTGGCATGCAATGATAAGCAAGGTAGCTTAGAGATGACTTGTAATTCACTTGTGCTATGGTGATACCAGAGATGATTTGTCTAGGCATCTCTCAGGGGATGTGGGCTATGGGGCAGGGTGGGATTCTTCAGGTCCCAGACCAGAAGAATTTTGTGGAGTCTGTTTGGGGAGTGCATTGAGGTGCAAATGCAGTGAAGAAAGTAGCCTTTGACTGGTGTTATTTTTTGGCTGGTGAAAAATATGCCTCCTGTCTTCTATCAAATGCATTGAAATTACTACATCAAATTAAATAATTTCCTCATATTTTTTTTCCTTAAAAATACAGTGTTTTGTTTCATATAGTAACATTTTCTATAGTAGAATGTCAAATTATTGTGGTAGAGCTAAACTGCTGTGGCTTGAAGAGTTTTGCAAAAATATGGGGTTTTATATTAGACAAACATGGAGATTTTGGTTAGTCTGAGGTAGCAGCTAATGAGGCAGAAATAAAAAACTTGGAAAGTTAAGAGACTGCTCTCTCTGTTTGGTTTGCTACTTACGTAGGAAACATTCTTGATTTTATAGGAAATTTTCTTTACTCCCCTTCTTAAATTGATGCTCTACTTTGCCAGGACCTGAAACATTAAAATTAAAAATAATGGACTCTCCTGCATCAATCATGAGACATTTACGCCTTGAATGCATCTTCTTTCTATTATTAATTGTCCTTTTCACAGAAGGGATTGTGAAAAATGGGCTGCTTTGAAAACAATCTGCCCCAGCTTGCTGATGGAAGGAGGGATGATGGACATGGTTTGGATTCTACATCTTGTCGCTCCTGGGGCACCTCTTGCCTGCTCCTTCTGCCTGCAGGAGAGGAGAAGGTTCCAAGGGCACAACTGCCAGGCCAAAAATCACGAGTTTCATCCCCAAACCCACGGAGATGTTCATGCAGAAGGGCTTCTCCCTCAGGGCTCTAATTACAGCAGCTCTAGCTGAGAAACAGAGAGGGACCACCAGGTCCCTGTCACTGCAGTGAGAGTCCCTGTCACCCCAGGAGACCAGGTTAGCTCAAAGCTAGCTCTGGAATAGCTGCTCCTGCAAAATGCCCATGCATTAAGTGTCTGAGTGGAAAAACTTTACTAAAAGGTGCATTGTGCTGCCTAAAAATAACCACCACGTCTTTGTCCAAACCACATGCCTCCAGAGGGCTCCAGTATTCAAGCACGTTTGGATCAAAGAGGAATCCTAATCAGGGAGAAATTTTCTCTGGCCGCAGAGCTCTCTGAAGCCACTGGGAAGCATCTGCAGAGGCGCTGGGAGGACTTGGCTGTCACCCACACCCAGGCACTGCAGCAGCGAGCTGGCTCCTGGAGTGCTGTCCTCTAATCGCTCACGTGCAGAGGAGCCAGTCAAAATCCTGGGAGCTTGGCTCTGTAGAGAAGCTCACAGCTGCCCAGGAAAGGCTGAGGGGCTGACACAGAGCTGTGGGCTCCTTTAGGTTGGAACAGGACTTTAAGGTCATCGAGTCCAATCATTAACGCAGCGCAGCCGAGGCCACCACTAAACCGTGTCCCCAGGTGCCACATCCACACGTCTTTTAAATACCTCCAGGGATAGTGACTCCACCACTTCCCAAGGCAGCCTATTCCAGTGCTTCCCTAGAAGCTTCTCCAGACCCTTTCCCAGCTTTAGTGACCTTCTCTGGACATGCTCCAGCACCTCAATGTCTTTCTTGTAGCGAGGGCTCCAAATCTGAAGACAGACATAGTTTGAGGTGCAACCTCACTTGTGCTGCATAAGGGGGACAATCACTGCTCTGGGTCCTGCTGGCCACACTACTTTGGTGAGCAGGAGTCACTTGTCATCCCATCACCTGCCCAATGGAAAAAAATTGCCCTTCAGACATCATGTTTGCCTTTTCAAGAGTGTTTGCCTGGAGGGAAGAGGCTCCCCAGAGTATGGTGTCTTACTGTGAGCTGTTCCAGCATATTTTGGGGATACCACGACCTGCCATGCTGGGCCTGTGCCTCCAAACTCACCTCTCATCTGTCTCCCCTGTCTGCAGGATTCTCGTACCTTCCTCCCAAGTAGATGGATGAGATTTTGGTATGGGAAGGGTCAAAGTCCAGCTGAATCCAACAGATCCCCTTCCTCCTTTACCCTCACCCTGCCAGGGCTGTCCTTTGTGGAGCTCAACTTTGCTCCTTTCATGATAGCAGACATTTCAAACACTATTTTAAAAAAATTAAAAATGGTCACAAGTCTTTCTCACTCCCCAAAGCTCCTCTTTTTCTTTTCCCAGCAGGTTTCTTTCTTTAAATTTAAGATGGTGCTGGTCACCTTTGCTCCAAAAATACACAAAGCTGCTGCATAACTATTTTCCAAATAATTAATCTTTCCAGTGGAATAACTTAAAGCCTCACGTTTCCTGTTATGTTACACAGCTGCAATTTGTAACAAGAGATCCCGCGCTGAGCTACGTGGGCAGAGGGCCAAGGACGTGGTGCTTTACCTACACAAGAGCCCTACACAAATAATCCTTCCCTGCATGTTAAACAGTTAGGTACTGTTCAGTTCAAGAAAAGAAGGAGATGGAAAACAAAAGCCTTTCTTTTGGTTGTCATTTCACAGTTTGGAATTAAATTTTCAGTGATAATCTCTTTTGTTTCGTAAGCTTTGGGGGTTGGGAATGCACCTTCTCAGCTGCCAGGGACAGACATGCTTAGTTTCACTACCAGTAGCTGTTTTATTGATTAATTCACATATCACACAAATATTTTGTCTGCCATAAAGCTTACAGCCTCCTGTATAACTGGGATCTCAAGATATGCCAAGTATAAGCAAAGTAATCCTTACTTCTCTGCCCAAAACCGGGCTTGGGTGAAAATCGTGGGAGATGGCCAGAAGATAGGGGATGTCATTGGGTGGGACACTGGAGCCAGGCACAGATCAGAGCCACCCTGAGATGGTGAGAAAGGATGCCAGGAGCTGCACTGGTCCCCTGCCAGCTGCAGCATGGGGACAGCTCTGAGGTGAAATGAAACCTCCCTTGGCAAGCCTTTGTCCCTCCTCTGCCTGGCACAACACGTAGCTCCTGTCACAGTGGAATTTGGGAGTCTGGCCTCCCCAAATCCCTGAGTGTCCCTTGTCATGAGTGCTTTACATATCCATAATAACAGCATCATATGGGCTGTGGGGTGAATGCAGGGCTTGGCTGAGGTAGTAGCAGTGTTTATGGGTGTTATAAATCATCTTCAGAATCATACACGCTGCACTTGTACTTTCAGGATAACAATGAGGACTGGGACATGGCATAAATCAGTTGTAAATTGTTGTCTTATCAAATTGAGGGAAAGGATTTCAAAGGCTTTCAGCAAAGGCAGATAAGGACAGTGTGCATGCTCACGGGTCAACCTCCCAGTTTCATCCCTAAAGATACAAGTAGGAGCTTGGCAGAAGTTTGCTGTGGGATGGGAAGGTCTGAAAGCACCTAAACCAATTCAGAACCCAGTCTCCTGTGCTCTCAGTGGGATTTTAGGCACTTCCAGACCTCTAAATACACTCAAAGCATCTAACCTGTGGTTAATGGGACTAACATGAGGGAGGTGGGATGGACTGGACGATATGTCCCTTGTAAGAGCAGATGCTGCTGCTTGTTTCCCCTTTTTGGTGAGGAGATGAGGGTCTGAGTGAAGCAAGGTAAAAATCACAGTTCACTCAGCCCGGTGAGGCAATGAGCCTGGAAAAATTGCTTCCAGCACCTCCCAAATGTGAAGGACACTCCTATCTGTTTTGGGAGTTACCATGAGACTTCCAGGTGTTGGATGGTCAGTGAGGACGCTGCAGGCTGTGGTTTCCCCTGGCCCTATCCATGGCTTGTGCTCACACTGGAAGGATTTACCCCAGGTGATGGACAAGAGCCAGGTGCCCATGTCAGGACCAGTCCCAGCTGGTCAGCTTTTTTCAGACCAGCCACATCAGCTGCAACGTACAGGGGTAACCCTTCAAATGGGAAACAGTTTGAAATTAGGCAAACAGGAGAACAGCTTCCAAAAGGCATGAAAATTAGCTTGTTTCATGCTTAGAATAACCCCATTACCTCAATATCCTGAATGAATTATGCCAAACTTCCCATGCACACAGGCACATGCACAAAATCCCCCTTTGAGCTACTTAACAACAGAGAGAAATTTCAGAAGAAGCAGCTCCTGAAAAGAGGGAATTTGAAACAAAAGTGTTCTTTGGAGCAGAACTATAAAATGTGTATCATTGTGCTTTGATATTTAGAATGGCAATTGTTCTTATTGTGAAATATATTTCTTTTGCACCAGCAAATCCTCGAAAAAAGCTTAATCTTGCACACATTGTGCATTAGGAAAATTCTCAAATTAAGACCTTTTTGACACACTGATCAATGCAGTAGTGAGGAAGGCCAAGAGGAAAAAATAGCAGCTCAGAGAGGGAAAATTACTTCCCTCTGGACAGAGAGGGCTATTTATTGTAAGCATATTACACTGCATTATGAGAAATTATGTTTGTGACTTCACTTCTCCTACGTGAGAAGGTTTGCACCCAGGTAAAGCAGGTATAGAGGTGATTGTTCTTCAAGAGTGTTTAATGTTCTCCTCACACATGGGTGCTGTCAAGCTCCACGCAACTTAAGGAGCTTAAAAACTTTTTTTGTGAACTTTTTTATTTCAAAGCACAGAATAAAATGCTGGATTCACATGAAGTCCTTGCCTTTCCCCCATGTCTGCTCCTAATTGCTTCTCTACATGTGACTAAACCACGAGTCCACTTTTTTCATCAGGGTGATGCAAAAGGCTGCATGCCACCTGGAAATGACTTTGTGTCAGCACAACTCTTATTAGACATCAGAGTGTCCCTACCAGCAAATTGGCCCAACCCTGGGAACACTTCTACCCTTT
Organism: Anomalospiza imberbis; assembly: GCF_031753505.1. Classification (NCBI taxonomy): domain Eukaryota; kingdom Metazoa; phylum Chordata; class Aves; order Passeriformes; family Viduidae; genus Anomalospiza; species Anomalospiza imberbis. Next base: position 110,139,020 of record NC_089683.1, read on the forward strand.
CTGGCATGGAAGAGACACAAATCCAGGGCAAATTTGTATATATTTTTTCCACCACTTGCAGAAATTTGTAGTGTGGGTATCTTCTCCCAGGTTTGAAGCAGTGGGTGGCAAACCTTGGAGAAGAAATGGAAAGGCCAGAATGGGCGATCATATATGGCTGGGGAAAGGAATGTAGCAGGAAAGGTGATGAATTGGTGAAAAGAACAAGCAAGCAACCAAAAAGTAAAATAAACTTACAGAAATATAGAGAGGTTCCATTGAAAGAGGAAAGAGAAACAATCTGGGAATGACAGGCAGCAATGTGGACAGTATATTTAGTGACAGTGACACTGGTGGGAAAAGTGACAATTGCAGGGCTTAGATCTTAATCCAACAAGGGAATTTCAGCATGGGCTTATTTTTAGACATGTGAGTAATCCTCATGATTTCAGATCAGAAAGGTAGATCCCAGCTGGTATCATCCTGTTGTCAGCAGGGACCTCACTGTTAGGGAAAAAATGTTTTAAACCTCTTTTAAGTCACATTTTATTTTTCCCATTGAAAAAAATATACATACCCAAATTTATTCAGATCAATGTAGACGTGAAGGTGGCTGTTGTGAGATGGGGAAACAGGGTTTGAGGTTTCCTGTGGGCTGAGACAGGTCTGCCTGAGGAGGCTGCTCCTGCTCCGGTTGTGTTTTGCTGAAAGCAGGCAGAGCCGGAAAAGCAGAAGGATGGAGTCACTTCTGGCATGATGGAGAGAGCAGCAGGACATGGGCACCATCCTCAGGAGTGGGACTTGTCTGGGGTGGAGAAAACAGGGCGGGTCACAACCGTGTCCACCCCAGGCTCTTGCAACCTGTACAGAACATGGCTTGGGTGGAAAGGGAAACAGAAGAGCACATCCAAGGGTGAGCCTGGCTCAAACATTCAGTGCACAATTTATTATATTTACATTTTAGATGAGATAATATTGTTATAGTTATTTATTGATTGTTTCCAACTCCACTGTCTCCTCTTAAAAGTCAGACTAGACAGAAGCTTGATGTAAAGTATTTTATTCACTGGATTACTGGATTTTAGGGTGGGTTTTTTTGGAGGGGGAGGCAGGATTGCTAGTTCTTTCTGCATTCAACCTTTTAAAATGCTCTAAACAATAAGTGTTTTAAAGCTTTCAGACACTGAGAAAACAATGATTCTTGGAGTGACCCAGCTTCAAGCAACCTGTTCCTATGTGGAGATGGTCCTGCTCTCTCTCAGTGCATTTTAGCACTTACTGCAAGCACTGCAGTGTCCCCTGACACAGCCAAGCCCACCACGGGCTGTTCCTTATGTGCCACTGATCTCCACTGATACAAAAAAGATTAACCACAACCTCATCATCTCCTTTATGTGCTGGGTTTGTACTGGTTGTCCTGGTTTAGGGCAAATTTGGAGAATACTTCCAAAGGGGTTTCTCTAGAAAGCAGATTCAAGTGGCCCCTCCCTCAACTGGTTCAGGAAAAGATTTCCTTGGAGAAAAGTGGGAAAAACCTGTTTATTTAACAGGCAAAACATTCACCAGAAAAATTGAACAATATTAAACAATAAAACCTCTTGCTGCTCCGAAGAGATGACAAACTCAGAAAGTCCTTTTCATGGGCTGCAGCTCGGCTCTCTCAGTCTCCGATCAGTCCCTCCAGCGCTGGAAATGCCGTGGCCACAGGTGCGAGCTGCCGGTGCTCTTCTGGTGTTCAGTCCAGAGCAGGTTTGAACAGTTCCAAGAAAAAGAGAAAACCACAGTCTGGGGAACTTCTCTGCCTCAGTTAGAAAAAAACTAACTAATAGCAAAGGAGAGCTCTGTCCCGCCGTCTGTCCGTCCACAGACAACACAGTCCAGGAGAGGATGCGGGGGAGCAAGTGCAGCTTCTGATAACAAACTGCGTGCTTCTTCTCCCCCTCTTCACTCTCAGAACCAATCTTAAAGGTGCAAAACTTATTTCTGAGCTAAACAGACGAATGGGGATACAAGCATCATAAGGTCACACAGGTAGACCTGCTAGCTATTGAAATAGCCACAGAAAACTGCACCTCCTCCTGCAGAGGCTGCTCTTAGCCAACTCCACAGTGCTCCAGAGCTTCACCATCTTCAGGGAGTTTAGGAAATTAGGATGCCTGAAGGTGTCTCAAGTTGCTGGGTGCAGTATGATGTCACAGAGAGATGGTTCCTCCACTTGACATTGACGTGGCATTTGTAGGCCCCATGGAAAGCCCCAAATCTGGGAGAAATTACCATCTTCCTTGGAAAGGAGCACATCTCAAGGCATTGGCTGATCAGAAAGACCTGTGTCTGCCTGCCTGTGACCTGGCATCTTCTGCTTAACAAGTTGATTTTTAACAAATAGACCCATATAAGAAGAATTTGTCATCAGGTTACTCTGCTTCTTTCCATTACATTATCGTAAGCAACTTCAACAATGCCCCATAATTAAAAATTTATTTTGGAAGAGGGTGGAAAGCAGTGAGATTTGGCTAGTCCATTCTCATCCTTTTTTCAGTGGCATTGTGGGTCTCTGAAATTTAGGAAGTTAAGAAAAGATAAGGAGAACTCCATTAGCTGGGCTCCTTCAAATATACATCAAATTGCCTCCAAGTTTGCCAAACCTTCCAAGGAGAAATTAAGGAATACAAAAGAGATGGAGAAGTGACTGATATGAAGCAGGTCAGATGCTCAGAAAATACAGCATTGCTGCAAAAAACAAAAAACAAACAAACAAACAAAAAAAACAAACAAAAAAGGAAGGGGAAATAACTGGAGTCTCATTTTAATCAGTATAAAAAATTCATCCCCATGATTATGTAAGCATTTTATACTGTCTTAGATACAAGTTCTGGGGAAAAACTGCTTTACCAATGCTTGCTACTATAGGGCTGAGAGCAGGAGATCGGGAAAGTAAAGGCCAGGTCCTCTATCATTCTAGTCCTGAAATCTGGATTAGACAGCAATGGTTTAAAAGGACCAGGCAGGAGCAACAGCTTTATTTATGAGAAGGTTATCTCCAGCGGTGTGGAGTGATGGTGACAGCGATGGAAATTTGGGCTAGAAATGCTCACTAGCATCCCTGAGACTTTTGCCTTTGGTCAGCTTTGGGAGCAGCATTTAAACCTGCAGAGGAGGGGTCACTGAACCAGCCTGTGCACCGTGCCCACCTTTAGCTCCGCGTCTTCCTCCTCTGACCTTTTCCTACGGGGAGAGGAGGAGTGAGGTGGGGGAGCACACAGCACAGCAGGACTCCAGAGATCCTCCCAACGTCCAAGGCAGGAGGAGACGCACACCTTGAAGACCCTTGTACTCCAGCAAGGAGCATTTATCGGTGCCACCCGGGCAGTCGCAAGAGCAGGAGCCAGGACACGCTTTGCAACGCTCGGGCGAGGCAGGGCGGCTCGCAGGGACTCGTGGATCATTTCCCCCCTTTTCTCCCCGAGCCTGGCTGCGGCAGACAGCGCTCAGCCCCCTCGGCACCTCCCGGCCTCCCTCTCCCGGCTCCATCGCCGCCAAGCCCAGCTGCTCGGCTCGGGTGCCGCCGCAGCTCCCGCTCCCGCTGGCACGGCTGCAGCGGAGCGGGGCCGGGGAGGGCCCTGGTGACGCACCCGATTGGTATTAGAAGACTTCACTGGCTATTTATAGCCCCCCACCGACCGCAGAAAGCTCTTGGCCTCGCTTTTTCTCCCCCCCTCCCTCCCTCCATCTCGCTCACTGGCTTTAGCTCAGCGCAGGAGGGGAATCAAAAGAAATGCTGTCAATAAACCAGCGAGTCCAAGCGCGACATTCCCAGGCACAGCAAAATTTCTGCCCCTCCGCTAGAGGATTCAGTCTGAACAAATTATTTCCAGCATGCCGGCCTTTCACTCTGGTGTTCTTTCCTCCTTTTCAGCCTGGATTTCTTTCCCGTTTCGATCTTTTTTTTTTCTTTTCTTTATTTTTTTTTTCTTTTCCCCCTCTCTCTCTCTGCGCAGTTTCACTTTCCAGTTCCTGGCATTGGCTTGGCTGTTCCTCAGCAGGGCTGGATACGCACCAGAGACGGGGAGACCTCTCCACTGAGCTTGGCAGATTTCCCCGGCTCTGCCAGGAGCTTCCCTGTGTGTCTCTCTCACACACCCAGGCTGAGCCCTGACCCTTATTTTGGCCCGCGACATCTGATGCCGTCCTGACTGCAGGGCCAGGCTTCAGCTCCCACGTTCACCCTCTGAAGGACAAACCCACGGTCCCCACCCTTGTCACCCACATCCCTCCAGCCCCTGCCCTGTTCCCATGCTGGTGGGTGAGTCAGTGAGGACTAAGCAGAGCTGTGGATGGAAATTATACCTGCACATCGACCCTGGGTGCTTCCTTCAGCATGGATAACCACAGCAATAAGTTTTAAAGTGCCGCTGTTGCAAAAGCACAGTCTGCTCCAGTTTGGGGCAGAGGTGGCATTTGGAAATGTGAGTAAAAAGTTCAGTACACCTGGATACGGGCAGTGAGGTAAAAACCATGCCTAGTGTCCACAGCAAAGGCGCTGATGGAGAAGCAGAGCCATCTATAATCACTTCAGTGAAGTGAAAAATAGAGGTCACTGGAGGTGCGCATCTATTCTTTTTTTAACAAAACTGATTTTCACAATATTTATTGTCAGAAGCATTTCTAACAGAAACACTCCCGTCTGCATGCAGGCCCTCAGGTTTACAACAGAGGTAAGAGAGGACGACTGTGGGAATGAAATCTGGAGCAAGCTAGTCTTCTGCTTTCTCAGTGAATTAACCATTGCCCCACTTGAGAGGCTCTGTTCCTTGCAGCTCCATCAGCACTTCAGGGCTAAAGCAATCAGGGGTGGGGTGTCTTCTCAGTCTTATCCTTAAGTAAATCACTTTATCTCTCAGTTTTTGTATGGCACCGTGCTCCACACTTATCTCTGTGGACTTGCAGGCTCCAGGGCTCTCTCCCACTGCAGGCAGGATGTCCAGCACCAACTCCAGGCACATCCCCAGGGGGCTGAGGCTCGCAGAAATGCTGGCAGGGCCAGGGTCTTTCTCTTCAGAGAGGAATGGCACACCCAGCTGCAAACAGCTGGTCCCAAAGTTAATGCATTGTGCTTTTCAAATTTATTATTATTTGTTGTATTCACCATGTCCAGTTCTGGGCTCCTCTCTTATAAGAGACATTGAGCTTAGTCCAGCATCTGGTCCAGCAGAAACAAAGATGGTGAAGGGCCTGGAGCACCTCAGTTCTGAGGAGAGGCTGGGGGAGCTGGGCCTGTTCAGCCTGGAGAAGAGACACTGAGAGGAACCTCATCAATGTCTGTCAGGGTCTGCAGGAGGGGCCAGAGCACGGCCCAGGCCCTGCTCGGGGCGCCGGGCAGTGGGACAAGAGGCAAGGGCCAGGAGCTGAGGCTCAGGAAGCTCCAGCTGAACACGAGGAAGAACTTCCCTGTGCAGTGCCCCAGCACTGGGACAGATTGCCCAGAGAGGCTGTGGAGTCTCCTTCATTGGTGATATTCCAGAAGCATCTGGACACACTCCTGTGCTGTGTGCTCTGGGACAACCCTGCCTGAGCAGGGAGTTTGGATCTGATCACTGTGCTCCTCTCCAATCTGACCCATGCTGTGATTCTGTAACTCATTGAAATGAAGATACAGGAAATTCACTTGAACCTGGGGATGGTGCTTAACATTTGGCCAACAGAACCAAGAGCATTCTACTTTTTCTTGACAAGCTTGTCCCTTTGTAACTTTCTGATCCCATTTCTAAACCTCGATGTGAACAAGATTCTTGCTATAGGTGTCTTACTCAGAGCTGTGTCATGGCCAGGTCATGTGGGATGTGTGGGACTGAAAACTGGGCAAGAGAAAGGAAATTCTTATTCCTTCTATGCAGCTCCTTTAGAGGCTTCACAGAACTGCATTTGCTGTGTCTGCCAAGGTGAGCAGGCTGCCAGTGGTCAAAAAGAAGGGGATGGGAAGGGTCCTGGCAAAAGGAAAGCACCCCTTCTCATCTGACCATGCTGGAAGGTGCGTGGTGTGGTCCTAAAGAGCCATGTACCCTGTTGACCCCTGTCCTCATACTACTTCTCTGCAGAGCTGAAAACCTACAGTACCTTTTTCAGAGGCAAATCAGTACATAGGGATTCCCCTTGCCACAAACAACAGCCACGACACGTCACTGTTGCATCCTTCTCAACTTGGAGATGCTCTAGCCCTGAGAACTGCATGGTCACCCTGGAAATGTGGGACAAGCCAGTAAAATTTCAGGATGCCTCTGGAAGGCTGTTTTAAAAGCAGATCAGAAGCAACAGCCTGCACAGGAAAATTTTGATTTATTCCTTAGTTCCTACTTCTTCAGTTTTGGAGAGGCACATTCATAAACCATAAAAGCAAATTATCCCTCCACTGACAGGGATCCAACCTTGACCTTTCTGCAGCACAATTAAAATGGAAAAGCATTTTTGCCATATGACTAGAATTGTTCCTTTCATTTACACCTCATTTTCTGCCAGCACCAATGTGTAAGGTGGTCATGACTCACAAAAAATGTCTGGTAGTTCTCCTACAATAAAATCCTGACTTTGAGGGACTTCCAACTTGAGCTGGACAAAAACCTCATGAGATGTGACTCACTCTTGATTTCAGCATCCTGGTACACATGCAGCTTTGTTTCCTCTGATTTTTGTGTGTGAAATTTTCTCACCGGGGGTTTCCCAGAAGTAAATCTTGTTCTCATGGACCACACAAAAGCAACCCTGCTACAAGTACCTGACCCTTGGCATTCGATAGAGGAATGTGCTTGATTCACTGCTATCATTTATGGTATTTTTGCCAGTGCTGCAGTTGTGCCACTCCATTCCTAAGCAGGAAAAACCACACAGGCTCTGCCTTGGATGGGCTGCAGTCAGATGACAACTGGTCATGCTGAGATGCTGCAGGTGGCACACATGGCTGGGGAAGTTTGCACCCATTAGGCATTTCAGAGCTCTACATAAAAGTTCTGCTAATTTCTACTATAAATGTTCAGGGGACAAACTCCATATTTAAATTGCAGTTCAAACTTTGGACTATTGCATTTTAATATGGTAAATGTCATGTGGCTTCTGGTAGTGGAATAATACAAGAAACTCAGTGTGTTATGCATTCATGGATTAGGTTGTAAATGTTTGTAAACCAGGCAATAAAGCTGTATGAGCAGAAGCATTTACAAGATAATAGTGAAGTAATTTGAGTTTTAAAATTATGGGAGATTTGGTGTTTGGCAGTGCTGTGTGGGGAGACAGACACTGGACAGCTGAAAACATTATAACCAATAGAAGAACACAGTCCAAGGTGAAGAGCAGCTTACAAATGTGTATAAATGGCATGATTTAGGGATAAAACATTACAGATTTTTTTGCCTTTAGATAAAGGAGGGTCTGTTTTCTTGCAACAAGAGCTCTGGATCTTCTCTCCTGGTCATTTGCAAAGCAAAGGGATTGGGAATGTCATGCTAAACTTCTGGAGAATGCACATGAGCACGATTATGTGATGGTAGTAATGACCTTAAACTTGAATCTCAATCTGTCAAACAACACAAAGTGTTTGTCCTGTAATAAACCCAATTTTCATATAACTAGTTAGAAGGACAAATGTCATTTTAAAAAAGTGGGCATATTACACTGGTATACCTTTTTTCCCACTTCTACTTGACAGAGAAAGGATCAGAAGCACCCAATATCTAAATGAAATGTATAAAATGGCAATTATCTCTGTTTCAGCACACAGAGTATTATTATTTCTTTGCTAAATACAGATGGTTTCCAACAATCTATAAAATCATTGCAGCTGGACAATGTTTATAGGCCTGTGGCAGAGGATGGTTTCCAAAGGAATTTAAATATTGCAGGGAGTGGTTTTATATTCCAGGGCCCCAAGTTTGCTTTGTGATAGCGGTTTAGTTTCACTGTTGCTCAAGAAAGAAGCCCTCTGTTCAAGAGGGAAATGCAGAAGGTGTGAACAAATAAAATGTTCAGTTCTCCATGCCCAGCACAGCAGAGGACTAGGAATCAGCATGGCAGAAAAGGAGACAAGACTGGATAAACAGCAGAGCTACAAATCCTGAACAAATCAGACACGTAATACTGGTTTGCATTCTCAGAATATAAATTAACACCTGGTAAGATGACTGTGTTTTTGAGATAAAATTTTGCTTTCCATGAATACCCTCTAAAATGGGCTTAAAAATCTTTCCATAAACATTTCTAGCCACTAATCTAATTGATGGGAATGCGTTCAAAAAGTAAACATAGATGAAGGAAATTCACTGCTTCTATTCACTTAAAAATGAGTATTTGCAGGTTTTTAAAGGTATTCCCTAAGGTCAATAACTAACTAAACAATCTTATTTTGTAAACAGCTGTGGTGCAGTAAAAAAAGCCAGGCTCCAAAGGTCTTTGTGTGAAACTATCAACAAAATAATCTCAATGATTTAATTATTCAATATTAATCTCAGAAGAACAAATATTTTTAACAATTGTTCCCCTCAACATGATACACACTTTCTGATGCTCCCTAGAAGATGCAGTTGAAAGTGAAGTTTATGTCAGCAGGGCACCTGCATGGCATCAAAGATTTCTGACTGCTTGGGATGTGCATGGATGTGAGCAAGGAGGGATCAGGCCATCTTGCCAGACCCTGAATTGATTCAGGCTTTGAAACTTCAAACCTGTGAGCTTCAGGGGAATTACTCCCTGCTCACAAGGGTGGAAGAGCTGCTTCAAGCCCCTGGGACCTACCCCAGCTACAGGCACACTGCACACCTCGAGCAGACCTGCTTGCCCGAGCTGCGTTTTGTGGCTTGGTTCTCTCAGGTGAAGCCAGAGCCAAACCCATGAGACACTTCCTGCTGTTTTACCCCACACACAAATTACAGGGGGAGAGCTGCTGGATCTCCCAGCCAGGACTCCAAGTATCCCTGCAGAGCTGATCCTTACCTGGGAGCACTCCTGAAGCAGTTTGGTAGAAGTGCTGTAACTTCTAAGCCCAGCCTAACTGAGGAGAAGCTTAGCTCCGTTCAGCTGAAGCAAGCAAAATCCTCAACAACCAAACGTGCAAAACCCAAACCAAAGCACCTCAGAGGGAAATCACCTTTGGCAGGCAGGCTGCGTTTCCCAACTTTTCTCTGTAGCTGTGAAATTGAGACTTTGAAAGTAAAAGACTTCATACAAATGCTTCCCTGCCAGCGTTGGCCCTGAAAAAACCCTGCTGCACATTGGGAAAGCTGCAGTGCCGTGGTGATATGAAATATTCCCTGGGCTGCTGTCTCTGGAAGTGTGTGCAAAGCCCCCGTGGAAGGCTGTACAGCAGCACGGGATGATTGCTCATAGACTTTCACCAGCCACAAGCAACCGTGCCCAAACTCACGAGCTCAATTTCTGTCTCAATTCTGTCACATTATTGCTGCGAAAGAAGGTACAGCTGCAAAAAGACAATTGTCTGCCCTGAGATTCCCACCCTTTTCAGTTCTTTGAAGAGGGGGGTGTGTGTGTGTGTTTATATATATTTTTTTTTTCCATTTGTCATTGAATGGTGAATGCTCTGTTCATTCTGTCTGCCAAATTGCACAGGACCTGATGCAAAGCCCTCCTTAGTGCAGTGTCAGTGAGTCAGTGCGAGCACTGCTGAAGGCTGCAGAACCCTCCAAGCATTTTAACCCCTTGCTAATGGCAGGGAGGGGGGAAAAAGAGAACAGATCCTAAATTCTCTGCTTTTGCTACCAATTCAAAGATGGGAGTCACTCACAAACATCCTTCATTATTCCCAACGATTAGTTGAAAAGAAAATCTTACCCCCACCGCCTTTTTTTTCCTTCCTTTTTTTTTTTTTTTTTTTTTTTTTTTATTCTGGCAGGATGGTTTTAATGGTCTGATATTCTTCTCCTTTCATATTAGAGCAATTTGTGTACTGTCCATCCTGGATTTATTGGGAGACACTATAGCAAGGATGGCAGAATGGGGCCTTAGATGCTAAGACACAAATCAGAGAGCCTTTTTTGGTGTATGATTTAACAGTTCCTGCTTCAAATGAGGAGCTGTGAATTCTCCCCTGCAACTCCCTTGGATTTCAATAAAAGCAAGCAGGAAAATACTGTATTTAGTCCCACCATTTCTGAAGTGAACAACATGAACAAATTATTGCAGGTTGCCATTTTTCAGCTCTTCAGTTACTGTGCATGTCAAAATAAGAAAAAAAGACTTTATTTATAGTGGTTTGTTGACAGAACAAATTTTTAAAGCAAACAAAATTGCATTTTTTTCAGCCTGTGAAAATGCCAATGTAGCCCCTTCTTCTTTACCTCATTATCTCACAGAAGTCTACCAGCTGTTTTGTGCTTTTACTGCAAAAAAGCAGGTCTTAGTGTAAGAGCTCGTACGTGGAGACGAAGAGGTGAAACACAATTTGAGTATCTCATTTCCTTCACGGGGATTAAAACGCTGGTGAGGTTCCAGGATTTGTTGGAAACTCCTACTGGGCATTACTTCCTCCTCGTGCCCGACAGAAATTCCTCCAATATTGATCATTTGTGGTAACAGCGTCGCTTTTTTACACCACTGACGCTGCTCCTACCTGTCAATTCCCCCCCAGCAGCAGGAGAGAGGAACTGCGCTGCCGGTGCTATTGCTCTCTCTTTTTTTTCTTTTTCTCTCCATTCACCTGAACAAATCCTGACACCGTGCCGGATCCTGGGATGTGCTTTGTTCTCTAAAAATCTGTCAGAATAAATTAAAAAAAAAATAATAAAAGAAAAGAAAAAAAAAATCAAAAAACCAAGCAAGACCTCGAGCCGTGACACCTGTCAAACACGGGCAAGCCGCAGCTTCCCACTTCCACACCCCGGTGTCCCGAGGGAAGCCGAGGCTCTCCCGGCCCCCTCCCCAGGCTTTTCACCGCCGCCAGCGGGGCCTCCCCGGCTTCCCCCGGACCAGGCCCCGGCTCCGCTCTCCTTCCTCCCGCGGGGAACGACCTTGGCGGCGCCGGGGCCAGCCCGGATCCGCCCCGGCCACCTCCCGCTCGGCAGGCGGCTCCGGGCCGAGCCCTTCCCCTCCCCGGGGTCTCGGAGGCGCCGGCCCCGCCTGCCCCGCCGAGGTTCCGCCGCCCGCGGCCGCCGCCCCCGCTCCCTGCGCGACCATCTCCCCGCCGCGCCCCCGCGCGCTCCCCATTGGCCGCCCGCGCCGTCCATCAACCCGTCCCTGGCTGCCGATTGGCCGCCGCCCGGGCCGGCGCGCGGGTCCCGCCCCGCGGGGCTCCCCCCGGCCCTCCCCGGCGGAGTGTCCTCAGAAGACTCGCGGGGCCGGAGGGGCCGCTCCGCCGCCGCCGGCCGGCCCGCGCTCCCATTGGCCGCTCGCCCTGCCAATCCGCCGGGCCGCGGCGCGCCGTTGGCTGCCGGGCGGGCGGGGGGCGGGGCGCTCCCCCCGCCCCCGCCCCCGCCCGCGCGGTGCCGCCCTGTGACCAACTCCCGTGTGTGAGTCACGGCAGCGCCGTCAATGCCGTGTGCGGGCGGGCGGCGCTGCCTGGGCTGCCCCGGCCCCCCTCCCCCGGCACAGGGCTGGCGGGCCGCACTTGTCACCGTGTCACATCCTCCCCGCCGCCTGCCGACCCGGCTCGCCCTCCCCAGCTCGGCCGCCGCCCGGGGCCGCCGCGGCGGCATGGGATAGAGCCGGGCACAGCCGCCCCCGCCGCTCGTTTTACACTGACCTCCCCGCGGTTTGAACCCCTCCCCCGCGGGTCCCCCCCGCCGCCTCCTCGCCTGCCCCGCGCCCCCTCTCTCCGCCGAGCCCCCGCTCCCCCGGGCGCCTCCCTCGCCGGTCCTCGCCGCGGAGCCCCCGGAGCGGGTGAGTGCCGGGCTCGGCCCTCCCGGGCTCGCTGACGGGGCTGGGGGTGCGGGGGGCGCGGGCCGGGGCAGCCCCGGGCCGTGCGGGGCGGCCACCGGCAACTGTTCCGAAGTTGGGGCATTCCCCTCCCGGCGCAGCCTGGCGCTGCCCGCTCGGACTGCCAAAGAAGGGGGGAAAAAACCCCAAAATTAGCTATAACCCCCCGGCGTCGTTGCCAACTTCGTGCTGCCGGCGATTGTAAATTTGGATGGTTGACGTGAGGGTATCCCGAAATCGAACAACCCCTCCATGCCGGGCTCTGGCCACTGTCCGTGCTGGAAGAGCGGGGAAAGGCACCTTTTGTATTTCCAGGTGCTCCGTCCTCCTGCCCACGCTGTCAGTCCTGGATGTTTCGCTGTTACCTGGGCTTCTCTTGCCCTGGCAGGAACCTGCGTGTTTGGAAGGGGGGAGCCGTGGTCCGCAGCGGGGAGTTTTGGTGGCTTGGCTTGGTATTGGGAACGCTGGGTATTGGGAGCGCTTGATGTGAAATGGTTATGCCTCTGTTTCGCTGCTATTGATTTTTTTTCTTTTTTTCCCCCTCAATGTATTTTTAGAACATGAATGTGGTATATGTTCTCGTGTGCTGTACGTACAGAGCAGCTAAAATAAAACAGAGGCATGGAAAACCCCAGCAAATACAGCAGTGCTTCCACGCACAGGGCATCCAAAGCCTCAGTGTCCTGCTGGGTTCATTTATTAATATTAATTGCTCGATCTTTGTAATTTTTATCATATGGAAACTAATTGCTGAATTGAAGGTTTACCAAACCTCACAGGGCTCCAAAATCATCTATCTCAGGCATCTGAAAAATAAATCTACTGAATTTTTGTCACGAGGAAAGGCCAGCATCATTCTGGGAATCCTCCACATGAAGTTTCTCTTTCTAAAGGCAAGCGCTCTTGTAAATAAGTCCTAGTAAAGCATGGCTTTACTCAGTGGGTGCTCAAGTGTATGCAGAAGGTCAGTGAGTTTCTAGAGAAAATTAAATCTTTACTAAATCTTGTCTTGCTTTTGTCTATAAATAGAGGGAGGGAAACAAAAATAAATCAGCTGTGAGATTGGCATCACATAGAAAATCAGTCCTTTTCCCAGGGGGGAACTTGCCCAACATCACCTGAAAACTTCCTAAATTCTGCCTTTATGGGGAGGGGTCCTTCAGCTGCGGTCTGTTGAATCAGTACAAAGTGGGCCTGTTTCTCCTCCGCAACTGGCTTGGCACCACTGTAACTTCATTAACAGAGCAGATTTGCGTTAATGAGAGGAGTAATCAAGAAACTCACGTTTTGAGGAAGGCCCCTGTAGTAATGACGTGACAAGTCGTGATTCCTCCCCTCATCAGCCCCAATTACACCGCCCTTACTCACTCTGAGTGGCACTTCACTGCGCAAGTGCTCCCTGCGATGCTTCTGTGACTGCTTGTGTACTACAGTGCCAGTCTGGGTGAGGTAGAGTGGCGCTTGTTTTTCTCACAACTATTTTATTCCCTTCCCTCGAAATGACAACGCGTTGGATAACTATTTTTCCCTTGGGCCGCGAAGAAAACTTCTGAGGATTAAATGTAAATCTGCTTTGTTAAGTGACCAAACCCCCACCCCTGTTTAAGACTTCTGTGCTGCCAAGTGAAACGGGCAGGTAAGTTTTCTGTGCGCTTAGCTTTCCCTTGTTGCTGCAGAAAGTAGGAAAAAGATTGTTGAAAAAATGAATTATCTTGTCCTGAAATTCCTCTGCGCCTGTGGGATTCCACATCTATATGCGGTGTTCAAGTTGGAGTTGTTTTGCTAATTCCCCTCTGTCTCTAGAAGCGCCCCCACCCCCCAGACATTCCCATTGCATTGTTAAAGTGTTCGCCATTGAAATCAGCGGCAGAAGGATCAGGCCCTCGGCTGGTTTTCTTTACAGCAGTTGATAATGACTTGGATGCGGTGTTGTAGAAAGATGATTTTATCTGGTGTGTCCATAGCTCACATCCACTGTCTTCCTACAGTCTCAGAAGACAGCTCTGTGCTAAACAGCCTGTAAAGAAAATGTCTAACAAAGCAGTTGTCTTCTGCCTTTCTGTGCTTATTTATAAATCTCTTGAAAGTTTGTTTGATACTCTTTGAGAAGAAGATCCCTGCATGTTTGTTTCATGTTTTCACTTCCTCGTATGACTGTGTTCATTGCTAAGCCTTTGTGTCACTGATTGAGATGTTATTGTAATTAACATTAATTATGCAAACTAGATTGTTTTTAGAGGCTCTCCAACTCTGTATTGATAGTGTCAACTTGTTTGTTTGTTGAACAAAAATCCACGCATTTCACCGTTCTCGGAGGAAATAGATTCACCGATTCCAAGTTAATATAGGCATGGGAAACCATAGCAAAATCAAGTTATATTAGCTCAAATGGCACATTGAATCTTGATGGATGTGGTGAACCGAGAATGGCTGGATCTGAAATACCAAGGCAGGGCAAACAGGGGGAGCAGGAAAGGGGACTCTAGGTACAGTCATTCGGGGAGGGTGGTTGCACTGCAGAGTTCCATTACATTTTTTTCCAGATAGACAGTACTAGGATCAATTGGGCCAAATTCTGCCATCCCTAATTGAATGAAACTCTCACTAAAATATACTGAAATATACTGGAGCTGCCTGCTTGAATTTTTTTGAGGAATGGAGAAAAATAGCAGAGTTTACTTCATTAAATATTTAGGACATTTTTGATTTTAGACTTGGAGAAGATGTTTTCCTTAAATTTGGTTTAGAAGGTGTTCCAGGGTTGTCTTTTCTAAAAAAAACCAAAGCTTAATAAAAATATCTTTGAAATATACATCTTTGTAGCAATGGTAACATTTTATAATTTTTTACAATGTTAATTGTAGTGACAGCCACAAAAGTCTCCATGTCTGATTCTGAATCACCCTCTTGAAACCCTTCTGAGCTGAGAAGGATTTTAGAATTTCTCCCTAGAAATCAGAATTGTTGCAATATTTGTATGTTGTATTCTTGTGTACTCTTAGGAAGAAAAATAATAGAGGCGGGGAGAGTTTAAATGGGGATTGGTTGTCATGATATCACATCTGAAAATATATGCAGACTGGCAGCTTATTCCCCGTCTTAAAAATCAAGTCTCTCTAATTTCCCATTTAAATAAGCAAAATTTGGTTTGCAGTTTGCTTTGGGTAATAAAAGAGATTTTTGTTGTTGTTGTTGTTGTTGTTTTTTGTTTTTTGTTTCTACTTTTGGTGCAGTGGTCCTCTGGAAAGTTAGAAACAGTGCCCTGGGGCTCAGCAGAGTGGAGGGTGTATAATTATATGGGAAGGCTCCATAGCATCAGTGAATTAGCATTAGCAGCTGGGTGAGTTTGTTAAGTTGTAGAGATGGCATTGTGGAAATCAATAAAATGCTGATTTCTTTTCCTTATTGCAGATTCTTTGTTAAAAGGAAAAGATGCTGTTTGTTTGTCTGCCTTTCATGTAGGCTTGATTTGGAAAGGCAGGTTTTTCAGTTCTGGCAATCAGAAGTCAGGTTTGTTTTGTTTTCCTTTTTTAAAACTCTTTTAAATCTCTATTTATTAGATTGTCTTCCAGAAATCACACTAACATCCTGGTCTGCAAGTGCCTTCACGTGTGTGTATTTGTCAGCAGAGGCAAAAGGGAAGGTCACTTATTTTTCTTATGACATGCTAGTGTGGCATTGTTTGTTGTAGCCCAAATGCTCTATGTTCCTGATGTTCCTGTTTCTGCTTGAAATTAAGTTCTCCCATGGATTTGGAGGATACTGATGCTGAAATCCACATTCAAAATAAAAGAGAAATAGTGACCTTAACTGTTTTCAGAGGTGTGCATCAGGAGGAATGATATTAAGCGCTGTAAGATATGTAATATACATTGGCCTTTATTTCTTTGTCTCAAAGCTTCTCCTGCTTTTATACCAGAGAGACAAGTACTCAGATCATTCATCACACTGAGACATGACAGACCAACAGCCTTATGTTGCACACTGTGGAACATGTACGATGCATTAGGTTCTGATGATCTATATAAAACATTTTAATTGGGAGGAGCTGTGAATGGGAACGGCTGTCTTCTCATCCAAGGGCTTCGCTTTTTCTTCTCTGCTTCCCGATTGAAATGAAATTTCACCATCAAATTATTCTGTTTTAATGTGGCTGTATGCTATGACTCCTGATGAAATGGTTTATTCATGCTGAAGTACAGTTTGGGGGACCACTCTCTGCCTTTGTGGTGGGTGCTAATTTGGTGGACTTTCTGGAGCTAAGAAGGTCCAACCCTGTGGCTTCTTCGAGCATCTATTGTGTGACGTGTGAGCAGCCTATGTAACAGTGTTGGGATATCACAAGGCTTGTGGAGCACATTCTTGTATGAAGAGAAACAGTCTAAAATGCTGGGTGTATGATGCAGACAACACTAAAGATCAGCAACTTGGAAAATTAATACTGTGGTGCATGTTGATGTTTCAGAGGGAATTCTGATGGAGGCGTGGTCCCAGCAAAGGTAAACTCACAGGTCTGGCAGCACAGGTGAAATAGCAGCCTTACTCTTATCCTTTGGTAACCCAAAGCTGTTTGCTGATAAACTGGCAAAATTATGTTTATAGTCTCCCTATGCTTTGTTTCTGCTAATCTCTAATTAAGTAGATCCAGGGAAGGCCAGCATGGTGCTTTTAGTGCTCAGCTACAGTTTAGAAGTGACACTCTGCTTTCTAATGATTACAAGCAGGTGAAGTGACAGGAAGGGCAGAGATGTTGGAGTAATATGATCTGCAATTAAATTCCTGATTCTGTAAAATATTTACCCATAGCTGTAGTGATCCACAGTACTTCATATCTGGCATTGGCCATGTGTGTCTAGTTAAGGACAGTTTAAAAGCACAGGGGAAAAAAAAAAGGATAAAGAGATCTTAGCTGAACCAGAACAAAACCTCTTTAGCTCCTACCATTTGAATAGGGAGTAATCCCAAGAAATAACAAGGGTAAAGTCTCTCACAACTGCAAGATTACTGTAGTGATTGTGACTCTGAAAAAGCAGGTTCTAGGTAGAGAAGGAATTGTAGTTACTCTGTGGTCTTGTCATAACCCTCCTAATGTGGTTAAAGCATTAGTTCTGAAAACAAGTGCATTGAGAGCTTGAAGTCTTTTCCTTAAAAATGTACAAGTCTATATTCATGTTTTTTCTGTGGGCCAAAATAAAATACTGCTTATTGGATTACCCAATTTCAATATTGTTATTAAAAAAAATTGCACCCTACTTTCCACCTGTCAAATTAAGTTAGCTATTCCTGTGAATGCCTTTTTCTCTTTTATCTTTTTTGTTTGTTTGTTTCCTTCTAAGAACCTTTTCATCATCTGCTTTCCTACTTTCTGTCCTACTGAATTCCTTTTTTGTTGTTGTTTTGAATCCTTCCACTTCTTTCCGGATAATTTTTTTTTTCAATTTGTTATTGCTCCTTCTAGCCTTAATCAACTACCAGTGTTGTTGCTGCTTGCCTATAGAATCACAAGGTCCATGTTGAGGTGTGTCATGCCAATAATATTTAGTGTCCTCTGTCCTCAGCAAGGAAAAGGTTTGCCTCTGCTGACCTGTAGTGTGACGGAAAATGTGAAGGGAGAGCCTGTTGGAGGTGTGACTTGGATCAGTGCACTCATCTAGGAGTCAGGGCCACAGCCAGAAATTATACCCAGGTGTCATCACTTCCAGACACGTGCCCTGTCCTGTAGCAAAGCAGGATTTTTGCTTCTTCAATCCTTTGCAGAGCTCACTTTTTTTTTTTCGTTTTTCTGCTTCTCTTTATTTGGCTGTCTTTTCTAGTTTTGTCTTTTTTCCTTTGTTATATGTAATGGCTACTAATGACCTCTCAAACTGCATCGCAGGAGTGTTAAGGCTAGTGTGTTTTCCCTCATCCTGTCTGAAATATTTGGCTGTTGCCAAAGAAATTGAGGTCAGAATCGGGGTCTCTTTGAGTACCATGCACCAAAAGTGTATGTACATGTGTTGAAGATGCCAAAATACTGTTAAAAAAAAATCAAACAAGATTTGTAAAGTTAAAAAAGCTAATACTTGTTTTGAGATGCAGTGTAAGAACTAAGGTATAAAATGATATAATGAATAAAGGCAAGGATGCAGCCTTTTTCATGAACCTTTAAACTATTAAACCTTTTTAAAGGAACACATCAGCTCTTTGCTGGACCTACTCAACTGAAGGAAGGTGAGCCATCCTCCTTCCTGTGAGAGGGAACAAATTTGATAGTAAACTTTCAAAACAGAGCTGAGGTCTTTAGGCCTGGTGGTGGTGATGATTGTTGCCTGATGTCAAGTGAAGGAAGTAGTGGCAGATATGCAGTGGGAAAATGCCCAGGAACAGGCATTCAGCCAATCCAAGGAGGCTGTTTTAACTGTCCTTTGATTTGGAATATTTTTAGTTCAGATATTTCAGTGCAAATTCTAGAAAAGGCAGTTTCTCTCTTTTCAGATTGGCAGATTTTTGTAGCATGCCTATCTTGAAAAATCCAAAAGAGGGAGGAGGTAAAAAAGTAAATCTCGGATACAGTTTTCTTCTGTCCCTCCTGCCATGTTCAAAATGATATCTCATCTTGTTCTTATCCTTGTTCAGAATAAAAGCTGTGATAATCCATTTCCTTTGCTGTGATAATCCCTTGCCCAAATGTCCTGGTAGCATAATTTGATTGTGGTGCTTGGACAGCTATCATATCACCCCGACAAAGCAACAGTAATAGTTGTTACAAACAACAATATAATCCAAGAAATCCAGAGTTAAAGTGCTTACAGCAGAGGCTAATTGCATGCTAGAGAGTATTACTGTATCTTCCTGATTGATGTCCCTCATTGGCCAAGACAGACTTGCAGATGAGTTCTTAACATATTATTTAACAAGATGGTAGTGCTCTGTGTTTAAATTGCTTGTTGTTGTGGGTTTTTTTTGGTTTTTTTTTTTTGCCCCTCCCCAATGTGGGGTTCAGAACCTCCTTATTATTTTTATGGAAAAGCCACAGATCCAGGTTCCTTCTGGAACTACTGCAATGTGAGGGAACAAAGTGTAGGGATTTTTTCAAGGGCTGCTAAAGTAGCCTGTGCTTCTTGCCCAAGGAAAGTTAAGAGTCCTTATAATCGCTGGGGCTTTTGTGTGGTTTTTCTTTTATTTTTTATTTTTCCTTTGCCTTTCTTTCCCACTTCAACCCTGTTTCTGAGGGAGCTGGAGAAATCACCCAGCCTATCTTACATCTTCCCATTCAGAAGAGGATGGAGTGGGAAAGAAGGTCTTCATTGGACCTCAGATATTCTCTCTAGCCCCTTTGCCACCCCTAATCCACACTACTTCAACCTGAAAAACAGCAGAGGAAAAATTCCCGGTTGAACGCTTTTTCCTGGCTTTAATGAGAGATTTTTACAAAGAGAGGAAATAGTGTAGGTGAATGCATCCAGCACCCTTTAGGAAAGGGTCACCACCACAGGGATGCTGCTGAAAAAGGATGCCAAATCCTCCCAGACTGTACCAGGGTCTTTGAAAGGCTCCTATGAAATAAAGAAGCTATATAGCCAGTGTGTATGTATATTTCTGAAGGTTGTGCTGGATTTCTGCCATGCCACAAATCCTGATTAGAATAATTTATAATAAAAAGCGAGGCATGGATTCCAGAAGTGGATGATGTGATGGGGGAAAGAGAGAAGTAAGTAGCAGAAAAAGCAAATCTGAAGATTTTCCTGGTCCATAGATGTTCCCCAAATTGTGCATTTACTACCACTGTCTGTAGGAAGAAGCTACAGCCCTAATTTTTGATGTCAGAGATGACTGTTACATAGTTGGTTTAATACACATACTGTGCACTGCTGTTTGTTTAGTTATTTGCAGTCGGGCTGGGGATATTTCAGGTACTTTCCAGGTGCTTACAGATAATTTCTGCTCCAAGACCTTCACAAATCAGAGAGGCTAGAGGAAAGTAAATGGGTGGGAATTGAGTGCTGAGAACCAGAACTAGATTCACAGGATGCAGAGCCCTTGAGAGCAGTGCAAGCATGTGGCAGAGGTGCTGTGCAGGTAAGATGAGGAGGAGGATGCCTGCAGTGGCCTCCAGGAAAGAAAAGGGCACCTGATGTGTCTGGGAAAAAAAAAAGAGATGCTTTGCTTTTCTTCTGCATTGCAAGTCAGTCTGTGGTCAGTGTAGAGCTCCCAACTCCTGACCTCTCTCTTGGACCCTCTCCCCTGTATTTGTGATTGTGTGATGTGGTGGCTTTGTAAGTGGAGTTATTCTGTCATGTTCTGTGCAGAGAAATGCTGTGAAAATGGGAGAGCAGGAGAATGAGGCACATGAGGTGTGTGTATGCAATATGAGGCTTGACATGGCCAGGGAGAAGTAGCATTGGGGTTTTGCACGAGCATTCTTTGGGGCACAAAGTGTCATCTTCAATTCTTTTTTTTTTTTTTTTTTTTTTTTTTTTTTTTTTTTTTTTTTTTCCCTGTGATTAAGGCCCTGAGCATGCCTGTAATGCAAAACAGAAAACATAAAGAAAATGTTTTCTCTTCAGCCATCATTCTAGCATGCTTATGTGTGTATGAATCATTCCTCCTCCATCTGGAAGGATGAGATGCAGAGCTCTTTTCTAAGGAGGTATCTAAAGTACATCCTCATAGCAGCCAGCAATTGGCATGACAAAAGGGTTATAGCAAGTGGCTGGCACTTTTCCCATCCATCTTGCCACTGGAAACATAATGCTTTTGCAATGTGCTTGTTCTTCAGGCACCAGTGTGCAGAGCCAGTCCTTGGGACATGCAAACAGAAAAGTTGCACGTTGTTTGCTTTTGTTTGTGCACCTCCTCAGCAGCCCAAAAACTGGGAAGAGGAAATAACACTGATAGACTGTTTTGCTTGATTTAAGCATGATGTGGAGTGGGTGGGAACAGTGGGGTACTCGTGGAACATCCCCAGGTGTGGGAAGATGGGCAGCAAGGCATCTGGCACTGCCAGTGTGACATCAAGTGTTGGAGAAGACTTTGTTTTTCTTCTAAGCTTGTATGCTTTGCACAGAACAAGGAAAAATATAGTAGTATTGAGTACACAAGGAAAAAGATCTGATTTTTAAAAATGTCATCTGTTGTTAATGTGTTTACATACAAGATAGTTTTAACTTGTGTGTATTTTGCCTTTCCCTTGATTTGCAAGAAGGCTAAGGCCCTGAATCAGTTTAGTCTTAAGTGTTCTTGTGATGTCAAGAAAGGTTTTTATTGCACTTTTTTTGGTAGAGGAGTGTTTAATGTGGCGTCAGAACAGGCAGGAGAAAGAAGGGCTCCTAAATCTCAGAGCTCTGCTTTAACAACTCTATTGTTGTTCTCTTTTGCTGACCATGACTGGGAATGTCCTTGTCTTGCAAGCAGTGGCTAGCTCTGTATGTAATTCAAACCTAAATGTAGAAACTGGGTGTTCTTCTGCTGAAGCTCCTTGGGGCACTCTTGAAACTTGCCAAATGCATGTCCATGGGCTTGGACATGTCTTTGCTGCTTCCTTTTTTTGGAGGGTGGTTGGAGATATGAGGTAGGAGAGTCCAGGATTCATTGCCTGCCCTCAGAGTCTTTGCTGCAGTAATGAGCTTGTGTTTTGGACCAGTTGCTCTCAGAGCTGGGACCAGTGGCTTTTCCTCCCTGGAGAGTGCTTCTGCAGACAGGAAAAGCCCCTCTGCCCCTCATCCCTGCTCTACTTTTTAACCAGTGTCTGTTCAGCAAGGCAGGCTCATTTCTGCTGCAGGAGCTGAGAGGATCTCTCCACCTCACGCAGGATAGTCTGGAGGTTTAGGACACTGCTCCTGCAAGACCTCATCTGGCTTGGATTGCGGTGGGAATGGCAGGGAGGAAATCAGCAGCCTGTCTTACCAAGTCCTGCTCTGCTGCATGGAGAATGCAGGCTGCTTAGTGCCTTGTTCATGAAGCACTTCAGCTTTTGGCAAGACAGGTTCCTGTCTTAGTATATGGTTGCAGAGACTTCCTTTCTGCTTCTTTGCAAAGGGTGGGTTCAAGATGCAGCCCTGTTCTTGGCATCTCTTATGAGCTGACTCTACACAGTGACAAGCTGACCTCAGGAGTTCAAAGTACTCTCCTGTTCCTTGGCATACTTTGGGTTTGGGGTAGAGGGAGATGGCTGGTGGGTCTGTAGGCTTCCTGCTGCAGGGTTCCTCTTCTGAGGTGAGAGCAGCCGTGCCCCTTTCCTTTGGAGCTGTTGCGACTGCAGGCAGGGACAGTGAAACCCTCCCGTGCCACTGAAGCTGAACACTGTGTATCAGTCTGCTTTTAGGGGGCTGCTCTGGATCTGAGATGTAAAATGTCCTAGAAAGCCATTCTGCCCTGGAGAGTGAAATCCTCTTGTATATTAGGGCACAGTGTTGGACTTTGTATCTGGGAGAGCTTTTCTTTGACTATGTTTCAGGCTTCTGGGTTTTTTCTGATACATGATAGCCCGGAGAAGACCCTTCAGGCAGGGATGCTTTGTTACTTTCTTTAGGTTCATACTTGCTGTTTATAGTATAGTGCAATAAACACAATTAGCATTTTTGGCTTATTTCAGGGTGTGTACTTGCATGTGAAAAGGAATGGATATGTTAACTCTGCCATCTTTCTTACCTGTGCCTGCGAAATGATCTGATTATGATATTTCCTGATACATAACAGCTTTGGAAAGGAAGTAACACTCCCTATACTTTCAGAAGCACTTCAGTTAGCTTGACTTCAGTGTGCAGTACATTGGTATCAGGGATGAGGGGTGTTATGTTCAGTCTCTTGCTTTGAAAACTGGCTTCTGGGTTCTGCAGAGCACGGTCAGCAGGTGGAGGGTGTTCACATTGCACACTTCACCTGCAGTGTCCAGCTGGGATATGCTCCATGTGTATAAATTCGGTTTTGCTTTTCTCTGTGTCATGAGCCAGAGTTTACAGTCTGGGGACCCCTGAGGCAGAAGAATTGCTCTGCCATGTGTGTATGAGTGCACTCAGCAGGTGTAGTTTGTCCTGTAAAGTGTTTGGTGTTTTCTAGCCCGAGTCAGCCGTGGGTATTTCCACTTGTTGAGAGGCTGAAGACCAGGTTCCCATGACCTAAATTGTGCCTAAGGCTTCTGTGCTTGAAGGCCAGGAGTCAGATGGAAGGAAATAAAAAATACAGTGACTTAGGTGCAATTTAGGACATGTGAATCTGGCTCCTCCTCTCCTGAAATACCAGTGTGCCAGAAGCATCTGATGTAGGAAGCTGCTAGGAACAGGCCAGGCCAGTGACTGTATTTCACTTTCCAAAGTATTTCTAAAGATCCCAAACTAGACTTCGCACCTTTAACCAATTTGAATGCTCAAGCCAATCCCTTCAATGTTAGGCAGAGCAAAGAACCTGATCCAAGCAGTGCTGGAAAGGTCCTGACATCTTGCTTTACCCTCTGGAGAGTAACTGGAGGGGTGGGGGAGAGGCCTGGAGCTGCATTAGTAGATGTGTTGTTTTCTGCCTCTGGGGATTTTTGTTGTTGTGCATTCTCTTGTTTTTCCATCTTACACAAAATCGGAACACTTGTGTTGCAGCTGTGGCCTAGAAGGAGCAGGCAATGCTCTGCTACCCATCAGCACCAGACAGACCTGGTGATGAATGAGGGGGAATTTTGGGCTCTTGGACAGGGATGCTGAGGTTGCTTTGCAGCCTTCCTGGTGTGCTGGGCTGTGGGGGACTGAGCCCTGTCAGGCTTGCTTGTGGCCACAAAGAATGTGATCTCTCACTGTGTTGGCCCTGGTAATCTCTGACTCTCAGTCATCCTCTTCTCATTTGGAGGAACTTTGACTTAAAGAGAGATACATCAGCTTGAGTAACTTCTACTTGAAGATACTAAGCTCTGTGAATACTGTAGAATATCATATCCTAAGCTTTTGAGCCCTTCTGAGTGTAATGCAGTGCTGTTCTTGGAATGATTTGTTTCAACCATAGGGCCAGTTTAAATAGAACTATTGAAGTACATGTTGCTGTTCATCATGCATCAAAAAGTGAAGTTCAGTGAATAATGAGTTACCACGGGGCACCACAATGAGATAAGAACTCATCATAGCTTTGCAATAAATGGCAATGTCATTAAAGGAAAAAAAAAAAAAAAGAGAGACTTTTTGTCTATAAGCTTAATTGGAAAAGCCAGAAATCCTGAGTGGAGATTTTTAGCATGCTGACCAACTGAAATGTATTGTAATAAGAGCAAATTTATGTGTGCAGAGAGTGTCCAAGATTTTGATTGCTGCATGAGACACATGGCTTTGGGATATTTTCCTATGTATGCCTTTTGTGTAGGTAAGTGACAGTACCTGATTTTTGGTCCTGGAGGGAAAATGTACTCTCTCATTATTGAGCAGCTTTCCAAGATGCAGCAGCTGTCATTAAAACTCAACAGTAGACCACGGAGCTGAATTTGGCAGGTGGGGACTTTTTTTCCCCCCTAAACTTTTAATGGCAATGACTTGCAGTTATGTCATGCTGTAGTTTTAAAGTGTGCAAGGCACTTTGGCTCATTTATGTTCTCATTCAGGTTTCTAATGTGCACACAGAAGCAGCTGCTTTCTGGGATTGCTGATAATATGGAATATGGTGAGGATGGCCAGCCCTTGGTGTGTACAGGGATATCAAGCACTCCCTCTTTCACTGAGTTTTGCAGCAAAGCCTCTATGCTCGAATTTCCCTGTCTGCAGAATGTGGCTTCACCCTGCAGTTTATGAAATATTTTAAATAAAAAAAATTAAGAGGAATGATATGCAAGATCCATGTCACTTTTCTTCCCTTTGTGGTGCTTACTTTAAGTTATTGCTTTTAGCAAGTAGAATCATTGTACCACAGTGGTCTCAGGCGTAGTTAAGGAGGACATCACGATCTGCCCATCTGCAGCAGCTCTGCTGGAAAGGTCTCATCTGCAGGAGCCCTTGTTTGCTCTTAAGGATGAAATGCAATTGAGCATCTGGTGAAGTCTGCTCTATGGTAGAAATTAATAATAAATACATACCTGGGGATTTTTTAATCCTTAGTCTTAAATTGATTATTTCCTACCAGTTGTAGGACTCCAAAGAACTGCCTTTTCTTCCGTAAGAAAACTATCCTGAAGGCCTCAAGGTTTGGTGGGCAAATGCAACACTACAGGTAAGATGTGGCAATAATAATGCATGAAGAGCGGTGTGAGGAAAAAGACAACTTCCTGCTCTGTGGTGTTCCTGATTTTTTTTTTTCCCTAATTACATGGAGTTGGAAGAGTGAGCTGGTAGGATATGAATGTTGCCATCCAGTAATAAGAGTTGTGGTCATGGGTGCCATGCAAGCATGAAGCTTCAAGGGACTATGATGTGTTTTGGGGGACAGACCAGGAATAATTCAGGCCTGCATATGGCTTTCTCTGGTTTCTACCTTAACTAGGTAGGTTCAGGGAATGTCTGCAAAGCTAGTGCCCAAAGCTGGAATTGTGCTCCCTATTCCAGTTAAACCAATGTGTAAACAAACCAGTTCACTTGATGTTCCCATTAATTTGGACTGCCTACCTTTCCAGTTTTTCTAGCTGGTGATTTGAGCAGAATGAGCCAGTAGGAAAAATGACAGTCTGAAACTGGCTTGGCTTGTCTCTGGCTCTCCCCAGAAAGCCAGTTCCTTTTCTACCACCAAAATGGGGCCTGGCTCCATAGCTATTGTTCAGGACATCTGAGACAGCAAGATCATCTGCCACTGCCTGGAAAAGGAGAGCAAGGAAAAACTTTCAATCCTTTGCCAGCTCCTTCTGCATCTTTCTACCTGCTAAAGCCTTTCTCCACTGTACAACTGGCGTAGCAGCTGTGGCTTGAAGATCCCTGAGGCTTTCCCCTCACCCTGGGGTATTTAACTGTGTCCAGCCCTGGCACTCTGATAGGCACAGGCAGCAGAAGCTGTGTGTGGGACCAGTGTCACATCTGTGCCAAGCGCACTGCTCTGCCTGTGCCTCCTTCCAGCACAGCCACACAAAGCAGGCTGGCCTCTGGGAAGACAAGTTGTGCCATTTTTCTGACTTGAGGCCTTCAGGCCTGTGATGACCTTGAGCCTCTTATCCCTGAAGAAGGGAATACCATGAAGAAACCTTTCCTTTTTAATGGGGAACCAAAACTTGGGTTACTGAGGGATCTCTGGGACCAGTTGGTTTTCCCACTGTGTGTGAGGGGGAATGGTAAGGAGAAGGAGACTGGGTACTCAGCAGCATTTAACTGGATTGTGTAACTCCAGTGTAGCATGCTCGTGACGTGTGTTTCTGACTTCACCAAGAACCACTGAAGGTGCAAAGCCCCTCAGTGTCCTCTCTATTCCAGGAAGTCCAGACAAGCTTCTGGCTAAGCAGTCAACAAGTCCACAGAGTCCCTTTGGTGTTTTGATGCCCGTGGAAAGAACAGTTGGCAGTAGAAGTAATTTTCTGGCTTTTGTTGCTGACTGTGACAAAAAAAAAAAGTCAGCTTTCTTGATCTGCAGTGATGCCAAGGCTGTGTGCAGGCTGGAGAATACAGCCAGTGGTCTTTCCCTGGCGCCTTGCATCTTTGGAAAGAGATTTTATTGGTATTAAGGTAGACCTTAACCTTTCATGGGATCTGATTGAATTCAGAGGTCTGCAGCTGAGATCTGAGGGCTGCCTTCTGGTCAGGTTCACTTCACCATCGATTTTTCTGTGGCTCTGCATGGGGCAGTGGTAGAGATTTTGGTATTCTGTATTCTCACCCATCAGTCCATGCTTTGGTGTGCTGCCTGTGTATCAGTGGATACAGTTGGAATGCTTGCCTACCAAAAGTGTTTCCTTTTTTCCCTTGATATTGCTAGAAGCCATTCTCAAATATGTTTTGCCAGACGAAATAAAATGAAACCTGTGAATCCCAAACCCCAAGATTTACTCTAGGCTCTAGTGGGAGAAATGAAGCAGATTGCAAACTCCCAGAAAGTTGTTTGAATGTTGCCTGAGGAATACCACCCAAGAAAGGGGTATTCTTTCTTCTTTAGAGAGAACAAGAGATCAGCTGAGACCATTTTCTCTAGCCTTGTGTAGCAGTGTAAAAACAATTCATGGGAATTTTGGTTTTGACTAGTTATCAAGTTGAGGAGTAGCAATAGAAGTTATTAGAGCTGTGATTAACTGTGTTGCTTTTGATCTTGTGACTGAATCAAAAATGTGGATTGGTTTGACCTGAAACATGAAAAGTTTCTTTTGCTAACATGAAAAATTAAGATTTTGGCTAATCCTAAACCCAAATATTTTGGATTATCTAAAGTCCTTTAGGTTAAAGAGTCATTGAAAACAGTTTTCTAGTTTCAGGGAAACAAGAATCTTTATGGTTATTCACTGAATTCAAATTTATTTCAGTCCTCTTGAATCCATGTTTTACTGACTATAACCTGGGATAGGGAAATGGAGCTGCAGTTCCCCTAGAGTCTCTCCTGTATCATGAGAATGAAATCACAACTGTTCAGCTCCCTTTTTCAAAGCAGTGCTGCACACATTGCTGTGATAGTCCTCCAGACCAAAAAACTTCCCAGCATTGATTACAGACAGACAAAACTGAAAGTCTGTCGCAGTGAGAAACAGAGCTTTTCTTTTTTTTTTCCAAAGAGCAGTATGCATGTAGAAGGCAAGTGAAAATTATTCCCTAAAGAAAAAGCAGTAAAATTGCTGAAGAGCACAGCTAAACAAAGGTCAAACTGCAGTCTGAATGGAGACAGAGGCTAAACCTATTTGCAATGCATACAGAGTGCAGGATGAAATGTAGGTAACCAGCCCAAGGAATATTACCATGCATAGATAATACATGTATGTGTAAATAATACATGCAAACATTATTTTATGAAAGCCTGTCATCAGAACAGATTGCAAAGCAGGGAATGCACACAGGAGTTCAAAAAGATGTATCTGCAGAACATAATACCAAGGTCACCACAGAAACAGAGCACTTTTTTTTTCTTTTCAAGACCACAAGAAGCATATCAAGGAATAGTGGATTAAAGAAGTTGTGTGAGATACTGATACAGGTCCTGGCATTCCAGCAGTGTGTATGATCCATGCTGCATCTCACTTTTCCCTGAGATATGAAGGAAAAGGTGAAGGTGTTAAAAGTAAGGGTTGACAATTCAATGTAGTTATCAACCAAGTTATTAGCATATGGTTCTGGTGTACAGAAATAAATGTTATTTTGAGCTGTTGTCTGTATACAGAAGGTCTAGATGAGGCCACCTTGAGAGTGTGGTTACATGGGGAATGTACAGAGATGAGGAGGCTTCCAAAAGAGGAAATCGTGTCTAGACTTCAAAATGCCAGTTCTCAGTTTTGTTTTAGGTGGTGATATCCTGTCTGGTATCTTTGAGGAGAAATAATTGAGAGGAAACCGTCAGTGACATGTAAGGAGGAGGTATGTATCATTTCAGAGTAAAAGTTCCTAAACTTTTATATTGAAAATTGTCACCAACCCTGAAAGTTTGTCACACTAGGAAGCCAGCATGTATTTCCTTATCTGATAGAATATCAATTTAATACCACTGGCCAGCAGTGATGGAAAGTGTTCTTGTAAAGGCTGTCTGAAAGGTCTTGACTAACTTGCATGCTGTAGTCAGTGTGCCTTCTTCAAAAATTTTTATGTTAAAGGTTAAATATTTTGGTTTCTTTCATATTTTAGCTGTCTTGGGGGTTGGAATGGTTATGCCGATTCTCAGCTTGGTGTTTTTATCGTTAACTTGATAAATGTAAGTAAAATATAGAACACTGGACCTACAGAGTAAAGTTCACTGTTTCTGATAGTTCAAATTAAGTTCAAATTAGGTTTCCATTTTTGCATATTTTCTATGTGCACTGTACTTCTGATGTTGAGAGGGGAGATCTCAAACTCAGTACTTCCCTAAACGAAGAGGAAAATAATTATTTATGTTGTTTGTGGTTAACCTACAGAGCAGTATTAATGGTCTGTAAAACCTCTTCAGATAATTGACTCAATAGAAACTTTTGAAAAATTATTTAAACTTGAAAGAAAAGTTCCATGGGAAGAGAGGACAAGAGGGAGTTAAAATCATCAGGAGGGTGAGTTGGTGTGTAGGTGAAGATCCTTTTGTAATACATTCATGGGAAGTAAGAAGACAGAGGCGTGTGTATTTAGGTGCTAAGGGGAAGAAGCCATTATGTGGAACCAAAAATCTTCAGTATGGTTAATTCTTTGACTCAGATGACAGTGGCAGTCCACGCTTCAATGCAAATACTGGAAACTGCACCTGAGGAGCCAATAATTGCTTTTTGTATTCCTCAAATTCAAATATGCTGCAGTGTTTTCCCAGGCAAAAATGACAGTGCAATACTTAAAACCTGAAACGGAACCTTACAGCCATTGAGATAATTATATTTGTGCTATATGAAAGTTGTGCTTGAAAACAGGATTTGATGCCATTGTGTAATGTGTTCCTTTGCAGAGAATAATGTAAATGAATAAAAAGTTATGAAAAAGTCACACATTATTAGATTTCTATTTTTTTTCCCTCTGGACTATTAATGATTTAGAATATTTTTATACAGGAAATTCAATTAAGTAATTGTACTTTTACCTGAGCCAGGGCTTTCACAGTCTTAGAAGATGAAGGCAATGAAGTTACTCTGAAAGCTTATATAGTCCTTGTAAAACTTGGCTATTTCTTCTGTTTTGTCAAGTATTTAAATTTTCACCTCAATCCTTTTATGGATGGACAGGCATTAGGGTTTTTAAAAATTATTTGACTGTGTAAACTTCTTTGCAGGGATTTTAGGGGTATCCTAAGCTTTTAATTATGTTTTCATCCATACTGTGATAGTTCTTACAAGAAAACTGGCAGTGTTTCCCTCTCTGAGCTTCTCTATTTCTCAGAGAAGATGAAGTGCCGTATTTTTTTTTCTGTTATTGTTTTTATTTCTGGTGTCTCAGTAGAAAATAAAAGCCAGTCTCTTTTTCCCCCACGTTTGTGTGTGCCCCCAAGCAGACACGCGTGCACACTCCTCACATGCACGCAAGCACACACAAGGAATTCTTGCTTGTGCACAGCCAAAAGAGGCTGGACCTGGCTGTCTTCAGCTCAGTGGAAATTGGCACCATCCCATCTCCAGTAAACAACAGCCTGACGTCAGCTCACACAGCAGTGATAGCAGCAGAACTGGAGAGATTTTTCAACTGGCCGAGCTGTTGAAAGGCTATCGCTGGGTTTGATAATCTCTGGCTGCACTTGAGAGGATTTGGTGCAAAGGTGGAGGGAGGAATGGTTGGTTAATGACAGAAGTAATAGAGCAATTCCTGATAACTTCATACGAGGTGGAGAGGTGATTTTTAAGTCTTACACCAAAGGGTATTTTGATTCCCAGCTCATCAGCTGCAGTTGTTCTCTCCAGGTTCTGAAATCCTGGCTGCTCTGTAGAATTCACATTCGTGCCCTGTTGGAATTTGGAGAACAATTAAAGTGCTGTAGAACAGTCAATCAAGCAGATGATGAAATTTGACTTTTCTAATGTGTTGAATTAAGCACTTTTATTATGATTTCAATTCCTGATGTTTGCTTTTTTCAGTTGTAGATGTGGTTCAAAGAACCTGAGCCTGGCAATGCTAAGATTTTTGCTGGTTTGTGTATATTCCATTTCTATTAATAGGATATTTGTCACTGAGGCCTCACATTGTGGCCACAACACCCAGAAAAGGTTTATTTAAAGATACTTGGTTATTCATCATTATCAAATTAAGCTAGAATAAAGGGACCATTTTGTGGTACTGGTTTCAGATAAGGCCTTCAGAAAAGTACCTGTTTTCCTGAAATGGTACAAACTCCTTGACTGCAAAGTTACAGTGAAGGCTGTTGCATTTCTGAATCAGAGCCACGATGACTTAAATTTAATTACAGCTGGTTCTCCTCATAACCCGACAGTTGAAAGAGACTTTTCTATTGTTCAGTACTACCGCTGAAAACACATTTCCATTATGAACTTAGAGTCCTCCTATGCCAAAATCAACAGTTAAAAATGAATGGTTTGCTCTGGTAACAGGAAAAACAAACATGAGAATCATTGTGTTGTGTGACAGAAAATCAGAATGTTAAAGTAAAAGAAGTTGATAAACCTACACAAATAACTATCTGATGGGCTGTTCTTGAATCAAAGACACTTCCAAGCAAGTATTTCAAGGACATAAATAATAGTGCATCAACTTCTGCTTTGTTTCTTGTATGGCTACAAAGACAGCAAAAAGTTCATGTTCCATTTAGGTCCTGTCACCAGGGATTTAAGAGTTTTGTGAAACCCTGGAAAGGAATGTGAATATCTGCCAATATTAACATTTTCTAATGTACACATTTTTACATCTGCTTTTAGGGTACATTCAGACTAGGTTAATCATAAAATCTGTCTAAGCAGGGAGGGACAGGAATGCAAGAGGGAAAGAAATATTGGACTTTTCTAGGACTGTGTCTGTCCTATTAGCAGTTTTTGAGCCTTTTGATCAAATCTGATGGGGATGTACAAGTCTCAAAACTTCACAGCTTCTGTGAAAGTGGGCAAGAAAGCGAGGACCTGTCTGAGCCTATGCTTCTTGGTGAATTCATAGTCACTGTATATATCATAACAATACAACTGGGATTGCTGATCTTGCAGAGGGGGAGGAACGGGTGAGCAATGGGTCTTTAAAAACCAGGGAAGTCCTGGATTTCTGTGAGTCTGACTGTCCTTGGAGACTCGTGTGGCTGCTTGACATCCTGCTCCCCAGAGGGGCTGGCATGTGGCAGGGCTTGACTGTGCTTGATTTATGAGAAAAGCCCTGGACAGTTTTAGACCAAAAGCCAAGCTGTCAGAAAGCTTGTGCTTGAGAGCTTGCAGTAGCAGAAGAGTTGACAGCTCAGGTAAGGAATTTGTTCAAGAGAAGTTGGCTGGAGCAAAACTCTCAGACTTCCTACACTTGAGGGCCCATGTGCGACTCCAGTATCACAGCTTTGGCCCTGTGCAAATGTGAACTTGCCAGCATGTAGGAGAAGGGCAGACCTCTTCAGCTGTCCTTCCTAGGCAGGTGTGACGCAGGCTGGGCAGCATGACCTGTGTACAAACTTTGGAACAGGTTGCCTTAGGTCTGTTTATGACCTCTTTCCTTCTCTGTGGTGGTAGGCTCTGAGACAATGCCTTCCCTGCAGCTTGCCTCCTTTTCTGGGCTTGTGCCTGCAGAGGGGAAACTGAGCCTTGTAGCCCGGTGAAATTTTTACAGTGGCTGTAGCTGAGCAGGGGTCTCATCCCTGGTCGCTTCAGCAGTACTGAGTACTTGTCACAACCCTGAGCAGAACTTCCCCTTCCAAAAACCAAACCAGCCGCTCACAGGGGTAGTTAATCTCTCAGCTGCAGCCTCTCTGAAGATGATGTTAGGCCATAACTGGGAGGAGACATGCAGTAGGAAAGGTCCTTTATGTTGTTGTTTAGGTTTTTTTCCCCTTGCCTTCCTTTACTATGTCTCATCTCGTTTAACCAGCCTGCTCCTGCTCTAAGCAGGGAGATGAGGTGGTGGGAAAGGGCTGTACACGTCTTTCTGCCTCCAAGTGGGTAACACTTGCATTTGCTGCTGGTGGTAGCAGTTAGCCAGAACTGCTCACACTAGCCTTGACCTAACCCAGAAGCCAGAGACATGTTGTAGCATGTTTCCTCTTGCTGGAAACCTGCAGAATGGCCTTTGGGATACTCAGCCCTGCTTGTCTCTGCTTGTTACAAAGTCTACTGGATGGCTGTTGAGCTTATGGTTCACTCTGTATCAACAGAAGTTACATTTGCCTTTAGAGTGGCTAGGTATCCAATAATACAGATTTTTAATCAGTTGAAAAAGATATTGCATTTTCTTTTGGTTTTACGGAAAAAGCTGTAAAAAGGGTCCCAAATAAGCTGGCTTGCTATCAAGGTATAATTTTGGAACAGCTTTGTCTGGCATCTTGAAAGGAATTATCCTTCCCCAAAGATTCAGAAACATCTTGTGGTCAGCCCTTTCAAAGTAACATTGCAAGGCTTCTAAAGAAATGATGCTGAGGGTATCCTTACGCTCTTAGATGATTTTGGATCCTTGCAGGTTGATATTTTTAAGATTTTTGTTTAACATAAAGGGCTAAAAAAAACTGAAAGAAAAGTAGTAAAGCTGAAGTTCTTTTTTAATTGCTTCTCAGTACTTAAAAATGTTGCATGCTCCTGCCCTTGCTCCTTCTGTGCTCCTGAAATGTTACAGCTTTTCTGAATAGTAAGGAAGCATCATAAGGATGGCTTCTCCCAGTGCTTGATCACAATGTGAGATGCAATGCACAAATAGCTCTGGGCAAGACTGAGGGAGGGAGGATTCTAACCAGCCTCTGCCACTGGAGCCTTGCAGGAGCTGCTCCCAAACCTGTTCTGTATCTGCTACAGCACACACATCAGTGATTTTTATGAGGCAGAGGGCAGTCCCCAGTAAAATTTGGGGATTTGGGGTTTTCTTGTTTAAGACACTTCTACAAAGTGAGGGAGAAAATAACTTTGCAAAGTTATTGCAAAGGAGCAGAATAACTTTATCTAAACTCAGAAAAACCAAGAATATTTTCCTTGGCCGGGTCCTCACATCTTTCTGGTGTAAAACGTGGGTTTCCAGCTGAAGAGACCAGCAAGAGCAAAAAGGAGGAAGGCACAGTGATCTTGTTTCACAGCTTAGAGATAGCCACTATAGCTTGTGCCTTCCTTTTTTTATTCACTTTAATTATTTCTCCCGAGTGGGCGGGGAGTCCTGTGGAGCAGGTGATGCCTTTGCATCCTCGTGTCTCATTGAATGGGAGACCCATCCCACCCAGACGCATCCCAAAGTTCTGCACAGACATTTCATTGGACTGGAAAGGTTCTCCTTCTTGTTGGTCATTTTAAGGGTGGTGTCAAGCACAGGAAATTTACTGATTTCTTTTTGTTGGCAATGCCACGAAAGCCCATCATTGAGGAAGAAATCAAGAAAACCAGAGCAGAGGGTGGGGTAGACTGATGAGTGGGAGAAAATTGACTTTTATGGATCTACGCAGAGCAGAACAGGGTTTTGTGTGCTATTTGGACAGCGGGGTAAAATGCACAGCCCTCTGTTCGGCTCCATGGTACTGCCGTTCCCTGCTGGTCCCCCAGTTTTAACTGTGCAAATCCCTTGTGGATTTTTTTTTCACCTGAAATAAAATAGCATGATTTGGGGAAAAAAAAAACAAAACAAAACAAAAAAAACAAACGAAACACCAAAAAACCCATTAAAAAACCAAAAAACCACACCCCAACACACACAAAAAAGTTATTGCAACTGAAATGTTTGTTTCTACCACTAAAAGCTCAGTTTTCTCATTACTACAATAATGTGTTGATTTGAAATGGCTGAGTGGCTTTAATTATAATACTGATTTTATTTTCCTTTTTGGTAGCTATAATAGTCAAGCAATGGCATGCCGACAAAGACAGCTTTGAAGGAGCAGCAACCCTGAGAGGTGCCGTCCTGCTCTCTCCCCCAGCCCCATCTCCCAACTCCTGACAAAGAAAACAAGTCGCTGCCTCTTCAAGACTTTTCTTGTCCTTTCTGTTCGTGACAGGCGTAAGTGTTAGTAACATCTGCTGGCCCGAGCTCGCTTCCTCCTGCTGTGCCGGGCTCTGGCAGGGCCGTGCAGAGGAGCCAGGACGCTGTGCCAAGCACGGAGCGTGGCTTTGCCGAGCCAGCGCTGAACTCAGCGGAGCTGTGCCCGCGGTAGCCGGGCACGGGCTCCGTGCGCCTGGCAGGGTCTGCCCGGCTCCTCCTGCCTTCTCCGGCCCCAGCTCTCACAAGCGGAAGGCTTGCTGGCTTTCTCTCCCTGTGGATAATGAATGTTATTTTAAGTAAAATAGCCAAGGGGGATAAACAGATCAACATGTGAATCTGAAAATATCTTCTATGAGCTTTGACTTAGAAAGTTGCTATAAATTAGACGTTACAGAGAACGCTTTTCTTTCACAATTTATTCTTTAACTTGTTTCTGCCTTTCTACAATGTCTTGTGGTTCACTAGGCAGTGGGGTTTTTAGTGGGTTTTTTTTTCCCCTTTACTCTGTCAGATTTCATTGGTGGTGGCAGTGTTTTCCAGAGCAACCTGAAGGGAAAGTATATATGTGTAATTTCATAGGGACATGGAATCTGTGAAGACAGATGCAGACCCTGCTTTATTTTGTAATTGTTTGCTTCAGAGTGGGCTAGCTTTCCCTTTGGATGAAATGGACAAAAAGTATTTGGGTTTTGCTTTTTTAAAGGAAGGCATAGGGTTTCTCTTCCTTAGACTGGTTGGATGAATACTTTTATTTTTTTTTTCATCAAATTAAAAAAAAAAATTAAAGGAATATGTGTAAATTGGGTCTATTTCATGTCACATGTGAGGTCAATGGGAAAAAATTATGTGCATCTAGAAGTAAAATTTATCTCAGACTTGTCAGCTCCTAACAAGTAGTGATCTTGCTACTTGCTCTTAGGTTGGCGGTAATGTGATGCTGTGCTTCAGATCTGTTTTCTGGGGGATGGACGGGGAGTTCCTGAGACTATTTTACGTGCCATTTCCTGATGTGAGAAATTTTAAAGACTCTTGTAATGATTTATCTGGATATTTTCTTCTAACAACATCAAAAGGCAGCCTGAAGTTATGCTATCCTATACTTCACTCCAATCAGCCTTATAGAATAATCCAGTTGTTTCTTCCTTCTGAGTACACAAAGAGTGTGTGTGGCAATGATCCTGGAGCCTGCAGGCAGCTGCAACAGAAAAGGACTTCCGTGGTTTGCTTTTGCTTTCTCTTCCTGTCCCCTCCATTTTCATATATGTTTTTGAGAAGGCTGAGTTTCTAATAGACTACCTAGTGCAAGACCAGGGGAAAGTGAAACTGTATTTTGGGGTTTGTTTTGTTAGTTCTTTTGGTTTTCATATAGTGTTTTATCAAAGGTACTGTTCTTTACTATTAAAAACAACCCAGTGGATGGATAAATTAAAGATGTCGGTAAATAAAAATAAAAATCTGAACTTTATCTGTAGGAAATACTAATGAGAGAGAAGCTGAGTATGTCTCCCCCTCAGCCCTGCCCTCTGTAGAATGCCAAGCATCATCACTCTGGCAGCATTTAGAAGTAACTTCGTAGTACTTCCAAGTAGCTGAAAGTAAAAAGATTAGAAATCAGGTTGATGATACAGTTTCTTTTCAAATGCTTTCTCTAAATGTTTAATACTGTGTCCCTGAGGAAGTCCCGTTATTAAAGCTGCGTGACTCTGAAATCACCTTGACTCTGCGGGGGCGATATTTGAGAGTTCTGGGGATTTTCCTCATCTGACTCTCAGAGTTCCCTTTTGTTGCAAGGATTAAAAAGGTTTTTTGTGAAAAATGTCCCTCTCACAGTTTGTATCATCTCCAGTCAAGTCAAATTGACAGGGGTGGCAGGAATTACCCCGTGTACACTAGGTGTATAAACCAAATCATGTTATTAACTGAGACTAAGGCTGTAAACTTTTTCCAAAGGATTTTGGAGCTTGTTCACAAACAAACACTGAGGAAGAGTTTTGGTGCTTTCCAGGCACCTTTCCCCCCAAGTGACATTAAAAACACTAATAAAAATGACTCAGGAGTGCATACTTCCAATAGACTTAATGACAGAGACCCTAACACACTTCGCACTATGGATACTTGTAGAGGGGAGCTGTTCCTTTCTCCTCTGCCGCAGCCTGGTGTGGGGTGGGACGTGGCAGCTGTGTGTCAGCACGGCAGCACACCAGGCATTGGGATGACAAGTGGGACAATTTCACTATGTCCTGTAGAAACGGTGAAGAACTTCACCCGAAGCAGGAGCTGATAAAGACATGAGAGTTTAGCAGTTGGCTGGCTGGGAAGTTTCATTTCTCTGCAGAGCACAGACTGTTGGTTGTTGGCTGGTTTTTTCTCTCCCGAGTTACAAAAACTTGCTCATTCTTTGTTTCAACTTTCCTTACTCCAGGTTTGGTCATAGGGCAGCCAGTGAGCCAAGGCATGGGGTAAGCAGGGTGAGGTACAGCGTGCTCTGCTTTATCCTCTCCTCTATGGATAATGTGGTATCAGCTTTGAAAGCCTGTGTGTGTTGCATAAGGGCGTCGCATGTCTCCTCCAGGATCTGCTCAGAGCTGTGAGGCTGTGAGGTACCGTGCTGCAGATCTGCACAGCAGCTTCCCTGGGGGTAGGCAGGCGGTCTGTGAGAGAGCAGAGCAGTGCTGCTACATCACTACTAGCTCTAGTATCTGCAGCACTTGGATCTTTTCCCCGGGGGCCTCTCCAGCATGACCCTGCTTGCCTTGCAGGGGCTGCCTAGATCACAGCTGAAGGGGGTATGGCTGTAGGCATGGAAGTGTAAGGTCTGACACTGATGGTATCAATGAGCAGGGAGCCTTACACTGCTTTATGTGTTCTTAATGAATGCTGAAGGCAAAATATTCATGCATTTCTTTTTTCATCTGTTACCAATACAGCATGTTTAATAGTTTTTTGAAAACTGTGTGATGAAAAAGAAAGGCCAAAACCCCTTTACTAAGCCATTAACAAAGCATTCTTCTTAATCTGTGTGGACATAAATATGGGCAGAATACCCTTACAGGTTTCTGACTGGGTCATGCAGCCTTAAATTGAAGTGACCTCATTCTGGGGGGATCCAAGGAGCTCAAGCCTTGAATTTTTTGCTTGCCATGGTTGCTGATGATTTTTATACTGTTAGCAAGACTTCTGGTGGGTGATATACCAAAAAGCTTGCCATGGCAAAAATTGCTGATGAATTCAGTGAAGGAAAGCTGTGTGCATGGAGGTCCCAAGGAGAAGAGGATGTCTTTGGATTTTTGTTATTTCACCGTGAGCTTTGGTGTGCAGTTTGTCTGTTCCTTTGAGCTGCCACTCTCTGACAGTGAATTCACATTTCAGCTTTTTTTTCAGCTAATTTGATTTTGCCTAACAGGTTGAATTTTTTACTTACTTATGATCAGACAGTGCTGATGGGTTTAGGAAGGCTGATTTTGGGGTAAAACTCCAAGTGTAAAGTGACTCTTTGTGTTTAGGTATACATGAGCACAAATATTTTTAGTGACTTGTGTTCCTTCTAGAAGCGCATGCTCTTCTCAAAGCTTTGGGCTTGGTTGGTTGTATATACCAAAACCACTTTCTCTTCTGTTTTCCTCTTTCTGTTCCAGAAACTGGTCAAAGATCTGTTTGATTTCAGGTTTTCTTTTTAATAAATTTTTTAATGGACAGATTTCAGCAGTGATTTGAAATGAACCTGACATAGAAGTTAGGCATAAATGTCACAAAATTCAGCATCTGTGCATGATTTCAATTCTAAACCATGAAAAACTGGGATTTGCTTTCAGATTTAAAGACAAATCAAACTGCAAAGCAAGGCAAAAAGAAAGTCTGGTACTTCTAATGCTGCTGAAGTTCGTGCAGTTTTTGAAGCCACCAGCTACTAAATCATGCTAATTACTCCATGGAGATGATAATGTTATTGGGATGTCAGCTGAACAGTTGGCATGAAACCTGGGCCCTGGAAAGTCAGCTGCTACTGACTGTGATGGAGTCAGTGTCACCTGCTGACCCCTTTTTTCTAAAGAGTTTAGGCATGGTGTGTAAAGGGAGTAGAAGATGTTTTCCTTCCCATAACAGACAATGTGGGTGTGTGACTACAGGAGTTGCCACTGCCCAGAGGCAGAGACTTGGGGTAATTAAGCAGGAGCACAGACACCTAAAAGAGGGAGAGAATTTCCAATAGCTAGACATACAAAATTAAACCAAACTGGTGATTCTAGTTTCAGGTAGTGACTGTACTGGTTTTGCATGGCAGAGACAGTGTACACAGGGAGTGTTAGGTTATAGTGCCCGCAGTAGCTTTCCAAAAACCACTCAGATAGCCACAATTGATTGATTTTGTGCCTCCAATTTTGACTTCTTTGATCAGCGAGAAAAACAGATTCCTCTAAGCCAAGGGGACCATACCCCACCATCTTGCAGTTGTAAATAGAGCTTGATTCTCTCCAAACTTCATTGTTGTAGCATGTGTGACTCATAGCCTAATGAAACAGTCTCAAAAAGAATACAATCTCAGCATTAGTTGTGTTTTTACTAAGCATATCCAAGTATTTTCTATCTCTTGGAGAGTGAGATATGTGGTTTTAAATCATCTGCCTGCCTGACATTAGATTGCCAAACCTGTCATGTATGTGCAGGACTGGGTTGTCCTGTGAGCATGCTGGATGGCTGGTTTGGAAGGAAAAATTTCTGTCAAAAATTTCTGTCAATTTCTGCCTGCACTTAAATGTTAATTGGGCCTTCACTTCTTAGATGTGCATATCTGTGTAAGTGTATGATAAAAACCAGCTATGGAAAGTAATCTTATGGTTCTCTGTGTGGCTATAATGGAGGAAGGAAGCTTTTTTTATTACTATTTTGTGTTTTAAATTTATTTTGCTTAGTAGAATAATGTAAGGAGGTTC
This sequence comes from Anomalospiza imberbis, assembly GCF_031753505.1. NCBI lineage: Eukaryota > Metazoa > Chordata > Aves > Passeriformes > Viduidae > Anomalospiza > Anomalospiza imberbis. The sequence continues at coordinate 110,178,426 of NC_089683.1, forward strand.
AGCCCTGTGTTTTCAGTGAATAACTACTTGGTAGTGAAACGAAGTAATGAAAAAACATCCAGGTTTTGGGGATACTGTGCATGTGAAATAGAACATTTTTGCATACTGAGTAGGATGCTCCAAGGCATGTGTAGTCTTTGAGGCTTTTTTTGTTCCTTTTACATATGGGCCTTGGTGAAAAGTCAGACTTGCTATAGGTAAAATTTCCATTTGTGATCCTCTTGCTTCTAACCTTGTTGAGCTCTTAGATGTACTAACTTGTGCCTTTGAATCTCTGTGTGTGGTGCAGAGCTGTTTATGCATCTCACACTCCTGTTTGCTCACCAAAAGCCATCTGATGCTCACAGAGGTATCTTTCCAGGCCAAGGCACTCTTAAATAGAAGACCTGATTTTGATTGTTTGGTACCTAATGTTTTATGACCACAAACTGTTGTGAGAATATTGATAACTTCTGAGACTTTCATTACTTTGAATTAGCTTGGGTTTGAATGTGTTTGCTTTAATTCTTGTCTATGTTGTATGAATGTCCATCTTATCTCTACTGCTCCAAATTTGTCATTATCTTACTATGCTAACACCTTTTTTTCGGCTTCTGAAGCTGCCTTGTGTTACTGTTACTTTTTTTGGCTTCTGAAGCTTTTGGGTTACTGGTTTCTTCAGAGGGAAAAACTTTTTGGTTAGTACTTAACCTACTCAATAACATAGGTGCTTTGCAGAACAATTTTTTATAAATCCCCCCAAAACAGGTATCTTCCAGTGGACTGGAATACAGGAGAGGAGAGCAGGGGGTGTGTGGGATGGGAAGACAAATCAGTGGCCAGCCTTTAAACGCTCCCTTTGCTCTCCTGCATTTGCTGTTTAATTCCTGAGAATTGTATTTCCTTTTCCCATCCCTCTGACGTATCTGTTTAGCTTGTAAGATGCCTGGCACAGGGCTGTGTGTCCAGACATGGATGTGTGTGCCGAGCTGGATCCCCATGAATCTCCGGGTTCAAGAGGAGGACAGCAGCGACAGCGTTGCCATCCTGGAGCTGCAGTGGTTATATTCCCGTCCTGGGAGCTCCTGTACTTGAGCCTGCTCGTCTCTAGGTAACTCCTCAGTGTAGAAACAAGAAAATCCCACTCCTCTGCAAGTTGCTGCAGCACATCCTAGGAGCATTGTGCCACATCCATGCCTCTCCTCCCTGATCCCTCCGGCCCGTTCCCCACAGCGTCTGAGGGAGTAGTGCTGGTCACCTCAGAGCCCCAGACTGCGTGAGCCAGACCCACTGGGGTGATTCCCCTGTCTCTCCTCCTCTGCTGGCGTTTAGGGGATTTGCTGGCCTGTCTGCAGGTGTTAAAGCCTTCGCTATTTCACCTCTGTCTCGCTACATTTTCCCCCTGACAGCGGTGTAGCGCCGCAGCTGCCTCTGGCGATGCCAGAACGACCATCTCCTGGCGATGACAGAACTACCCCTGTCATAGCTATCTGCTGTAGCCGCCTTACAGCTGCAGGATGCTGGCTCTCCTTCCCTTCCTCCTGCATCCTCCTTACCTCTCCTGGCTAGCAGGACGTGGGTGCTGTGCTCTCTGGAGCGGGTGCTTTCCTCCCGTTCCCTCGCTGCCCAGCGCTCACCACATGATAGCGGAGCTCGCCCAGAGCCGGGCGGCTGCCGAGCACAGCGCGTCGGCAGCTGGCTCCGCTCCCGGCTGCCGGGAGCTGGCAGCTGTCCTCTTTTCTTTGGGCTGCTTTATGGGGCTTTACTCCTGTATACCTCCGGTTTTCCACAGATCTTGCCAAGTGAGTTTCCTGATTGAGGGCTATGTCATTCGCTGTGCTCCCCTTCCCTGCCCCCACCCATTTCCTGACATCACTTCAGATCCGGCTGTAGCACTGGTCCGGTTCTGCTGGAGCACTCCACCCTGCACTTCCGAGCGCAGTAAATCTTTCTGGCCGGGACAGTCGTACGGTGTGTGGAGCATGAAAAGCTACAAAGCTTTGTCAAGCTTAGGAAAGAAATCCTCAAAAAATGAGGGAGGGTATTGAACTGCTTTTTTTTTTTTTTTTCCCCTCTCTTCTCTCCCACCCATACTGTGTTGCCTTCATTTGGTGAGTTTGCTCTACCCTAAATAGAAAGAAGTAAACAAACAAAAACTTTAAATTTGTCTCTACTGCAGTCTTCTGCAGCAATTTTGAAATTATCTGGTGTAAAGGAATAAATAAAATATATTCTCATTTCTTTCAGTGGTCTCTTTGGGGTGCCTTTCTAGACTATCACTGTCATCTTCTTTCAGAACACCATGGGTACTGTTTAGTTTACCAGTGCTTACACCATCTGGCCTCAGAGGTTAGATTTGGTCATTCTGGGGCTAAAACTGACCAAAGCAAAGGTTTGCAGTGCTGTGATTTTGAACAACCTCTTGGCAATCTTGCTGCCATATACCCTACAAAAAAAAAAGCTTTTTATTAATAAAGAAAGTGTTGGAGCCCCCACTGGCATTATGACTAGATATTTTTCTGCTGGAGGTCCCTAGGATCCAGGGTTTCCTCACCTTCCTGGCATTTGGGCTTGTCCCATTTGCTACTGATTCAAATTTCAAACAGCAAACATAGACTAGGTTTTGTACTTTTTTTTGTCTTTTGTGTCAGCGCTGGGAGTAAAAGGATACGTCAAATTTTGAGCACTGCTTTTCCCAGTGTAAAGTCAGAAGTCTTTCCAGCTGCATAAATGGGGGAGGGATCAGATGGACTTGAGTCAGGTGTGTTTATAACAGCATGCTCCTCTTCTAAAGAAAACTAATTTCTTTAAACAGTGGGCAATTGATGGAATTTATAGCCCAGTATGTTTTGCTGCAGGATTAATAAGCGGTGTCCTGTAGGACAGCTGCAATTTGCTGCCCTAAAACACTGCTTGGGATCAAAGTGTCCTTCTGCCATATTGCCCGTGAGCTATATATGGTGACCAGAACTTGGGTGTGAAATGTCTTCAGGTCCTTTTTTCCAGGTCAGTTGTCTGAGGCAAACACAGCCACCCCTTCTGCCTATCTCTGCCTCCTCGCCTTCAGCCACAGTTGAATTTTTGCTCATTTTGCATCAGTCTAAAGATACTTGCCATCATATTGTAGTGTCAAAGCCCTGGAGAGAAACAATGTCTGGTGGAACTAATGTCTTGTGTGGATTGAAATCGCTTTGATGAATACTGTAGAAAGGTGATGCTTGCTGGTGAAAGTTTTTAGGGGAACCTGCCTGTTTCTTGCAGGAGACATCTCAGTTAGTACTGCTGGATGCTCCACCATCATGATCAGGCAAATGCTCCTTTTCCTTGCTGAGGCTTTTGCACCTTTTTTTTTTTTTTAATCAGCTGCAGTCCTCTCCTTTACACTGGGTTCAATAGCAGCATGGCACTTGATCTGAATGATTTTTATTATGTCCTGTGGCAGAGCGCAGAGGTCCATCATGAGCAGAGCATATTTGCATGATATCCCTGACAACTTTGTCTTCCATGCTTTATTGTGACTCTCAGGTTACTCCTGGGGAAATTCCAGGGACTGGACATTATGGGGTGCAATGTCACAAATGGTGCAGGACCAGTTTGTGTCTGCAGTGGTCAGTTCCTGTGTGTCCTCCCCAGAGGTGACACGCTGTGGGGATTTTTCTGCTGTGGGTGCTGATTACACTTGCAAATGACACTGACATGGGAAGAGCTCTGAGTTTTCTTGAGAACAGGGTTAGAATTTAAAATCTTGACCAAATGGAGAAGTCACTTGGAAAAAATAAGAGGTTATTCAGAAAAGGACAAGCACAAAGTCGTTGACTTAGGTGGGAATAGTGGGCTGCCCAGACCCAGAATGGGAGATGGCTGGCTGAGCAGCAGCTCTGCAGAGGGGGGATGGAGTTGATGGTGGATTCCAGGCTGACTGTGAGTCACCGGCCTCATACAGTTGTGAAAAAGGCAAGCTGAGGTTTATAACCAAGAGGGTACAGTGATCCTTCCACTCAGCTCAGCTTGGTGAGGTCTCAGCTGGAGTCTTGAACCAGTTTTCTGCTCACAGCCTTTAAAAACAGCAAAACAACTCAAAAGTGGGTCAAAAAAAAAAAAAAAGAGGAAAATAGCATGAATGGATGATTTAGCAGACATGATCTATACAGAGAAAGTGTAAGTATTGGGGTTGCTAAGTCCATGGAAGAAAAAAGTGAGGGGATGGATGAACATGTTAGCACCTGTAAAATGTGGGAAGGAATAAGCTGTTTAGCATATATTTCAGGAAGAGGACTGTGTACTTGAGTCTTGTGGGAGCTTTGTGCAGAGCAGACCCGGTGACAGGCTGTCACCAGAAATCCACGGGAGCCTCTTTTTAGCAAATGTATTTATCTGGAACTGTTTCTGTGGCAATGGCCCTTCCTCTCTCCTGCTTTGTGATGGCCAAGCCTGAGGAACACATGGTGGCAAGGGAGCCTGTGCTTCCCATTGCAGGAGAGCTGGCTCTGGCCCAGTGAGTCGAGGAGAGCAGGGCAGCTGCAGAGCTGACCTGCACCTCCGATCCGATCGGTGCCGGCGTGGCAAAGCTCACCCTGTGCTTTTGTGCTGAGGAGGCAGCGCCTTCGTATCCAGGTGGGGCCCCACAAGAGCTTGGTCAGAGGTGTGCTCTGATGTGAGGCAGTGAGACTTTTTGGCTGCTGGTGTAGGGAAGTTGAACACGTGCATTTGGCTTGCATGGAAAGGCCAGTCTTTCTCCTCTCTAAGGCTGGAAGCAGGAGAAGTGACCAGGGTGAAAGCAGGAATGCGGCTTTAGGCTCACTGCGGGACTTGGTGCTCCTGCAGGAGGAGCACCAGGTATCAGCTCTCAGGATATGACAGATCCATCCTGACAGATGTCCCTTTAGCACCAGCAGCCAGAACATTGTGGCTGTGTTGTCCTGAGGGGTTTGTTCTCAAGTTTTAGGGAGATTTTTGTCTTGGAGATGGGCTTGCTCTCCTCCATCATGTAGCAGCTACCGCAGCAATGCAATATTAGGAAGTAAGATTTTAGCTGTCTTCCATGTGATTAGTCCTGCTTCAGGGAGGGGGAAGGGCCTCACACTCCCTATTAATCATTTCTTCTTCCCTCCTCCCATCTGCTCAGTGATTCTCTTGCTCTTGCATACACCACTAATATTTGATCACTTTTATTTCTCTCTGATTCTCTGACTCCCTCCCTCTCCTTGTTGGTTCTTTCTTGAATCTCTGCCCTCCTTGCTCCCACATTCTTGCAGAGTTGCTACTCAATGACCTAATTTTCCTCCCTAGCTTACTTAAAAAAAAAAAAAAAAGAAAAGAAAAGAAAAAAGGAAAAAAAAAAAAAGAGAGACAAAATACTTCGAAGTTCCTCATTCCCTTCTCCATGGACATGACGCCTTTTCCCAGTGGTCAGCACCTTCAGTCAGAGTTGTAGAGCATGTGTGGGCAGTGCCTGCTTCCCTCCTCCTCCTCCTCCTCCTCCTCTTTGGGCCCTCCCCAGAGGGTGCTAGCCTGACTCCTCCTCCACCTCCTTCTCTTCCAGCTGCTTTCACTAGCCTCCTAGCTCTTCTTGGCAGTGAGGAGCCTGGACATCTGTAGAAGCAGCTGGAAGCAAGATGGAGAGCCAATATCCTGCAGCTCATCAGATCTCTACAAACCTCAGCTCAGGAACAAACTGCTTAATTTGCTGGGTTTTTGTACTCTTTTAGTTCGCAGCGCACGCCACTCGTTCCTCACGATCCCAGCAAAACTCCAGGTTTATTGATACATGTCACGGCATGGCTATAGCCTGTTGTTTTAGAAATCTTGTCACCAGTCTGTAAATCAGAATAAGAAGGCAAAGTTAAGCTTTGTTTCCACCTGGATCTTCAGCACTACCTGCCATTAGCATCAAATGGTCCCACGGACAGTATTTAGTCCTGTGTTAGTAAAATTTGACCTCTGTCAAACAAGCAGCAGTACCACAAATCCATAGTCCTGAGAACACAACAAAAGTGGTTTTTGCTGGTTCTCTGTCACTTCCCCACCTGATTTCCATCAAAACCTTCTTGCGAAGATGACTGGTGATATTCTGAAAGGTGACAGTCATCCTTCCCCGTGAACACTGGAAGGCAGCGTTAAACCGAGCTCTGCAGGAGCAAAAAGAGGTGCAGGATCCCTGCTGCTGTTCCTCTGGAGGTGGGAGAAGCTGGAGGGGGCTGGGAGCTGCAGCGTTTTGCAGCAGGGCGTTCGGGGATGGGCCCCCGAAGGGAAGCTTGCGAGCCGCGTTGCCGTGAAAAGCCTCGCAGCGTGTTACATGATGCAAGCTCCTTGGCAAGAGCTGTAATTGTGTCACTGAAATGGCTGAGCCACAATGCTCAGGGAAAGGGTTTTCCTGGTGAGCCTGCGAGCGCACTGTACCCTTCCCCGGTGCACAAGAGCAGGCTGGGAAGGCCAGGGATGCCACAGAGTGCTCGTGTTTGGGGAAGGGTTCCTCTGCTCTCTTTCGGGATTTGCAATTTGCCAATTTGTAGCAGAGAGCAAGTAACAAGAGATATAACTAGACAGATGCTTTAAAAATATTTTTCAAAGGACTTGGAAATGAGTGTGACGATTACAGACACCATTTTCATAAAGCTTTCAGCCCAGCATCCTGTTGTACTCTCACGACAAACTGCAGTTATGCACAAAAACAGCTACTGGAGTTTTTAATATCTTGCTCCCTCAGCAGTAGCTGTTTGCTTTCAAATGCCATTTGCACCCAGAGCTGTTGGAGCACAGAGGTACAAAGTAAAGGGAACTGCTTTAGAAATCAGGCTTTAGGCTTGATTTGGGGTCAGTCTTCAAACCACCAGCTCTGACAAGGCTGGGCAGTGCTTTGCAGCGTCGGTGCCCATAGGTACCTCTGGGTACACAGAGCCTGCACGTGGTGTTGTCAGGTGTTTAAGTCCAGTGTAAAGCAAATACCATTTGCAAGTAGCCCTAATACGTCCTTTTTTTTTTTTTTTTTCTTCCCCGGTCTTTAAACCTTTGCTGTGAAACGGAGCTCTCATATTTTCCATTCCTAATTCAAGAGCTGGAGGGATTGCTAAAGCCAGGTATCAAGTTACAGGAGAAAGAGTGAAGACATTTGGTTGCAGCTTCATTGGCTCACACAGTGCATACACCCAAGCAAACATTTTCATCAGCCCCCATGTCTCTGTTAAAACTCTAAGGAAAGTCATCTTTTCTCTAGGTCTGTCCTTGGGAAGGACACTGCAAGGAAAGTTCCCTTCAATAGAGGTGTTTGAAGGCTGGAAACGGGAGGAAGGAAAAACCCTGTAATGATCAAAAAGTATCTCGTCCATAGTACAGGAAATGTTCTTCCTACTCATCTGAGCTACCAAAATAAGGCAAACCAACAAGTTTCAACAATAACAATGTTCAGATTAAATCCTTTGAATGGGTAATGTGTGTAGCTTAAAATGTGACTCAGCCAGGAATTGTTACTATTTCTGGTACTGTTTTAGTTTTTAAACCTAGTCTACTTCAGATATTTGGCATGTCCTTGGTTGTGATAGGAGGCTGATTAGAGGTGGTGACTAAATATCCTTTATGGTCTGACTAATTCAAGCTTGGATCTTTTTTGCTGAAATTGAGATTTGATACTCTCCAAGTTAGACATGAACTTGAGTGAAGATTGCAGTATGTAAAAGAAAGCCAAACCCCTGTATTCTTTTTTTTTGTAACCTTCTCGTTATCACTTCCTATCTATCATTTATTTTCTTGTTGGGGTTTTCAAGACCATGTCTTTTTTTTTCCTCAGACAGAACCTCTTCTCTGTGTTAGGATGCTTTCTTCAAACCTTCAGCTGCTTCTGTTTGATTCTTAGAGTGGTGGTGTGTGTTTGGCTGTTTCCTCAGTAGTTTGTTCCACCAGAAGAGCCTTCTCACATCCTCTTTTCCTTTCCTATGTATTCTCTTGGTCTTTCCCCTGTGTGCTGGTTTTCCTTTTGCTGATCTCCATGTGTTAGTCCTTTTTGTTGCTCATTTGCACTTATCTGGCTGGGAATGATCTGCAGCCAGCTCTTCTGTTTCCCCACCATGCCTTTCCTTTGGTAGAGCTGATGGGAAATGCTGTATTTCCCCCTTCCCTCCTCCCTCTGCCCTCTTCCTCTCCTGCTTCCTTTGCTTGTACAGCTAAGTGAAAAGCGCTTAATGAAAAGGACTTTGGGCGAAAGAGGAGCAGAACAAGCTCCAGTTATTTCCCTGTGTGTGTTTTCTACCGCCTGCCTGTCCCTGCGAGCAGGCACTCAGCTTTTGAAGCTGCATATTCTTGGGAATCAGTAGAGAGATTAATTTTGGGCAGGGTAGTAGTGGACTGACATTTGATTTCCTTATTTAAGTGTGGCTGTTATCCATATGCTGGAGACCACACGTGACTTACAGCACCCGCTCTCTGCGCTTCCTCAGTTTTTCTGCTCAGCCTTCAGTTCACATTTTGTTGGCTACCCTTGCAGTGAAAAGAAGTAGAAATTGTCTTCCTTCTCACTGAAAGTTTAGGGTGAGATTAAAATGTACTGAGCTGCAGAAGCTCTGGGACTCATCTCCTATAACCCAAAGGCTGCCTTTGGGGGCAGCTCTGGGGGCTTTTCAGAGAGCTGGAAAGGGGAATTTCAGTGTTGTACACAAGGATTTTGCTTCTTGCTGCCCATGTGGCTGTTGTGAAGGTGTTCCTAAACTGCAGTAGTTGTCAGTGTGTGTTTGCTGTACTGAGATACTCCATGAACCCTAAACATGAAGCATGCTGAGATCAGAGGGGAACCATAAAAGAATCTGTGTTTTCAGCTTTTCTGTCTTTACTTTTCCCAGTTTGGTGGACAGTGATCTGTTGTGTGTGCTGCTTATCTACTGCATAGCATGAACAAACAGGGTCCATGCAATATGAAGGATACAAATTGAATTTAAACTGTTGAGTTCTTCCCCTCCTGCCACTTTTCCAGGGCAGTTTTTCCCTGTGTGGGCTGTGTGTCGTTTGCGTGCTTCCGCTGCTGCTCAATGAAACGCACAGCACTTCTGGAGAACAGACAAAACAAAATTAGGTGCTTTGTTGTTGCCCATATGCACAAAACTAAGGATAAGAAAAGACTCATCCCTTCTGATGGTGTGACTCTTGGGGATAGTTCTGTGCGGGGTCAGGAGTTGGACTCAACAATCCTTGTGGGTCCCTTCCAGCTCAAGAGATTCTGTGATTCTGTCCCTCATCACCGACCTTCAGTGCAAGCAGGAGTTTGAAGAAGTTGGGTGAAAACCTGGAGAGAGTCCAAGGTCTCCTTACATTTGTGTAATTCCTGGTGGGAGCAGTGTGATGTAACACCGAGCAGAGTCACTGTGCTAATGTACCTTTGGACCTGGGTGAGAGGAAGAAAAGCTGTGAGACAGCCTCTTGTCAGGAGCTTCTCCCTGCAGTCCTCCAGATTCCTGAAAGACAGGTCACATCCTACCAGGCATGAGAGATGCTGAGTGAGGATGGACAGCCTGTGCTCTGCAGGTCTGCAGACTGGATGGGTCCTTTGAGACTTTGCCTATGAATAGGGGAAGGACACACGATGGATGCTTTCAATAGATGAGGAAAAAGGAAGCCCAAGATATCTGCCTCTTCTTCCATCTTGCTCTTGCAAATGCCTCCCATGGTTGCTAGCCCTTTCCTGGGATGCACAACCCCCTTTCCCCTGATGGGCTGTGGACTGGAGGCTTGCTCTGGGGCAGTCCAAAGAGCCAAATCACCTTTGAGAATAAGACGAGGATATTTGGATCACACCTGCATGCCCTGCTGTGTACCATGGTGCTCAGGAAAGAGTATTACTGGAGAGCTCTAACAGATGAAGCTAAGATGAGCAAAACCAGATGTCAAACATATTTTCTACCTATCCAAGCTGTCCCTTACTGTAACAGTGGCAGCAGGAGAAATTTTAAACCTTCTGCAAGTGAAAATGTAGCCCCAAACTTTGAATTGCTTGTTCAGCTGCTGTGTCAGATAGATGGTGTGGGATAGAAGCACACATCATCTTCTGTCAGTGTGGCAGGCTCCCATAGCAAGGTGGACAGGATGCTTAGGGTGGGACAGCTTGGAAAGCCCAGAGCTCAATCCACATGTGCTGTTAGTTACTGCCTGTCCTTTACTCAGGCATGAGTTTCAGGCTGGGTGCTGTAGCTCACAGTCTGACCCCAGATGTGTGTTAATTATTTATTTTCCTCCACGTGCTGGCAGATGGTTGGAAGAAGAGTCTGCCAAGCCTAGTGCATGCTGGAGGGCAGTGATTTTGAGACACGTTGTTGAGATTATCTGATGCTTCATATTTTCTGTAATTTAGTTTGTGTGTGTGTGTGAAGGGAGAATTTAAAACTTGCAGACAATAGTTTGCTGGGTTGCAGGGAATGAAACCCCTAATGAATAATCCATTGTTTACATCCATTTGAGGCTGTTTCTTTGCTGAATTAGTGCCATGAAACATAGCTGCAACTCTGTTGTTTTTAACTCCCTTCTCTTTACCCATCCCCCTTCCTATTCCTTATGGTTGCTAAATCCTGCTGCTATCTTCTCTACACAAGTTTCCAGGCTTCCTTCTCTCCTCTTGATTTTCTTCTGCTTAAACCTCTTGTCCAAACTGGGTCATCTTTTGCTTCTAGTATGATACATTTTCTGTCCTTGGCCTCTTGGACTCACACTTCAGTCCTTATTATTTTTATCCAGATCAATGTGGAGAAAAAAAAAAAAAAAGGCACCCGAACTGTTTTCTGCCATAATTAGGTCTAGATCCCCCTCTTGCCATTGCCTTTCCCTCCCCACCTCCTTGCTTTGGAGCTCTTTCTGTGCCAGTTTGCAGCTGTGTGTAGATATACAACTGTTTTATCTCATATTTGCCTGCAAGCCCCCTGCCCAGCTTCTAGCTCTTATTTTCCTCTCCATTCAGGAGGCTTCCCCCTTGCTCACTCCGTACTGCTCCATGCTCTGATCTCTATGCCTTCTTCTGGTGACCCCTACAATTTGAGGTGGCTCCCTTTCCCCTGTCTTCAAACAGATAAGTGGTCGGCTGGCAAAGCTGTAAGCTTTTTTCCCCTGTACTCTGGTTTGTAGATGGCCCTTTTTTTGTGTGTTGCTAATTGATGCTGTGTAGCTGTTTACCTGCATGATGCTGGAGTGATTGCTCAGACTGATGCATACCACACTCTGGAACTGTTTCTTTTCTCTCCAGCCCTGATTTATAGATAACTGGAAAAAGCAATTCTTGGCTGCCCTGTTTTGAAGACTATTACACCAGAGAAAAACTCATTACATGAACACAGCACCTGATATAAAGAAGCTCTGTTTGGTTTTCTGGTTTCTCCCATGAAAAAAAAAAAAAAGCTTCCCTTTATTATTGAAACAATAATTCCCCTCAAATTACATTTAAGGGATGTAGGCACCAAGGCTTGCCTGCTCTTCTAGGAGTTCCTGGAAATTGGAACTGGGGAGTTTTTTTGTAATCAGTAGAGGGAATGGGGTGTTTTGGAAAGGTTTTGTTTGTTTTCTGGATAGGAAGTGTGCACATGCCACATAATACAAACCCACCACAGCTCTATTGGGCTTGTGTATACCAGACAAAATGCCAGCAGAGGTATCTGCAGAGAATTCCCTGTGGATGAAGGGGCTGTGAGGGTTGGAAAGCCCTAGAGATTTCAGGAAAGTAGGTACAGACCAACTGAGAGTCTCCTTTAATTAAAGGAGTGCTGTGCATTGTGCAAATCAAGTGCATTTGCTTCCCTTTTCTCCACAACCTCGGTGGGATGCCCTCTGGACTGCAACTTGGGGGTAATGCTGTAAATTTTGAAATACTGTTGGTTTGTGTAAGATGGTGCTGGTGTCCTTTTGGGTCAGCATAGCTGCTGTAAAATATGGCAAAATCATCAAGTGACAAGTTAAGGGATGATGCTTCAGCCTAATGCCAAAGCAAATCCTGCAAGAGGGAGAATTAGCTGTGAAAATTTACCCTGTTGCTACGGAGCTCATTTGGTTGCATATATCATGTCAGAGTTGAATGATTGAAGAAATATTCCACTTGGTAAATGAATATTTGTGCCAGTTACAGGACAGCTTATTCATGCATAAAACCTGAGACACCTGGTAGTGGTGTTGGACAGATTGTTTTTGAATGAATGTGCTTGTTGGAAGGCAAGGGAGGAGTGAATTGCCTTTGTGCCTTTAAAGTATTCCTCCTTTTGATGACATATACTGTTAAGGAAACCAGATTTTGGGGACACGTTAGTTCTGTAAGCAGCAAAAGTTTCTGCTTCCTACAGTGGGGATCCTTTCTCCTTCTTACTTCCACTCCAGATTGATGTGAAGATCCTGAGGCCGTGGCACTCCTTTTGTTTTGGCCTGTTACTTCCCTCTAAAAACACGGAGCCAATACATAAAATATGATCAATTCCTGACTTTCTTACAACAATTTTCTCTTCCTCCCACCTCCATCACTAGGCATTGCACATCCCTCCCAAACCAAACCCCTGTAGCCCAGAAATAGGTCACGCCCCACCACCTGGACAACAGTCATGGCTTGCGTCATCGCTTGGCGTGACGTTGGCGAGCACTCGGCGAGCAGGACCGGCTTCTTCAGGGAGCAGGATGTGAGAACACCCCTCGTGATTCCTCCAGATGGGCCTTGGGAGGTGATGGGGGAGAGGACGCTGTTTACACAGGGAAAAAATAAAGAGGAGGTAGAAGCTAACATGATCAGCGCACGGATTTTCTGCTGGTTGGTTTGGGTGATTTATAGTGGCATACAGAGCTTTGTCGCCTTTAAGCTGACTTGCTCCACTGCTGGCCAGAGGTCAGCCCGTTGGCCTGTAAAAAATGAATTGTCGATCTCTGTGGCTTTTGCTGGTGGCCACAGTCCTGGGGCTGTTGTCAGTCCTGCTGTTGAGCTCAAGTGGGGGCTGGAGGTGACTGCCCAGGATACTCGCTCAGCCTCTTAGCAATGGTGATTTCATTTTGGACATCCCTATAAAGTGACCCTATGCAGGGCATATCCAAATCTCCTTTTGATTTAGTGGGTAGAGGAGTAGCAATGCCAGCAGCTGGACTGGCAGCCTTTGCTCAAAAATGTGATTTTTTGTCACAGTGGTTACTTCGGGAAGCTCACAGGAAAGAAGTACATTTTCATTTTTTTTCAGATTATTTCAGTTGCTGCAAAAGGTTAGCTGCACACCGGATGGGCACAATGGAATTAGCAGCAGAGGCAGAGGTATCTATGAGCATGTGACCATTTTCATACAACACTTACGTTGTGCTTCTTCCTGAGAAATGCTGGGAACAAATTGTCATAGAAATGCAAAATACAGTCAGTCTGTTTTGGGCTGAGGCAAGAAATGAGGGCCCTATAGCCTGGAGAGATGTGTATGAATCTGCGTGGGGAAAATGCTCCTTAATTACATGGGTTGACAGATCCTGTTTCTCCTGCTCCTTCTGCAGTTTGCAGCGTTCAGTCTAGGTAACGCCTCCCGAGCTCGCCCACCAGTGCCCTTACGGAAGGCCGGGCACACTCACCTGGAGTCCTCCATGCCGTAGGGCTGGACGTCACTGAGACATGGATCGTGACCTGTTTGGCTGGATGGACAACTTCAGCCTGGGAGGGGAGCCCAGCACATCCCCTGCCCTCTGCACGCCGAGTTCTTTAATGCTCCTTGCCGGCAGCTGGCTGGGCTCTGGCGTGGAGAGGACGGCGTCTGTCCCAGCGGGGCCTGGCCGGGCGCTGGGGCTGTGCCAGGGGCCCTGTCCCCTCCTCTCTCTCCTCTCGGAGCTTGCGGTGCTGCCGTGCCGAGCACTGCTGCTCTGAAAGTTGCTTAACAGACAATGCTTGACTCTATCTTGACAATACACCCTTTTCTTGAGAGAAATGAGAAGTTTCAATTTCAGTCACTAGCCTGTTTTTCATTGACCTGTTTTAGTCAGCAAGTCATGGCTTTACTGTGCCGCTCTCTCAAACTGCCACTCATGAGCCTAACGAGACGGTGGAGCAAAACTCCTGTCCTCTGCAGAAAATGCAAAGAGAGAAGAGACAGTTTTACCCCAAACGTTAGAGGAGACTTGGTCAAATCAATGCTACAGTAAATGTAAAATATTTTTAATTTACAGAGTACTTTAGGCCCCAATTGGGAGGTTGTGGGGGAAGGGTTTGGAGTGAAGTTAATAAACCTTTTAAAACTTTTGACTGAATCTTTTATTCAGTGTTTGTATAACTCAGTTATCTGCTAGTTAATACCAGTATTTTTGATACCTCTCCAGAGCCAATACATGACAAACCTTCAGCCCTGTTGGGTATTTGTGCTACAGCATATTTAATAGCCATGACAACAATTCAACAATTGTATAGAAGCCTCCCCTCCCTGTCTGAGTGTTGCAGGCACCAGAGTGTCTCCATTGGAAAACCCCTAAACATACAGTTACAGCCAAAACTGGCTTAATGATAGTCTACTGAGAGCTTGACAGGCTTTTTTTTTTCTTCCTTAAAAAAAAAAAAGAAAAGGGGGCACTTTTTTCCCTCCCCCCCGCTCAATTTTTTTTCTTAACTTCTTCGCTGCTTTTGTGAAAGCTGCCGCTGTAAAACACAAGGCAAATTAAAAAAATAAATTGCTTTAAATTGCTTAACAGGCTTGATGAGACAAAGCCTGGTGTGTTGGAGTGGCTGCAGGGAGCTCTGCGGCTGCTTTTGTATGATTTCAGAGGTGAATTTAGATGGCTGGAAGATAGATGGGTGCCAGATGCAGTTTGACACAGATTCCGGCAGCTGCTCCTGCGCGAGGTTTCATTAGCGGTGAGTTAGCGAGCAGCAGAGCGCCGGCGAGGCCCCCAACGCTGCGCTGACAGCACGAGCACTGAAACAATACAATATTCGCTAAGTGATTTTAATCTGGGAGATTAAATGACACCCAGTTGGTTTCCCGACTTAGAAAGCCAACACAGTATAAAGCTGTTCATGGCACTCACTCTACCCGGGCCCTTGTCACATAGATTTACATTGAGAGTGCTTTCCCGAGCCCCTCGTCCTGAAATGGGAAGGGTTGATTTTGTGTTGCAGACATATTTTTCCATCCTCACTGTATAATGTGCTTTTAACTACAACAGGAAACATTGGCCTCACTTCAGCAAATGCTTACATTGGACCGAAGTACTCGCGTGCTCCTGCTAAGCGCAGGCGAAACTGTTTGAAAGATTAGGGCCACGGTCTGTAAAGTGAACGGCTTCCTTTTTAATAGGTGAGCAAGTCCCAAAATCAGGAAACAGTCAGTATTTACGGGCTTGGGCAATGGGGCTTGGTTTTAAATAAACCAGTGTACTACAATGGATGACTTGATAGAAATGGTGGAGGAGCTGCTGTTCTCCAGGCAGATGAAGTTTTATTTGTGGAGAAACACTAAATATTAGGACTTGGTGAAGGGAGAGTAAATGGAATCAAACTTACTTGCAATACAACCCAGGCTGACTTCAAGATTTTTCCAGGGGGACTTCATGGGCTGTATTTTGGGAACCCGCACTGTGGCGCATTAACTATGTGGTTATTCAGCTTTCTGTATATTTTGTGTATCTCTTAATTGCTTCAGCAAGTAAATCCCTGACTAGAAAAAAAAAATAAAAAGGTTTTATCCTCTGATAGATAGGGGAAAATATGTAGGGAAGCAAACAAACAAAATCTCTTTTCTTTCACGTGTGCCGTCTGAATTTTGCCTTTACATATTTAACTGCTGATGTCAAACTACTCTGTTCACTTTGAGTCATTTACTATCCTCACAGTAAACAGACAAACTAGCTTTTTTTTTTTTTCCCTCCAATAAATATGCAAGTTGGATGTGTATGGGCTGCTGTCTTTGGATCTCAACTGTTGTTTGTTTGTGCACGTTACAATTCTGTTTCTAGATGCCTTTGGTAAATACCCCATGCATGGCTTCAATTAAGCTTTCTATATTGAGAAAGTATGCCTTAATTTATCAGGTTAAAGATATCTCTGTTACATCAATTTGTTCACAGTGTGTTGTGACCTAATCAACCAGGGATGTAAGCCATTTCATGAGGAGTAATTACTCAACAACAAAAAATGTCTCTCTTTCCTAATAGCTGTGAGTGAGTTGGCTAATTGGAATCCATTTTGGTAGTGGCAGGTCAGCAATCAGGAGGTGGCTTTCCTGGCTGGCTTCTAGGTGGGAGGAAGAAAGCAGCAGCAGCAGAAACACAGAGCTGTGGTTTCCTCAGGTCACTGGGAGAGCTTCTCTCCCTCGGATCAATGTCACATGTGCCGGCATCGGGGTGTCCTCGTGATCCCCTTTACCACCAATGCTGTGACAGTTTGGTCAGAACCCTTTCCTGGATATTTTTGAGGGAAAGAATTCATGAGTGGGTTGGAAATGCCAGATCTTCTTTCAAGACTTGCAAAAGAGTTCTGGTGTTGTTATTGTTAGTGGGGGCAGGGGTCTGCAGTGATGTGACAAATCTCCATGGCCTGGCTAGGCCTTGGTCAGGAGATGATGTGAAGTTTAGGGGTGATGGCTCGTTATGTCTCTACTCAGATCGAATTATGACAGTGACAGAGCAATTTTTGCTTTCAGTGCTGCATCACTTAGGAGCATGAGCTGCCAGTCCTGCTAGGGGTGATGTGCAGAAGCATCTTCTAGATGACCCCACTGGTTGCTGTCCTGTTTTCCTACTTTATAGATCATGGAGGTGCATTCTGGTTTTTTTTCTTTTATTTTTTTTTCCTCCCCTCCTTGTCTTCAAACCTTGCTGAGAAGGGAGGTGGAGAGGAAAATCCTCATGAATTAACATTATTTCCCTGGTGGGCTTTGCTGCCATTTTATCTAATTACGCCTGCTGTTTTCCAGATCACATTGTAAGCATTTGCATGAAGGGGCTTTCACTTACCTCCTCAAGTAAATTAAATAACAGCCCTTAGGCTGGGCTGACAGCATAATGCATTTTCATGTGGGAGATCAACAGCTCCCATACCTTGAGATGGGAAATGCTGAAATGACAGGGAAGCTCTGTGCTTTTGTCTCAAATTAGGGCAGCTAGACAGAGTTAGGGCCACTTTGAAAATGCCTGCTGCTGGCTCTTGTGGTGTGTAGGGATTGGTAGGAAGAGAGGGGCACATAGGAATCTACAG
Organism: Anomalospiza imberbis; assembly: GCF_031753505.1. Taxonomy (NCBI): domain Eukaryota; kingdom Metazoa; phylum Chordata; class Aves; order Passeriformes; family Viduidae; genus Anomalospiza; species Anomalospiza imberbis. The sequence goes on from NC_089683.1 coordinate 110,195,554, forward strand.
AGGGCCACAGAGAACAGGCTCACGAGGATCCACGAGCTACGTGCAAGATGTGCAGGAAAGCCAGGGAAAGCAAGCCTGCTGTCAGCAGGTTTAAATGCACAGCCCTATTGGAAAGCGTGAAGGGATCTGCAAACCGTGGAAGATTGGAAGCCACAGACATAAAGCAAATGAGAGGTGTAGGCCCTGCCCTGAGGGTGTTTACAGCATGACTTCGTGGATGAGGAAGGCTGGACTTGTGTGGAGAGCTCAGGAAATCAAAACACACGGCCTTGACTTTCATTTCCACAATAAGCCAACCCGTAGTTTCCCTGTGCTTCATTTCTTCAATTTGCAAAATGAGGCAGTAGCCCGTCTGCTGAAATGACAATCCGCTGCTTTCCTTGCCTGACCCGTTACTCCCAACGAGCATCCAGCCCCGGGAATTATCCTCCTCCAAGCGTTTCAGAGTTCCCAGTGCCCTTCATGATACCAGCCTCATGGGATGATCTGGTGCCTTCACAGTCATGAGTGTTACACATCAGAAATGTAGATCAGCCCTTCCCTGGCTGTGGTCACTCCTTCATTCCTTTGCTGTAGTTGGGAGCTTCTGAGGAGGAGAATGGATCGGGAATAAATGACCACGAGGAAATGTGTTTCTTCAGCTCCTGATCAGCCCAGGCTTGTCGTGGCAGAAAAGAGGATGTTGATGGGAAGGCAGAGAGACCTCCCCCAACCACTAGCTTGGACAAGCTTTGGGTAGCTCAAAATTCTGGTGTCCTCTTGGATTCTTTCTTTACAGGATCTGAAGTGGGGACGTGCCAGCAAGCGGGCTGGTGAGCTGCACGGTCATGCTGAGTCAGCACTTGGGGAGTGAGGAAGAGAAGGAGATGGACCTCGACAGCAAGTAGGGAATTTAATCCCTACTCTGGCTTGCTCACGTTGGCCATGAATGGGGGTCAGCAACAGGAGAGGCTGCTTAGCTTGGGAGGCTGTACGTGACTTATGCAAAGCTCCCACCACATAGATGTTTCATGTAAAGGAAGAAAGGTGATATGTGTTCATTTAGTTCACTGTAACTCTGAGGTGACAGTGATCCTCTCAGAATTACACCTGTAATGTTGAAGTACCTTCTAGCTTTTGGTTCCTTTTATCCTGTGTCATTGGTTAGGGATTAAGGAAATCATGCAGATCACTAAGATCTGCTTGAAGGAGTCTCCAGTGACTCGCTTTTGTCTAGGGATCTTTGCTGAAGAAATGTGATTTACTCGTTTTTCTTTAGAAAATCAAGTTTTCTGTTCCATCAAAACATATTTCCAGGTTGAAGGTGGAGGAGAGCTAGAAATGTTAGTGTGGTGGGTGTGTAAACACCTTTTAACTTACATGTTAAAGTATCTTGGCTCTTCCAAGTAACTAGAGAACTACTTTGTGATGCATTTCTGTGTCTGAGATGAATTTTGAATGCCAGCGAGATAATGAGATTTATCAAATAAAAAGCCTGTCTTTCACTTTGTTCAAGCTTGGCCTCATGCCTCAAATCCATGGAGTTTAGCTCAGAAGCAGCTTGTAATTTGTATCACAAAACCACCGTGTGCAATGCGTGATGGATGGTGGCCGCTGGGTGCGGGAGGTTTGCAGTCGGGAGGTGCTGACGGCTCCCACTGACATTTGTGCCTGCTCAGAGTGGCTGCAAGGGCCAGGGGACCAGCGAATGGTCACCACGAGGCTACTGTGGGAGGGTCTGAGGAGGTGTTTGCCTTCATAAATCAGGGATTGAGGTTCAATGTCGATCGCTCTTTAGCATGAACTTGCGGGATGTTCACGATGCAAGACACAGTGCTGCTTTTAACGTGGATGGGGAGATGATTCAGGACTGATACAGCTGCTTCAGTGATCTGGTAGTATACATCCCATTATCATTATTCACTCACATTATTCACTGTTAGAAAGCTTTCTAACAATTCATGATATTTCTCAAGCTCTCATCCCCTCCTCTCTCTTTCTAAAAAAACTAATTTAATTTTATTATTATTATTATTCAGATTCCTGCTGTATACATCCCCCAAGCAGGTGGGAGGGGGAGTTGGTGGGTGATGACTTGGCTTTGTTGGAACTTCACTTAATGCAGGGTGGGGGCAGAGAAAATGAAGCTAAATTACGCAGATCCTGAAGGCACAGCTAGTGCACTGCATCACTTGTGAGCATGACTAGAACTGAAAATGAATCACAGCCTTGTTAGACACGGTATGTGTCAGTGCATGTGGGCAGAAATATCATTCAGCGAGAGAGAGAAAAAGACAGACTACATCTTTTAAAGTGTGCTGGTCCCACTGAAATCGCTGTAGTATTTAACCTCATGGGTGAGAACTGGGGAGCAGTGGGACAGTTGCGCTAGGATACTTTACCTTGTCCATTTTTATTCCTTTCCGAAGGTTCAGAAGGAGTCTGGATTTGTCAGCAGTGACATCTATTTTCTAAACACGAAAAGGTTATAATTGCAAGCTCAGGTTTGAACCCACTGTTGAGGACTTTAAAATACAACCACCCATTTGGGGCTGGATTTGCTTCAGCCAGTGTGTTCATTGTGCATTAGGAAGCAAATGTGATTTGCTCTTTGTGCAAACTTTTGATGGCTGCATGTGCACACAAACACACACAGTACACACACATGCACACTAAGCCAGTTCGCATATTCCAGAGACAAAAATCCAGCCTGGAACTGTAACCCTGGTTCTTGCAGCTGTATAACTCAAACATTCTATTTCTAGAATGGAAATTGGTTTTGCAGTTCAGTTGCAGTGTGACAGAGCCACGTCAGGTGATTTGATGGGGAGATGCTGGAATCAGCTGGCCACTGAAACCTGCTATATCTGTGTTTGTGTTCCAGAAGACACTTGCCACAAGTGATAGCAACGTTCCTAAAGAGGCTCCCCCGCCTCCTGCAGAGACCTATCCATAGCAGCCAACAAGCAGCAGCCATCTTAAAATTCCCCCCTTGGCACACTAAAACCACACTTTTTCAAAGCCAGATGGAATCGACCAGTGTATTCTTTAAGGGATTTTGGTTGTGCATTTTTGAATGTTGTGCTTGGTGCCTGTGCTCAGTCATTGGCCTGTTATGTGTGATGTGTTGTATAATTTAAAAGCTGATGAATCTAGGCAGTAGCCTGTGTTTTTAATAAGTGGCTAGAGATATGTGGTTTCTCCTCTATCCCCCTCCCACAGAGCAGGTGCTTTGTACTTTCTGAACATGCAGTGGTTTTTGAACGTTGTGAAGGATGTAAACTGCAGCTGAGAACACAACAGTGCATCTCCCCCTGCCAAAAAAAAAAAAAAAAAACCCACAAGGAAAAAAAGATAAAACCCCCACCATCAGCAGCTTCCTTAAATCCTGGTCATCATGTGGCATTCCTAGAATGTCCATATTTACTAAATGAAAGAGGGAAAATGGGGCTAGCTTGTGATTTTCTAACTCTTAATGTGACTTTTCTGGGAGGAAGGCAAGGAAGGGATCCGTACTTGCGACAAATTAAAAATTATTTTTAATTACTTGGAGTAAGAACATGTTCTGAAAAGTAAAGAATTTGGACCTAATGTGCATGGAACAAAAGGCCGTTGTGAGCTATGTACGAGAGTTGCTGCGAGTTTGTATTCTGCCCTTTTTTTTCTGTGGGAGTTATTTCCTGTTGTTGACTAGAGTTCTTTATTTAGAACCACCTAGCTACTGAATGACGGCTCGCTTGCAAGAGGAAAAAGTGTGATTAAAACTTGCTAAGGCTTATTCCAAGATCTCCCTACTTCCATTTATTTAAGGGGAATCTTCGCTAAATGAAAGAAAGTGAAGTTCAAAACAACAAATGCATTTCCTTCTCATTATTGTGCCCACATCAGCTGTGGCAGCTAGCAAAAAGATCTTGGGAGGCTGAGGTCTTTCACCTGAACATCTCATGGAAGACAATGTTTGTCTAACAGAGGTGATTTGGTTTAGGTTGTTCTGGTTTTAAAAGAGAAACAAACCCATCAAATGCCAGGCCTCCTTTTTTGCTGACAGGAGTAATGCACTGATATTCTTGGGAGCAGCTCTTTCTATGAACCCCACAGGTCGAGTAAGGAGTGAGCACTTGCAGTTTCCCAGCTGCTCAGAGAAGGAAGAGATTCTTTGAAGAGCACTGCCAGCAAAAAGAAGTTTCTGTATGCAGACCTGCTTGGCAGTAGTATTTGGGTATGTGTGTAGAGTCAAATTATCAGCACTTTGACTGCTGCCTAACTTCTTTTGCTCTTATGGCAGGGTCTGAACATCCAGCAAGAGTACAGTAAAGTTAGCAGAAGAGCAGATTCAGAGGGAAAAAGAAAAAAGATTTAACATGAAGGTTATCTCTACTGTAGGTAATAGGTAAGCAGGCAAAGTAGCTGGGGTTTATTATGACTTTTTTTTTTTTTTTTTTTGCTTAGCAGGAAACACACTAGGGATGTCCCCTGGGTGTGGGTGATTAGAAAATGCACTGGGGCATGAGTGATAGCAGATGGACAATCATCCCTCCTTGGCTTGGCTGGCCCCTTGCCGTGAGCCTCTGGCAGAGGATGCCTCTTTCTGCCAAGCTCTGGTGGTGCCTCTCTCTGCAGTACCTGGGGCTGGCTGCTCTGGGTGGGCAGGGACTTCACTCTGCAGGCAGGAGTTACAGCTCAGTCGTTGGCACCTTCCCTTCTACAAATGAATCCCATAGAAACCGGTTTGCAAAGTTGAACCTCTGCAGGAAAGTGGATCTCTGTGAAAGAGAGAGGGCTTTGGGAGCCTTCTGCCCATCCCACGTGTGCTGGGGAAGTTTGTGGCTGGGAGAAGAAGCAGGGAAAGCCTCAGTGATATGCCTCTTTTCTCCTGCTGCTGTCCAGTGGTCAAACAAGGGAAGACCCTGGACTCGGTAGCAGCACCATCAATGGAAATGCAGCTCATGCTCCTTGTTTCCTGGGTCCGCTCCTTTCCCTTGACTTGTTTCCTTCTGTACTCCAATTATGTCTCTGTTTTGCCCCCCTCACCAAGGCTAAAATAAAAATAAAAGGGGACAATTATTACTGTTTGAGCAACCTGCTTATGGCTGTCACAGAAAACCCCCCTACCTCCATGCCATCCCTGCTCAGGACATCTCTTTTTTTTTTTTCCTACTATTTTCCTGTGCAGCCCGGTAAATGCCCGCACATGCTATGTGTTATGGGTGTGACCAGACAGGAGAGCTGCCCCTCTCCTCTTCCACACCCTCGGCCACATTTCAAGGACATTAGCACCCCAGAGTCACTGTGTGAGGAAGAAAGAGACCATTAAGGGGTGTGAAAGGAAGGGGACTCTGATGATAAGTGGTGGATTTTCAGCTTTTTTCCTTTGTCCTGTTGGTAGGACCTACATGCTGGGTGGGTTTGCAGTGATTTAGTGTTTCATCCTTGCTTGGGAATACTAATTAGATGTAAACCTCTTTTAGCTTTTGGCTAATGGTCACTATAAATGAACAGCTTCTTTTAAAGTGAAACATAAAAAAAAAAAGGTAAGGGGAGAACCTAAATTAATTTGTGCAGTTCCCTTTTTCTTCAGAAAGATAAAGTGCATTTCTGACGGTTACGGGGTGGTTTTTGGTAGAGTTAAGAAATGCAGACATCACCCACAGTCTGTTTACCTGCATATGCAGTATGAGCTTCTGCTGACTCTTAGCCGTGCTAGCACCAGGGAATGTAGAAAGACAAAATGAATCATTACCACAGGCATAGTCACTAAAAGCATCTGATGTACTCATTCTGTCTTTTTTTTTTTTTTAATCTCCTCTTTGCACATAATCTAAGGAGTTACACATTTTGGGAAGGGTTAAAACAGAAAGATTTGTGCATTCACTGCATTGACTCAATGAGTTCAGTTCTGTATGAACTTCAATTATTTGTAGAGGAACAGAATGGCAGTGGGAGTTAATGCTGCTACATTCGATGTTCTTGTGCTAGGTTTTCTGCCAGCTCCTTTTTTTTTTTCTTCCTCTTCTGAATTTGGCCCTACAAATTCAACTTCTGTTTTATTGGGGTTTGTTGGTTTTGGCTTTTTGCTTTTTTTTTTTTTTTTTTTAAGAAGTGGTGCGGGTCACTCACTGTTTACTTAAAATTAGACCCTCAGAAACCTCTGTCTGAAAGGAGTACAGATAAACATCGTCTGTAAAGAATTTTGCACCTGGGACAGTCAGAGAAATGATTTATCATTGCAAATTTGAATTACTTTGAAAAATCCTCTGTCTTGGTAAGTATTCTTTGAATCTAGAGGCTCTAAGAAGCTGCAGATGCTAGTTTTAAACAATAGGCCCAAGCCCCCAAATCTGTGTAGGAGCATTAATGTGCTTTACAGGTTGTATTCCAGCCAGCAAAAGCAGCTATAGGTGAGTGCATTCATTTGGATGTCCATGTATTAACTCATGTTTTCATATAAATAACGACTGAGATAGCTTGTTGTTGGTTTGGGTTTTGTTTTGTTTTGCTTTTTTTCCGTGGTAATGCATCTGAGCACAAACACGTTTAACTCCAACGACATGGTTTAAGTCCTGCTTAACATATTGAAATGCTGTGTGACATCCCACATCAGCACTGTAGCCACAACACCATTTCAGTTGTGCCCTCCCAGCCTCACACTCCTTGTAACTGTTGTACAATGCTTTAATGCAACAAATCTGAGCAGGAGCATCCACTTCTAGAAGCCTCTGGTCACCCCACTGGTAGCCCCATTTGGTCTATCAAGCCTTTGGCATCTGAGCAGGGTTGAGCAGTGCTAAACATATTCCAGCCTGCCTATGCACCCAGGCCTCTTTCAGGTTTCAAGAGCGTTTAGGAGAAGTGTGGGGAGCATCTGTGCTCCAGAAATGTATGGCTCCATGGAGAGCTTTGTAGGAGTAGCTTTGCTTCAGGAGAGGGCTGGAGTCTGTGCAGGGTAAGGCAGAGCAGTAGAGCTGCTGTCCCCTGGTGAGCAAGGAGCAGGTGGTCCCTCAGCTCTGGGGATGTGGTGGCGACCTTTGTGCTGAAGTGTGTGTGGCTTGCACGTTGTTAAGATTTCCAGGCTCATGTTGGGTTTGTGCTCAAGGCTGGTGGGTGGCCTGAAGTCTTCTGGCTTGATTGCAGCGACATCTGTTTACACCAGTGGTTAATTAGGCCTGAAGATTGGCCATCTCTATTTTTTTTCCCCACTGTTTCTGTGTTTTTTTCTTGATTAGAAGTATTCCCTCCTCAGCTCTAAAACAGAAGCTTTGGTTTTATCTGCAGATTTTTTCCCCTTGATCCACTGGCCCTGGTATGAGATGAATATCAGGACATCAGCGTAGCCTCACTTCAAAAAAGTAACCAAGTGTTCCAGAAAAGAATGACTTGTGCTTTTGATAGAGACTGCAGAGTGAGCATTGAAAGGGAAAGAAAAGCAGCCTGAAATTGTTTAAAACTCAGCTCAGTGCAGAGTACAATTCACTGTGTCACAAGAAGCAGGATTGGAAAGGGGAGACTGTTTTAGGAGCCTGTGTGCCGTACAGGCAGTGCCAGCGTGAACAGTCTGGTCTGGGCCAGGAATGAAGCACATCTTGCAGGGGATGCAGCCTGAATGGGATTTGGAAAGGAGCACAGATTTTTATTAAAAGGCAGAAAGATGTGAGGAGATACACAGCAATGGTAGGCAGCCTGAACCTCTGTCAGAGGACAGCCTTTCAGCTGGAGCAAGGATGATGCACACCAACAGTCTCCAGAGGACTGGGAGTGCACAGGGAATTACAGAGGGAGGGAGTCATCTCAGTGCATGAGGAATGCAGCAAAACCTCCTCTGACTAAGCCAGCTAATGCACACTGCTTTTTTTTTTTTTTTTTTTTTTCCTTTCCTGATAATCCTGTTCCATAATATTTCCTTAATAATTTAGTATGTGAAGAGTAGCCCTTCTGAAAAACATCTAAATCACCAAATCTTACATTCAGGTGAAACCTTGCTACCCCTGTCATTCGCACACAGTGGGGATTTTTATTTGGTATGGCTATTTGAGAGCTCTCCTGGAGTTAAGAGTTGGGGTTTTTCCCTTAATTACTTAACGAATTTACCATGTGGCACAATCCCTGGTACTGCCAAGCAATAGCTTTCTATTACTAGACTGTACAGGCCTGATCCTGCATTACCAAAGCCAAAAGCAGTATTTGGGAACTGACATTGTCATCAAAATCTGTAGGAAGCTTAGAATAACTATACAAAAGGGGTTAGTTGCACTCAGAATATTGATTCATGAGCTCCCTCGTTTTTTGCATCGCTGTTCATTTTACCCAAAGAAGATCAACTGCCCAACTGGACATATAATATATGATACTGCATTAGAACTAAGGCTGCATTTGGTCATACTCATTAATTAAACTGATTTCTCCTGTAGGGTTTTTTTTTTTTTTTTTCCTAGAGAACTAACCAAGAATTATAATTAAGCATATTATGCATTCTAGGGAACGGTGTTTCTCCTACTGCCACAAAAACATTAAAGGAGGAAAATGTGAACTAAAGCAGAAAATGAAGAGGGGGAAAAGAGCTAAAACTGGAGTGAGAAGAGGTTTTTACTGACTCCTGTGCCTTGGGACACATGGGACAGCCTCGTTAGAGTGGAAGAGTAGCACCAGCAAAAAAAGAAGACAAAGCCATTGAAATCCCAAGGAAAGCAGCCCAGCTCCCAGGTGCAGCTCCCTCCCTGCTTGTGTACAGGTGCAGACTGCAGTAACGCAGCACCCCAGTTTTTAACTGAGGAACTTGTATTTATTTGGGGCTGAGCCTCACACGAGAAGGGCCCTACTCCTGGAGGTCAGTGCTGAGCCTGAAGAGAGACTGCACGAGGTGTGAGCGGTGTCTAACCGTGCCTTTGCTTGCAGTGTGCTTTCTCCTTACCCAGGAGAGCCTCGCTGCTCGAGTGGAACGAGCAGCTCTGGCTGTAGGCAGGCCCTTTGTCTAGCTTCTCCCAAGGTACCAGTGCTGAGGGGGTCTTGGTTTGCAAAAAGTTTTCGGCTCTGGTGGGCAGTATTAGGTGTTTGCCTGCCAGCTTCTGCATGCACCAAAGCAAAGGCATCCAGGGAGAAAATGCAGTTGTGTTGAACAATTACCTGATGAAATCTCACAGTATTCATACGTACTGCAATCAGAAAGGAAAAGGCCAAGGATGCAATTAGAAGCACAGGAAGTAGTTCACTCCCTCTATTTTTGAAAAGTGCAAGGGATGCCAACATTCCAGCACAAACTTTGCCACTCTTTCCTAATCAGCACGCGTGTTGATGGGCAGATTACCTGGCAGTCTGTAGTGTTTCTAATTAATTGGTTTATGATGTCCAGTGTCTGTTTCCCCCTTCCCAATCTTTGATTTCTGTTTGTTCATTTATTACCTTGTTCATTTAGTTATCTTCAATGCAGGGGTGGTTTTTGAATGATCTTCATGAGACCTGGCCTCAGTCAGACAGGCTTTGACCATCCTTGCTCAAAACCAGGGCTGCACTCAGGCCATGCCTGTAGCCCACGTCAGGTCGGTACTGCTGCAGAAAGACACAGCTCAGCTCCTTCTCTTTTACTGTGTCATCTGCACATGTGAGCAGCTCAAGGGCCTCTGTCAAGGCTACGGCTGCACAACTAAACCTGTGCTACTACTCCCTGGGAAGCCCATGCATGCATGGCTCTGAAATGGGATGCATTTTGGGTGGCTCCTCCTTGCAGACGCTGAGACTTTCCCACCCTCCCGCTCCCGCAGGCTCTGGAAACCTCTGCCGACACACTTCCTAGCACAGCGTGTTGTGGCTCCATTGCAGGCTGCTTCTCCGTGCTTAACTGAAGTGTTTGGGCAAACTGCATTTGGGTCTTGCGGACACCTTCTGGTCAGGCTTCTCCGGAGCTGCAGAGCAGAGTTTCTTGGCCAGAAAGGTCTCGCTCAGTCAGGTGCGGGGCCATGTGAGGAGCAGTCGGCGGCGGGATTATTCCCCTTGTAGCCCAAGCTGGTCCCGCCGCGCTGGAGCCTGTGCTGGGCACGAAGCGCAGGAAGGAGCTCTATTCATATCGATCCGTATCGTGACCTGTGCTCAGCTGGGAGTGCTTCTGAGTGTGGATGCAGGTTGTACTAGTTGTGTTCAGGGGCACAATCTGAGTTGCAGCGTGACTGTAAACTCCTGCCAAGAAAGACTCGGGAGAGTTACAGTAGGAAACAGAAGGGGCGGCGAGCTTTTTCTTATGCTGGTGTAAAATTGGAGCAACCGAACGAAGTCAGAAGCGTTTAAAACTCGAATGACACAGGCTCAGGCTTTTTACTGCCGACTGTAACATGGCAAGATCGGGGCTGTGCATATCGGGCTGGAGCCCAGCTGCTTATTTTGCAAATGTTTGTGGTTGTGCCTCTGGTGCCGGTGATAGCGTGCACACACCCAGGCACGGGGACTGTAAACCTGCTGCGGACTTTGAGCTCCGGAAGGCAGGCGCTGCTCGGCTGGGCGCATCCACGGCGCAATTGCGCAAGGCCAGATCCCGCCGGGTTACAAATCAGCTCTAAAGGAGGGTGGAATGGGGCCCCGAAATTCAGTGAATCTGGCACGCAAAAAAAAAAAAAAAAAAAAAAAAAAAAAAAAAAAAAAAAAAAAACCCAAACAACCCAGCCAACAATGTGCAAGTATTACAGATATTCTGTGTGGCTTTTGAGGAAGCAGAAGCCCACTGAACAGGTATCACTCAGGCTCTAAAGAAGATGAAGCTTTTCCTTTAATTTAGTGATTTTACTGTGATGCTGGTAATTTCAGAGAGAGACTCGTTTCCCCGGGCAGAAGGACCAAATTTCAGTGCCTTGCTGCTGGAAAGTATCCAGCCAGGGAGATTCTGGTTTTAATGTTTGCCAGCTCCTGGGCAATTCGCAAATCACTCGTCAAAATCTAGTAAATGGCTCGCGAATTGCTTTGCAGATTGGTTTAGCGCTAACTCTGTGCCATAGATACGGGATGAGAGAGCTTGGATCTCCTCAAAGGAATGGCTGATAGCACGGATGGAAAGGGAAAGGTGTGCTGAGGCCTCCAAACCGGCAAAATAAAACGTCGGTTTTTAGATCCCATGCCCTTTCCGTCCTTTTCAGTGAGTTCAGCAAAGTGCTCAAGTGCCAGTCCTGGTGTTTTAACATCAATTTGATGGGGCCTTTTCGAGTATAACTTTAAGAATCCATAAAATCAGCATTTAGTCTCGGTTTATTTTGGCAGATTCACTATTTTAATTGTTTGGTGGTGTTTTTCCTTTGTGGATTTTTGTCAGATACAGTTTCCAGGGTAAGGAAACCTTTCTTCTAAAGGTATCCTTTTTTCCCAGTTTTCTAACTGAAAATGGAACTTAGTTTCTAGCAAGACCATCATCTTGATTGATCACAAATCATTACAGACCGTTTTGAGCATAATACCTAAACGAGTTGTGGTATTAATGACTAATAATCGCCTTTATATTAGGTCTTAAAGCTTTATTGTCCCGAAGTACAACCGGTTTAGTGGAACATGAAAGGCCGGAACGATCCGAGATGCCTGCTGGGGCTACAGCCAAAACTATAAGGTGTTTGAATCGCCTTTAACAGCGCCGGCTGGGATTACAGCCCCTTTCAAAACTCAATCATTGAGGTGACTTAAAATAATCATCTTCTTTCCAGACAGCGCCTGGTGCCGAGCGCTTCCCTCCTTCCCCCAAGTCTTCGCGCGCTCGAACATCTCCGTTTGGCCTCATTTTTGTGCTTCGCTGGTACCTGCACAGCCCAAATTAGCAGCGAGGATTCCACGGACGGGGGCCGCCGCCTCCCTCGGCTCCCAGGTGAGGTCCCGGGGCGGGGGGCGGCCGGCAGCGCTCCGGCCTTTCTCCACATCCCCCCTCGCCCCGGCTGTGCTTGGCCGGGCCGGGGGCTGACCGGAGGTGCGGGGGGAGAATTTTGACTTGTACCGGGACGATCCGGGGCCAGCCCCGCGCGGGGAGCGGGGCTGGCAGAGCCCCGTGCCCCGGCCGGGTCCCCGCCAGCGGATAGCAGGGATACTTGTCATATTTGCGGTCGGGGCGCGCTGGCACCCGCCTTTGTGCCGGCCCGGCGCTCCCCGGGGAAGCCGCGGCGGCTGCGGGGGCCGCGCCGCCCGCCCGGGGCCGGGGCACGCGTGGGCAGCGCGGGGAGCCGGAGCGGGGGAGGAGGAGGAGGAGGAGGAGGAGCAGCAGCAGCAGCAGGAGCAGCAGCCGCGGGGGTTGGGGGGGGCGGGGGAGGAAGGCCGGGGCCGAGGCGGAGCTTTGACGCGGGCCGGAGGGTGAGGAGCTCGCCGGAGCCGCCCCTGTCGTCAGTGCTGGCGGCAAGTGCTGGAAGCCGGGGCTGATGGTGCCTCCTCCTTCTCCTCCTTCCTCTCCTCCTCCTCCATTGTATAATGCTGCGTGATCGCAGCCGCCGGGGCAGAGCGGAGGCTTAAATCCTCACGCCGCCTGCTCCTGCCTCCTCCTCCTCTTTTCCTCCTCCTCCTCTTTTCCTCCTCCTCCGCATCCCACCCGGCCCCTCCCCGGAGCGGCGCGGCGAGGAGCGACATATGGAGCTGCTCTAGGGCGAGAGTTTCCGACCTCCCCCTCTCCATGCTTTAGTTCTCAGGTGGAGCTGCATGTGGTGAGTGGGGCTGGGGGGCTGCGGGGCATCGGAGGAGGGGGGGCAGGGGACGGCGACACTCCTCCACCCCCTCTGGCTTTGCGAGTCATCGGGGCTTGTTTTATCTTTACCTTTAAATTGGTGCCCGGGCAGAGGAGCCCGGGGCGGGGATCCTCCCCCTCTCCTCCGGGGTGGGGAGGGGGTTCGTGCTGAGATGAGCAGAGGAGGGAGAGCGGCGAAGTTGACCTTAAAATACGCCCCCTCCCCCGCCGATGCGGGGGGATCCCGAGGCGAAGCAGGTGCGGGTGGCTGGAATATACTTTTTTATCGAGGTGGCTGTGCCGGCCCCGGTAGTGCGGCCGGTTGTGCTCTCCGGAGCCGGGCTCCCTCCGACGCCAGGAAAGCCGCGCCACCCCGGTAAGTTCGCGTGTGCGCCGGGGAGCCCCTGGAGCCGGGGGCTGCAGCCTGGCTCCGTTCTCCCAGCAAGAGCGGGGGATTCAGGGAACCCCGAAAGGTGCGTGCTGTCGTGCCGGGGGAGCTAAAAGGGCTTGGGGGAGACTTTCACTCCGCTGTAGCTGAGCTGACATATGGCTGGGCAGGACCCGGCTGGCCCCGCTGCCTGGCCCTTTTCAGGGGCTGGTGTTAGGGCTGGGGATTAGCCTGTCTTTTCCCGGAGCAAGAGCGCGCATGGGTCTTCCTTGGGAGCACCGCCAGCACGGAGAGACAGAGGCGTCTGGGGGGGATTTTGTGAGTAAGGTGGTCCATCTTTTGGAAGCGACGGCAAAAATGTATATTTATTAGGATTTTCTTCGGGGTGGATGAGCACTTGAAGAAAAAATCCTTATGCGGTGCCACTTCGATTTAGAGCCTTGGCTGCTTTAACCCACATCAGGATCTGGAAAAATAAGTTCTTCCTAAGCATGAAAATAGGAGTACAGTTACCTGCTGTCATTTCTTGCATTTTGTGAAGCACAGCTGGAGAACCCAGGGCCACTTTAGTTGGAAATCTACGGAGAGGCTTGTGTGCTGTCCGTGGGCCCCTTGGTGGCTGATTTACAGCTGTGGGTCAGCTGCTGGTGTAAAAGAAAGCGAATCTGCCCATTTTATCTCCATCCGGGGGAGGGCTGTCGGCTTCTTCAGCCGAACTTCAGTGCAGCACGCCAGAGCTGTTGCGTGTGGCAGCGTGTGCTCAGACAGACCCAAGGCTCTCGGGAGCAGGGAAATCCAGGCTTTTTCATCTGCTGCCTGGTGCAGTCATCAGGGTGACTCTCGCTGCTCTCAGTGAGTGCTGGATTTTGCCACTCTAGAATGCACTGTTGCTCAAACAACGGTGGGAGAGGGCTTGGCTGCCCCGAACACCAGTTTTATATTTGTGTCTCTCAAATGAGTGAACACTTGCAGTGTGTGTGAGTTCCAATGCTTTCTACCTTTTTTAATTCTGATAATTTTAGGCATGCATCTGCACAAGTGAAGGTTCCTGTGTCTTATGGACTTCTTACAGGGTACACAATTGACGGAGGCACCTCAGTTTGCATCCGAGGGCACAGGAAGCTTTCACATGGTAAAACAAGCTGTAGAAATGAATTGTGTTTTCAAATGATTGCAACAGAAATTAGCCAGTGCATTTAGCAGGGTAAATTGAAAGTAGCCCTTTCTGGCTGAAGTTAAAATGCATGCATTTTACATAATAGGATGGTGTCTTTGGGCTCTGATTTAACATAATGAACCAGTGGTGGTGGTCCAGATGGGAGGAGGATTAGGAGTTTGTGCTGCTGGACAGGTATCCAAGAGCGTGTCCTTTGGAGTACTTCCATTGTTCAGGCAAGTATTGCAGCATCCAATGTAGCAGCTCTAGATATTCCTCCTCTCGTGACTGATCCTGCTTCCATTTAAGTTGGTAGCAGCAGCCACCCACTCCTTTTCTGCAGGAACTGGATTGGACTGCTGAACGAACGAAGCTAGACTTTGTGCATATTAAAAACACTGCTTTGATTTTTGTGTCAAGCTGATTTCTCTGAAGCTGATTGGAAACAAACAAAAAGAAACTTGATAGCCATAGGTCCTTCAGGTTTTGTCTTAAAGAGCATTAAATACAGCTGTAGGTGCTGATTTATTAAGAGTTGTAATTGTGTTCCTTTATACACCTGCTCTTTTTATTCGGAAAGATGAAATAAAGAGTTTCACAGGGGAAAAATGACATAAATATACCAAGTGTTCAAATTGTCTGCCTGAGAGGCATCAAGGACTTTGAGATAATGTCCTAATAGCAAAGAAACACACTTCATATTCAAAATTTATTTTTTTATCTTCCATGAAGTACAGCAGATTTTATGCAATATCTAGTTTGAAGGATTTTGCCATCATTCACACAAGCTGCTTTTAGTTTTTCAATAAACATTTCGTTGGGAAAACATTTTTTTTTCAGGAACTCTGACTTTTTTCGCACTGATGTAAAGCACTCCTGGCACAGTTCATCGCTGGCAGTCCTAACACTAGACAGGTGATCCAAAGTATTTGTGACTATTTTTGCTTTTATGTAACATCTTAAAGTGTGATCTGTCAAACAAGGAAAATGCAGTCCTTTGAAAGTACGAGTAGTCTTCTGGTGATCTACTTCTTATAAGGACCAGGTAGCAAGAGAGACACCTGCCTTTAACTCAGCTCAGTAGTGGAAGTGGCTCACAAGGAGGCAGCTCCAGTTGCAGTGGCTCCTTAACAGGCGCACGAATCAGTGCCAGAAATAGCAGCTTTCAGTTACCAAGTCCAAAGATCAGGGGTGTTTCAAAGGAGAGAGCAAGGTCCAGCTTCAATGTAAGCAAGTTGGCACTAAGCAGAGATCTTTAGTCTTGATGAATCTTTTGCTAATTAATGGTTTGTGGAAGATGAAATTTGCCAATCTGAGCACAGCACTCATTTTCTTCAGGGGTGAAGAATTGCATGTTTCTTCTGCCACTTCTTTTGATTTCTAAACTTTCATCAGTCAGAGAAACTGCTGTCATGAAGAGGTGCCTGTTTTCTATAAATGGAGAGAGACTCTCAACATGCGTTAGTTCTTTAATTCTTTTATAAACAGAGTCAATTTTTGTGTTTGCTGTAGTGGAGGCTTCAGGTTTGTTCAGCATTACCAACGCAAACACTATAACAAAAATAAGATAACAATACTCAGCTGTTCAACACCAGTGGGGAAGGCAAGGCCAGGTAAATGCTGTGCTAACGTTGCTCTTGGGTGTGCTGAAGTGTAGCCCAAGCTGAGGACCACAGCAAATGTATGGCTGGGAGACAGCAGAGGTTTAGTGGGAGAAACGGGCTTGTGTGTGTCCCTGCCCTGTCTCTTGGCTGTGTGGGTATTAAACTGTGTGTCACTGGGCAGAGTAGAAACTGCACTGCCACCACGTTTTCCTGCTGGCGGGCATGTCAGAGGCTGGCTGTCATTGCCAAGTGGCCAGGAGGAGCTGTGAAGATGTGCTGGCTGGGACATTCCTCCGGCGCAGAGGGGATTTTCGGGGTGGGGAAGACCTGATTCGATGGGCATTTCCAAGGGAGAGTTGGGGCTGTCTCCAGGGGCCCTGGGTGCAGCCTCAGGGGCCATCAGAAAGGGCTTTAAGCTGTGACTAGGGGTGGGAAGGCTTGAAAGGGCCGAAGAAACTGTCAAGTCACCAGAGAGCAAGTTTTTGGTTTTCATGTGTCCCTTCTTTGAGGGTGGAGGCTCATCTAGCTCAAGTGAGACAGCAGCCACCACCACATCAGAGTGACACTGGATTCAGGCTGCTGCAGTGACATTAGAACCATGCTCAGGGCCCTGCATTAGGCGAGGGCAGACCACTGGTCTTCAAATGAGGGGCCAGGTTTGGTACCCTCCTCAGCTTGGAGGTGTTAAAAATAAAATAATCATAAAATCAGAAGTGTTGCCATAGAATGTCTGAAGTTCCCAACCTGTAAAACATGATCAGTGTTTTGAGTACCAGTGGTTTTAAAGACAAATTTCTCCTTAATATCATCCAGAATTGAGTTTTAAGTGGCATTGAATGACATGAGTCTCAGTCTGTGTAATTATTAGGAGCCAAAACCTATTTACTTTGTTTCACACCAGTAAGGTGTGTTGGATTTCATCTGACAGTTTGTTTCCAGAGAAGATGGAATAAGAATTGAATTCTTGATATAGTAGAATACAGAGAGAAGAGTTCAAACATGGGTTGTTTTCTTTTAATGTTATTTTGAAAACTGGGTGGTATATGGAAGTAGCAGAAAAAAAGAAGTTCCCTTTTTCAAGGAGTCCTGAATTGGTGGAAAGATCTAAACTTGCCCTAATACTTCCTCAGATGTAACAATTAAAACTGTTTTCCTTGATCCCAGATTTTCCACCCCACCCCAGAAACCCTTGTGCTGTTTGAACCACACTCACCTTTCATGGAAGCGTGACAATTATTGGCTGTTTTTGTACAGTTTCCTATAGTAGCCTGTAACATTAGTCTTAAAAAACCCTCCTGTCGTGCCAGGCAGGCAATAAGGTTGAGTGAACTGTGCTATAGCAAGAACCACCCATGATTGGAGGCAAACTATGCGGATATATGTTGGGGTGGAGGTTGAAAGGAGCGTGGAGGGCATATTTGAAGCAGACTGTGCAACTGCTATAGCAGGTCTGACTAGTTTGAGATGCCTAAAGGCAGCTTTGTCTTAACTTCAGGTAGCTGCAAAATGAAGTTTTAAATCCTAATTCAGAAATACATCATCATCATCTTCCGGTGCCTCAGCAAACTTTACTTTTCATATGTTTTTACAGGCGCTCTTTCTCCCTTGGAAAAAAGCCTTTAGTAGGTACACGTCCACGTGCATGCATATCATTTGCATATTTTTCAAATATGCATTTCATCAAGATAGGAGACTGGCGTTTGTGTGCAAACCACAGTGTTTTTTTTGAACAGCCGTGGTTACATTTTGCTTTCTCACTGCTCTGTGGGCCTTGTGTGAGACAAGCCACTCTACTTCAGCACTTTTGGCATGGCCTGATTTGCTGCGGGCCGGGTCTCGTGCCTGCTCCTGGCCCTGTGTCAGAGCAGTGCCTTGGGTGGTCATGGGGTTTTGACCAGGGCACTTCCATGCTGGCTGTCCCAGGGGTCCAAGAACCTGCTTGGCTCACCCTGCTAGGACCTGGCTCCCCCTTACCCCCTTCTGTTCCATCTGCTTGGTGAAATTGGCTCTTCTGAACAACCCTTCCACTTTCCTTCCCTAGCTAAAGTGTTCCACAAATAGCTTGTGAATGAATACAAGAGGGAGAATATTTTCTCTGTGTGACACACAGTGTCAAGCTTCCTGTCACTGCTCTGCTTCCCCTTGCTGGCAGGGGCACACACGTGATGTATGTGTGCTTGGATGAGGACTTGAATTGTGGGGAAAATCAGTATAATACTATCACGGGTGAGGTGAGTGGGTTGTGCCTGACTGAATATGAAATAAAGTTTCAGACATTTAGTTTCCTGAGCTGTTCTCCTCCTGTATTTTCCACTCCCAATTTCCAAAATCTAAGTTTGTGGTTAAGTTTTTTGCTCTGTGTTAATTAATCGGTCCTGAACATGCTTCAAAATACAGACTTAATACATGTGTTGTCAAAATATGCTGTTAAAAGGGTGCCTCCATCTACGTTTAAATGATTTACTTGAAAACATTTAAATTACTCCACATAGACGAGACATGGGTCCCATGGTGGCTGTTTTAAAGAACATCACTTTGGTGTAGTACTTTTTATTGTGAAATCAAGCAGGTGCCACGAGAAATGGAATCTCTTTTGTCTCTAACTCATACCTATTACAGGTTGGGAATAGTTCAAGGTTGGCCAAAGTTCCCTTTAGTCAGTTTTCAGAAGGCTCCTTTGTAGGGCATGGAAACACAGGCTGTATTTCAACAACTGCCAGAGCTTTAGTGCACTGGACTGAAAGGCCAGCAGTTATCGTCTTGTCCAACATCATTTAACACCATCTGAGCAAACTTTCATGTCAAATTTTGACTATGTTTTAAAAATTTGTTTTGTTTTCACTGGTGGTAGAGAAATGTCCAACAACTTTTTCACCTCTTTAAGAGAAGCTTGCAGGGTGAGTGGATTCCTTTTCACAGAATGTATTTATTTGCAGGGTTGTGTTCATTTCATTTAAGCAAAAATGTTGAAAACAACTCATGTGCTGTTTGAGCTACTTTAAAAAATGCCAGGGAAACACCTTTCTTTTCTCCTAACTCTCAGTAGTGCAAAACTAGTTAGCAAATGAAATCTGCAGGCCAGATTGACTAAAATGACTTGTCATTGCTGGGATTTGTATGGTGCATTTGCAGTATATATTTATTCAGAGGATTTTTTTTTTCCTTTCTCCTTTTCTTCCCTCCTGCCATTTGCTGCTTTTCAGTTTGACTGTGATAATTTATTCAACAGTGTTTTCAGAGCAATAACCTACTTTTTGGCAAACCATTCAGTTCTTTCAGTAGTGTGGGGGTTCCCCCCCCCACCATGTGTTCATTAAGGGTCAATGGCAAGGGGGAAAAACAAGATATCTTTGGGGAAAAGATGCTACAATAGGATTCAAACAAAGTCATTATACATAGGTGAGAAAAACTCCCTTATTATACACGAAGGGGCCTCGTCTCTCGTGGGGGGAACACGAGATTCTCATTAACCTTTGCAGGAATTGCACGGGTCCAGTGGAGATGGGTGTGCGGTGCTCAGTCCCTAAAAATACCAGGCAGCCCGTGACACGTGCGTGCCAACAGAGATGTCTCGTGCAGTGGAACACGACGTGTCCGTGATCCATTGTTCTGTGCAGTGCAGGGGAGGAGGGATGCACAGCAGGGCTGGCTATTTCATCACTCTCCCTTAGAGCCTGACCAGTAGCATCTTGTCATTGCAGGCTCGTAATTTTAGCAGTGGAGAGGGAGTGTGTGTGTGTGTGTGTGTGTGTGTGTGTGTGTGTGTGTGTGTTTCCCGGCCTGTGTCACTTTCTGGTAGCTGTTCTAGGTGTTTCAGATTGTTTGGAATGTCATTTACAAGCGAGGTGTCTCTTTTTAGCCAGCCCTTGAGCTGCGCCGGTGCCTGCTGGCTCTGCAGTGGGAAGGAATGGAAGGCAGTCCTGGCTGAACTGGGCCCTGGAGCAGCACACAGCCGTCTTAATTGCTGCTGCTCCACCTCTTGAGGAGATGGCTCTGCTTCTCCCAGCACGGAGCTGTGTGCAGCGTGGCTCCTTGCCCACTGGCACGGGAATTCATGGTGTCCTGGTCCTGCCTGTGGGGCCAGCACCTCCTGCTTCCATGCAGGGAGGCCCAGAGTGCTGCACGTGTGGGAAGAAACAGTGCTGTGGAGCAGGAAGAGCTTCTGGGCTGATCCCAGGGAGGCTTGTGTGTAGAAGCCCTCACATATTTTTTGGGTGCCAGCAAGCAGAATCTGCTGAATAATCAGCTAATCCTGTGGTGAAGTCACACCGGTGCTGTGCCCGGTTTGCTTTACTGCAGCTCTGATTTCCTGATGCCCAGGTGTGTAAAGCAGCTCCTGGTCCTTCAGCTGAGTGCTGAGCCCATGTGTTCACAGCACAATAGAACTCAATTCGCACTTGGCAGGCCTGGCTGCTTCCTTAACACTGCCACATGGAGACCCAAATTTCAAAACAGCCTCAGCCTGGCTCTTTTTGGTGGCTCTTTGAAGCACAGAGCCCAGCTAAGCTGAAACCCAGGGAGGAGGCTCCTGGTGGTGGCTGCTGTTGTGAGTAGACCTTGTGTGCCACCATCCTGGGAAAGGATGTAAAGGAGATCTGGCACAGAGGTGACCTGAGATAAGGGCAGCTTAGCCACCTTCTGGAAAATCTCTGTCCCCTCAGTGGGTAGCCCTAACAAAGCATCTCCTGGTAGTGGGAAGGGGGGACAGCTCCACCCTGATGTGGCTCAGAGCAGGTGGTTGGTGGTCAGCAGGGCCATGTCTGCACCAGGCCTGTGAAGGGCTGTGGCAGGGTTGGCAGCCGTGGACAGTGGGATTCCTAAAGCTTCCAGTTAAGGACGAGACCAAAAAAGGGCAGGCTGGGGGCTTGTTTGCATCTTCTGGGCACTGTTTTATAAGGAAGCACATGGGAAGTCCTGTCTGAAGCAGAAGGATGTGGATTGACATTTTGGCTTTGAGATCTTTGAGACAGAAATTAGTTTCTGCTGGGCAATCCAAACCTGTTCTGTTTTTTTTTTTTTTTTTTTTTTTTTTTTTCCAGTAAAGACAACTGCCTGCCTGTATGTGAATATCAAATAAATGTTTTTCAACCCTGGTGCATTAGCCTGGTATATTCTCCCTCTTGCTTTGCACCGAAAAGGAGTTGTCAGAGTTGCTCAGGGCTTTTGCTCTTGCCTTCAGCCCCACAGTGGTTTGCAGTGTGCCTTTCTGGCTTTCCATGCTCAGAACCTGTGTGGTCTTGTCCACCTTCTGGTTCTGCCAGGGCAGTCTTTAATGCTTTAACAAGCTAACAAGTGCTCCTCTGATTTAAACTTGCATTAACTTCTGCTACCCTGATAGAATTCCTAATATTATAAACACCCTTAATAACACGGCTATAATCTAGAAAACCTGCTGTCCTTTTTCCAAACAATTACTTAATGAGGCAGTAATTTATTCTAAGCTATATTTATTGGAGCCCATTCCAGCTTTATCAGACGTACTCTGTTTGGATGTGTGCAGTTAGTCAAAAACATTAAAACCGCTCCGCTTCTTCCAGGGAAACATGTTACATTTAGCAAACTGACAGCATTAGAAACTGTTTCCAATTTAATAGAAGCATATGTTTCCTGCAAGGCTTAACACGCTGCAGAGTCAGAGATTGCCTAGGACTGCGGCTTTGCCTTTTTTTAGCGCGGTGAAGAGGAGCTGCAAACTGAAGGCAGCAGTGGAGTTTGTGTTTTTGGTTGTCTTGCAGAGATCCTTCTAGCAGGGCTTCTTCGGCGGGCTGCAAGTTGAAGAAACTCTCAAGAAAGCGGTGTGGGCGGTGCACACAGAGCTCTCCTCCAAACGCAGTTTCTGATCGTGAGCAAACAGCAAGAGCTTGCTTTGCCCTCTGGGCCTCAAATAGTACAGTATGCAACAAGGGAGAGCAGGCAAGGCACGAGGATGGAAACAGTAGGATCAGATTACAGTTTCAAAATATCGCTGGAACACGTTGGCTGGCGTTACGCTATTGACTGGCTTTATAATTGCATTGCTTATTTGCTAGGGGAGGCTTCACCTTACTGTCTGATTAACGTGGGCACTCCTTCGGGGACCCGGGGACTCCAGGCTCTGAGTACCAAAGGCAAACCCCGTGTGACCTGCACGACTTCAGATGCTTCTCAAATGAGAGTCTGAGCTTCCTCTGTTGTCTCCTGTTTGCCAGAGGTTTCCTTACACAGCCCCTGTTGAAGTTCTACTTAGAATATCCTCTAACAGTCACCCACTGTGGTTTTCCTTCTTATTTTGATTTTAACTGGAGGGGAGAAAAGACCCCGGTCACTCAGCTTGCTAGCTGCTCTTCGCTCAGTCTTCACTCTGGGTGAAGTGCCTAAAGCAGGGGGCTAAAGCTGAGTTTCTGAAGGGAGAGAGAAGCTGCCTTTCTTGCTAAATGCAGGACTGGGGTGCTGAGGAGCTTTACTTGCTTCTCTGTTTCTTCTGGAAGAGCTGAGGTTTACCCATCCACCACAGGAGATGGGGAAGAGTTAGGTCCCTGTAAAATATGTGTGAGAAATATCTGCCACTTAGAATTACAGCTGGCACTGACAGCCTTGCAGTGAAGGCTTGCAAACATAAAAACAATCCCCTGTACTCTCTGGAAGCAGAGAGCTGCCCAGGAGGCCAATTTTTTATATACTCTAAAGGAGAGTTTTGTAAGTGCTTATTAAACCTCACTCAGTTAAAAAAAAAAAAAATAAAAAGGGCAGCCAGAATTAATGTAAAATGTGTCAGGGAAAACAAACCTTGAAAATATGAAATGTCTGAGCACTGGCTCTGGAGAGGACAGAAACCCCTGCACAGCTCCATTCCCTCCACCTCTCTTGGGGGGCTCTGGGATTTGTTTCCTAACCCACATGTGACATGAGACACAATTCTCGCCGGGCAGCGTCGTCAGGAGTCCTCTTTAGCCAGGCAACATGGATGCAGTGCACTCCAACATGTAAAAAGTGCATCAGATCCCGAGAAAGCAACCTTGTGGGGAAAAAAAAAAAAAAAAAAAAAAAAAAATTCAAGACCGCTCCCTGCCAGCCCCCGCTCCACGCCCCGATCCGGACCGGTGGGTTCACACCCTGCAGACCAGCTGCAGCACAGCACAGGCAGCGTGGCCGTGCAGCTCGGCATGGAACAGGCTGTCCCGGCTCCGGGGATGCTGCCGTGCCAGGCTTCAAACACTCCGCTGTCAGCAGATGAAATCCCCAAGGAGGGGCCATTTCCACCGAGCTCTGGCTCTTGCCTCTGAAAGTCCGTGGTGGTTATTGCTCCAGCCCTGGAGTTAAACCTCCACACCTGGGCTGCTCAGCTTTCCCCCTTGTTTTCAGCGAGGCTGGGAGAACCTGCCAGGTTTGTACTGGCCTTGCCCTCTGCTTTTCCTTTGTAACTTTGAATGGGAGGAGGGTGCCAGTGCTCTCAGATGTCTGCGCTTCCACCTGCTGGGGCAGGTTTGCTGTGCTTTGCCAGGATCCTGCGGGCCAAGGAGCATCCTTCTGTAGTGGGTGAGCCCACGGTCCTGCCCCAAAGTTTTTACAGATGTGTCCATTCTCTGCTGTGGCCTTGGGGATGTGGAAACAGGGAGAGAGAGGTTTGCTGGTTTGCCTCCCTAGCTCTAGGGGACAGATACTTTGAAGTTGTGGAGACTGGTTACAAGTTAAGTTGGTTCCTCAGGCTGGGTCCAGCAGCACTGAAATACCTTGCAGCAGCCCAACCTGCCTCTGTTTGGTTCTGATCACAGAGGATCTGGCCCTTGAACAGTTGAACCCAGTTGGCATAAAAGGCCTTTTTATCTTGATCCTGCAGCTATCTGTGCCACATCCTCATTCTGCTGAAGTCAGTAACAAAACACCCATTGACTACCATTGGGTCAGGATACAACCAATGGACCCCTCAAGGATGAGGAGTGAAGGATGGAGGAGAGGAAAATTGTGTTTCATGTGCCAGAAGTGACACAGAAAGCACTTCCATAATTCACTGGATAGGTTCTCCAAGAAAACTTGGTGAGGGTCACTTACATCTGAATTTTGTGAAACTTAGGGGAATGAAGTGTACAAATTCAGCACTGTCATTGCATTTTGAGGGGCTCTTATGGGGAGCTTTTCTGTTGTGGGGTTTTGTTGGGTTTTTCCATGCACACATGTGTAGTAGCATTTTATTTTAATTCCCCCAAGTTGCCTTTTTCTTTCTCTCTCCTTTTTTACCCCCCTGTGGTTTTAATTACCCTAAATTTCAGAAAGTAACTGGTCCTGCTTTAAACTCCTCACACAAGCCTCTGTGGTTCACACCTGTGTTCGGCTGCCTGGAGAGGAATGGTTGCCTGTGGACTCGGGGATTTTGATGCTTTTAGTTTTTTGAGCAACGTGGTGTTCATTCTGAAAGTAACCTCAACTCTAGTAAGCTGTTCATCCCCTAGACTGACTGAGGGAGTGGCATAAATCTGTGAGTGGAAATGCGACTTCTTAAAAACCCTTTTCCACTGTTCCTCTTGGGGTTCAGTTCCTCCTTTTTTTTCCTTCCTGTCTGTCTTGATGAGCAGGGAGGGCCTAGTGGATTGTAGAATTGATTTCCAAGATGAGCTTTCGGTCTTGAGAGTTATTTTAAACTTAATTGTCAAAAGTCTTTGGGAATTAAAATTAAAGGTTATTTTTTGTTATTGGGTGAGAAAAATCCCTTTGCCTCTCAGTTTTTACATATCTGGTGCTTTTCTATGCCAAAGTGCTGATTATTAAAGACTTCAGAACCAGCCTGGCGATGTCGAAGTGTCCGAAGCACAATCAATAAACACAGGGTTCCTCTCACAATCTACACGTACCTCTGTCCTCAGGAGAGCAAAGGATTCACAGCACTGAATGGGCTCAGAGACACAGGCATTGCACAAGCTCTTCTGGGTTTGATCGCTGAGGGTTGACTCCAGAGAACCATCCACTCCAGGCTGATTATCTCTTCTACTGAGCCCCAACTACACTTTTTTCCAGCTCTGTCTGAAGAGCATGCAGAGCCAATAAAAAGGAAGCTAAATGACACGCAAATGAGGAAAAAAAAAATACTACTTTTGTTTTTCAATTAAGAAAAGACAACTCCCAAACAATGCTAGGGTTTCTCTGGCGCTGAGGCGCGTGCAATTGCCCTAAATGGGCAAAAAAAGCAAGTAGAATATTTCTCAGCAACAATGGTTTAGCTTTTGGTTCTGGGTCTTCCAGAGCTGGAGCCAACTGGTAGATAATATTGGGGAAGATCTCCAAGTAACTCCCCCCGCCCCAATCCCCAGAAAGATGCAGCTTTTCCATTGTCTTTCTTCAGCTTTCTGGTTCCACATACCTAAGAAACATTGAAAACTCACTTGCAGACCAAAACCCTGCATCACCCTTTATTACATCAGCAGCAACAACAACAAAGTGAAATCCAGTCTCAGCTCTCGGCACCCGGCCTCAAAATTGTGTTTAGCAAAGGGGTGAAAGTGCAGCAGAAACATGTCTGGCTGAGGTTGCTGCTCAGCCAAAATAGATGCATGAAAGACCTTCCATGAACATTACCCTTTATGTCTGCCTGTGCAGTGCCACATTTGGATGGGTTGGTGTTGTCTGGTTGCCCTTGTCACAGCTGTATGACTTGGTTGGACAACTCTCTTTTGACACCTGGGATGGTGCGGGTTTGTCTCATTTTGTGCCGATCTTTGGTCAAGCTGATCTTTTAAGTTTGGCATTTTTGTTTTCCCAGCAGGAGGTTTGGCTGGAAAGGCTAGGAGCAAAGTTTTGAGGTGAATGGAACTGATTCAGATCAAATGCTGGTATTGTACAGCATCCTTTTTTTTTTTTTTTAATGTTATTCTCTATCTTAAGACATACAACACTGACGCCCTTAATGCAGGCATGAAATGGGTTGGTTGAAAGAGGGAAGAGATGGTTTGAACTGTAAAGAACAAGCAGGCAACATTGTCTTAAGCTTCGATGGTCAGAAACTATGAAATTCCTTTATGAAGAGCCAGCGAAAGATTGCAAGCCCCCAAGCATGTCTGATTTTACCAACTCTATCAGTTGGTCTAAAAAGATATCACCTCCTTGCTTCGCTTGGCATGAATGAAGTGATTTATGGAAACTGGAGGAAAACATTCTTTACAATTCCCATTGGCATGCCAGAGGAGAAGGGGATAAAATAAAACTTTATTTAGCCAAGAGTCTAGCAGTGCTTACTTGAGCCCTCCCCTTGCTGGAATAAAACCTCCATGCTTAGGCTGACATCCTGCTTTGGTGCTTTAGGGGTTAAACCCTCTTCAGAGAGTATTAGTGGGGAAAAAAGAAACTGAAAGCTGTGCTGAAAAGCTAGTAGGTGAGACTGGGAGTTGCCTGATCTATTTTATCTTTTAAAAGGGCAAGCTCTGAATCAAGCTATGTGAAGATTGAGTGAGATGTGAAAGCTTGACAGTCACACATACAGGAAATCTTGAATTATCTCTGAGCTTCCTGGAAAATGATGTCGTGAGGTTATCGTAGTATTTACGTAGTGATGATCCCACAGTTCTTACTGATCAGCTTTGAAAATGTGTTCTCTAGCAGCACCTCAGTCTTGGGTGGAAATGGGCTCGGTTGGGTTTGTTGGAAACGCTTGGCAGCGTCACCTGGCAGTGATGAATAACTGAGCACAGGGAACGGAGCCTGGGCTGTTTTCTTTATCATGGGGGAAAAGGTTTGCTTTGTGCAGGGAATGTTTTTATACATTCCTGGCAGAGGCTGACAAACTTCAAACTCTTCCAGTCCCCAAGCAATTTAAAAATGTCTTCTTTAAATAGAGCATTGTGGAAGGAGCCCTGGTATGTCTTTAGGTCAGAGTCTGTCTTTTTTCAGGGGGAGGAGATAGCAGGAAGGGATGGAAAGCTGCTCATCTCCTCCTAACCCCTTGCTGCTTTAAAAACGTGCTGGAATTGGGCAGGGTTTTTAATTCTTGCTAGCCCGATCCTCCCTTTCTTGCTCTTTTCAGTCTGAAGTGAAAGGAAACGTGTCTGCTGTGAGCACTGCAATAGCAAGGCCCCCCGCTCGCACCCCAAACCCATGTGAACAGCTCCAGAGTAGTCCATGGGAGTGACACCAGGGAGCAGAGAAAAGCCAGACTTCGGCAGTAGCGCTAAATTTCGGAGGTTTTGTTCACCCGAGATTCCAGGCGCAGGAATTGCTGGTAGCTGGCCAAGGAGCTTGGATGGCAGCCTACCTGTTCCTCCGCTCCGCTCAGCCTGCTCCCTCCCCCCGCCTTTCTTGTTTTAATTGCATAATATGCTAGAAAATTATCTGGATTTGGGGCTTATTTTTAACCAGAAGAGGCTCGCTTCACCCCATCTGGTTTTGGATTTACCACACAGCAAATGCTTTTTGAAATTCTTGTAGCACCGAAACCCTGACTTCTTTAGCCCCCTCTTCTGCTTTCCAAGGGTCTCTTTGCTCTTCAGTGTTTGTCAGTCATTTTTGGTGATGTTTAACTACGTTGTCTGTCTGCTGAACTGGTGTGCGACCATCAAACTGTGTCAGACCTGTCTAGTGCAGTTGTTTTGCAGGCATTAATCCCACTGGGTGGATTGGGAATTGTACTCAAATAAGGAAGGAAAATTTTGCCTTCCAGATGATAGCTGCATAATGTGAGATGGGTCAGGTCTGGGGTAAAAAATCGATATGGCCGTTGCAACTTCTTTCTGGATACCTATGGCTAGAAAGCCTCTTCCACTCCTCTTTCCCTTTCCCTCTTTCTCTTTCTCTTTCTCTTTCTCTTTCTCTTTCTCTTTCTCTTTCTCTTTCTCTTCCTCTTCCTCTTCCTCTTCCTCTTCCTCTTCCTCTTCCTCTTTCCCTTTTCCTTTTTATTCTTTTTTTTTTCTTTTTTCCCCCTCTTTAAACAAGGCAAACTTCTTCGTGCCAGAAGAATTTGTGAAACAGAGGGAGGGATGCTGGAATGAACAATGAACCTGGAGATCCTTGTGATCATATTAAAAGAGTGAGTGGGCTAGAGCTCCAGCACCTCACCACTCTACCTGGGAAAATGAGAGAGCATAACGTTAGGTGATGCTACTGTCACAGCACAGCAACTCCTTCATTCCTCTGCGTTTGGGGGGATCTTGGTGTCACAAAAATAATGGTGACAAAATGAGGTTGGGACTGTGCTGTGTAGAGGAGCATTTCCAGGCACTCTGAAGCATCCTGGAAGAGATGGCACTGGGGACTGAACTGCCCTACTTAATCTTAGCTCAGAAATAATTTATAATGCGGGGCAAGTTTGGTAAAATCCCCTTTGTTTCCTTCAAAATCTGCCATCCGACTAGCAGCGGAGTATAGTGCAGAGAGTGGTCTTGGGGATTAGACTAAAAGACTTGACAGATCATCTTCTTCATCTGTAATTTATCTAATTCTGAGTATAATAACTGCATTTCCTGCTCTGGTAGTTTAGTCCTTAGGCGATCAGCTAAATAAACCCATATGTGTATATCCTGGTGTACCAAAGGGCTGGATCTCCCAACCTCACGGGGGAAGTTTCTCTCAACACACAATTGCTTGAGCCTCACCTCCCTTCCCCCGTGAACACACTTTTGAATAAAAAGAGGAAATTCATTGTGAGAACTTCGGTGCTTTACATTTGTATTCCCAGGCATAGCTCTGCCTCAGCCAGGGAATGTAAGGAAACGTTCAGTACAGTGCCGGTGGCTTGTGCTGCTGTGGACAGGTATTTGCTTAATGTAAGGAAGGGGAAATTTGCTGCCAAGCATGCCAGATCTTGAGTATTATAGATGCTGTCTGAATTCCTGCTTGGAATTTACCAGCACAGCCGTGCCTAAGCATGGATGGAACAGAGCCCTGCGTTAGGGTGGCTGCTGCGTGCTCGTCACGCTGCTGTGGGCCAAGGCCGAGTTACTGATGGGGAGAGATGTGCACCTGCTTTGCTGCCTTCATCAGTCTGCTCTCTTCCCTTGCAGATATATGTTGGGGAAAGGAGGAAAGCGGAAGTTTGACGAGCATGAAGATGGGTTGGAAGGCAAAGTGGTGTCTCCCACTGACGGTCCCTCTAAGGTGTCTTACACCTTACAGCGTCAGACTATCTTCAACATTTCCCTTATGAAACTTTATAACCACAGGCCATTAACCGAGCCAAGCTTGCAAAAGACAGTTTTAATTAACAACATGTTGAGGCGAATCCAGGAAGAACTCAAACAAGAAGGCAGCTTGAGGCCCATGTTTGTGGCCGCTTCGCAGCCTGCCGACCCTCTCAGCGACAACTTCCGCGAGGCGCAGCCGGCGTTCAGCCACCTGGCCTCACCACCCCTGCTCCCCGCCGACTTGGTAAGCACTATGCCCCTGGAGTCCTGCCTCACCCCGGCCTCTTTGCTCGAGGACGACACTTTTTGCACTTCCCCGGCTGTCCAGCACGACGGTCCGACGAAGCCACCACCTCCTGCTCTCCAGCCAGTAAAGGACAGCTTCTCCTCAGCCTTGGACGAAATCGAGGAGCTTTGTCCAGCACCTACCTCCGCAGAGGCAGTAGCAGCTGAATCAGCAGCCGGCGACTCTAAAGCCCAGCCCAGCGAGTCCAACATCATCCACAAGCCCGAGGGCCTCCCGGAGAGCAGAACGGCTGAATCCAAACTCATGGACCCCCTGCCTGGCAACTTTGAGATAACAGCTTCCACAGGTTTCCTCACAGACTTGACCCTGGATGACATTCTGTTCGCTGACATTGATACATCCATGTATGATTTTGACCCCTGCACGTCTGCCACGGGGGCTGCCTCAAAAATGGCTCCTGTCTCAGCAGATGAGCTCCTAAAAACTCTCGCTCCGTACAGCAGTCAACCAGTAACTCCAAATCAGCCTTTCAAAATGGATCTCACAGAACTGGATCACATCATGGAGGTGCTTGTTGGATCTTAAAAATATTAGAAATATAGCAACTTTTGTTTTGTCTTTTTTCTTTTTTTTTTTTTTTTTTAATTTTAATTTCAAGTACCAGTATATACACTTGGTAGTATTTCCATAGTCCCTCCCAGCCCCGATTCACAGCACTGTGCATGCATCCTTGCTTGCCTTTTTTGAAAAGAAAAGGATCACACTAGTTTTTGCTTCGAGCAGAGTTGGAGTGCCTTCATCCATGTATGACCACTTCTAATGTATTTTTTTTAAAGTGGTTCCTCAAGGAAGACCGACTATCCTGGTATAGGAAAGAATATGTATTGTAAACAATGTTATGTTATTACAAAAAAAAAAAAGAAAAAAAGGAAAAAAAAAAGGTAAAAGCTAAGCACAAGGATTATGTTGGGGAAAGCTGTAAATTGCATGTGCATACTTGTCTATTTTTTCTATAAGTTTTATTGCAAGAGGTAAAAAATTTTATTATTTAGATAATCTCAATACCATTTTAGCCCTGTATAGGTTGACTTTAGCAATTCAGCCTTTTGGAGGCATTAACCTGCTCCTCTTTAAGTGTTGCATTTACATGGCTGTTTAGAAACTGCTGCCCAAATTTATTTTATATTTTTGTACAGATTCTGCAGTTTATGGTATTGTTTTTTCTAAAAACAAATGCTGTTTATACACACAAAAAAATAGCTATTTTGATAGGATTTGCTCACATAGTTCCTGCATAATTCAGATGTACAAGAACCACTTGTACTTTTATACAGAGTTGTAATGTTTTATATGTGTATGGTGCAAAGAGAAAATTGGATCAAATAAGCCTGCAGTCGGTTTCCCTGAATGCAAACAAAAAAAAAAGTGCTTTAAGAAAGGGCTGGGAGCTGCTTCTGCCGGAGTTTCACAAGTGTTTGCTCCCTGCTGTACCCACTGCGCACTACTGTGATTCCTGAAACTTAGAGCCATGTCCTTTTCCAACACGTATGTGAAGCAGTTGGCAGGAAACAGTTGTGGAACTTCACCCCTGGAGGTCCTGAGCGCTGCCGTGGCCGCAGCTCCCGCTCCGCGGCCGGGCGCTGT
Organism: Anomalospiza imberbis; assembly: GCF_031753505.1. Lineage (NCBI taxonomy): Eukaryota > Metazoa > Chordata > Aves > Passeriformes > Viduidae > Anomalospiza > Anomalospiza imberbis. Next base: position 110,226,315 of record NC_089683.1, read on the forward strand.
CCCCGAGCCTGCCCGCCCTGCCAGGCCCCCATCCCGCCTGACATGGAGCCTTAACCCGGCGGAGATCGGCACCTCCTCACCTGGAGCTCCTGGGAATGGTGTTGGGGGGAGCACCGTGCCCGGAGCCCGCCGAGAGCCCGGGGCATCTCCCTGACAGAGCCCACCGAGAGCCAGCCACCCGGGGCATCTCCCTCCAGCCTCCCGGGGCATCTCCCTCCAGCCTCCCGGGGCATCTCCCTCCAGCCTCCCGGGGCATCTCCCTCCAGCCTCCCGGGGCATCACCCTCCAGCCTCCCGGGGCATCTCCCTGACTGACGCGCACGGGCAGAGAGTGGGGCTGGGAGCGTCGGCTCGCCCTTTCTTGGAGCATTTCTCCTCCCCTCTCCCACCTCACTGTGCTAAGTGCTGAAAAAGGCAGCTTCAGTATTACTGCAGTGAAGCTCATCTCGTACCTGCACTGGATGGACTTGCTTTGATATCCGTTGCTGTCGAAACTGGAGCCAGTCGTGTGACATCACTTGGCATCTCGTACAGAGTTGGGTTCTTGTATCAACTGTGTTACCTGCTTTACACTTTATAGACCCGTTTTACAAGGAATATACAGACACAGCTTTCTATGCATGGTCCCCTCCCCCGTAACACCTGAGAAGTCTTCTTACTGCACCAATAGCTATTTTTATTTTTCTTCCCTAAGTTCGTTGTGGTGTACATTTAATTTAAAAAGAAAAAAAAAAAAAAAAACCGTTTGCAATGTATCATGCCTATTGCTGAAGTTGCTACGGCATTTTAGTTTTCCAATGGTACTTTAGTTGTCGAGTGCCGGTTACAACCTATACTGTTGACATGCCTATGGCTTCTTTAGGAATAACTTTTATATTTATTTAAGAAATTTTAAATTATGTTTTACGTCATTTGGCAATATTCAGTCAGTTCTGCTCCCTTCTTGTCATGGATGAAATTGGGTCTTGCCTGCCTTTTGAGGAGGCGGCTTTTTATAAATTGGCACTTTAAAACAGGCCATATATATTTATTAGTGTATAGATAGATGTAACATAGATATGCACACAGGCACAGGATGAGAGCAAATACATTTTTGCAATGAAGGAACTCCTAATGGAAATGAAATGCATCATGTACAGCTGCGAAAGGCGCTTCTGGCTCCCAGTTCATCTGTCAGGGAGAGACGGGGGTGGGGGAGGAGGGGGGCACTGGCCCAGGGGGGTGGGTTTGCTTTCTTCTTTTTCCCAGGCTGAACTCTGTGAAGCACTGGGGTGCTGATGGATTTGCAGTCATTACACAGACTAAAGACAAAGGAAGGTATTGCTTCAAACGGAGAACCATTGACCAAGTGTAGCTTTAGGGACCAGGGGAAGGGAGGGTGGGGAGGGGGGGACAGCTCCAGCTCCCACCCAGCCCTTGTTCCACAGCAGTCCTCGGCCCTTGCAGGAGAACCCACAGCCTTTCTGTCCCTGCACCTCGAGTACCTGGGAACACAATCCTGCACAAACCTGGAACAGCACCAGGCTCACACGGCAGCTTGGTAGGTGCTTGCCATACCATGGCTAAAAACTGATTTGCAGGATGCTGGAGCTGCCTGTCTTTTGGGATTACTTAAGTATTTACACCTGCAGAAATACCACTTGCTAGGCAAAAGCTCCCATCAGTGCCCTTCTCAGAGACCTGTGCTGTTAAGGGGAGTCAGCTGAAGTTTTTGTACCCAGAGAGCAGGAGCCAAGCTCTAAATCCAGTTTGCCACTCGGGCAGTGTCCGTGGCTCCTTGGTGCTGAAGTGCATGTCCTGGGGCAGAATCCCTCCAGGAATCCCACAGGACAAAAACCTACTTGATTTATGGGACTCAGCAGAAGGTTGGGAAGGCTGGTGCAGGCCTGGATTGGAAGGGCTGAGCTGTGGCTTTCCCCCTGCACAGTCCCTGACTCTCTAGCTGCGCCTGTGCTGTGGTCCCAACAGCAGCCAAGCATGGAATTTCTCTGAGACCTACACCAGGGATGGAGGTTGACATTAACGTGCAATGAAGTGACAAGATGGGAGCAGAATAAGAGGGCTTTGGATTTGAAGTGATTTTTTTTTCTTAAATTATTTATTCTTTTTTTTTTCTTCTGTAAATATATTTATTTTATTGTGAAGCTAACAACATCTGGATTGTAACATGTACAGAATGTATGGTAGGAATGTATCCTCTTGTAGGAATGTAAATCTGTATGAAAAAGGGTATGGGAGCCAGATTCAGAAAGAATTAATTGAGTTCCAGTCAGGATATGCATGGATCACAGGATTATTTTTTCCCTATACTCTTTTTCTAATATGGGTCTGGTTGTTTGAAATATGCAAAAAAAGGTATGGAGGAGGGACAGGGTTATGTTCAAAATAAGTCCTAATCGGGCTCCTACCCCCCACTGGCTGCTTGAGAGGGGCCTCCCTTGGCACGCTGCTGGAATCTGGAATCTGCCACTGAAGGCAGGAGCAAATGCAGTCATCTCCATCCTGCTGGCCTGGGAAAAGTTTAGAATTTTTTTTTTTCCCTTATTTTTTTAAACACGCATGGGAGGCCCAGCAGAATTCCCTGGGGCCGGACACCCGTAGAAGGGGGCAGGATGTTCCCTCCGGCCCCAGGAGTTGTGCCAGAGCCACGTCCTTGCCCGGAGGTGGGGCCGGCCGGGACGTCCCGTACAGCCCAAAGCCCCGGCTCTGTGCCCGACCAACCGGGCCCGGGGCTCCGCCGTCCCTCCGGAGCCCTGGGAGCAAAGGGAAGTGGAGCATCCCTGTGGGAGAGAGCGGCTTCGCAGCGCCGTCTGTCCGGGCATCCCTCCGGCACCGCCCGCAGCCGGCTGGGAGAGCAACGCCGCCAAGGCACCGCCCGCAGCAATCACCGTCAGCAGAAATTCGGACCGTGGGCAAGGTAATTCGGTTTTCCCTCAACGCCGTCTGGTAAGAGCCTGGGCTATTTAATACTGATAATTTTGAATCCAAAGTTTACACTTTCTTACTGTTAAATTGAGTATATAGCAATGGGTCCTGTCTGACAAATGGTTGAATTCATTCTGGCATGTTTTGAACATTTTATTCTTGTTACAGGGTTTCTTTTGGTTTGGTTTTTTGTTCTTTTTTCTCCCCGAACCCCCAATCAGGCTTCAGTATCCTGCTTCTGTGCAAATTGCTTTCAATATTCTATTAATTAATGAGACTGAACATTTTAAAATAAATTAGTTATTTTTAAGCACTTTTTTCTTTTTCTGAAAATAAGCCTAATGCAAGTTCTGGAACCTCTTTGAAAACACAAATTGCAGATAAAATCCCAACCTCAACTCCTATCTAGTTCTGAGTGTATTCCATACTAGTGCCTGCAAAGGCCAAGATTCTGGAAAAGGTGTAAATAGTGTGACATGTTCAGTGCATGGTTGTTTGAACAGGGCTTGTTATTGTCAAAAAAAAAAAAGGAAAAAAAAGAAAAAAAAGGAAAAAAAAAAGAAAAAAAAGGAAAAAAAAAAAGAAAAAAGGCTGTATTTCCCCTTCCCCTCCCACAGACCTTAGAGCTGTGCCTTTTCTATGCAATATTACAGACATCTGAAACCAGATTACTGTATTCACATGTAGGTATGGGCTGTAATCAAAAAACCAATTGGACAAATGTACATGGAAATGAGCAGTCTTACTTTTGTAGTTTTATATTATACAATAAACAATTAAAATAAATTCCGGCTCTGTTCTTTCCCTCCACGAAAGAGGGCGGTCAGGGGAAGACAAGACCCCATGAGGGCTGCAGGAAGAGGGGAGGTGTTCACCCGCGGGAGGTGGCAAGGGACAGGGGAGGGACAGCCCGGTCTGACCCCGCTCCACCTGACAGAACAAGAGGAACATCGCCGTGTGCGAGGCCTGTTCCTGCTGTGAGGCTTTCGTCCCCCCCAGCACAGAGAGGTGCCCGTGGTGGCCGTTCCCGGACGACGTGTGCCGAGCGATGCTCGGGGCTGTGAGCGGCATCCCAGGCCGGCCCGGAGCGGGACCTGCCCGCTGCTAACGCACGGAACGCACCGTCCCTCAGGCCATCAAATCCCAGCAGGAAACATCTGACACCTGCATCCCGCGCTTCGTTTATCAGTGCCCTCCTCCCCTCCCCACTCCTCCAGGTGCCTGGTGTTCGCTTTCAGGGCCAGCCGGGAGGGAGGTCTCGCCCCTGCCTTTGGCTCCCTCCAGCCTTTTTGTGGCCGTGCTGCGCAGCCCCGGGGCGCCCTGGGCTGGCCCGGCTGCGGCGCTCAGCTCATGAGTCACCCCCTGCGCACGCCTCGCCCGGCCTCCCACACCCTCGGGAGCACGCCTGCTCCATTTTGGATTTCCAGAGAGCCGGCGAGCTGTCCCCGTCCCGGCGTGCCGCACGCAGCGCCCCGGCTGCGGGCAGCTGGCTCGTGTGAGGGCGCAGCGCCCCGGGCTCGGCACCAGCTGCCGCCCGGGGACAAATGGCTGCGGGGACACGGGGGACAGAAAGGCAAAGAAGGGAGAAGTGGGAGAATGAAAGGCGGCCCCGGGATTGGATTTCTGTCTGCTCAGCAAGCGCAGGGGTGAAGCGCAGCCGGGGCTAAGCGCGAACCCTTCCCCGGGGGCTCGGCTCCCACCCGGGCTCCGCGGGATCAGCTCCCGTACGGACACGGCCAGGTGCTGGGGCGCTCATCCGAGGCAGGGCCGGCGGAGATGCCGCTGTTGCACTCCGAAGCTGCCCCGGTTTTGTTGCCGCCTACCTTTTAAGAGTTTATTTCCTCACTTGTGACTTGTCAGTGGGAGCTGCCTCCAGCGCAGAACGCCCAGGCTCCTCACAGAGCCCTTCTTCCCCCTCCTGAGGTGAGCAGCTTCCCACCCGCTCCAACCCCCCAGGTTCCCACCTCAGGGGGAGCAAACCATTGCTCTGGGCGTTTAAGGTGGGGTACCCGTGCGGGGAGCTGCATCTCCCCTCAGGGTCTGCCCCGACGCGAGGGCAGCTCCGGGCATTTGCCCGCAGGCAGCCCTTGCTCTGAGCCCGCCGTGCGGGGAGCAGCAGGAAGGGGGAAGCGGGCTGGAGTTCGGCACGGGCTGGATGAGGCTCAGGTCCGAGGTACCTCACACCAGCACCACAGCGGAGTGAGGCCCTTACCCTGTTTCTCGAGGTGACAGGGCTCTGGGGTACCCTGGGGACCGAAGGACACTCCCTCCCTCCCTCGGGTGGTGCCACTGTGCCCCAGGAGTGGCATTTCCAGGCAGAGGAGGCACCACAGCCCAGGGCAGTGGCTCGTTTCAGCAGCATCGGCCCAGGTCTGCGTTCAGCTCTGCAGATGCTCGGCAGCACGAATCAGGGCAGAGACTCCATGGCTAACAAGAGCCACACCAAGCTCCTCTCTGGACCTGAGTAAGTGGAGGATCAGGGAGCTGAGGCCACCAGCTTTCAGGGACCTTGGTCAAGTTTATGCTGTGTGGGCAGAAAGACACTCAAACATGGCACTGAGGCAAGGAGGGGACGGCAAAAGTGCCCTTGTGCACCACGCTGCTGGTGGCCTCACCCAGGAGGGGTAACACTCCCTGCCTCCAGCCTGCACATCCATGTGGGACACGTGTTCCTCCAACACTGGCATTAGGAGCCAGCCCTGCTCACACAGCACAGCCAGCTTCCCTGGACCACACACGTCTCGTACTCACCAGAGGAAACACAGCAGGGAAAAATCATTGGAGAAAGAAATCCCCTCCTGCCACAGGCAGTGCTTCGTAGTGCTGCTGTGAACCACAGCAAACCCATCAGCTGAGACAGGTCTGCTGGGATGCTGGCTCCACGGCTGAGCTGTGCAAGGAGCTGCTTCTCCTGGCTCCCCCTGCCCCTTTCCACCCCACCCCTCTCCTCTGGGCTCCTTGTCCCCTGCTCCCAGTCAGCCCCGGGTCCCATTTGTCTCCATCACTGGTGGCTGCAGGCTCCTCTCCCTGCCTGGTCCTTGCATACATCATCTGCCTCCTCTCCTGGCAGCTCCCTCCTTCCACAGCTCCCCTCCCTTCTGAAGAAACTGCCTTAGCAACTGGCAGCAGGCCAGCAAGATCATGGGTTTTCCCTCCCACCTTTCCTTCTCCTCCAAAGAATGAAGTGGCCAGGGAGGGGGAAGGAGCCGTAAGGCCTCGTGTGCAGCAGTCCCAGGGGTTCTGCGTGTGGCAGTGGGCTGGGCACACCTACTGACTTCCACATCTCATCCTCCGGCACTCCAGGTGTGCCAGGTGCTCTGGGGTCAGGAGCAGGGAGGTTTTCTTTTAGTCCTCAGTCTCTCTTTCTTTTTCAACCAACATGTCCCCAAAAAACAGCTGATTCCTCCCCAGCCATCTCCAGGTCTAGAGACCTGCCAGGGGAAGGCACAGAAGGAACAGCTTCCAAATAGCCCATTTCTGCAAGGACTTCCTTCCATTCTTTTGGCCCTGCCTTCCCCACCTCATGCTACTCTCCCTGGACTATTTCCTCTCCCGTTTCCTGTCCTTTTCCCCCTGTTCACTGGGCTTCCTTCCTCTCGACCTGTTCCTCCCCTTGCTTTCTCGCCGTCACACGGTTTGGCCTTCGGTACTTGCCTGTTTCCTGGTGTGAGCAGGGATGTCATGGATTGTGTGCTTGTGCCAAGCTCTGCATTTATTAGAGAGGGGGAGGAAAAAGAGAAACAAAAAGCCTCAACCCCTGGAAGCTTGCTAGAAGACAATACTCAGGTAGGGTAACATTGCTTTTGCTTTCCTTGCACACTGCCTTACTGCCTGCATGGAGGAAGGATTATTTGGGCTGCTCCAAAGGGACTTCACTGCCTGGCTTGCAACCCTTTGGCAGAGCTAATTTGGCCAGCCTGCTCCTTCCTGGGGTGGGGGTGTCTGCTGGGGTGGGAGGCACAGAGGGATAAAACCCCCTTCCCCCTGCCCTCATAGCAGAAAAAGGCAGCTACCACCGCCCTTTCCCTGCCTGCCAGGGGTTAATATCCTGGCAGCCAAAGTGGCACCTTACTTCAACCAAAGGTTTCCACCTAAATCCTTCCAAAGTGTCGCACAAAGTGGTCTGCATTTCTTGCCCTCCCTGCTGCTTGGTGGGAAAACTTGGTGAAGCAGATCTGCCCAATATAACCCTAATTAAGGGATGTGATGGGGAAAGTAGGAGACCCCACTGGGAAAATCCAGAGGGGCCACAAACCCAGGGTCTGTGGATGAAGGGGCTTTGAGTGCTGACTGATTTAGCAGCAGCATTTTCATGTGAGGCTGGCTCAGGACACGAACAGAAGGGGGGCTCCATTTCCAGCCAGTTTAAAGCCCAGCCCTCTGCTCCTGCACCTCTTTCTGCAGCCAGAAGTGCAAAGAAGCTGCTTCTGCCACCCTGAGTAGGACTGAGGGTCACCTCAGCCACTGTCTTGTCTAGGCTCAAGTTAACACTCCAGTTCCAGGGATGAGGAGCACCTATTCTCAATTTGGAGAACATCTCTCCTGAATCTAACTCCATTTTTAAAGCACTGGAGTATCCTACCTCCCTTTGGTGGCTGTGGGGACACAGCTTCAGGGTTTGAGGAAGGTCTGGTGAGCTGAGCTGCCAGACTTTGGCTTTCACTGGGTGAAAGCAAGAGCAAGGTCTGGGCGCAGATCATATTCCCAGGAGGAAATGTGTACAACAGGAAGCAGCAGTGATGCTCAAAAACCACACAGGGGCTGGCCAGTGCAGCCCAGAGGCAATCCAGCTCCAGCAGCAAGACTTGGTCCCAGCTGTGCAGCTTCCATCCAGGGAAAGGCTTGGGGGTCAGGACAGGAGCAGCTCAGCTCCAGGATGGGAAACGCCTTTTGGGGTTACCTGTGGATCCACGTGGTCTCTGCACACAGCAGCTGCTCTGTCTCCAACTCTTGGATGCTGTGACACAGGGACACCATGGGCACAGCCCCAAGCTGGCTGGGCTCCAATGGTGTCACCTCACATTCCTTGGAGCAGCCCCTCCTGCTGAGGAACCTCGGAGCACTCAGACTCACAGCCAGGGAGGGAGAACTGGACTGTGCTGCTCTGGGAGCCAGCCTGCTCCCACCTTTTAAAGGAAAAGGATTCAGGGAAACAATAGGGCAGGGAAGAGCTGAGCGTGCAGTTTGCTCTTTTTGCCCTCTCAGATGCAGCTCTGGCAGACATGATGGTGGCAACAAGGCCACCCCTGTTTGGATGACACCCCGAAGACGCACAGCAACAGCAAAACACAGAGCAGAATTTCTAAGCAGAGTTCAGAACACCCCGTCCATCCCTCTCCTGCTACAGATGACTCCCCAGCCACGGTGTGGCCTCAATGGTCTCATGGCTTATTACTTCCTACAAGCTGAATTCTGGATGGTTTCCTTTATCCAGCCCAAGTGAAGAACTCTTGATGCAACAACAACAAAAAAAATTAAATCACCTCATCACCTCTGCCACTCAATTTGGGTCACCAGCACACCCAGAATCACTTGCAGAGAGGAGCACAACAATGATCTGTACACCTGTGCTGTGTCACAGGGGCTCTGGGGATGGGAGCCACAGCACAGCCCCAAAACCAGACACTGCAGGAGCAAAGCAAGGGCCAAAACGTGCCCACTGAATCATCCACTATGAATTGGTTCAACCAGTCTGGAGTCCCACACACCAAAGCAAGGACAACCCAGGACTGTGTCATCCCAGGCAAAGGAGTGGGGGAAAAAGGGAGAGAAACATGCTGGGCAGGAGGGACGACTCTTCGATGTGGCCCTGGGGATGAGCTTGGAAAGGTGGCAAGTCCCAGCTTGCTCCCTCATGCCAGAAACTCCTATTCCTGCCTCCCCTCCCACGCCCTGTGCTCCTGAGGTGACCTTCCTCCCAGCTCAGCCACCACGCAGCCGCTCCCAAGCAGGTCCCCGTGGGGAGCAGAGGTGCAGGGGATGAGGTGAACAAGGCTGGGGAAGGAGAAGGGCTCCAAGGGCTTGGGACGTGCCAAACAGAAGCATCCCTTAGAAGGGATGGGAGGAAAACCAATCTTCCCACAGTCCATGGGCTGCTCCTGGGGGATAGCAAATCCATGTGGCTCTAACTTCATTTCACACCTGGCCCTGAGGCAGGGTAAGTGCTCTCCAAAGTTGTGGATGAAAAAGATGTAATTTAAAAATAAAGAGTAGTCCTCTCCAAGACATCCTAGCCTGGCTGCTGCTCGCAAGGCTCAGAGCAGGCACGGTGGCTCCAGCCTGCCCAGCACCCCTGCCCAGGCAAAAGCAGCTTTGGCACCAGCTCTGGGTGCCAGAACGTGCCCAGCTGGCTGGGAGGGCTCCCTGGGACAGTGGCACCAAGGGAAAACTGCAGCCTCAGGAACACACACACCAAGCCTGTGCTGCTCTAAATGCTTCACTGTTTCAAGGGAGAGGCATCAAGATTTAAGCCTAAATTAATATTTAAGATAAACAGCAGGACCCATTTGGCCCAGCTCCTTCCTCTCCAGCAGACTTGCAATCTGTACCAGGTGAGCAGGGCCCAACCATTTCTGGTTATGGTGTCTGGTCTAAAGCAACTGATCTAAACTTCAGTGAAGCAGGCAAATTCGGCTCTGTTGTTCCAGAACACCCTCTGCCATCTGCAGATGATTCTTTACACAGAGAGAATGTGCCCTGACAAAAAGAGTTAAACAACCCAATAGCTTTGCATAATATATAATTTATCACCCAGAGTAACCATAAGAAAAGCACATTTTAAATGTGGGGTTTGACTGTGGTTAACCCTGAAATTAGGGACTTTCTTTTCTCGATTACTGCACTCCTCTTTTTGAAGCACAGCCACCCCCAAAGCCGAGCTCAACTCTGCTGCTTTAAACCCAGCTCCTAACCCCTGCTCCTCATACAGCCTTTAGCATCAAACAGGTCCTGCAACTGTACCTTTGGGCCAGCAAAGGCAACACCTGCCATGGAGAAGAAGAGTTAAAATCACTTTGTAAAACACTGCCTCCTTGTTAACCCAAGGGAGAAAACCCAGGCACTCACTCCTGGTTTAGTGTCTCACAGCACCCCGAGCAGCAGAATAATTTACCAACATATAAACGGAGGGCTTAGGGGCAGCTGCACCACATAAACAGTCACGGTGGGGCTCTGAAGTTTCTGTCAGGATATGGGATATAAAGCTGGATGAATAACTGATTTTTCGGTTCACTGGCAACCCTGAAAAAAGTTTCAAAAGAAAAAAAAAATTCATTTGGGGTCGACTGAAACAAATGTTTCGCTTTGACTTTTCATCCCCTTTAACAAAAGTTAGCTCCGAAGATCATTCCAAATGAAAAGTTGCTTCAAAGAGGAAAATCTCAAAGCCTTTTATTCAGAAAAGGCTGAAACAAAATAGGTTTGTTTCTTTTCTAGCTAGGGGAAAAATGTGGAAAATCAAAACAACTCATTTTCATTTTGCCAAAATTTGCCTTTTTCTCAAAATTTTACCCAGCTCCAGCACAACCCATTTACACATGCAATAATTTAAAGAGAGACACTAGTAATCCTGATGGAATACAAGTTTGTTTTGTCTTGTTTTTAAAAAAACAAAACAAACAACAACACTGCACAAATGTCCTGAAACTGAAACCCAACAGAAAGCAAACTCAAAACCACTAAGCTTTTCTTGGCTCGGCTAGAGAATCTTATTAAGACGCTGAATCACAGAGCCACAGATTTGGGATGTTGTGAAAATTAAATTAGTCTTACTTATTATTAGCAAGGCAAGAAAGGAACCAGGAGATTGGGATGCAGCAAGTGGCATTGTGAGCCAACTTTTCAGCGTGTCCCTGCCTTTCTCCTGTAAACCCACAATTAGCTGCTCCGTGGTGTTTTTCATCTGGGGATGCAGGTTCCTGACTCTCCCCTCAGCCTAAAGCAAATCCAGGATTTAATGCCACGCCACAGTGAGATTCCCATTTCACTTCCTGCCTTGTTTCATTTGAAGCCTCTGCTTGCCTGTGCTCTGTAGGTGCATCTTACCCTCCGGCTGCGAATGTTTAAGATCCAGGGAAAGCAGAGTTAAACCCTTGGGATAGAGGAGGAAAGGCACCCATCCATATGGACTTCCAGAGTGTACAAGTGGGATGGCCTCACCCCCTCCTGTTTGGCCTTTTTCATTGGGAATTTAATATTGGAGTTTGCTGGCTGCTGATGGCTTGGGGGACAGAGGCTGGCCAGCTGGGACAGGAACACTGCCCTGCACTATGGGACCAGAGACAGAGATGGGATTTATCCAGATTTATTCATGCCTTCATTCAGGATTCAGTTGCTTCACATGCCAGGGAAGAAGTGGGAGCAAGGCACTTTGTTTTTCTAACTGCTGTACTTTTAAACTAAGCCAGGCTATAGCACAGCTCTCCTTCGTAATTCACAGCTTCCAGACATCCCACCACACTCCTCAGTAGAAAGAAAGCAAAGAGCAGATATTCCAAATGCCTCACCCAAGCCTGGGTTTTAAACAGTAGGGAAAAAAAAAAAAAAACCAAACTGGTTTTCATATGTCATAAAGAGACAAAGACAGGCAGTGACAGTTTGCTGGAAATTGTTTTAACAGATCACAACTGAAAGTGGCTTTAAACCCATGGAAATTCTTGGAAGGTAAAAAAAAAAAAAAAAAACCCATCCAAAGAAGAATTTGGACCATCTCAAATCACTGCTACACTATGAAACCACAGCCTTCCTGAGGGCAAACTCCAAAGCAATATTTAATGAGCCAATACTTCCATTTATCATGAGCTCATTTGAATACCAGAGTCCCTACATCATAAATCAAACCTGCTTGCAGTGTTATTATTATTGTTTTATTTAAACAGCTCCTTTAATCCCCAAACAGCTGGGCTAGGGGTGAGCAGCTGGGCAGCACAGCACCTCTGGTCCCTCAGGCCATGGGGCTTCCAGCAGCTGAGGTGGGAAGGGCTGCCCTGCTTTTCCAGCCTCAGCTCCCCCAGGAAACAGTACTCACACCAGAGAAGAACATCTCCAACCCTGCTCAGAGCCAAAAGGAGCTGAAAGCCCTCCTAGGTGGATGTGGCTTTTAGCCCTGCACACTGGGAATGGGAGCCCAGGGAGCTCCGGCAGCAACTGCATAGCTCCAGTCACCACTTCTGTCCTTCAGCCAAGGACAGCAGCTTCTCAGCCCTTCCCCCTCCAGGTTACAGCACCCCACAAAACCTGCAGGCTTTGCAGAGGGGCTTCCCAGCCTGACTTAAAGAATAAGCAAGGTTGGCTCTGTGCAGAAGAGCATGGAGAGCTGGAGTTCCTGCAGCCAGGACCTCTGCAGTCCTTGGCCACACCTCTGGAAGAGACAAGCTGCAGGGAGCTCCTGGCACACACATTCCTGTCCCTTGCACTTGCTCCTGGTTTCACACCTCCTGTGGTGTGCCAGATGAACAGAGGGATGAACCAGATTTGCTCCAAATCTCCCCTCACAGCCTTTTGGGAGCAGAGCTTTTCCCTTGTCAGAGGTCTCCAGCCCAGGGCAAGCACACTCAGCCTGCCAGGAGAGAGCAGGGCCCAGAGACTCACTCATTCCTCGGAAAATGCAGGCCCTCAGAGTACCAGGGACCCAGAAACCACCAGGTGAAACCTACAGGAGATGGGATGTGCTGCCACTTCCAGCAGAGAACAAGGAGCTGGGGGTTCTGTAAGCACCCTGATCACTGCTGCAGCACTGAAGATGAGCAGCTCCCATGTGCACCATGCTAATGAGACACAGATGTATCAGCCCAAACAGCATCCAGTGCCTCTCAGGATAATTCCAACTGCAGGAAAGGTCTCCCTGTATCAGTCATGTCTGTGTGTGTGTGTATATAATCATATATAACTGTGTATGATAATTATCCAAAATCGGCTCCTCACAGCAAACTCTTGACAGGGAAAATGGTCCAGGCAGCATAAATTACACAAAAAAGCAAAAGTAAATCCCTATTATTTGACACTTGAGTTGAAGTGTTTGGCTAGAGAGTGCAGCCTTGAGTTCATCAGCCCCTTCTGTGACCAGCTCCAAACAGGCAGCAAACATCACACTGAGACTGTAAGCATCTTTCCTGACCCTGGCACCTCCCTCTGCAGGGAAAAGACATCTCTAATTCTGGGGCTGCGCGTCTGCAGCTACAACAGCAACAGCAGAAAAGCCTTAAAATTAACTTTTGTGAGTTACTTAGTTTCCCACGTGCGAGTTTGTTCTGCAGGAGAAGAGCAAGGCCTACCTCAGTCTCGCTTTCCTCTTTTCCAGGGGCAGCTCTGTTCCCGGGGAGCTCAGAGCAGCAGTGGGGTCTGCAGTGCTCTGTCAGGCAGGAGGGAAAGCAAGCCCTGTTGGAAGTGGAGCAGGATCTCCCTTGTGGTCCTGCCAGCGTTCCCTCGGCCGCCTCCACCTGTTTGGGCTGCTGAGAAGAAACCAGAGCCCATTATCAGGCCGGCTGCTTTGTCAGGTGCTCCTTTGATGTAAATTCAGCCCCGATCAGATGTGCTGATGGCAGCAAACAGCCAAAGAGAACCCAACTGCCCTGCACGGTGCCCTGCAGAGATCAGAGCTGCGGACAAATCACGGAGATTAAACCTGGACGAGCTGAGAAGTCTTGGGAGAAGCACCCAGGGAGGCAAAAATAAGCAATGCAGACAGAAAATAGGAACACAAGGCAGACCAAGGATTGACTAGACCCTACTAATGCATATATCAAAGCCTTTCCCCGCCTCTTGATACTTCAGCTTTGCCCAAATGCTCCTGTTCCACTTGCTGCAGGGCAGCTGGCTGACAGAAACCCTTAGTGCACCTTTGCTGGATTCTGCCTGTCACAGTCACCACTGCAGAACCAACTCAGCCCTTGCAGGGGAAAAAAAAAACAGGCTTCCCCCACCCTTTCTTTTCTCCTTTTTTTCTTTTTCAAAAATTTGTGGAGAGCTGGAGACCTTTTGCAAGGGTAGAGGAGCAGGAGGCCTGCAAGGCCAGAAAATCCCATGCCCACATCTAAGTTGAAGAAATGCAGCTTCCCTTCCTGCAAATCTGGCCCTGCCTGCAGCTCAACTGCACTTTGCAAGGTTTCTTTAAAACTTGGAGAGTAGGGCTCTGCTTTTGAAGGTGGAAACATTTAATTTGGGGCAGTATAGCACATCATTGCATTACCTCATTTTTTCATTTTTTTATCTGTTGCTAGTGGTGATGTTCTGTCCCTGCAAGCTCTTTGATTTGAGGACCATTTCTGAATTAGGGACCACTCAGCAGTGTGCCAGGTGACAGATAGCATTCAGATACCCAAATTCATTGGGAAAACCAGAGTGCATCAGAGGAAAGTACTTTTTTCACTGATCAACCTTTCTGCAGCTAAATGAGGCCTGATGCCTTACTACAGGCACATCTACCCTTGGAATCCCAGTTGCAGACAGTATTCTCTGTATCCATCAAAAAGAGAATTTCTCTAGCAACAGCAGCAGAACTGTAGAATTCCTCCTGCAAACACACTAAAGTCCCCCTTGCCACTGCACACCACGGCTCTTCTCACCACCACTTGCAAACCAGGGCAGCCACATTGTGTTCACACCTGCAAACACAAGGGTGAATTTTCAACCCTGCTGACCAGAAGTGGCAGAGTAAGACTAAGATGTCATTGGGGCACATTTCTGCACACCAGGCCTATTATTTGCTAACGAGATTTCAGCAGTGATCCTCCCGACTCAAAACAAACTCCAGGGATCAGTACACTCAGGAATTTGTTGTCAGCAAGTCCTGGACTCTCTCCCCTCATGCTGTGGTGCCAGGCTGGCCTGGGCAGTGCTGCACCTCACCAGGTATCTTCCCTCCACCCGCTCCCAGCCTCAGGGGAACGTGGCTTTCAGGAAGAGATGAAAATTGAAACGCACACACTGCAGCATTTCAGCAGTGTCCTGAGACAGCTTCACCCCCACAGTGCCAGCACGGTCCTCCAGTGCACTGCACAAACCAAACACAGGGAATAAACAGGAGCCTGTGCCAGCTGCAATGGTCCTACAAGCTGGAAAGGACCAAACTCCCTACCTCTTCAGCCCTGGACTGGGGAGAATTGGCTCAGGCTGCCTCTTGAATGAAAGAACAGCTTTCCTAAGGACTGAGTTCACACTGCCAGCTTGCTGAGGAGCTGCATTGATTGGAAACCTAAAGGACAGCTGTTTGTTCCTCCCTTTCCACCCTGCTTCCTCCTCCCCAGCCAAAGGAGGGGGAAAGTTGCCAGAAGAGACTTCATCTAGGTGGCCAAGGATAGAGAGAAAGGGATAGGACACCCCTTCAAAATGGAAAAGGGGAGAAATGTTCCCATAGGAGCACAAAGCAGCTACACAACCGCTCCTTTTGCCATTGTCAGAGGGAGGCAGCTCAGTCCAAGGGAGAGTGGAGTAACCTGCAAGAGTCTGAACAGCTGCAGAACACCCCACCAGCTGCACTTTGATTCTTAACTCCCTTCACCATCAACTCAGTGACAAAAGGCTTTAGTGCTCCTAATGAAAACACAGTCACTGCACCAGTCAAGTAACACAGCCTTGGAAAAAAGCCCTTTTTGGTAGTAGAATTCACGTGCAAACAGGTTTCAGGTCCAAGTTGCTGAGATTGGGACAAAATGTTTGATGATATTTGGGGCTGGAGACAGAGAGAAAAGGGAGGATTTGAACGTGTTAGGGGGACACTTCATGACTGCTTTTGATTTGTTTCCAAAATATCCATGTTTTTTATTTGTGCTAATGCTCCCTGTAGTTTAAAAGCCAAAATGTGATCCAAAAATGGCTTATGGGTCCTGAGCCAGCCTTTGCATTTTTGAAAGTGCCTGTTAGGTACTTTCTGCTCTGAATTCCTGTGGAAGGTGTTCCCACATCCTTCTCCAAGACTGTTGTGAGCAACTGAAGGAGATGTGAGCAACTTTAGGAAGAGATTCAGCAAATCTTGTTGCCTTGTCTTCTGTAAACTCCTTGGACTAGTGAGCATAAAGGAGTTAAAAAAACCCCAAACCAGTGGTCCAGCTACTCAAGGAGTGTCTGCACACAGCTGCCAGCGTTCACTTGTTCTTTCCAGGCAATCTTCTCGCACACTTTTCCTCAGCTGAAGAAGACCTGAAAAACCAGCTCTAACCAGAGCAAAAATTACAATTCAGACAATATCACAGCTCTGCAGACCTGAGTGACAGCCCAAGAGGACACTAGAACACAGACATTAGACAGAGACAGTCCTGCCACGACCACACACGTGTCTTCTGTGTGTCCCACTGTACCTCAATCTGCTCCTCTGATCATCAGCTGTCCACTGGCTTTGGAAAGACATGCTGGGATAAAGTTGTGTGGCATGAGCAGCAGGACTGCCCTCCTTTCCCCTGTGTCTCTGTGGCCAAGACTAGTTGCTCCCTCAAGCAATAAGGGAGACCCTTACTAGGGGTGCTTTGGGCTACTTATACCAACAAGCTGCAGCTGACAATTAGCAATGTGGCTCTAGGGTGAGAGAGGCCAATTTGTCTGCTCCTTTTATTAGTGGAGCTGGAGTCTGTAACAGACAAACTCCCCAGTGTGGTACAAGGTGCTGCATCCATGCCACCAGATGTGCTTTGGGTGGGATGGGCTTTTCCCCCCAAGGTACAAATCCAAGGGCTCACCCCGGTGCAGAGCCAGGCCAGCTCAGCGTGGCTCACGAGGGTGGAGCTGAACACCACCGAGGTCTCTGGGGTTTGTACTGCAGCAAGGTTTGGGGTGCCCACAGCACCATGTGAGAGACCACAGCTCCCTGAGCTACCCCTGACAGCTGCTTTTCCTACGAGGCCGGGCAACACTGTAAGGCCTGAGCCAAAGAATCTTCTTTTCTCCCCTTGTGCAATGCCTCCTGAAGACCAGCTCAGGCAAAGCAACACTTTCTGCTGTTTGTAAGATGAATGGAGTCTTGAAAACTACACCTGGCCTCAGTAAACTGCTCTCACTGCAATTCTGTGCTGAGGGAATCGAACAGCCAGTGTTTAATCACTTAAAGCGTCTAAAAACAACTGAGACACATTTCATTGGAAAAGCAAAGCCAAAAGCACACACATGGCTGCTGAGCTGAACCTGCCCCTTGGCTTCCCCTCCCTCTCCATGTAACTTCATTGCTTTAAATATGGAAAGCAAGGCTCACACCATGGCAGCAATCCCAGCAGGGAACCTACTCGGATTTTGGGGGTTTGCTTGCTGGACCTGGTGTGAACCATGCAAACACCAGGACCTGCCCATGCACCAGCACTAACAAACCCTGATGAGCAAGGATCACTCACAACAGCTCCACTGACAGCAGGTGTAGCAAATGCCACCTGGGCACACAACCAGTGAGGGCACAGGTGGCAGCCCAGCAGAATCCCTCAGGGAATACAGCCCAATCTGATGCCTCAGATCAGTATATTGCACACATGGGGTACATATTCTAGACATACAAAACTATGCCAAAAGGATCATTAAGCATATGGAAAACCATGCCAGAAGACTCATTAAGGATGTTTAGGCAAACATTAAAAATATGTACAATACCCTAGTTTGACCCTCCTTTGAATTATTTTGTTTTCCACAGGACCCCAGTGTCTTTTAGTTCAAGGAGAAATATTTTTTTTGCCCCTTCATATTCTAGAAGTAGTCCCAAGCCTTACTTGAGGCACACAATCCAATTACTGTATGGTGTACAGCACTAGGAACCTCAGCAGATATGTGCCAGGTCAGCAGGGTCCTGACAGAATCAGTGGACCTGCAGAGGAAGACCCAGAGACCCTAGACTAGGAAAAATACTTTTCCTTGGTGAGCATATCCAGACATGAGACAGTCAGAATTCCCCTCTGCCTTTGAGATGTGCATGAGACCTGTGCCAGCTGAGTCCTCCTCAGATATTGCTGACAAAGAGTTGATCTTCGCAACCCGTCTGTAACACAGGGTTAACAACATATATTACATTTTTAAGTACAGGCTGACGTGGTGGAAACAAGAGCTCCATCAGTTTTGGATGCATCACATGTACACCTGACCCCCAGTGCCACAGAGCCATGACTGAGTATCAAACAAGCAAAGCTCCTAACTGCTTAAGCTACATCCCAGAGAAATTAGCATTTCTGCACATCCCAGTCAGGCAACTCATGCTGGGTACCAAAAGACAGAAGTGCACAAGTGACCTGCAAAAAAAAAGCTGGCATGGCCAGCTGCTTCCAGCCAGGAGAGCATCACACTCCACTGTGCCTTCTCTGCAATTTCCACACTGGGCCACCCCTTCCCTTCAGCCACAGGAAGCAGGGGCCCTTCAGAGAAGAGTTTCACTGCACTGCACTGATTCAGAGAATAAATCTGCACAGGGCACGAGGCAAGGATCAGGTGAAGACAGGAGGATATGTAAGCAACAACTGTCACATTGCAGACACATGACAGGACCGAAGCTGCAGATCCAAATCCATGGCAGAGCTTTGCTTTGGAGGATTTGATTTTATACCTACAGTGAGGAACTATAATGTACCTCCTTATCTAAAAATAATTTTTGAAAAAGGTCTTCTAACATCTGCACTTGTATCAATGCTACGACAGGCACCAGCAGCTGCATTTAAAGCCTCAGTCTGCAGTCCAGCTCTCTACCAGAAATAACTGACAGCAATAGGGGGGCTGTGGTGATGCAGCTCCCACGCACCCCATGGCTGCGACACATTTCCTCTGCAGAACAGGAACTCAGACCCTTGCAGCTCCAAGGCTCAGTTCCAGATTTTGGAGGAAAGCAGCCAGTGGGCACAGTGTGTGCACCTGTAATCCAGCCCAGGCTTTCCCTTCTCTCCAAATGCTCCTGCTCCTCATGCTTGTATCCCACTTTCTCCACCATCTGCTCTTCCTACAGCTATCCCAGCTGCCTATACTCTGAGTACTGCTTCACCTTCCTATTCCCCCTACTCAGAGCTTCTGCTGAGCTCTTGCTTTGTGTTTTCTTCCAGCTCCTCCTCCAATTGTTTTTAGCCCTCTGAATTTAAATGTGTTTCTTCCCATCTCCTCTGACATTCCAGGCTCTCTGGAGGGAGCAGACCAGGCTGCTTGCTGCCTTTAGTGGCTGTGCTCTTTGGCAGAGGCCAGAAGACAAAAAACTTCTCTGATTTTGTAGCAGACACTCCTAGCAGGTAGTATGTGCAATTATTAGATGACCTATGCTTTTATAAATTATATTCAAGTTTATTTTGCAACTATCCTGTATTTTCAAAATGCTCTGAAATTTAGAAGATAAATATGTAGAGTTGCAGAACTGGCACAAAAAGTAAATGGTTGGACCAAGGGTGATTCATCTTACATGCACTGAGCTACATCTCTCTCACATCCTAAAAGCCCACCAGATATTCAGCTCAAGTGCAGCAGTCCAACAACCAAACTTTCCACATGATGATTTCAATTACCAGGCAAAATTCTGTACAACAACTCAATGTGATGAAGAGTTAACTTCAATACACACTCACTGCATTTGAGGACATGTACACACATTTATTTGCGAGCTTTACTTCTGGCATCTCCAAATGAATTTGCTGAGCTAATGATATTCTGAGAAGGTGTCAACGTTGCAGGTGCTGTGGGCAGTCCAGCACTGCCAGCACCTGCAGCAGGTGGTGGTGCTCTGGGTAAGGCAGAGCTGAACCCCCAAGTCTCACAGCACAGTCTTTCAGATAACACAAGCAGAGCCCAGCCCTTCCTAGCAGTCATTCAGGAGCCTGCAGCTCGCTTCACAGTGGGATCTTTGGACTTTGCTTCATGGCCATGTGCCAACTCAGGGAATTGCATCTGAGCCAGGTGTCCTCGGCTGCTTGGGCTGGATGGGCACACAGGCACTCTCTCCTCAGTGACACCAGTGCTGGGGTGAAAGTGATGCACCCTGACGTGTGTGGTGACAAAGCACAGCATCACAAATGTGCACAAAGCATCAACTGCCATCCCGCCCATGAGGCCACTGGCAAGATTAAACTAGACACCGCGTGTTGTGTCAATGGGAACAGCATGGAAGGACAACCCCGCTGCAGCTGAATCTCTTAGCCAAAACTTCCTGCCTAGGAACAGAGCTGCCTGTGCAAGACAGAGGAGAGAGGCAAGAGGATGCTGTCTGTCCATCCCACCATCAACAACAAAAAAGGAGGCTTAAGCTAGGAGACAAAAAGCAGTCCTACATTTTAAGGCAGGCAGCATCTACCCCAAAAGGCTGAGTTTGGATATAAGCTTTACATCTTTCAGCAGTGTGAAGGTCTGTGGGATGCAGAAAGAACATAAAAACCCCATGAACACATTCAGGACAGTACCAGGTTTCACAAAATTTCAAATTGGCACATCAGTCACAACAGAAATCTCCTTTTTCCCCTCCCCCATCCACGGCAGGCCACCAGAACTGCACTCAGAGACTGGAAGACAAATGGGCAGCTGCCTCTGGAGGCAATTGTGAGGAGACTAAAGATCAACTTGCAGCTGGCACTTCCACCCCCACCTCTCCTTAATACTTCAGTCCACTCGCTGCCAGACAAGGATCATGAGTCAGCTCCTAAACATATTCTCCTTGAAACAATAGCTATAGCTCTGTGCTGCAGCTATCCCACTGCTCCAGCTCCAAGGGACAGGCCACAGTCACGGAAACAAAGGCACCAATTTTAACCTACAGCAGCCAGCACCAGAACTGAAGGGTACAATAAGCGTGCACTAAAGAACACTCTGCTAAACCTGGGAGATTAGCAAAGCTAATTCTGACATGTAACGGGCATGAAGTCAGTGCTGTAATGAAAATCTGCAGAAACAGCAAACAGAAGTGGGTTTGGGGCTACGTGGTAAAGCAGATGGCTTTTGCTTAAACCTTTTCTGCTACAACAGGGTGCAGTTTGATACCACATCATTGTACTAATTAGAGGGCAAAGGAGGCAATTTAGCCTTTACAGATTAACTTCACCATAGCCATAGGAGCTGCTCTTTCAATTCTGAGCAGCCAACACTCACTGAAACTCCTGCACTCACAAAGATGGAACACCAGCACTGGTCCCTCAAGGAGAGTAAAAAACTTCCTTTTGCAAGGAGAACCTTTCAGCTTACCCAGCCGATGACATCAAAACCCAGGTTTTTCTGACCCAAGTGCTGTCAGACAATAAAGAATTCAAACAGCAGATAAAAAACACACTAGAGATTTCTCAGAACAAGATGTCAGGTGATAAACTGGTGGTGACTACTGAGCACTTAAAGAGCTGTGCACATAATAAAGACATGGAAGAGTCTATGTCCATGCACCATCAAGAAACAGCAGTGCAAGCTAACATGAGAGGAGAAATCACTGACTGCTGTGTTTCTGGTTTTCTGTAGCTAAGAAATCAGCAAACCCAGTTGTCCTTTCTTGCCTCACTGTAGCTGGTGTTTCTTACAGCTGAGTATTGCCAATTGCTTTGAAGAAGTCTCAAACCCTAAATATCACGAGCCACATTGCCCTACGAAGCCAGAAGGGACATTGGAGACAGAAGGGAAAGACTGACTCCCAACATGATAACGAGACAGGAGAATTGAAGGAAAATCCCCAGGACCCTGCCAGGTGTGGTTTGTGGGACTGAGCAACACAAATGAAGTCCTACAGCGCATCCATTTTACCACTAACAGAGAAGTGAGCAATGCACACATTCTGTAAGAAAAGATAACAGCCTGTATACATATGTATCTTTTAAATTATTTTATTTTGTGTAAGCTAAAAGGAAATTTACACACTTAAATCTCAAAAGACCTTGGGCATGCATATTGACCTTTTTAGAGGTTCTTCGACATAGCTCTCTTTTTTCCATAGGAATTTCCCCAGACATTTACAACCCATAGTTTTTTACTGTATATACAGCCTAAAACCATAGCAATCTATGATTATGTCATTTTACACTGTGCAAAATCAAACAGGAATAGTGGTACAACAGAACATAAAAATTGTTAACAGGTAAATTTCATTGTAAGACATTCATATTGTTTTGGTCCTTCTTTTCCAAATCAAACTGATTAAGAGCAGACAACCTTCTAATGACCAAAAAAAAAAAAAAAATCAAGTGTTTAGACAGTAATCCATAACTGGAACAAGAAATTACTGACAGCATACCTTTCAAAAGGCTATACAGTGACAGAGCCATACTACTGAAGTTCAAGAACATAAAAACTGATCAGCCAACCAATCAAACAGGGGGAGGGGATGGGGGAAAAGAAAATGAAAAACACATCTTAAGCTTGTTAAAACACAAAAGAAATTATTGGGTTTTAAAGAAACAATAACTGAAAAACCCACAAAAGGGACAACATTACCTTTTGATTTTTTTTTTCCAGCAAGAAGTATTTTAATATATGCAGGAAAGAAAAAGTTGCTCAATGCAATCTGAAAGTCTTAAGGGGAAACTTCACAGATTGTGAAGATTGAAGTTGTCATTATGTGTTTATAGGATTTTTTTTTAACTTTTAAAAGTTTTTTAAGAAGGACACCACCAGTGTATTTCACAAAGACATAAATGTATACAGCCCAGCACAACAAAAAGAATAGATCTTCAAAAAGATTTACCCCCAATTATTTACATTTTTCTCTAATATAAATTTAGGACTCCAGTATGTAAATAAATATACATTACTATGTATACCTTTCTAGTGCTGCTTACCAACAAATCATCTGAACTTGATATTTTTTTAATTAAAGCAAGATTGCTTTTTACGACCCACAGAGGGAAGAAAAAAAAATCAATAGAAAACGTCCAATTCACATCACTTTAGTCTACCTTTTCTTGGCAGCTTGTTGAAGGTGTTAATGTGGCTGGGAACATCAACACCTTGGCATGCATGAAAGTTAAGTCAGGAAGGCTAGAAATCACCTTGGCAGCCTCTTCACTAAGATGTTCTTCCTTTTTAGGCTTCCTGTTGGGAAGAAGAGAACAAAGTGCATTAATCCAGTACCTGATAGCCCTGGGATCACTGAAACAATCACTGATTGAAGCAATGTTCTGTCAGCTTGTCTCCCACTGACAGGCACTTCTGTAAGCTACTTGAAGGTAGTCTAATGTTATAATACCTACCTGCCTACCAATAATGTGTTAACAGAGAGAGTCAGCAAAATGTTCCTGTGTATATTGTTGCAATAAGGGGGAAAAGTCCTATTCAAATGATAATTTTTACAGATTTTTCTTCTTTTTTTTAGCAGCTTCAAGAGTCAAGACACTCACTTGAAGAGACAACCATGCCCATATTCTAGAGATAAAACAGTTGGAGCATCAGTTCTAAACTACCTAAATCTGATACAATTCTTCAAAAATAAAATGGAAAAGATCTTAAAAGGACATTAAGAAACACCTAAGTTACTTCTCAACCATTTTAAAATAAAAAAGCACTTATGCTGTGTTTTCAACACAACTGTTCTCAGACTGCCCATCATGCTGCTCTACATTGTGATCCCAAAACCTTCTTTCCCCTCAGGATTCAGCAGCAGCAGAAGGTGCCTCACAAATAAGTGTATCTACTTGCTTTAAAGTGAAGGAGTATGAGTAGCCATGATGCACACAGCAGGTTGGGAATCACTAGGGTTTACTTTGCCTTTTGCATTATTCACAAGAATTACTGAGCACAAATGAATAAAGAAGTCTGAATCCCGTGTCGCTTGGTTCTCACTATTACACAAAAAATTCACACTTCCCAGGTAAAATGAAGCCTGGCTCAGACTGCTACAGACCCCCCCTCCTTTGCCCAAACATCCACACTTTACTCATATCTGGCTTATCTTTGAAGAACATAGCCTACTACTAGAAATACTCAGGTTTCCATCAAACATTATTCCAGTTTCAAAAAGGCACCTGCTAAATCCTGTAATGATGTAAGAAACTGCAACTGAATAAGCCCCCTCACCTTTGGGGGAGAAAAAAAAAAGTTGAGATAAAATGCTTGAACCAAAGAAACTGCTTTCCCTAGAACACTTCAGAAATCTCCTTTCTGTACCTGGTCTTATTTATAAACTTTAAACCAAGCCCATGAGAGGGCGATGTCCACTCCAATCATGAAGCAGCAGGTACTTTTTGTCAGCCTCCATGAGGATTGTTTCCTCAGCTGAGCAGAGACCAGTGGAAAGCAAGGGGCTACATGTTTGCTTCAACAGAAGCCTCAGAATTCCTTAGC
The DNA here is from genome assembly GCF_031753505.1 of Anomalospiza imberbis. Lineage (NCBI taxonomy): Eukaryota > Metazoa > Chordata > Aves > Passeriformes > Viduidae > Anomalospiza > Anomalospiza imberbis. The sequence goes on from NC_089683.1 coordinate 110,250,416, forward strand.
TAGAAGAAAAAAAGAGCTGGACTCAAATGCATCCTTGACATCTGGTGATTGTGGTGACCATCACCACTGATCATTGTGCTGACACTGAACTCTCACTTTTGTTTGCTACTTGAAATCCCCACTCAGTGAAAGTTCTCTAGATGAGGCAGCCTAAATACTAAATCTGACTTACCTTCACAGAAGAGCAATATTTTTTTTCTCTGCTGCAGTGGAATTTCACGAGCTACTGACTAGGCAGATTACCAAATTCTGGAGGATAAACAAAGCTGTGTGCTGGTTTTACTGAAGGAAGAAGCAGAGAGCCAATATGTGCTTCCTCTAACAACTTCACAGTCAGCTCTGTTTGCACTCAAAGGACTATCTCTGAGCTGCTGAAATGTGGTTCTCACCCACCACTGTGCTATCAGTATCTGGTGCCACTATTAATAATCATTTACCACAAGCCTCTTAAAGGTACCAGCTCCTGATGGCCAAGGACTTAGAGCTAACAAAGAAGTGTTTGGCAGAAGAAGCCAAGGGAAGAGGGCTGCCTTGGAGATGTTCCTGTAATTGTTCATCAGGCTAGATGGAGCTCACACACTCCTTGCTATTTATATTCCTCTTCCTCCTCTGCTCAAGTACAGCGTGCTAAGAAATGGCACTGCTGGCTCCCAGAGGCAGTGCTGCCTTTCACTCCATGGTCACATGCAGCACCTTTGTCACAGGACAGTGCCATCACTCCTGCTGTGCCAGCTGCTCTCTCTGCAGAACAGGCACGCCAGTGAGGTGCCAACCTCACCCAGTTACCAACTGCTCCCCTTCTGGCTGGAATATCCCCCTTTGCAATAATTTATCTACTCCACTGCAAAGTAAAAGGTATCTCTAAAGTACGAAAAGCTAACACACTAATACAGCAACCACTGCTTAACTGTGACCAAGACAGAGCTATAGATAGAATCACTTGGTAATGAGACTCAAACCCTTTTTTGAAATCATCTCAGTGCAGAAAGGGGTGAGGTGGCCAAACTTCTCCATTCTTCAATGGAGATAGGCAGATTCCTCTGCAATACAATAAAACTGGACACTGCAAGTACCCTTTCTGGGTAACAATTAACACTTCTGGTAGCAAATATCACCAGGGCAACCCTTAAGAGCTACTCATTAACTCTCTAATTTTAAAACATAAAATAGCATCATTACTGCAGACAGGTTTTACCTTTAAAACTTAGCAAACTGACTACTAACTGTGAAGTCCTTTAACAGAGGCAAGAGAAGTAACTATGCATTAACTTCAGGCACCACTTTTGCTGAAGATGTTCCCGTTGCCAAGAGCTTCTTTTGCCCAGCCCTGATCAGTGGAGAGGAGTCTTGCAGACCTTCTCCTGCTCATGCACCCCTCATTTCTAGGTGCCATGGCTTAAAGAACAGACACCTGAGTGAGTGGACTGTCAGTGGCAGCTGTCCTGTTTCTGTCTGCTTTGGAATCAGAACTTTTGATTACAAAACCATGAAAGGACCCATCCCTAGATCAAAACAAGGTCTCTGCCTCATTCAATCCTCTACAGCACACTTTGTCCCCATCCATCTCTTCTCTTACACTAGGTTACATTCCCTCCCAAGAAGGACAGGAGGGCTACCCCTAACCAAGCATTTGTACCAGCCCCTCTATCTGTAGGCACTAAATTTCCTTTTCAAAGGCATGTTAACACTAAGCCACAAGAAATGAACCAGACTTAGAGGCAGGAAAGCTGTTGGAAGAAAATCTGGCAAGAAAGAGGGAATGCCTTGTCTATCCATCACTTGCATGTCACTGCTCTGTTTTGCATTCCAACCCCTTCCTGCAGCATTTAAGTCTTTCAGGGCTTCAGTCACCTCTCATGTTTGCAAAAGGTTTTTAAGATAGCACCAGCAAGGCCGGGTTTTATCAGCAACAATGAGCTGATTAGAGAAATGCACTTTAAAAATACTCTGTAATTAAGAGTTAGCCTGTTCCATCCAACACCATCCCTAAGGAGTATTTCCAGTTTAAATGAGGGTTTTGGCCATTTCTTGGAAAGGTATAAGTGCTCTGCTTTCCTTCAAAAAGACAGCAGATAAACTTTTGATCTCTGCCAATTCTATGGAACTAGGCAAGGCTGGAGACTCTGTGGAATGCTGCACTGGATCCCTGACCTTCAACACTAACTGCTGCTGTCAAGGTTTCAGGCTCAAGCTGAGAGGGAAGTTTCCCTCCTCTCCCAATACCTTCCTGCTGAGAAACTGACTTTCTGGTTCAAGAGATGGCTTTGCAACTAAAGACAGGGCTACTTTAGACAAAGTAGCTTTACACAGGGCATCTTTAGACAAAGATGACTCTTCACATGGCATCACAGCTGAACAGTGGTATTTTCACTCTAAACTTTACCCTAAAGATTCTGAGTTCAGCCAAGTTACAGACATGGGATAGCCTCAGCAAAATTGAAGTTGCCATCTAAGTGATCCTAATCCACTGGTTTTGTCTTCCTCAGTCAGTTATTATGGATAGTTAACATTTCCAGGCTGGTGCATGAACCTCATTCTCATTGACCTGGCTGTACCCAGCCACTCCTATTTTAAAGTCTCCAGTTCATTACAAAAGAATTAAAAAAACTGAAAAGAAAAACAAATTTATTACAAAAAGCTAACACTGTGCCACACTAGTTGGCATACTGCTGAGGCTATACCTTCTTATTTCTCAGAAGGCTTCTAGCCTGAAAAAACAAATTGCTTTTCTTCTGGGGAGCATGAAATCAAGAAGAAAAAGCACTTGATTTTTTTTTTTAATTCAGAGTTGATAAGAACATACAAAATGTATAAAACCGTGAAAACAGATAATCCTTGTGCGTGTCTGAACTTATTCTCCAAGTCTGAGATCCCAGCCCATCACAGATCTAGAACCAATTCCTGCTGGTATGCAATGCTCTCCAGAACAGGGGAAGAGCTCTGACATCTGGATAAAGAGCTTTAAGAGCACAAGTAAGAGCTTTCAAGTGCATTGTGGAAGTACTGGGAAAAAAACCAAACCCCACATATCAAAAAACCAGTACAGAAAAATGAGGGCTCAACACTCATTTAAGCAAAGTTCCTTCGTAAACAAAAAGCAAAGGCATCTTAAAGCAAGGTACAAATCTAAGAGTGCAGCTACAATGAAGATATATTTAGAGTTTGCATGTCCTGCTGTGGTTACTTTTAAATTAAGCTTAGAACGTAATAGAAAAGTATTTCAACTGCAACTATGTTTTCTAATTCCTGAAAGCCAAACTTCCACTACAGTCTCTCCAGGGAGAGTATGTGCACTCCATGGATAGAAAAAGAGGCAATCCAAAAGACCCAAAAATCAGCATCGAAGTGGGGAGTTCCCTCTACTGGTTCTCCCTTGAAATTTCACGGCTCCTTGATTTCATGTTCACTTTCAAAATGATCACCGCAGGAAAACGGGGAAGATAGTTTTCTCAGTAAAAGAGCATGTTTGAAAAGAACTCTTGAAAATTACAAATGAGTCATTTTAAGCAAGCCAGCTCCATCCCACCATTACTGTGCCTCCTCCTAAGGGCTGTTGCATGAAAACACATCTAGCTTAAGAGTGCTGAATAAACCCTAAAGCTCACTTGGGAGTGAAGATATGGTATCACCTACTTGTTGCACATTGAGGCACACACTTCCAAAAAACCTATGTTTTACTTGGTAAAGATTCCTCAGCATTTCTTTTAAAGGGCACAGATATTAATTCTATGTTAAGACAGTTTAGAATCCTGCTGCTAAGATGTACATAAAAAAATAAACCCAAAGAATACAAGCTTATAAATGGATAGATGATTCTGGACCCAATCAAAGCCAGACTTCAAGAAAGCCATTGATATCTAAAACCTTTCTATACATACTACCTATAAAAAAAGCACAAAACTACTTCATGTGGGCTCCACTGAGGCAGAAATAACATCCTTAACCAACCACACACTCAATCCTTTAACCTGCAACAGCAAAATTAAGCTGATGTTTGCTCATTGAAGTTTTGACAGGTGTTTTTATTTTTTTTTTATTTTAATTTTAATTTTATTTGTATTTTATTTGTGAAGGGACAAATATAGTCATAATTATTATTATTAGTCTGTTATCCTTTTACTTGTGGAACATTCTGTATTTATAAATTACAGAGAGTCCAAGGAGAGTCTTCTCTCTCCCTAGGTCACTGAGCTGATTCAGTTTACCCTGCCACTCTCAGGAATCAGCTCTGGTGTTCAGAAAGTTGCTTCCTCCAGTTCAGTCTTTGGCTCTACCTTTTCAACATAAGTCCTGGTGATCTTTTTCCTTCAGCTCATAAACTCTTATCTAGCTCATTTTAGACTTTTGAGATAATTTGAAATAAGAACTACAGTACAATGAACTTCAGATTTAAAATTTTTGATCATTTTGATCATTCAGGAACTTCCACCCTTAAACTGCACACACATTCACACCTCACATTTCACACCACCCTTAGAAACAGAAGAATAATGTGCAGTGAAGAGCATTTACCTTGTGGACGTGCTTGCCTTCTCCACTGTGGACATGAGCCTTGCAAAAGCATCAGTCACTCTGCTGCTTGTGTTGGAAGTTTCCAGTTTTGAGGTTGTCAATTCATACAACTCAGGATCCACACCTTATAGTATAAAATAATAATCAGTGATGGTTGGAGGCAAGTAGAGTCATAATTAGTCACAGACCAACTTGCTAGAGACTGTTTTCTGTAAACATCTGAATCATTTATAATTTCAAGGTTCATGAAAAGAACACGACAGAACATGTTTGCGTTTCTGAAGCATCATCCTCTCTCCCCATCCCTTTTCAGCAGCTTTTTTAGCTGTAGTACAAAACACACGCCTTGGATCAAGTCTGGCATACAAGGTCTCAGCCTGTGAGTAAACAAAACCAGTCTGATTGACTTTTCAGAGTGAAACCTCTATAAAAATGTCAGCTGTGTCCAAATGGATTGTTTCAATTGTTTCAACTCAACTGCCTGTATTAAAAGAACACTGCATGTTAACAGGGACCAATTCTTCACCTAGAGATTACAAACAACACTGGCATGCAATAGAGTGCATTTAGTAGCTGGCTTTTCACTAGGGGTTGTGTTGAAATTTGAAGCCAGGAAAAGAAGCTTTTATGAAACACAGAAGTGGAATGGCATTAAAAAAAAGTTACATACTAATATGCACAGGACCACCAAAACTTTTAGTCTGCGTTCCCTTTTCAACTTTCAAGTATTTCTAACACATTAAGAATCTAAATGTTTCAGCCTTGAATTCCTAGCTTCAGGTATGCTGAATTTTGACGTGACTTTTGTTGCAAATGGATTTCAAATTTTGGCAGCAGAGGTCATTCTGAAAACACTGCAAACAGTGGAGACCTGTATGCAAAAAATATACATGTATGAATTAAAGTCTATCTGTTTAGCATCAAGTGTCACATCTCTGTAGGAAGTAGCTCTAGGATTTTTAAATATTACATACTATTTCTTAAAAAACATTTCTAGGAATTAGAATTACCAAAATAAATCAAAAGGAAAGACTGTAACAAGTTTTGTTGCATTTGAATTTGCTGATACTTCCCTAGTTGCAGTTTCAGATATTTTATGCTTCACAGGTTTCACAAAGTGCGCAATGTGCCATTCACAAGGCGTTTTTCAAAGACAGCACAGAATTTTTGTTCATAAAGCACTGTGTTTATCCACAGACACCTCTGTGCTAAACAGGTGTCACACTTGTGCCTGTTGGTGTGGACAACACAAAAACATTTCATCCTACTGCAGAACAAACACTGCAAATACTGGGACCTGGTGGTCCTGTGTAGCTCCCTGATACAAAACCAGCATTTATTAATGTTTGCTGATGATTGTATCCAGCTCACTTCCCAGGATCAAGATGCTTTTAGAAGTATTCCTGAAACACCAAAAGATTACTAAAAATAAATGCCAGTGCTTATTGTCCTGCCTTTACCACCAGTATCTGCAGCTTTGCATGAGCTCTCCACAAGCAGTGTCTTGACCATTTATCCTTTTGGGACAAGTTAATTCTTCTTTTATTGCGAGGGAAACTAAGCTGACCAAAATGTGAAATAAAGAAAATCATCTGGTTAAGTTGCAGGATGTGGAAGATTTGTATTTTTTTTTTTTTTTTAGGTCTGGATTTTCACCGTTGATTTGATCCAGTTCCATGCAAAATATCAAAATACATATTGTCCTGAGACCGGTATACCAAGACTTCTAGAAATGTCAGATGTTTACAGAACTTAGAAATAGGAGAAAGCCCAAATATTCCATAAAATATCCACTTTCAATCAGGGAGAGGAAGCCTTGAAGAAATACACTTTGACTTGCAGAAGCCTGCGAAATCCCATTAAGGTACAAATTGGAAAGCTAATTGAAGGAAGGAGCCCTCTGACATGCAACTCTGCAACCAACATTAAATGCAACCTTGTAAGTTACATCATTTAGATATTCCCATTTACAGTCCTGTCTTGGGATGTCACTGCTCAATTTACTGCTCTTTAGGCACCTCTTAGCTGCATTTATGTTACACTATTAACAGGAAAAATAAAACAATACACTAAATCTGTGGGAAAATACTAGAAATTAGTAACTCCCTATTCATAATGTGGAATGAAAATTTTTGTTAAAAAGTTATTTTGAGTACTGATGAAATCAGACTGAGAAGAATTCAGTGTCAATCTATAGCAAGTAAAACTAAGTCTCCAAAGAAAGAATAAACTTCTACTGATAAAAGTATCTTCTTTAAGTAAAAAAAAAATCTAGCAATTTGTCTTTCAATTATTTTATGTATTTTTTAAGAGTTGCATATTCTCCATTTTATTCAGATGAGAGAGTATTTAAGGAAACTGCAAAACCTTAATGAGATATTGAAGGAAAGTTAGCCAACCAAACCCCACACAAAGCTCCTAAACACACACACAAACACACGAGCTGCAAGCCATGAAACAAATGACTTTCCCAGAAACAAGTCAGTAAGAAATAAAAACCAAAGCCAAACCAAAAGAAATAAAGAAAAAAAAAAAAAAAAGCACTATAGGGCATACCATAGAAGGTGATACCTGTAACTTGATGAAACAACAACATAAAAAATAAAATGCAATAAAAGACTAACAGAATATTCCTCAGTAACCCCTTTCAGTGTGCACACCTTCTGCACAAGCAATAATGCACATACCCAACTACACAAGCAATAATACATGTGCTGGGCACTGGTGACTTGTGTCAGTGGACTTAGCACACACTTAACTAAAGAATCTGTAGGACTCAAGCACCTTGACTTTGCTAGCTGTCACTTCCATGACAAATCTGCCCTCTTTCATCTGATAATGGTATTTCTCAAGGGTGGAATAAAAAAATCATTTAGATTGCCATGCCAAAAATTGCTTTCAGTGATTACATTTTAAAACTAAAAAAGCGTGTTTCTAAAAACAAAAAATACCATAATAATTATAATAATTTATTTGAAATGTGGGAGGACCCCAAGCATCTTATGAATGGGTTTTAAAAATTAAAATCACTAAGAGGAAAAATATCTTTCCTGTGAAGAAATTGATTATCATGGCTTCAGGCATTGTATTGAAGGAGTCCTTGCATTATCAATTTAACCTATGCACTGGAACAAATCCCCAAAGTGTTCCCTGAAATTCCTGCAGGATTTATTCAAAGGGTAGGTTTTCACAAGCTCATGCAAAATACTCAGAACATGTAAAAACCATGTGAAAAATAAATTCAATTTCTTTCACACATTATTCAATGAGAGAGTGGGGTTTTAATCTCCTTCTTAAGGGAGTAAATTGCAGATAGTGCTTTGGTTTCAAAATTAACATTCATGAACTTCTAATATCCCACAAACATGCAACTAGCCTTCTTTTCTATTATAAAGGCTGTTAAAACACCTTTTTCACTGTATTATTAGTAGTAGCTCATGACTTCCTGGGCTGTCATGTATCAAGGTTGATAAATTTATATTCACACATGGCTTCCAAACATCATCCCAATCCTGTAATTTGGACACACTCAGAGAAGAGAGCAAGCCTCTTCTTTTAGGAATTGCCACATCTACACCATTTTTCAATTTTTTTTAAGTGCTCAGAAGAGTTAACTTCTGGAATATCTCATTTGAAACAAGTGTTTTAACATCTTATTTGCAAGAGCATGGAAGCCATTCATTCCTTCAGCAGGTGACAAATACAGAGCTGACAGTACCTTTTAAATACTTCGTACTCGATACAAAACATCAGAAAACAGAACACAGATTAAAGGAAAAACGCAGTAGAGAGACATTTTAGAGAAAGGCAATGTAAAACTTCTCCTTGTTTGTAGGAAAGTCAAGTGATGTGCTCATGCTTTTAGTAAGTCGTTATATTCTTACAGTTGTGGTTTGAACACTCTGCTGACCTGGGATTGTGGTGGTGCTGCTAGAGCTACTGTCATCCACGGGCCCAAAGAAATCAAGGTTCAGAAGAGTGGAACCTCCACTAGCTTGAAATTCAGTGACCGTGTTGGTAGGCAGCCATATAGAAGGTAAGCCAAGGGAGGGGTTTATGTGTAAAAAGGGGTAAGACACACACTTGAACATGCAAGTTATAATTAGTACTCAGTACGCAATTTAAAAATCGACATGAAAACAATGCTTACAGTATTAGTTTGTACCTTCTAAAATGTTAACAACTTAATTCAGTGCACATTTCCTCATGTACAATGCAGCAAGGAAATCAACACTAGTAACTTTAAAATAGAAATATTTATTTCAATCTAAAAATGAAAGAGAGAACCAGCACGACCCAGAGAGAGAGATGTGACCAGTTAAAGGGAAACAATATATAGGTCAATTGATAGTTAAAATATAATGGGATTTTTTCTCCCCTCACTGAAATTGAAAGCCATTCTTTCATCAGGAAAACTTAGCAGATCCTCAAATAGCAAAGAACAAAAAGAAAAAAAAAATCATCATTTTATTCAGCAGCTTTAAGCTATTAATTATCATTATCTTAAAGCAGTGTGACCACTGGGTAACAAATGCCACTCTTATGTCCAGTTCCTCACTGGCAAATTATACTGTTCCCCTTTAGTACTAAAACAGAAATCAAACCAAGATACATTTTAAAGTTGTTTGTTAAAAAGAAAGCATGATGATTGACTGAAGTAGTAAGACACCAGACAACAGCAAAAGGGTCCATCCAGGCTTTCCTTCAGCACCATAATATTGCTATCCAAACTCTTACACCCCACACGTTCTGCAACAACACAGTGTGGCAACACCAGTGCAGTAAGAGATGCACTTGATCTGAGCCTGCCTCTGAACTTGTGTGTCATCAATCAGTTGCTGTCAGCAGGCTCCTTGTAAAGGAGTTTCTTGATAGGTTTCTAGTCTGTCAAGCAAACAAGTTTCCAGAACTTGTTTTATTTCCTTTGCATGCACTTATATTTCTGACACTGCAGGCTGTGGCACAACTCACTTTGCTATTAAAATAGACATAGGTGAAGGGTCTTCTAGGTGATAACTATATACATTTACAGATACAATTAAGTTCATAGCTACCTCTTTAATACATTAGCTATAATTAGCTCTTTAGTGTAAGCAAAAGTTATAATGAATGAAGTCACATTTTTGAAATATAAAATTATCTTTAAATCTGAAAACTTTCAGCTCAGGAAGTGTATACTTTGCAAACAGTTTGTGGTTAAAATATTGTGCTTTGAAGTAGCCACTTTACAGAAGTTTGTCATTCAGAGGATGTCTAAAGAGATAGCTGACTGGTGAAAAATACTTTTAGGAAGTAAAACTCATCGACCTAAAATGCTCATTTGTTCAGAGTTTCATTATAATCTGCAGTTATGCATAATGAAGTGTTTAATGAAGTGTTAATATTGCCACTGTGTCACTAGCATATGGCAGGAATCTAAAATAATACTTAACGTTGTAGTTTTCCAACTATGTAATATTTCTCATAGGGGAACTGTTAATCAGAAAGAAAGCCTGAATTTCCAAAGTTAGGAGTAAGAAATAAGTATTATATATATATTTATATATATGTGTGTGTGTGTATATATTTAAAAAAATAATCAGCAGATAGATGTTTGTCTGAACTTTGTAGCTTTCTTATCTCTAGCTCTGGTGCTAGAGGCTCTACGGAGAGACGTACCATCTAAAGGGTTAGTAAGGCCACTGCTACTCCAGTCAAACTGGACAGGTGGTAGAGATTCCTAGAGTTGAAAAGTCAGAAATCAGATTTTATAGTCAGTTCAGGTTACAACAATGCAAAGCAGTTCAAACAACAGATTCTTTAGCATCTAAACACTAAAAAAGACAACTAAATGATCCAGCCCCAACTTTTGGGAGGTGTGTCTTTTTATAATATGCACTAGAGATTCAAATTAGATTTGTTCTACCACAGGAAGTCCATTAAATTCTGATCAGCACAGATTAGGCAACTTCTAACTCAAACAGGATTTGCAAATTAACTAGAATATGAATTGAATAACAAACCTTAAGGCATCATGGAAGATGAGGCACTTAGCATAAAAAGTTATGTATACACAATTACAGGGCAAATTCAGAACAGTGAAAGCTGTCTCTGCATCCATTCTTTGTCTTGATCATATATATTATTTATCATCAAACAACCAATCATTCTTTTGGTTCGTTTTGCTCTTGAGAAACACAATTCCTCACACTTGAGGGACAAACTATCAACACCCTCTCCACTCCACCCCCTTTAAAAACAGAAGTTCTGTGACTTGTCCTTTCACAGTTAACTCACCCTGATCTATATACAAACCATTGGCAGCAATGCTTGAACAAGAGGAGTATGGAAACACTGACTCCTGGGAGCCCATCCTTGCCTTTTGATTTCCTCTTGTTAAGCTTTTTGGACACAAGCAAGCAGCGGGGACCGTGCTCTAAGGAAAGGTTTGTTCAGGTGCAGTGTGACTTGCAAGCACTGTCTTCCTGTACTCTCAGGACACAAACTGATGGGACAGTAGCAGAAATGTCTGAAAGAAGCTGAACCTTTCTACTTCTATGCATTACACTCTGCTCTCTGCCCAGTGAAGTCAACTGTTGTGAGGCACTGGGAAAGGACGTACCCTCGACTTCTAAAGAAACAATCCCAGTATGGAAGAAAAGCAATGGATGCTCTCAGCAGTATTTTTTAAAATGCATCAGTACTTGTTAAGCTTTCAGTGGCTGAGCCATACCTTCTCTTTGCTTTTGTAGAAAATCAGCCTTCATTTTTTAATTTTAAAACTTCTAACCATCTGACACTGAAGAAAAATGCAGATTCACTAATTGAGACTGTAGCAACCTGAGGTAGCTTTGTAGCACAATAAAGCCCACTGTAAAAGGCATTTCCTCAGTGCTAGATGTTTGCAGGAAGCAAAACAAAGGGAGCTGGAGATTTCTGTATTTACTTATATGAAAGATTTTTCTAAGCAAGACATTTACTATCTAATACTTTCAGTATTGAGCACAGCTTGAAGAATATTCTCTCCATGGAGGTTAATAAACTGATTCTTCACTTTTTACTTTGCTTTGGGAATGGTATTACTGGCATTGAAATGATTTGCATGTAGATATAATATCAGCAGTGTGGAAGTTCCACCTGATGAAGTAATGATCACTATCATCAGCAGCTTGTTTCAACTTTGTCACATGTAAAATATATTAACATTAAAAGGAGTTTGCAGGACAAGAAAAGGGTAGTGAGTGTGACAATTTAGTAGCTTTCTGCCCTGAGAAAAACGAACTCAAATTGAAATGAAGTGGCTTCCTATCAACTGTTACTGAGGAAAACACCCAGTAGATTTTGTGTCAAAGGCCTGAGTCAGGACTGATGACTTTGACAGAGCTGCATGGAAAAAGTGGCAGCAATGGCTTGCTAAGTGTTTGCCTTTAATGATGGCCTGACTCTCAGATTTGACAAGGAAAGGACAAAGGATGTCATGAATTCTTCCTAAAATGGGAAAAAAATGAGTCTGACTCCAAATCTTAAGAATATACCAAGTATATTAGTCTGCTCTGTGGGATGAGGCCACTCTGCTAACTTCAACTACTTTGCAAAAGAGAGGGTAAGTAAAGCAGCCCTCACCTATACAGCATGCTGGCAAGTCCCACTCTATACAGTAGCAAACCAAGTGAAAGGAGAAGGCAGAGGAAAAAGCAAAATTAAACAAAGTTTTCTGTTTCTTGTTACCTCAGCCCTAAGAAAACTACATTGGGACACCTGAACACAGGCACTGAAACCTCAGCCAGTGGGAACACAGCCAGCAAATGGGAACAAAATGTTCAGCCTTTCTGAAACCGTGAGGTTGTTGGGTTACTGCAAGTATTATATTAAGAACATGCTTTAAGGAAAAGTGCCCAATCTAGGAGAATACTGAGAAATGGAGCACACTGCTTTCACTCCTCCAGGCCTCCATCTTAGATTACAGGACACAGTACAGAAATGAAAATGTATACTCAGCTGTCAGAGTACTACTCTGAATGTTAAGGAAGTAAGAAAGAGGAAATTAAAATGCCTGCCTGTTTTACTGCATCATATTTCACTTTGATACAAGCGAGAGATGTTTTCACACAGTAATTTTAGAATGTATTATGTAAGAGCTCTCATAAACCAAAAGAGTAAAATGTAAATGTTTGTGTCTGTGCCAATAATTACCCAAGGAAAATTGAACAAAATGACAAAAAAAAAAAAAAAGGAAGCATTTTGCTGTCTTAAAGCTGGGCAAAAAGAATAAAAGTACTTGTAATACAAATATAATGTCAATATTCAGATGGATCCCAAAAATGAGCATCATATGCATTCCAGAAAAAGCTTTACATGCAAGTAATTCATACATTTCATTGTGTGTGTTCATTGGCAAAATTATATCAGTTCTGAAAAGTGCTTTTTTTCAGACAACCCCTTTACGCAGCTGTCACATCTGAGAGAACAGCAAGTTCTGTAGCATCTCTTACCTGCAAATTTTTCTTTCTTACTCTGTCAACAAAGCTACACACACTCTCACACTCTTGGATCTTTCTCACACGTATAACTGGAGAGCAGTTCCTGATGGAGCCTCTGGCTGGTGGCCAATAATATGGTAGTTTGCATCTGTCATTGTTAGAAGTCCTGATGGTCTCTTATGTAATTAAAAGTGTTTTTAGAGACTGTCACCCCACAGGGTTTAATTAAGGTTCAGTCCCTAATAGCCAGCAAGTGTAAGATGTATATTTCTATTATAACCTGATCCCTAATTCAGTGGCTTACATGCAGGCAGATGTGCTGTAATGGGCACCTGCAGAAAAGAAGCACTGGTAATTTTCTGCTAGAAAGGTCTGGGTCACTGCAGATTTTTATTCCAATATAAAACTTACTAAGTAAAACTTGGCAAGTAACCCTACAAAATAAACAGTCCCAAATGGAAAGAAGAGAATGCTTTGAAGCAATAGCAGAAGAGCAGAAATGTCTGGACAACTTTCTTCAAAAAATTCAAAGAGAAGCAGATAAATAAACTTTAAAACAACATTAACCAGAAAACAGTATCGAACCAAGAGAAAGTAGTCATCATTAAATCCAGACAGCAACCCTTCAGACAAACACTGGAATATATTTTGCATGCACTGCCTGAAGACCTGGCTGCGATTTAGAAGCCCACTAGAGCAGTACAGAACAGAAGAGAAAGGCACCTGTCCAGGGTCTCACAATCAAAGGGTGCCTGTTTCATCAGCCACTCCTTACACCTGATGTGCCTTGACAAAGCCTTTTACTTCAGCCCTGTGAAGTCTTTGAGAAACCATACTTAGATCAAGTCAACAGTAATCAGGGGATTATTTCATATTCTGTTTACTGCCTTACAGTTATGAGCACAGAGGAACAGAGAAATAAACCCCTCAATTGTCAAGATAAACAACAGATCAAAGAAGAATTTAGATTCTACCTTCAAATATAAAAGAGAATGACTCTACAGAACTCATACAATAAACTAATGTGACAATCCAGTCAGTGACTTGCTTGAGAACTCAACTTCAAAACCCTTGTCCTTATAGCTTAGATGGCACAGATGGAAATCTGTCCACTCTATTTCCACAGCCTAACTCAGTGAGACCCATTGGAGGGAATGAAGGCAAAACATTCAGAGTTTATATCACAACTAGGAAGAAACATTGCAGCTCATTTGCTGCTTTTTGCCTCATTCTATTAGTTCTAAAGTTCTCCATTTTAAATCTCTGCATGCTTTTGTCTGTTTGCCTACAACAAAAACATTTAGGAGGCATTCCTGTGTTTCTACAAATGTTCTTTCCTCTATTACTTGCACCTCACCAGTCTTTCAAAGTCTTATTCCCTTAGCAGGAAGTCATACAGATACAGATACTGATGTGTATGTAAGTGCCATTAATGCCAGCCCTCAGAGGAGAACTGTTCCCTGAGCAAATAACATGAATCTCTCAACCAAAGCCTCTCCTGCCAAAGAGAATGTCAATATTCTGAAGTTTCTGAAAATATGGATAAATCTTCATTCTGAAAATGGAGGAATTTAGAAGTTTAACTAAATAATTACACATTAAGCAGGTACACTAAAGAGATACTTCAATTGCTGCACCTAAATAACTTGCACTTAGAATAAGAAGTTTCAGAATAAGAATAATTTTAGAGTAAGAAGTTTCAGAGTCCACTAAAACTGCCTGTATTTCTACTGAATATTTTAACAGTGTTTGTAGCATAGCTCCTAATGAAATGTTTGGGCACATCATCTTATTACCAAGACAATCTGGAATATTCTGAAAGAGCCATTTGCACAATGTGACATGAAACTGCATTTTCCCCAAAGCAAACAGAAGCCACCAATCATTGACAGAAGATGAGACCAAGAAAGAAAGGAGGTCTCTGAGGTGGAGAATTGATGGTTCACACCCTGAAACTTTCAGGATATCATCTAGCTGTAGCCTCCTAGAGGTCTGAATGGTTACAATCTCTAACCCATCTATTCCCCAAAAGCTTATTTTAGTGTTTGTCTTTTTGGAAAAGCTAACCTAATGCCAACAGTGCAAACAGACAGCACAGAAGCTTCTCAGATGTATTCATGGACCACAACTATTGAACAAAGATGGCCTTGTCAGAACAAGCTATAGGTCAAGATGATCACACTGAGACAAGTAATGGGAAATTCTGTAGCAGGAATTCATAATTACAGAAAAAAACAGACTTTGGTAGAGGTTCTTATTTTCAGAACTATGGCTGTCAAGCCACTGAGAAAATGGCACTTGTCAGAGATGTTGTTACTTCAGGCTCTCACAGCTCTCTACACTGTTTAGTGCATGGCTTAATTTATGTTTCCTCCTCTGAAAAAAGGGTACTTTGAATGCAGCAAAAAGGCTGTGAAATTTTCCTACTTTCTTACCACACAGTAGATTTCTTCAGGTCAGACAGTTTGCAGTAACCACTGTTGTTACCTTTTCTTATATCCATTTCAGCTGCTCAGTTCCATTACATATGAGGAGCAGCACAGGAAGCACCAAATGTCTACTGCTGTATGAAGCAATGGGAGCTATGAGCCCTCTGACAAACTGCTGCTGAACAATGAAACAGAATTCTCTGCTACAGCCACGTCACACTTAGAGCTCTGCAAGAACATCACTATAGTCACAAGTACCTACTGTTAAGGTTAGGTGTAGCCCAGGAATAATTCTTTCTGGAATGCCTTCAATCAGAAGTCACGAGCATAGCAGGTAACTGAAGATGCTGAGTGGATTAAACAAGACCTGCACTAAGGAGGGACACAGCTGAGTCTCTGAACATGTACTGAGCATCACTGTAATGACACTGAAAATCAAATATCTGCACATCCCATTAGCTTGTTGACAACCACACACATTGCAGCATGCATGGCATTCAAGCGCTCTTCTAACATCCTTACATCAAAACAACAGCAACAAAGAACTCATGAAATTCAAAAGCTCACTCCTAAACTCCTCTGAATTCATTCTGTATCAGATTTTAAAGACAGGGAAGCCAGCAAAGCAACGGTGTGTAACAGATAATTCAATAAAATCTGCCACAAAGGGCCAAGATAATTCATATAATCAAAAAGTCAGATATGTATGCTTGTAATGACCACACCCAAAACCTCTCTCCAGGCATCTGGGCTGCTTTTCCTGACACTCTGAAGACGTTAAGAAACAGCAAAAGGCAATGAACATGAACAGTATAAACGTAAATAGGATCATTCAGAAAATGGAGTCCTAACCAACATGTAGAACAACCTCTAAGAATAAGCTCCAGAATAAGCAAAGATGAAGAACCTTAGCCAGAGGTCAGATGAGTCTAACATTACATATAAAATCTGTCTACCTGCGCACTGCCTTTGAGAGCAAACTGCTGTGTAACAGTAAGGATCATCAGGACTCTGAAATGGTGGCCACCAACTGCTACAGCCTCATCACAGGGACTCCCAGTCACACATGAAAAGCAGATCCAAGAGCAGGACTTCAATCTGACACAACCAACACCTGCCTTTTATGTACAGGTGTCTTTGAATACACCATCCACGTATTTTAAACATAAAGAAAGAGACAAGGCATCCCATTATTTCCCTCATTCTTTCTTTGCCTCTCCTCACCCTTCTCTCCCTGTTTTTTACCTGGAACTGATCAGATGCACATGTGCTCATCTCTGGTGATACAGGAGGTGTTTGTCCTATTGAAGCTATTTTTTCTGCTGCAGATATTGGTTTCAAAGGTTCCTTGGTAGGTTCTAACATACCCTGAATAAACAAACAATAAACAAGTAAATAAACAATCTAATTTTAAAAAATTACTTGCACACACAGACACATTTACAGACATTTCAAGAACTGCAGGTGCCAAAAACTAGAACACACTACTGGGCAGTACTACCCTCAACTAAGGGCTTGGGGGTAACCATGTATCTCTGGGACACTTTCACTGTACTGAGGGGCAGGAGTAGATGGAGCAGGGGAAAGTCATCCTGGGTCCTTAGGCCTAAGAAACATTTTAGAGCTAGTAACAAAAACCCAAGTGTTGAGCTGGAGCTTGCTTTCAACTTTCAGCAATGTAATTTAAGCTGGAGAAAACAGTTACTTGATAAGGTGTTGTCTTCTCCTTCCAACTGTGTGTAGACTATTCCAGAAATATCAAATGACCCGCCACAAAAGTACAACTGCATTCATTCCATTTCAACAATTGAGCAATCCAAAAGAAACAAACCAAATTATCCTTTTTCAGAATGATACCCGGAACGATAATTACTGAGATGGCAATAAATGCATTAAGAAGCATTAAGAAAATAAACTCACATTTGTAATTTTAAGCAAACATTTCAAATATAGATAGTATTATGGAAAAAGGTCTGAAATCTGATCTTGAAAAAAACTGAGGGCAAGAAGAGCTACAGAAAGCCCAAAGTTTGCACTGAGGCATGCCAACCACCTGAGAACAATGAGAAACCCCCAAATAAAAGCAGGGGATTTGCAACGACAGCATTTTAAACCATTTTCAGGAAGACAGATGCCAAGATCAGCTGTCCCACAGATGTTTCCACATCATATTAGGGGAGCTTTGAATTTACCTACCAGCTAAATAATTTCTTTTGGACAGCAGAGAAACAAAGAAAGCAATGTGGCAACAGACAGCAACAAGTCACTTTACTCCTACTATTGCTGCTATCCAGCTTATTGTGTGCAAAAGTATATGAAAATTTAGGAGACAATTAATCAGCAACAACAATCAGTTACAAAAAATAACTGCATGTGTTGCAAACATAGTCCTGCTCACAAACAGGAAGAAAACAGCAATGTCTCAGAGTTGTTTTAACTATCTGTATCAGAATACCATGTTAACATCCACAGAAGTACACAAGCTGACCTTCATGCATCAGAAAACTGTAGAAGTCACTCTATAAAATTAACCTACATAATTAAATCAGCCTAGTATAAACCAAAGAAAACTACTTTTTTACTGATCCATTTGTGGATGATTATATGAAAACATAGGTGTGTTTGTCTGTGTGTATACATATACATGCACTGTTTTTTGAGAAAAAAAGAACATTTATTCTGCTCAGACCAGTAAAAATCACAAACCTCATCTTCTCAATTTTTACTGAATACTTCTTTCACTTAAAATCAAGCATCTGCTTGCACACATAATGAAAATTATTTATTTGGTAAATCTTTTCTAGCATTTCTACTGATGCCTAAGCTGTAACTGTACTCACAAAAATACATTTCAGCACACTTGGTGTTTAATGTCATTTAACATCTTTCATTATATGATGTTGTTGGAACTATAATAAAAAATATTACTAAAAAAAGCTTACCAGTCCTGCTGCATACATGGGTACTATAACAGGCTGCTTCTTGTTGCCTGTAAAGAGCTGATAAAACAACAAAGAATTTACTTAAGACTTTCAATGTCAGTCATGGAAATATTTTTCAATGCTACATAACTTGAGTAAGGTTAGTATCACAGAATAAATATTATGTTAATTATAACACAATGGTTAAAAACTAATGCAACTTTTTATGTTAATAGGGCTTGTAAAAGGTTGCCAGGTGGTCTGTCACGAACAACCATGTTCTGTGCAACTATGCAGTTAGGGGAAGGCACTCACACAAAACACTTCCACCTGATTCTACAAATAAAGCAGCTTCCTTATTTAGAAAGGCAGTTTTACTGGCAGACTCACAATATTTCTTGTGTCAATTCCCAGGGAGCACAAAAGCTTTTTGTTGCTGTGGGAGCCACCCCACTGGTATCTCAGTCCGTAGGCATCGTGGATGTCCTGCAGCTCTGTCCACACGTCCATCAGTTCCCTGCACAACCCATCACAAATCAAGTTATCATTCAGAAAAACAGCATAGCAGCCTCGAATATTTATTCTGTTTTTTAATGCAAGTGACTTATTATACATTCCAATTACATTTATGCCCAAGCACAATACCCAGGGGAACTAAAACTGCACAGTGTTCTCAGAACAATTATAGTTCAGACTTCTTACTGGAAAATGATGTCCACAGCAGACAGGACAAGCCTACTTAGACTTCATCATCACATGAATAAATACAGTAATTTATAGCAAGTGTAAGTAACAAGACCTATTTGGTTAATTCAGAAACATAACTGAAAAGAAGATGATAGGCTGCTGAGTTGCTAAGTGAAGTACTCTTGGTGTATGCAGTCACTGAAAACAAGCATTCTGATAGCTGATTTTCACTTGATGGCTTCTCAAAATACTTGAAGCAAACACCTCATTTTAAATTACTGCCATATGTTCATTTGATATTTGTTGCACGGTGGTTTCTTACCCAGTACTTCCTAAGGTCTCCTCAGGTGTTGTCTGCTTTTCACCTGCTTCCAGCAAATGATTCAAGGAACTTATTTCTTCTTCAATTTCAGCAACAGGAATGGAAGGAAAACAGACTTCAAATATTTGTTCCAGACGACTTAGCAATGTTGTCTATACCAAAGAGAAAATATTTATGTCAAGTTTGGTAACTGCTATAAAGGTACGTCCAATATTATAGCAAGATGGAAAACAACTTATAGCTAACACAAGATTTCACTTACCACAAAATATTAACTGTCAGAGGACCACAAAACCCTTTAAACACCAAATACAGCCTACTAAGCTATTAAGAAACAGTAAGCACATTGCCCTCGGCAAAGTGAGCTCTTACAGAAGTATCCAAAGTCACTCTGTTAGAAATTAGCAGAAAATGTATGCAACAAGATTTATGCTATATAAGGATAATGTCTAAGCAATATAAACAGCATCTCTTGGAACTAATGGTTTCCAGACATTTTCATTCCAAAGCATGCACTGGGCCTTGGCAGATGGAACTAAAACAGAGAACAAAACAAAACAAAAAGTCAAACAGCCTCCTGCCCTCACAAAAAGAATAAAAATCCCCCCTTTTTTTCTGACAAGCATAGTATGCATTCTTCTTTTCAAGTTCTTCCCTTATGTTTCTCTTTTCTCTTTTGTATTTCCATAGACAGGATTTCAACTTCTTGTACCTCTGTTAACTGGTCTTGGACATCAGATGTATTAATGATACAAATTTTTTTTTCAACCCATTAAAAACAGTTAAGCATCAAGCTTTTATTATTTATTAAAATACCAATTTCAATGGTATTTTTTGCAAAGTATGCTTGTAAAAATTTAATTAAAGCCTTTTTTTAATATACTCCTTTTTGCCAGAAACACCTAAATCTCTTTTCTTGCTAAGGAAAGGAGGCACAAGCCTGGCTTTTAGTAGAACGTTTCCATCTTTCTAGTTTAGTGTTCCTCAACAACCACTTTCCCAGTGCTCTGCTGCAACACACACAGGGCAGCATCCAGCAGCTCCAGCACCTGCTTTCCTACTGGGGAAATAGAAAAGAAACAGAGTAGGTGGAAATCCCAGGAGCATCCCACAGCGTGTGCTGCTTTAGCTGTGCCAGCAGAGCCCTCCTGTGGAGATGCAGCATATTCCAGCAACAATGTTGAATTTAGACACATAAACCTAAAACCAGAGGTTTTTTGTTACAACTGAGATGATTTAAAGTTCAGAAAAGCAAGGCTGTAGGAGGAAGTTACCTATTTTAGTTAGGCCAATCAGTATGACTGGGACAAACCCTCATGCAGCAAAGTATCTGCTTCACAATTCCAAGAATTATCTGCAACACTTGTTATTTGAACTTTTAGCTGCAAATTTGCCTTGTGTCTCATCTCAACTAAGCACCTCATTGACCATGTACATCAGCAAACATAACAGAGGTAAACATGTGACCAGAATATCTGGATTCTGTATTGGAGTTGGGATGATGAGTCAGGAACCGAGTCTGTCCAGACTATTCTTTCTGTTCAGCCACTAACTGCAAAAAACAGGAAAATGAACTAGCTTAGAGCATCAGCTCTTCAGTTTTACTACCTGTGGAAGATATGCCTGAGAGAGACAGCCAGCAGGTACAGTCACTTGCAAACCATAATGTAAAAATGTGCAAAGATCTGAATTCAGAGCATACCTGACTCACCTTTTTTTTTTTTTTCTTTTTTAACTTTTCCTCTTCATTACCTGTCTGGTAAATTCTGACCATCATGAGCCATGTTCTACAATAAATAATTTTCCTTTTAATAATCTCTCAATGCTCAGTCATTCTGGCCACACTAAGTTGCAATACAGTTGCAATACTTGTAGGCTGTTTGCTGACCAGAACTAAGACACTAAACAGTATTCCAGATTCCAGCCTAATGCTTCAACACATTAAAGCATACTCTGCTTCAGTTTTAAACCTTAACTTTGCCTACAATATATCACTTCCCCTTATCTTACACTAACAGGTGATGCTTACTTCATTTCTGTAATACAGCAAGAGTACAAATCCCCAGGGAAAAGCAAGAGGCAGATGAATGGCACTGGTTCATGGAAACAGCAAGGCATCACATTTCTTGAAAAGGATCAACATTTGAGAACATGCTAGTGACTAAAAATATGCTTGTTTAGGTAATGAAAGAATTAACAGAACATCTCTAAGAACCAAGCAGAATCTCAGTCAGTGTCACATTTCAAATCTGAGTTTAAGAATTGTGCCAAAATTTCAGGAACAGTTTAACTATAGCATTCTTTACACTTCCTGTCATCTTTTCTAAATTCCCAGTGATGCTTAGCCCTTATTTCTATATGGCAAAGAATGGTTTCCATAGCAAACCAGAATAATTAATTCTGTATGTGCAAATGGACAAAGGGATGAGTGCACAAACACACATCTCTACACAGTGGTAATGGAAGCAGCTGAACTTGTTTTTCTAACTGGTAATGAAATCCTGGGGTCACAGCTTCCAGGTATTAAGAGCAACATCAAGATTTTAAATCTGGTGTAAATGTCCACCTCCTACAAACTTTAATCTATGGTTGCATAAATCAGACTGCAAAAAAATACTGTATATGACCAGAAGTAATGCCATGTCTGTCTTTCTGGAGAAAAAAAAGGCAGAAAACAAGAATTTTTATCCACTTTTCATGTCAATAAAAGTATTTGATACATTATTGTTCTCCACAGCCACTCGAGAAGAATAATTCTTGAAGGCACTTACAGAAGATGTGAAAAGGCTACAGCTGCCATTAAACATTAGCTGAGATTCTCCAAACAGTTGATAAATAAATAAATTTATGAATAAATTTAAAGCCCTATAGTTTCTGTAAATGCATAGAAGATTTTGATAGGCACTTAAGACACGTGGTAATCACCACCAGAACCAAAGTATCAAAGATACTTTTCTGAAATAAGCATAACCACACGACTAGAATTTATCTCTGTGGCAATTAAAAAGGGGCAAGATCCCTCCCTCAGAGCTGAAAGCCCAAAGTACTTGGTTTACACAATTTGTTTTTTCTTCTTCTCCACAAGGTCACAGAACCCATGAACTCCTTCAACACAGCAATTCTTCACTGACCACCCAGCACACCAAATCCTCCCCAGCTGCCCCCACATGAACCCAACAGTGCCAGGTCACTGCCCTTCCTCAGAGCTATGAAAAGAGGAGATAATAAAATCTGCCATAAAAACAACACATTTGAGCCCCACTACACAAAGAGTGGACACAAATGTTTTCACCATGTAACTGCTGGAATGCTTCTGTGGGTGAAGTTTTGGGGAACTCTGTGTGCAAGAGTGCAAAAAAAACTAGTCTTGCTTCTCTGCACCGTTCTGATCACATATAAGCTGTGGAGCAGACACAAGAACTCATCCAGCTCAACTCCCCCTCAAAGAGTGGAGTGGCATTTTGTCCCTCCACCTTCTACCCTTTCCCCTGGAGCCCCATTTTTTTAACACAACCCCCTATTTTCCCTTAGGAAATCTCTTACATCCCACAGCATCTCTGCTCTGGCAGCCTCCAGAGGTGCTTTAAGAAGGGGAGAGTCAAGGGGAGAGCATGCCTTCAGCCCTCACCCTGCTGCCAAGAAAAGAGGCCATGGAGGAAGCAACACAAACTCTGGGCTGATTGCATCTACCAAACACAAAACTGGAAAACCTAAGATTAAATAAAAGCAGTTTAATAGTTAAATTGTTGAGCATGTTTAGATATTCAAGCTTATGTGAAAAGTAATAAAAGAAAAAACATTAAAGGAGATGGAAATGAGCCTATGAAAGGTCCAAGATGCTAAACATATAAAGTGGGAAAGGAATAAAGTCCATATGGACATGACTGGCTTCTAGTTGTAACTCAGAAGCTGAATGAAAGCTCTCAAAAAATGACAGAACAAAGCTCAGGGGCCAAGAAAAGAAAATGATTAACCACTGAGATTTTATTTAACTTAAATCATGAACTCGCTGTTCTGCATAGTGCCTAGCACAACGTTTTAAGACTATGTTAATAAAATATAGTAGAGGTTAAATGAGAAGCTCTCTTTGCTGGGTTTTTTAACGACCAAACCACATTTTCCAGCAACACATTTGCCTGTGAAGAGCTAAGTCACCATTTACTCTTCTACCTTCACCATGTGTGTGCATGGGATGGGTGTATTTGGGGTTTTTGTTTGGTTAGTTTTATTGATGTTCTTAGAGTATTTCTGGGGGGTGGGTTTGGGGATTTTTAAGAGCTAAACTTCATGACCATGTAGCTAACACAAGGGAGCTGAAGAACCAATTTCACTGGATTTAACTCACCATGGAGAGCACACCAATCAACTTCCTCAAAATTTTCTGGACTCAAGCATTAAACAAAGCTAAATGGTTAACTAAAACCACACAAGCAAACAAGCAAACCCCGAAGTTATCAATTACATGAGGACAGTTTTTTCTTTGAAACAGCTTATGGACTGTTTAAACTATGAATCCATTTCCTTTTCACATAGCAACAATTTGTTTCTTTGAAGCACAGGCAGCAACTCTTCAGCTCTTCAGAAGCAATGGGAGAACAGCTGCAGGCAGAAAAACTCCTGAGTAAAGAAGACAAGCAAAGCTTATAAAGAATACTAGTTTAACTTCTCGTGCTTCAAATGTGATGGCTCGTCTCCATCCCCACTTCAAAAGCAGGTTAATATAAGGTCGTGCCATATATTTCTTAGATGTAAAAAACTGGAGATATGTGTTTTTATTTACACGGGAAGTTTATAATGAAAACACTCGTCCAAAACTGAGATCTGCAAGCCAGGAAGAGGATGCCACAAGAGCTAAAAAATCCCTTCATCAACATAAAATGAGGAATCAGATTTTTTTTTTACAGTATTTTAAAGAATTAAAGAAGACGATGTTAGTCCTAAATATCCGAAGCCCATTTTTAAAGAGTAACTGTAAAAGTTTTGAGCTCAGCTGCAAAGCAAATCTGAAAATGTAGTGGCTTAAGGAAAAAAGAAAAAAAAGGTTAAGACTTCTCTGCTGCTTTTACTGCTTGACTCTCGGAACTCGCCCCTGGTTGGGGTGAGCCCGGGATGGTGGCAAAGTCTCTCCCCCAACCTGTGTCTCCAAAGAAAGACTCAGTAGTCTTCAGTTGTCCGGTGTCAAGGTAGTTTATTGTGTGTTATCTAAAAGATTTTCTCCCTGAGCTGCTGCGGTCCGTTCAGCAGTCAGGCAAAGGCACACACTGACTCCCAGGGGGCTGGTGCCCTCTTTTATATCATACATTGCATGTTAAATGTTTATGGCTTTTCCCCAATGCCCATCACCTATACTGAATAGTGACTTTCTACTCTAAACCAATCTGTGAGTGCCAACATCACCAAGAACATGGAAGTTAGGAAGAAGAAGGAAAGAGGACAGGGCACACCCAAGTCCCTCCATCTTAGAACTTCTGACCCCCATGTACAAAACTCAGACCCCTCTGTACAAGGCCTAAAACCCCCCTGTACAGCACTCAAAAACTCTTCCTCTCACTTTGTGACTACTTCTACTATAATATCTAAACTTTTGTGATTTCTTATTCTTCCTGCAAAGTTGGTAAATTGTTCCATGGATCAGGTTCAAAGCCACAGGGGTCTGTGGCTGCATTCCAGTGTCTCAAATGCTTATGACCTGGGCCCGGAACATCCAAGAGTGTCCAAAGGACATTCTGGGTTCCGACACTTGACCTGAGAGGGAAATTCAGGCTAGAAATGTGAAGCTTTCTCTCATTCCTGCTGGAAGTTTCACCATTTATTTTCCCTCAGCTGAAGAATGCATCAAATATTGCATCTTCCATGCAGGCAAAGTACAGTTTAACAGTTATTTATTGTGACTACATAAAACTCGCTGACCATTTCAGTTTGTCACATTGTTATTACCTACTGGGGTTGTACTAACTTTTCAGTCAGACTCTGAGAGGAAGTATAGCAGATGACACTTACGTGTACAAAATGGAAAATCATTTTGTCCATAAATAGTAATGCTTAAACAACCCCCTCTCAAACTATTTTCTTTTGTAAGATTCCCCTCAGCCATTCTGTTCTGAAGAACAGCAATTATTGGCTACTTTTAATAGTCTGATTTTTACTGTTGTTAGCTACAAATACTTCAGAACTGTGCTATGGACTTAAAACCCCCAAACCTTTCCAGAAAGTTATATTTACATCAGCAGCCAATACTATTTTAATTTACCTTACTCAACTGAGGGGCTGAAGTCTTTATGGCCACAATTACTTTTTTCCAAAAGGATGCTCATTGCCCAAGACAGTGTACACTCCAAATGACAGTGATCCAGGGTTTTCTTTGTCTTGGTGCCTATTCATGGCTCAGTAACTGTGCCTCGCCCACACTGATTAATCTGAAGAGGCAGAGCCTGCAAGCACAGGCTCTCTAATAAGTGGAGAACCTTAAAGCCCACTTGAAGGACTGTTCACCTTTTCCTTCAGCCCTTTTCAGGATTTGCTAACTCTCGGGTAAATAGGTAAGATTTGGCCTTCCAACCAAGCCCTTCATTAGCTCCTATTGCTCTGGAGATGCTCATGCTCCTTGCACACAAGCAGGCACTGCCATATTCCCCACCCACACCACTACCATGGATTATTACTGCTCTTGTGCCTCACTGCTGAATCCTATATATATATATATATATATATGTATCTATTCTTAATGCAGCAGAGTAACCCCCTCAGCTGACTAATGTTCAGCATTATCTCATGGAAAAAGCTGCACTACAAGCCTTATATTCATCACAAACATAACTTGGTAGCATGCAATGAGATTTCACAGAAGGGGCTAATGCATGTGCAGGTTTGCTCAAGACTTGTTGGATCAACCAGTTCACCCACAACTATATCCTAAATCTGTTAATGAACACAAAGGCACATCTCTAATGCAAAGAGCAGCCACACTGAAAGCAAACATTAGATCTTTTCAGCTGCAGACAGAAACTAAATGGATTAAGGTAAATGTAGCATTAATACGGGGTCAGATGGTAGCCTGTGTGCACACCATGCCCTTCCTCCTCTCCCCTCTACACAGAAGTACTGAACAGAAGAGGTCGGCATGTTACAAATCCTGCACTGCAATTTGTGTGCCGGATTCAGAGAGCCTGAGACCAAAGGCAAGGAAGAAAAGACCATAATATTTTTGCCACTACATGTCACCATATAAGGTCATTTTTGTGAACGCCCCTCCTCTTAGTTTCATCCTTTATATTGTATATTTTCTAATAAAAACTTGATTAAATAGTTGAATTGAAGCAAACCCTATTTTTAATTAAAGATTATACCAAATCCACAGTCTTTAAACAGTTTGCCCATTGTACATACATCATGCAATCAAGACTGCATTCAGAAAGCACAATATTTTACTGCCATCTCCACATTCAGAATCTACAAACTAAGAAACAAAGAAAAATACACAGAGACCTTTTCAATGGAAACTTGAGCTACTGATAAATAACTTTGCTTTCATGCTGCATTCTGATGGATGAAAATTGCTGTATACATTATTTCCACATTTAAACAGCAGTGCTGCCGGCTAAGTATCCTTTCCAATTTTCTGCTTTTGCAAAGAATTCCATTAGGGTCATTCTGTTTATAAACCATTCAGGATTCTTTCATTACCACATTGCAGTGACTCTCTCAGCCTCACCATCACTGATCAAGTGTATTCAGTGTCTTGTAAACGATCCCAGCTCACCTTTAGCGTAAGCTGAGATCTCAATTTTCCCATCTATCTCAAATGTCTAACACATGCAGTATTTGTACACAGCCTGCTCCCTTTGGGTTGCTACAGCAAGTGCTTTTTAGATCTGCCAACAACACAAGGATGCAAGTGATCCCCTCCTCCCTATCCTTCTTTAGGCTGGGTAATAAAAAACTTTGTTCTCTTCCCTCTCACCAGATTTATTTGCCTGCCAGTATTTCTGCTTTTGCATCAAAGAGCTGCAGAACTAAGTTTAATACACGGCAAACAGAAGATTGGCAACAACTTTAAAATGCCGTATTTTGTGATTTGACCTCAGTGACAACCTCTTAAATGACAGCAAGGAAGCTGATCAAAATCTGAGTTTAATTTTACTAAGATTTTGCACTCAGAGTACCAGGACTGTCTTCTGGCTCGTGCTGACTCATTAATCTCTCTTTCTAACAGCAATTTAGCAAACTGTGGCTCAATGGATCATAAACAGAATTACTATTTAATCTTAAACCAGGTATTTTTTAATATAAAAAAAGTTTTAATAGATCCTTCCAAAACTTACAAAATACCTACTGTTTTAAAGAGTTAACTGGAAAAAAAAATGTAGCAATTGACATTGCAAGTCTAAGGAAACTATTGCAACAGAGAAAACATGTCCAGCTCAACTTCCTCTCCAGTTTATTTGTGTAAAACATTCTCTCAGTTGTACTTCCTCCCTGGCAGAGGAGGGAGAACATCACTTTAGATCCAAACAGTCACAAGTGACTGTAGCATAAAGAGAAAGAAGGAAAGAACTTGACGTCTTAAATTTTGCTTTAAAATCTAATCAAACTACCATATAACTTCATGGCAGAATTTAAGTAAGGAACTTCCAATTTAACTTGATTTTTATCTTTTGTAAAGGCAGGCTTGGGGAGGGAAAACTTAATTACAGAGCCTCTGAGGGTTCTGTTTTTATAAACATCTACATTCAGAAGTGTTTTCTACTGAAAACCTATCATAAAATTACAGAAAACTTTAAGTGAAAATAAATATTTGAAACCTTCCCGCTATCCCTTAATATTAGTTAACTACTAGAAAAAATGATGATTTACTAGAATCATCTCCCCACCCCATTTCTTTCTCAGATTCTGGACAGTCTTTCAAGTGGCAAGAGAAACAACTGAGATTAATTGCAATAATCTTAGTACTCTCCAATTTTATGGGTGAATAGGTAACAATAGATTTGTGCTTTCAACTTAAGAAATGGACCAACACCTTCAGGTGATAAGCAAGGTCTTGCACAGACACAAAAATCTGCCTGCAGGTTTACTCAGGAGCCTTTTTTTTGGCTTGTGAAATCTCTTTGAGGTTTGGAGTGTTAGTCACTGCACGGAACAGCAAGCAGGAAGAGTAAGGACCTGAGGCTCACAGCTTTTAACGTGACAAGAAATCAGTGCTAAGTCCCAAAAGCTCCATTCCATTTGCTGATGCTGGCAGAGCTCCAGCTGGCACAACCTTCTGAAAAGCCATTTCACCTGTCACTGGTAGGAAATGGGAAGAGGCAGGGCTGTCACCAAGCAAGGTCCTGAAAGAAAGGACTTACCTCATTTCCTTTTATTGCCAGAGAAGATACAAACCTTTCAGACACATATTACCACTAACACCCTTTACTGCTGGTGCTGCTGCACACTTCAAAAAGACAGAACATACTCTAAACTACTCACACGGAATGACGTGAATAAAAAAGAAGCTTTGAAGAAAATTCTAAACTGAAATTGTTGTTCTGAATTTTGTAATAGTATTATTAAATGGTTAACAAAAAAGTCTCTGTATGAATAGCCACGGATCTCAAAATGACTGTTAAAAAGGCTTAGGAAGTAATAAATTAGGAATTAATGAATTTTTAGCAATGAAAGCATAAAACATAGGAGAGGTGGTAAGAAATAAACCTATTTACTTCCCCCTCCTGGAAACTTCTAATTAGAAATAGCAGCAGCTTTAACAAATCACCAGTCCTCTGTTTGTGATGTTGCTATAATGTGCAGCTTCCCACAATTAATACCTAACAGAGACTTATTTTTAAAGAACTTCTAAAGAGCTAACTTCCCAGGAGTTTGAATACTTGAGACAGAATTCCACAGCTTGTGTTTTATCATGCTGTCTGCTCTAAGTGAATTAGTGAAGCTATTTACAAATCAAATAATCATTTTTAATCAGGTTTTGAAAACATTGATAGAGAATGGTGATGGAAAATTTTTGGAACCAGTAATCCCAGCTTCTGGTCGCACTACTGTTCTACAAAAAGGCAACAGAGTGCCTCCCCAAAAGGCAGTAAACAATGAAGCAAAAGGAAAAACTATCACAGGCTCTTTACATAAAGGATCACATGTAATCATCAAAACACATTCCTACAAGTTCCAGCACACCCTGCTCGTTCGTCTGTGGGAAGCAACAGTGCTGCAAAGATCTGCAATATTCAAACACAGCATAATGTTTCTTATCAGCCCGTCTCACAGAGCACATTAAATCTCTCCTAAAAGGCAAACAAGGAATATTCAAATATTTGCTGTACGCAGAAGCAGGAACCAGGAAGAACTGTATGCATAAGAGCAGAACAAGACTGAGGAAAACAAAGCAGACCCTTACCTGAACTGAAGGTGATAGCTCTTGGGATTGCTTACTGATAGTCCCTTGGGAAGATGCTAAAGCAGCACTGTCAGTCTTGCGTAACACTGGGCCACCACTCCTG
This sequence comes from Anomalospiza imberbis, assembly GCF_031753505.1. Classification (NCBI taxonomy): domain Eukaryota; kingdom Metazoa; phylum Chordata; class Aves; order Passeriformes; family Viduidae; genus Anomalospiza; species Anomalospiza imberbis. The sequence continues at coordinate 110,280,236 of NC_089683.1, forward strand.
GCAGACGCGTCTGTCCTATGTGACTGCCACGTCTCTTTTCTGTGATGAGATTCACCAGCCTGCTCATCCCCAAAGGCAGCCCAAGAACAGCTGTCTTTTTGTTCATCTTCAAAAGCATTCCAGTCTGTAGCCTGGTCACAACCTGCTGAACTGAAGTCTGCAAAGTCATCTGAGTCCTGGAAAGCAACACTCTCATCTTGAGGTTTTGGCACTGAATCGAAGTCTCCAAATTCAGTATCATCACCATTTTCTACCTCAGTAGTATGCTGGAAGTCTACCCCAGAAGTTTTACTGGTAGTATCACATTCAAAAGTGTCAGCAGCCTGATTTAGTTCAGCTTGGTCCAAACTTGCTGGCTGCTGACAAACAGTACTCGTGTCCCTGAATTCACCAAATTCCTCGTTAGGTTCACTAATATGTGCGGGCTGTTCAGAAGTTCGTTCTGAATCGAGAGCGTTTATTGAATCTTGAGCATTCCTGAAGGTGGGAGATGCACTGCTGACTGAACCAAAGTCACCAAACACATCATCATGTTTGTCACTGCAGGCTAAAACTTCAGTGCTACTGCCACCATTTTTGAGATCTTCACCACCACCCAGTTTGTCTCCTGCAGGATCACAGCTTAGGCTTTGGATCTTATCAGCCTTGATGTCTGCTGCTTTTGAAGAATCCTCAGGCCTAGTAAAATCTTTGCCATTCTCTGTGTGATGTTGTCTTCTCCTCCCACTGTGCTCTCCATTCTCTGTAGTGCATACTGAATTTCCAGTTGCTTGAGACGTACTAGAAATTGCAAATTCCAGTGCTGAGGGACCCTGTTCACAACTAATTTCTGAAATGCAAACCTCTTCTTCACTATGAGTTACTCTGTTTATTCTGTTGTTCTCCTGAATGCTCACTGAGTCTCTTTCATTAAGAACGCTGCATATTGTAGGCCCTGTTCCCTCTAAATGGATTGGGGTTTTGTTTGAGAAGGTAGCAAAATCTGCAACATCTTCACCTGAGCTAGGCATTGAGTTCAAATTTTGCTCAGTACTATGGGTGTTAACAGTTTTCAGTCCCTTTGAGTCACCAATACTGTCTAGATCTTCTGTTCCCTGAGGATTTACAGGGTCTGATGCTGCAAATCCATTTGTTAGAATCTCTAGACATGGAAGTTTCTCACCATTACAAGCATCTATTTGCTCATCCTGCCTCTCAACTGTTACACCAGTTCTAACCACACGAGAAGAAAAACCCTCTGATTTTCCAGTGTTGTCTCTTTGTTCCTCCCTTCTGTTTACATCTTCTAAAGCTGTACCTGAAGTTCTAAACTTAGATTTTTCTTTGATAGTACTAGTAGCTGACATATCAGAAAGCTCCTTAGCATGAGTAGGAAGCTCTGCAATGCAGTCTTTATCTTTACCATTTTTAACAGATGTGAAAGTTGCAATGCTAGCTACATTGTCAGAATAATCATGGAGTGGGATGAAATGATTTGTGGGTATAAACTCTTCCTTTGGATGACTGTAGTCCGCTGTATCAAAATCAGCAAAAGCTACACCAGCAGTGCTCACACCAGAAAATCCTCCAAACTCATCTTCATCATCATCATCAGCTCCATTGTCAAGTGGTGGAGGGGATGAGGAGTACATTCGAATAATGTCTGGTTCCATTGTTTGGTTCTGCTTCAACATTAATGTATTTCTGCGTGAGGGAAAAACAGAGCTATGTCAGAACTTGGCTAGCTTTTGTGTTCTTACGCATTTAATTTTTACAGTTTCATGTCTCATTTTTAAAGTCTGCATATAGGTCAATATCTGTATTAGATATCAGAAAGAAACATTCCCCAAACCCATGTGTTTTACAAGTCACAAAGAATCTACTGGGACAGTTCAAGTCTCTTCTAAAGCACTACATGATCAAATTGTCAGCAGACAGTGCTGAAATTATCATCTTGAGCTGTTGTGCAACACGCTGGCACAACTAAATTCAGTTTTAACTCATCAGTTCTCTACCTCCCATCACCAGCAGTTCACAAAGTGCTAGTGACCTGGTCCATGCTTTGCCACACTCCTTTGTGTGCTCAGGTGTGAGACAGGAGTTAAGCCACTCCATGGGCTATGCCACATGGAGCGCCATACACATAAGGGACCTTCATCACTGTCAAAGACTTCAAAGAGTGTTTCCATAAGCTCTGAAATTGTGAAGGAGTGGAGGAAGGAACTGCTCTTAGAACCACGAGCTATGACCTGCTGCCCTACTGTTTAAGTCTCTTTCTACCAGTCCATGGGGTTCAGTTTGGTTGCCCTGTTCTCTGGATTTCCTAGCCACAAGCCAACACACTGCCTCCACAGCTGCTGCCACCAGCTTGCTTCCATCTTAAGAACCAGCTGAGAAATGCCATCATGATGCCACCAGTAAAGCCTAGAACCAAACACACTTCATCAAAACTTATTCTCAAAAAGAGAGCTGAGCACAATTATTCATAAAATATTTAACCACAAATCACTAAACCACAGGGGGAAAAGAAAAAAGAAGAAAGTATTCCTATGGCCTAGATAGAAACAGATTAAAGACTTTCTGTCTTAACATTGCAAACCATTACAGGAACAAGCCAGGTATGGAGGGAAAATTTTCTTTCCTAAAGAATGATCTTGACTTTTTCAATGCTGTGTGCAATTAATGAAACAATAACTACTAGTACAGTTGTACTAGTAATTGTACGCATCACTGAACTAGTTCATACCTTAAAACCCTTCAAAGAAGAGCTCACACCAAGCTCTCTCCATTTCAAGCAACACTTCACATGAATGAACTGTAATAACACTAAGCCTCACCTACAGAAAAAGAGTGGAAACAACCTATAGATATTTGTAAATATTTGAACTTCTAACCACCAGAATAAGCGCAGACTTTACAACACTAGTTAGGCAACACAGATAAAATGCGGTCCTTATATCCCAGTGCCTTTAGTAAACAACTTTGTAAAAACACCTTAAGAGCAGCACACAAAGGGTAAAAAAGCCACAAATGAAGCTCTGCAGTTCTTCTCAAGCACAACACACCAAGCACTTGATATCTGCCAGGCAACCTTGAGGTGACTAACATAATTAAAATTTCTTTTTGAAAGGGTAGTTTGCAGTTACAAAAGTACATCATGCTTATCAGATGAAACCGTGAAGTAATTTGTAACATAACATGCAAACTGAAGAGAACTGCAAAGGAATTTTGTTTAGAATAAAGCCTAAGTTGTCAACAAGCTCCCACATAGGCTTACTCAGCACCAGCTGCTTAACAAGGTATTTGAGAGCAGAGCTTCACTTGCTCTAAACTTCTGAACTTTCTCATTAAAAGAAAAATTTATCTGTGTGGTTCATCAAAAAACCATGTGTTTTAAGTCTTTTCAGATTTATATGCTTGCATAGGGGGGTTTTCATCTCAGTCATCTGAAATATCACATTCAGGTCTGTACTACAGACCTGCTGTAGTAACTACACCAACTTACATTAGTGGATCTCATTTTGGGAAGACATGCCAAGAAAAATTCATATACTACCCATCATAACAACTCTACCCATTTTTTGGTTGACCATTTACTGTTATGACTATTTTAACCTCAGCCAAAAATAAATCACAATAGCGTTGAGAACATCCTTGGAGGCAAGGATGATCTAAAATAATCCAAATACGCAGTTTCACAAAACAAACTGAATAATGTGAGAGGAGCAAGCATCACAATCACAGGGAGTTTACCCACAAGGCTCCTTTTCTTTCCAGTTAACATAAAAAACGGGGAGACAAGGAACAAGAACAATAGGGATAAGCACAGGACAAAGATAACTGCATGGGAGCTGAAACAAACAGCCAAAACCCAACTGGACATGTAGGAAGATGCCTGACCATTTAAAAATTTTCTCTCCTGCGACTTCTAACATAGAGCAGAAGAAACTTCCTTCAATTTTTCATTTCAAAGCACTTTTAGAACATCACAGGGATCATTTACAAAGCAGCAGTCAGGCAGCACAATGCTCCAGCTACACTTCAGTAACAGTTGCCAAAACAGGATTTGCAAGGAACATTAACTGTACATTTAAAAATTTGATCACAAGTTTGATAGTCTACTATGTGTTTAATCAGTTTAACCCACAAGAACCCACTGCATAACCAACTGTATGGGCTTCTGTATAATTATTTTTTAAATGTCAGGTATTTCCAGTTATGCTACTGCTGCATTTTAAAAGCCAAACACTGAGAACTCCACAATGTATGAATCTGCATTATAAATGAGTGTAAGGTTACAACTGACACAATTTAATTGTTGTTGACAGATCTCAAACTGTAGGAAAAGAACAAAAGTCATAATAGTATTCCCCCTCCTCTTGACTAATCAGTGATAAATTTTTAAACTGGGCATAATTCCAATTCTCCTCACAATATAAAGCAGCATAGGTATTTTATAGTCTTAATCTAGTTTTCTTCAGAAAGAAATTCAACATGGTCCTCTTTCATGACTTCCAAAAGTGTTCTATCTGCCAGCTAGAAACCAAATTAGTTATTGTCCATTGAAACCTGTGGTGAAAACCCACAAGTCTGACAGAACAACTACATTGTTCCTTATTTCATTTAGTTAATCCCTGCTTTGTCTGGCATTTCACATACAGCTGGAACCGTGGCTTCATCTTCTGTAGTCCTTTTACCCAACTCAGACATATCTTTGGTCAAGACATTCTGCTACATTATTTTGTAAAGCTGGTATTTCAAGTGATGTTTACAATGTGATTTAACACGAAGTAGAGTTTGTACAAGTTATATGACCAATAATATGGATTATTTATCACCTTATTTTTGAGCCAATTGGTGACTAAATTTGTAAGTCAAGTATAACGCTACCATGCTCTGTTCACTTATAGATTCTTTAAACGTGTATTTCTTAAAAGAAACCACCAATTTTTCAGTACACTAAATAATAAGGACTGTGATTTGAAGGAAATTATAACAGTCTTGTGTAACAGAGCATAATTTGCCTAACTCCTGTGCTTTGTAATATGCAACAACCCAGGTTTCTGGCATCAGACCTTACACCTCGAGGTGAGGAATTTGACACAGTTAAAGTGTTCATGTTTAGTGGATTGCTTTAGTCACAAACACAGATTTATGTTGACAAATGCCAGTAACTTCTGCAGATCTCAACAGTTTAAGATTAGACTGAAGACAGATTTCTATCAATTGTTCATGGCATGCAGTTGTACCATTTTCTAGGAAAAAAAAAAAAGAATTGTATTCCCTCTCAGATGTAATTTTCTGCATTTCTTTTACATGTTTGCTTGTTGGGTTTTTATTAACTGGAAATGCTAGTTCTTACTTCCATGTGTTTCTTTATATTCACATTCTAACATTCACTATCAAGGAGTTTCTCAAAAAGTTTCAGTACCACAAACAGGAGACCATTGTGGAAGTCATACTATAAATGCAATTCACCAATACACTCACAAGTACATATTGACATTGTACTCTAAAGAAGAAAAATGCTGATTAATTAATTAAGATTCGAGGTTCAAATCTTTTTTCTCAAGTCACATGCATTTATTTAAGAATGCAATTCAAGTTAATTTGAAACATTAAAAGAAGTGAGAAAACAGAAAATGCTAGAAAAATTTTGATAGGCAAGTAACTGGAGAGAGAAAATGCATATCCTTCTTTTCTGATCACTAACTAGGTTTTCAAAACATTTACAACAAAACCAGGCTATTAGTGGTTTGCAGTAAATAGGGAACAATATGTGCTTTCCTCACACACAGATCACATCCTTGCTCACTACCTTTTTGTAGAGTAAGAGCCTAACAAAGACTAGGCAGCATAAACAACAATGCAATTACACTACACAAAAGCAGGTATAAACAGTTCCTTCTCTGTGAATCTTCTAAGGCAAAACCTGAAACGGCATGTTTGGCTCTTACATAAGACCTCAAAAATCAGGAGGTCACAAAGAGTATCTCTAAAGAAATACCTGAGGCATGTAAATTCAAAAGAAACCCCTTGTAGAGCAGAATGTTTCCTTTAATTTGAGAGGAAGCAATGAATAACCTCTCAGCTGCGGGTTATTCTGAAGAAAAGCTGAGTTAAGCAAAGCACCTCCTTAAAGCACACAGGAAACACAATAATCAGAAATGGCACAATCAAGATCTCCATGACAGAAATTACAACGTTACTGAAATACTCTACAGTAAAAGCCTTGCAATGACAAGGAGATGGATTCAAGTCATTAGCTGCTAGCATCTGATCTTTCCAAGAACATTTAACTCTTACTGCAAGGGAATTCCTCTAGCAAATGCCAAAAATACCACAGTAAGGACCAGATTTAGACTTCTTATTACAGCACAGTGTTGGCTTCCAGTAGGAAAAGCTGTCCTCTTCCATTATCTCTTTGCCTTTTCTTTGGCTTATGAACCATGGAAACCAGATTCCCAGTCTTTCTTCACCTGAGAACCTATTTCTAGAATGGCAGCTGTAAATGAGGAGAGCCTGCCTGTTAGAACAGCATTTCTGCATCCCAAATTCACTCTAGAGAGAGAGTGTCTGACCAGGCTGAAGTCAATATGTTCTCAAATTGGTTTAATAAGCTTACTTTTATTTTTGGAAATAGTTACCAGCAACCAAAATACAGCAAGAAAATGTTTACTTCATAAAGCCTCCAAGAAATCAATGTTTTCGATTTTGAACTTAATGCTGTTACAGCCAGGAGGTCCATTACCCAAAACAGGAGTTTCAGAGCACCTTTTCTTGGACGTGTATGAGTTGAGGAAAACAATGTTCTCCAGTTCCAGTAAGGCAAACACATCTAAGCCTTATTTCTCACAACCAAACATTTGGAATTAATCAATTCTATTGTACATTACTGTGGTTTCAAACACTGAATTTGCTGGACACTTTCTATTACAAAGTGTTGTATGTATAATGAAGATTAAAGTAACAGAACTCAGGACAGCTTTACCAAGAATCTGGCACTAACCTCAGGCAGCTCATTTATCCTGTTCTCCTGAGCTCCTCAGGCTGGCATTAAACACCAGGCACCCCTAGACAATCCAGCCCATTCAATATTCAAACCTCTTTGACAATGCTGCTCTTCCTCTCACCACTGACAATGCAGGAATACCAAGTTAGGTGGCACAAATGTCAAATTTAAACAGATCTTGGGTATAAGCATTTTCATTTTAAATGTTGTTAAACTATATAAAGAAGCAAACATGTATTTTCAGTATTTGTGCTGCTTCACTTCTCCCTGTTTCATTTTGGCTTAGCTGTGGAATCAGAGGAGCTGTTGGAAAATATGAATCTAAATGTTCTGTTGGTTCATTAAACTCCTTTTTTAACCAAGAATAGCATTACTCCCCAAACCTAAAAGACAAGGTTATCCTCAAAGTTACTATAAGCAAAAAAAAGTTTCAACTCAAAGTCTACTGATGTGCTTTAACAGCTGCAGATCAAGATGCTGCCTGTACATAAATCTATAAACAGAAAGTGGGGAAAACATTGTAAGAACAAGCACATCTTAAATTCATATGGGCAAACACAGCTGGCTGGGACAGTCAGGTTACAATCTGGCTCTGTGGAATGCAGTATTTGTGTCCAACATACAGCACACAGCCACACAACACGTAAAGACACACGTCGTAACTAACACATAACTCAGATGTTTTCATTCTTAGGATTTCTTAAATTCCTTTTAAAACAGTGCTCAACTCAGCGAGAAATCTATTTCTGGATGTTACCCTCAAGCATACTAGCTGGGAATGTGTTCTAAATTAGGATAAAAAGGTGTTAGATTATAAAGTATTAGAACTAGATTACCTAGGGTCAAGTGTTCTCAGAGACTTCCTCACAGAGCAGTATGATCTCCATCACACAGAAACCCTCCAAACTTCACCCAGGCTGCAGCACAGAGCAGATCAGAACTGCCCAGGGCTGCACTCTGCTGTGACAGCTTCTCTCACAGCCAGGCAGAGGAAATACAGGTGCACAACGAAAACAACCATGGGTCTTCTTCCCAATACTGCAAATGTACTTACTGCTTGTTTTTCAGTGAGCAGGCTTACTTATTCACCATTTATCCCACCTACAGACATTAACTCATATTAAAAACACAATACAGGAGGGACACCTAATACTCCAAAGAATAAAATCTATGTTCCATCTCTTATCAATAGACAAATGAACTTGAGGTTTCCCGTTTCCTTCACCCTACTTCCAAACATTCTAAAGTGAAGAGAGGATTTGCCCTTCCCTGTGGTTCTCCCAGCACAGGACTCTTTGATTTGAAAAACCCAAATTATTTGCTTTACAGCAGATTTCTTAGATCACCTTGCAAGTGGCACCAATACAGAAATATTCCTTGCAATTGAAAACTTTAATTGCCAAAGACATTAGCCGGAAAGAAAGTCTACTGAAAATGAGTCTGTCAGTTTTCAAACAAGGCATATTTCAAGGCTTTTTTCCTGTGTGTGTGTGCCATAGCAGCAGCTTACTCAGTGTGTTTTTTTTGCACAAAGGAGAAAATCTAACAGACAAAATTTCTAACACCTAGGAATGAGTAGGATCTAAGGCACTTCTCTGACTATCCAGAAAAATTATGAGTATTTTGAATCCCCGTGAAAGGGTTAGCATGTCATTGCGCTGAAATGTTCACAAAGAAGCAGTTTAAGTTGTCAAACAGCACAATAGCACAGAGAGGAATGAACATTCTGTCGAGGTAGATAATGGTATCTGCAAGAAAATTATGCTGCTGAGTGTAGTGAAAACAACTCGATCGAGCATCAGTTTCTTTACTGCTGGATTTCCAACTGATACCACCACAGATCTGCAAGGACAGCTCGATGAATATTTCAAGAGGAAAAGGCAGAGTTGACTGAGGTCCATCTAGGCTGCTCTATTATTTCCACTGTGAAAGACAAGTCTTTTCAAAGTATTGAAAGGTTCAGGCTATTACTTTGGGTAATTAAGGTGTTAAGAGGCTTGTGTTAGCTTAGTGAGCTACTGGAGTTTTTAAGTAGAAATGCAGAGATCACACAGAGCCCTCGTCACCAGCAATATGTAACACAAATATGATTCACTGTGTGAACTCCAGATTTTATAGTCTTTTAAATCCTTTACTAAACAAAACCATGATCTGAACAGAAACAAAGTACATTAAAAAAAACAAAACAAAACAATTGAGGTCGAGATCCTTCAACTGCTTACTTATAAACAAATTAAGGAAATAAAAACAAGAGGTCATACTTTCACATGACCTTAAAAGGTCACACAATGTGTACTTTATGCAACTATTAATGCAGAATGAAAACACCAGAGCTCTATTAGCTTTTCTACATATTTTTATGTCTCATTCTCACATTCACACTATTTTTTCTCACTGACATGACTGTTTAAAATAAACAAAACAAGCCCTCAGTAGTCACAGGTACTCCAACTCTTCCCCAGGCTCTCACAATTAATGTTACACTCCTCCAGGTATAACTCCAACTTCAGGAGGAGAAACTGCTACCTGTGCCTTGCATGTGCAAACCTCTGCCTGTGCTGACAACACAACAGACCATTTTTATTTTTAAAGTAGGCTAATTGCCTTTCCAAGTCTCGTTCATATGCTCAGAGAATAAAACAAGGAGGAAATACTTTTAATTTTGTTCAATCTCCAAGGACCAATCCAGCTAAAAAGCAGCATCCATCAAACGCACTTTACCATGGGCTCAACAGCTGAAAAATGAGTTCTAATGAAGCACGTTGGGCTCTAAACCATGCATGGAAACAAAACTTGTAAAACCAACCCAGCGCAGCTCCTGTCAACAGTGTTTCTCTCTGTCACTCCAGTCATTTATGAACAGATGTTTGCTTAAGGAGCATTAAGCTGCCGACGGTTTCCATTTCTGTGCTGAAGATGGAAGGAAGGGGCTGTCACCATTAAGAGGCCAATTTACTGACACTTTAAAGGAATCCCACTTTAATCGTTGCTTTTTAAGGCACTGTCTTCTCTAAAGGAAAAACTATATTTTGGTTCATCCAGCAGACACTTTTCATAGCAAACTGAACTGTCAGGACCTAACAACATTTAAGCAATTTCGCCCCATTTTAGAATGACATTACCTCCTTCACAAAAAGAAAAATACCACGCTTAAATTACCGTAACCCTGTTCAGCCTGCCATGTCCAGATGCATTTAGCAACCAACCGACACGCTTTACGCCCCTCGACAGAGAAAGCTTGTCAGGAAAAGCCAACCGCACAGGACAGCTTAACTTCTTGCACCACATCCTTGAGCCCTCTCGCAGCTGCGGCGCCGCTGAACCCCAGGAAAACGCGGGCCGCGCCGCAGGACAAAGCCGAACCCCCCCGCTCCGGCTGCGGCGGGACGAGCCCGGGGAGCCGCGGGGCTTCTTCCCCCCTGCCCTGCCCCGCCCGGGCCCCGCCGCCCTCCCCCGCGGGCCAACGGGAAGGACGGCGCTGCCCCGACAGGCCCCGGCCGCCGCCGTCCCCCGGGGGCAGCGCCGAGGGGTCCCCGGCGCCCTTCCGCGGCCAGGCCCCGCGGCAGCGAGCCGCCCGCCGCCGTCTCTTACCTGCGGGCTGCGCGGGGGGCGGCGGGGCCCGGGCGGGCATGGCGGCGGGCGGGGAGGGGGAGGGAAGGAGGGAGGGAGGGAGGAAGGGGAGAGGGGCCGCGGCCGGTTATCTGCGGCCTCCCGCGGCAACCGCCATGGAGGGGAGCCCCTGTGGGCGACAGGAACCGCGTCGCTGCGGCCCGGCCCCCTCCGGCCGCCGCCTCCCGCCCGCCGCCGCCCACCGCGCTCCCGGCGCGCACCGCGCCGCCGCCGCCGCCGCCCGCGTCACGTCCGGCCCGGCCCGGCCCCGCCGTGCGCAGCCCTGCGGATAAATGGCTGAGGGGGCAGCGCAGCGCTCCTGTGGGTCCTGCCGTGCCGGCGGGACGCGGAGCCCTGGAGCGGCTTGGGGTTGGGAGGGGCCCTGAACGCCAGCTAGTTCTGAGCCCAAGGGATTGTGTGTTAAAACTGTAAAGAGTAACGTTTAAGAGAGTGGCATTTAAGTAGCGCGCAAAGCCTGCCGTTCGTCCTGGGGCCGTGCTTATCTGAGCTCCGTGCAGCGGTCGCAGCGCGGAGGAGGATTGCGTTAATAAAATAGCGAGCGAAGCGTAGCGCTGGGGCTTGGTTACAGAGTCTCGGGATGGATCCGGTTGGGAAAGACCTCTGCGGTCACCGGGCCCAGCCCCGCGGGGTCAGCCGGGCCGCGGCACCGAGTGCCGCCTCCGTCCTTCCCTGGAGCGCCTCCAGGGACCGTGACTCCGCCACCTCCCCGGGCGGCCCATTGCGAGGCTCAGTGACCTTTTCTGTGAAGAAATTCCTCCCGATGTCCAACCCAAGCCTTCTCTTGCCTAGTTAGGCCTGTGGCCTCTTGTCCTGTCGCTGGTGGCCTGGGGGGAGAGGCCGACCCCACCTGGCCACAGCCTCGTCTGGGAGCGATAAGGTCACCCCAGAGCCTGTGTTCCTCCAGAGGCTCTAGATACGCGCACACCCCATGTTTAAACACGCGGTGGTTTGGCTGAGAAAGGCTTACAACACAGAACGTTTCACGTTTCAGATAGGTTCATGGAATAAAGATACCTCAAACGCGTTTAAGGGTAATTATAATGAATCTGCTAATTTAGTCAGCAATAGAAGGTTTTGTGAAGCAGGGGGGAATTATATTGTTAATGCAACGTTTCTCTGACGTTCTGAATCCTGTTACAATAGCTGAAGATAATCGTGGATGACTATTAATGAGTCTGTGTTACTATTAATGAGGCTCTATTACTTCGCCTCCTGGTGGCTGCTCTCTTTTTTCAGCTTAGTGTCAGAAGCGCAGAGTGAAGCTTGTGCTGACCCGGCAGGACAGGAGAAGCCGGAGGGAACAGGGGACAGGGTAATTTAGCGCTCAGTGCTCTTTGACCTTCACCCAGTGTACAACAATGTGATTAACAAGATCTTCTCCCCCCCCCTCCATGCTACCCCCATGTCTGGCAGTAGCCCTTAACTTCCAGGGGCCCGAGGTGTCCCTTACTGTGTGGTACTGCTTCGTGAAGAATCATTTTCCATTCCAGATGTGTTTAATTGGTGGTCATTGGCTATGACTGTAAACCATCCTGTTGTAAATAATACAATTGGAGAAGGTAAAATAATAACCTTCTCTTTTACATCTGCCTTACCAACCATTTGAATGATACATGAAATAAACATGCTGCCTGTAAATTCTCCAGACAGCAACATAAGCCCCAGTGTTGTCCAGAAAAATCAGTTTTTTTACCAAGTGCAACAAGCCAATAATTACACACTCCAGAGAGACATTGGTTATTTTTCTTAGAGTTGCACAAGCCTGAGTCCTCTGTGGTATTCCACAAATCAAGCACACCAACTATGAACACTTTTTACTACTTATACATTCTAGCAAACAAAGGAATTAGTGTTTATTGGCTACAAGTTACACAGTTCTCTTACTAACTGGTATTCTCTCCTCTGTTTTTTAATGACTCTCTCTCTTCTCATGCTCACCAGTCCGCATGCTCAGGCTCTCTCCTGCTCTGCGGTGGGCTCTCAGCTGGTGGTTGTGATCTGTCCCTGCTGGAATTACCTTTTACCCAGGCAGAGCTGATTCAGCACAGTCGCTGAGCTGTCTTTATTGGTTTCTTCCTCATCTTGGGAGTTCTGCTCAATGTCCTCGGGGCCCATAAATTCCGCATTCTTTGTGTCCACTCTCTGTGGTACATCCTTCTCCCCATGCCTGATTAACCTCCCCCTGGGTCTGAGATCATTGAAGCAAGTCCAGCCCCAAACCTTAAGAAGGCAATTCTACCCACAAGAAATTTGTTTTTCTAACACCTGTGTGTCACTTAGAGCTTGTTAGCTGCTCGCTGTTTAAATCTCCCTTCTTGCTGATTTGGCTTGAAAGTATAAAAAGACAAAACATTAAAGAACATCCTTTCTTAAGAAAATTTTACATGTTGCACATTTTGCAACACTGGCACCCTAAAGAAAAACATAATGGTAAAGCCCTTCTTGTGCAAAAGCCCACAGTTGCAGAACAATCACGTATCTCAGAAGAAAATCCAGGAAGATAAATGGTGTCAGTAATCAGGTTCTAGATTCAAAGGAAATTTGTTAAGTAAAATTTCAGATGCTTTGAAGAAGTGACTCATATCCTAAGCTATAAAAAAAGGCAAAAAATTCCTCCAAATAGTCCTTGCCAGTCTGATGTGGTGAAAATGTCCTTCTCTTTCTTGGTGGCGTTCAGAAGTTTCCAGGACCAGAAGCGTTAATCAGTATGCAGTTGTGAGTCCACAAAATTCACTTAACTTGAATGCAAGATCAGATGAGAGGTAAGCATGTCACACAAAACAATGAAGTTAATATTCACTTAGGCATAGTGTGAATGACTGACAAGATGTGTGGGATTTCTTCAAGTCGTTCCTGCATAAGCTTTGCTGGTTGAAGGAGATTACATTTGCATGTGAAGGCAGACTGACTCTTTATAATAGCATTAGCCATATCATGTATTAGCTCTGTGGAATAGAATTCATGGGTTACAACAGTAATTTCAAGGTTATATTTTTAACATATGAAAGTTTCCTTTACAGAGTTGCTTGGATTGTAAACACTGTATCTTATTTGGAGATGATTCTAGCACGGTGTTCTATCCATTTTCAAATAAATGGTGAGGTGTTTTTAAAGCATATACTTTCAAGCCGTTTGTTTTCTTAAAGCATGGTGAAAAAAATTATAATTTTGATATATCCATCTCAACGTGAAGCCCTTCTGCACCGTGCAATAAAGGTTTTAAGTCGAGCTGGTCTGGTCTTGGTGGGTCTGAGGCTGAGCCTTGGCTTGTTGACTGCAGCAAAGTGGCTTTATCAGTCACTGCTACTGAATCCTGAACTGTCAGGAGAGGGCGCAGCCTTCCCAGAAGTCTCAGATGGAAAAGGGTACTCTGGTGTGTCAGGGTGATTCAGAAAGGTTCTCCCAAAACCCTGCGTGGTCTAGAGGCTCAGACTCTCCTCCTGGCTTGGGAATTGAGGACGGTGGGAAGAACCTGCTATGGTCTACATCCATGTCCTTCATAAAACTAGTCACTTATAATTGTCAAAAAAATGAGTATGTAGTGTTTATAGAGAAGAAATTTAGGTTTTATTTCTCATTTTGAAGGCTTCAACATGGCTCCTGAATGTAAATTTTAGTTTTATATAAGCTGTACCATATATTGTGTAGTGTGATGCAGAAAATCTTCTGAAAGATGTTGTACTGCTGGTAGTGGGTAGTGCACTTTCTTCTTTTTAATTTCAAAAATACATACAGTGCAACATGGCTCCTGCCACTGCAAACTTTTTTGGCTTCTCCACTGAGTGAGGAAGAAATTTGCTATAATCAAAGGCTAGATAAAGTCTCCAAAATTCAGGCAGTGTGCTTCCCTCTCTGCCAAGTCTGGCAATGCTGCTGATCAGAAACTAGATAGTCAGCGTCCTGAGAAATTATCATCCTTGGTTTTCCTTTCTATTTATTTATTTATTTATTTTAAATTCACAATCAAATCAGACATTTAAAGATTTTATATTATCCATAGAATTATTTTTAAATGGTCTTTTAACCTACCAAATAGTTTAATTTCATTAATGCCTTATGCTTTTTATTTCTGCTATTGGCTCCATCCTTGGCCACGTGCTCTTCAACATCTTTTTTAACACCTTGGTTGCAGGACTCAAAGGAATACCAAGTTTGCTGATGTCACTAAATTGGGATGAGCTGTTCACTCCTTCGAGGCCAGAGAGGCCCTGCAGAGAGACCTTGATGAATTAGAGAGCTGGGCAGTCACCAACCATGTGAACTTCGGCAAGGGCAAATACCAGGTTCTGCACCTGGGATGGTGCAGCCCTGGATGTACAGACTGGGGAACGAGAGGCTGGAGAGCAGTGCCATGGAAAGGGACCTGGGGATCCTGGTCCATGGCAAGTTGAACATGAGCCAGCAGTGCCTGGCAGCCAGGAGGGCCACCTGTGTCCTGGGGGGCATCAGGGACAGCATCCCCAGCCGGGCAAGGGAGGGGATTGTCCTGCTCTGCTCTGCACTGGGGCGGCCTCCCCTCGAGTGCTGGGGGCAGCTTTGGACACCACAATATAAAAAAGACATAAAGCTGTTAGAGAGTGTCCAAGGGAGGCCACAAGGAAGGTGAAAGGTCTGGAGGGGAAGCTGTGTGAGGAGTGGCTGAGGTCACTTGCTCTGTCCAGCCTGGACAAGAAGAGGCTGAGGGGAAACCTCAGTGGGGTCTTCTACATCCTCACTGGGGGCAGCACAAATCTCTGCCGGTGACTAGTGACAGGAGTTGAGGAAACAGCCTGAAGCTCAATTGGAGGAGGTTTAGGTTGGATATTAGGAAAGAGGTCTTCACCCAGAGAGGGTGAAGAGGCACAGGGTGTGATTGTTGGGATGCTATGTGCAGGACCAGAAGCTGGAACTCAATGGTCCTGAAGTGTCCCTTCCAACTCAGCATATTCTATGTTTCTAATATTCTGTGAAATCATTGCATTTCATCTTCACAGAGTGTTTTGACTTTTTCTGACATGAAACTGAATTGGCACATTTGTTCAAAATGTTTTAAATTCAGTAAAACTGCGTTTATCTTATGCCCTTATAGCTGAAATAACCCCTACAACTGCATTATCAAGCAGAAAGGTCTTTTCTGACTGAATTCACCAATCAGCCTCAAAAGCTTTATATGAAAGTTTTTTGTGGCTGTGGTTTCATAAGTTGAGCATTATGAAAGCTAGTTGAATGAATAATATGTGCTTTCTTCTGGCTTCTAAATGGGCATCAATCAATAAAAGAAAAATTCTGCAGTCACTGCTAGCTGAGTTAAACAAAGCTGCAGCTGAGCAGAGAATGAACTGTTGCTGAAGCAGCCTGTTGCTGAACCCCGCTGTCCTTTGGCATGGAAAGGTGGTAAAACAGATCAAAGAGCAGTGGATACTTGTTTCTTTGGGGTGTGGTTCGTGCCTTCAGCTCCACCCCGAGTCAGTGCGCACTGCTTGGCTCCTCCCCAGGGCAGTGCTGGGCTCTCACCTCTGTTAGAGTGAAGAAGCCAGGAGTGCCTGTCTTGGCCCCAGGGCATCGCCCAGCCGCATCAGAGACCCCTTGTGAAGAGCCCATCCGGGTCTGCAAACTTCCCCACATCTTCTTATTCACTGCTGCTCCCTTTAGCACTGACCTCCGGGCATGCAGAATGACCAGGCACTGGTTTCTCTGGTTTTGGGGATCCAGCAAAGGTGGTTTAGCTTTTCCCAGCTCCCCAAGCAAGGGTCTGTCTCCATTCTGTTCTAGTTGCAATGGCATAAAATATAAAACATTGTAACATATGTTTCAGATGCAGCACATAGGTATTCTGTTTGGTGGAGTGCAAGTTTGTTGGAACTTTCCACAAGTCGCTCTGGATATCTTTGCTGGAGTCCTAGTAAAAAAGTGAGAAGGCATTGCTATGTCAGCAGCTCATTCTCTTGTGATTACCAAGCCATTAAAAAATTCAGAATTGCCCTTAAACAGGCCTGAATGTCTTAACTACAAAGAGCCCAGTGTAGTTACAGAGAACAGAAATAACAGTTATTTTAGAGGTTTTCTACATCTGAATGTAGGTTCTTTGGGGTTTGGCTCAGGCTTATTTGGGCAAGAATGTGATTGTTGACACTCAACAGTGTTTGTGGGGAGGGTTGGGGTTTTTTTGGGGGTGGTTTCTGGGGTGGCACTTTTGTATGTGTGTGTGTTTTGTTTTGGATTGGCTCACTGGTTTGGTTTGGTCATATGTTTATTTTAAAGAGGTTCTTTCTGAGTCTTGACCACGTATGCAGCTGATTTGGAGCATCTAATGAAGATGAAGACTCACATTCTTGCCATGTAAGGGCTTACCCAGTGGATTAACCAGATCATGAATGTCTAAAGAGCCCCATTTTTCCTGCTGTGGCCTAGACCACATCCTCCAAGTGGCACAAGTTAATGACTTCAGTGTGGCAATGCTACGTGTGCACCTGGCCTCAACCTATTTGCATACATAACTCATCAGCAAGGTGTGCAAAGTGTATTTTAGTGTATGTACATATTAATGGTGACAAGGCTTGTCAGCAGAGTCCATAACCAAACCCAGGTCTGACAATACTTCCTTCTCCTAGAAGATTGTATTGAGTACCTCAGCTGTCAGCAGGAAAGCCAAGATTTCTCATGCCCACAGCAGCAAAGCTTTCCAGTGTAACTAATTGTTTTGGTTTGGCTCTTGTTGGTTTTTGTTTGGTTTTTTTCTTTTTTTTTTTTTTTTTTTTAGTGCAGGCTCTAAATGCAGAAAGCCCATAAGAAAAGAAATCAAAACTATTAATTTCATGACAGTCCCTTGCCTTTAAGAGGCATGGCTTGAGAACTTTTTACATTTAAGATGAAAAGTGCTTAAAAGTGGTCAAGACCATTATTCTGTTTTAATGGTCTCATTCATTTATTGGGCAAAGGCGAGCTGATTTCCAAAGTCATCCTCCTCCCTGGTGCAGCAGTTCCTTTCTGTGAGGCTCTTGAGCCTCCAACACCCTTGAAGATCAGCTGATAGGAAATTCCAAGGTACAAACTATTCACTCAATGTGTGTAATAAATATGTGTGTAATAGGCACTGTGAAAGCAGTCTCTTGCATACCAACCTATGCAGGGTAGTAGTATACATTCCTGTATTCTCCATTAACATCTATTTGAAGACATTTTCATTTCTAAGGCATTTTGGAGTTTGGGGATATTTCATTTGGTTGGGGTTTTTTGAGGTTTAGGATCACTGAAACTTGCCTCAACCACTGGGGTTTTTTTACATATATTTAAGAAGACCTGCAATATCCCGTTTTAATCACACAAATTCATTTCACTTCTGTTTGTCAACACAGTCATTGAAATTCAGGTGTCAGGTTCAGATGTTTTGATTAAGTTTTCCTAATAAACTAATGTTGTGTAACTGCTTATAAATAAAAATCATTTGAGGGTTTTTTTTTGCAAAGGGAATTTCTTTCATTTCTACAGTGAATGACAAAATGTCCATTAAACACAAGTGATAGCAGCATTCAGTTCCAGGTTTTAAAATGGAAATGGGAGAGGTTTTTCTGGGTTAATGACAACTTATGTCTCAAATGCAACTGCTATGCAAGGAAGGTACTTTCTTTCATAGGTATTTGTCAAAATCCTTCTCATTGTCTTTCAGACTCATATCTGATGCCTTGTTTCAGAGCCATACATTCCAATTTTATCCTCCATCATATTTTTCTGTAATAGGTTTGCTTTCTTGATCTACATTCATTGAGATGCAAAGCATCTGGGATGTAGGCACACGAGAAGGCTAGCTCTCAGAAAAAAGAGCATTGCTTCCTTGAAGGCTCTTACACGAGAAATGTGTGAGATGGCTTGTACCTGACCCTAAACTACCTGACGAGGCTGTTGTCATAAGACAGAATCAGGAGAGGAAATACCATGCTCCAAGTAGATAAAATGTGTTTGAATGCTAACAGAATGTCAGCCCCAGCTGCCAGAGTCCTGCATGCAACAACCTTTGTCTGCAGCAGCAGTCAGGATGAGACCTTCAGATGGAGGAATCTGTTGGTCTCTGTGTCATCCCATTGTTGTCTCACAAGCAGAAAGAAGAGAGAGTGAACACCTGACATTTGTACCAAGAACAGGCTGAGTGGGGGAAGGAGCAGGCAAAGAGGAGTGTGGAGAACAGGGAACTGTTTCCCTCAAACAGCAGGGTGGCAAAGACAAGCACAGACAGTGGGGCAGATAAGGAGATGAAAAATCCAACCTCCACCCCTTCTATATCCAGGATCAGTCAGAGATCTCTGGAGAGCAGCTGAACCAGCTCTGTTTCCATGAAATGAGCTAGGAAAGATGAGATTAGGTAAATCCAAGTACCTGAGCAATCTGTTTAAGGCCCCTCTTTCTAAATCATGGCTAACGGGGTTTCAGCAGTGGGAAAAGGATGCCGTCTCTGAGTCAGCTTCTGGGTCCTGGGAAGCAAATATGATCCCATCACGCTTACGTGGAGTCACTGATGTGGTCTGCAGGAGCCCTTGCCAGGATGTGTCTCCTCACCATTCTCTGCAACTCTGCACCAAACATGCAATCTAAGGGCAGCCTGTGGCACTTCAAGGGAGCAGCGAGCTGCAGGCAGCCCATCTCTAAAGTTACTGAGTCAATGGATGTGCATCAGCAGTGAATTGGGCTCACAGTTTTCTGTTTTTAACTACTGAGCTGATAAAAAGTGTTAATACACATAATAAATCAATTTATAGGGTTTGGTGCTTCTTGCAAGGAGCCTCGATTCCCAGCACAAGCTGATCACCAAGCCGATGTTCTGAGGGAGAATATTTTGTCCCAATTTCCCTGCATTTATCGAATTGTTTATAATGTAGGCCACAGGGTCTTTTCTGTCTGTTTGGTCAGATGTAGGTCAGCAGTTCAGTGGATTCAAATGAATGACTGATGGCAACCTCCAATTGGTTTGCATGGAAATGGCATTGGGCCAATTGCCCAGTTGTGGAATGTTGTAGGAGCAAAGGAGACATAATTATTTCCAAATTTGGCCACAATCCATATTATATCCATATTTATCCATATTTTGCTGCAAATGGCCTTGTCTTCTTTGGCAAGACATCCCATGGGCAGAGAACATCTCCTTAGTAACTCACTGTTCTTATACTGGGTATATACCACTTCCATTCTGGGTGGAGTTTCCAACAAGTTCTCCTCTGTGGAGAGGCCAAGACTCACGACCCTTGCTAGGCATGCAGCTCTCTCCCAGAATCAGGCCTCTGGCTCCTTGGCAGCCTGTCTGTAATGTTGCTGTTTTTGGGATCACTCACAGATCTTTGAGCAGCAATTAAATCTTGGTACAAAACCTGTTGGCAATAGCCTGGGTTTTTCGAGGAGCAAAGACTCCAGTGCATATCCTCATGTGGAGCAGGAAGGAGTTTCAAGAGCACTGCAGAGATCTCCCACCAGTCAAAATCTTGTTCCTCTTATTCAAAGAGGTGGTGGGATGTGAACCAGCTTTTGTTCAAAAACAACGTCAGCATTTTAGCAGATGACTGCCCCCAACATGTCCTCTTGTACCTTCTGGGGACATTTTGATGGAACCCAATTGCTATCAGATGGCCCTTTGCAGAATTGCTTCAGGGGTGAGTATGATGTAGACTGGACATGCTGGGGTAGCTGTCACAAACTAACCTATTCTTCTCGTGCTTCTGGCCAGCCCATCAGGGATGGTTGGTGTATCCACTTTGTGGCTGCTGAGCCATGAGTCTTTCATCTTTTTTCTGTATAAATGTCTTCAGATGCAACTTGACAGCAGGTTGCACTCAGAAGATTTTTCCACTCTGTAGTTCTACGCTATCAAGACATGCTTAAATTATCCTACAGGCCATGCCTTCAGAGAGGCCTGGGTTAGTTACACATCTCTGGTTTTGAGTGACAATTTATACACTGTCACTAGCTAGGCCACTTCTCTGGAGAGTCCCCCTTTCTCGATCTGACAGATGCAGGCAGACAGAGCTACAACCCTGATCTATATAGAAGAAAACCAGGGTGATAACCCCTACAAAACCTGACAGAGTCACTGCATGCTCGGCTTTGCCTTGGAGCTGGTTTGCTTTTACAGAGCCAGACCAGTTTCTTCTGAGTCAGGTCCTGTTATAGGCACACTATTGTGGTGCCTGTAATTCATTTTTAGAGTGGAACAGATAGGTTTCTTCCTCTTTCACAATTATTACCTTGTTATTGCTCTGCTTATAAAGCGTTCTGGTTGCATCGCACAGCTGCAAGCATGCCCCAGGGCCTGGTGCAGTTAAATGTCTGTGGTGTGTTTTGCTCTCTTGGTTGTATGGAAGGAGTCATCTCTGCATTATAAACTCTTCTCTTTAGCTTTTCAAAGCTCATTCTTGCCTATGGGAAAGCTTCATGTGTGAAAAGTGTCAGGTTCCTTGTGGGATGGGGTGGACTGTTACACACCGAGCTGCATCTTGCCATTTCTTTTTCTGCACTAGAATTGGGAAGAGGGAGCAGATAGGAGTAGGTCAGAGCTGTATTGGACCCCAGGCTAATGCTGGGCCTGGGTGAGCCTCTGCAGGGGTCTCCAAGTTTCTCTTGGAAGTCAAAAATTATGATATTGACTGAGTGAGTTTCATGAAGAACAGGAAATAATCTCTGCAGTTGTGTCAGGTAGCATGTGGGAAACATGCAGCATTTGTGTGCACTACTGAGTACCAGTTGTATTCCTGTGAATTCTTTTAGGCTGATCTAACGCCTTGATGCTGAATTCAACCATCTCACCTCCCAGGAAGCAAGCATGACCACCATAGGACTTTCACTGGGGCACAAAGATGCTCATTGTGCTTCCCATTGCACTGGTATTGCTCAGCTCAGAAAAACCATAATCACTGTTTTTAACAAGAAATAGGTTGCTAGATGAGAGGGGTCTTCCAAGGGATTGTAGGTGGTAAGCTGCTCTATTGATAGAGAGCAACAAGCTGTGTTGATATCTACCTAACACACCTATAGGCTTTGGACTTTTTGGTGCTAAAATAATTTTGAAGGTCAGGAATAACTCTGTGTGTGACTGCCTGTATGTATTTACACTTTTCTTGCAAAGGACAAAAAGAAAAGAGATGCCTCTTTTTTTGATGATTAAAATTGTTTGTCTGCATGAAGATTGTTTTCTCTGAGGCTTTGATGCATGATCTTTTACAGCTACTGGGCTGCTCCCCTGTAAGATTCTTCCAGAGGATACTGCAGAGCAGCCAGCTGCAATTAAAACAGAGAAGATGGTGTCCAAGTCCTTTGACTTCCAATTCTTTGACTTCCATTATCTTTAAATTACATCTTTAGTGCTGTCACTCTGTCAGAGTTGGATCACCCTTGCCTAGATCTTTGCCCATGTTTTAGTATAGCCCTAACCTGATTAGGAATCTGAGGGTTTTCTCTTCATTTCACTAGGGAGTATTAAAACAAATTATTCTGATATGGAGACTATAAAACAGGTTAAAAAATTTTAAAACATCAAGAAACTGATTCTCTATGCGGCAAAGACCTCACCATCCTGAACCCAAATAAATGGGAATAGCAATTAAAAATGTTTGAAGATGCAAAGTGCTGTATGTTTGAAGTCTTCAGGTTTAACAAATGTCATTGTCCCTCTGTTGAGAGTCCATCATCCTAAATCTTTGCTTAGTCTTTAGGTGGACAAAGTGGACAAAGAACTTAGAGTGGGTTAGAATACATCAGGACTTCTGAGTCTAGCTAAGACTGCCTATAAAAATAATACTGTCTTAGAAAGTAAAAAGGCTGTGTCCTGCCTCTGCTGAGCAAGGGGTTTCAATCTCATGGTTTTTTTCTGTGTGCTGGCAGGTTCACAAAATAGGATGCATTCTGACTGTAGCTAAACAAACAGCTGGAGAGTGCTGTCTCTGCAGAGCCACAGGCCTGTCCTTTTCTGTTTGTAGGCACTCTGCCCATTCCCCATCCTTTGTAAAGGCTCCGGCCTTACAGGGGGGGTGAGCACGCTCACACACAACATTGGTGTGACCTGAGACTGAGCCCAACAAGTGCTTTCTGTCCCACTCCCCCAGAGCTCCCCACTTAATCTCTGCCATAGGCAGATTCTGGCAAAGCACTCTGCAGCACCCATCAGGCTGGATCAGGCTTTGTGTAGGTAGTGATCATTCACCCATCCCTGGCATTCCACCCTTTTGGAATCAAGGGAGGGGATTGTCCAGCTCTACCCTGCAGTGGTGTGGCCTCACCTCGAGCCCTTTGTGCAATTGGGGGCACCACAATAAAAAAAAAAGGCATGAATCTGTTACAGTGTGTCCAAAGGAGGGCTATGAAGGTGATGAAGGGCCTGAAGCCATATGAGGAGTGGCTGAGGTCATTTGGTCTGTTCAGCCTGGAGGAGACTGAGGGGAGACCTCACTGGGTCTTCCACATCCTCACAAGGGGTAGAGGAGGGGCAAGCACTGATCTTTTCACTCTTGTGACCAGTGACAGGACTTGAGGAAATGGCATGAAGCGGGGTTTGGAGAGGTATAAGTTGGATACCAGGAAAGGGTTCTTCTTCCAGAGAGTGGTTGGGCACTGAACAGGCTCCCCAGGGCAGTGCTCACAGCACCAAGCCTGACGGAGTCCAGGAAGTATTTGTACAATGCTTTCAAGCACAGGATGTGACTCTTGGGGTGACCTGTCCAGGCCAGGAGCTGGACTCAATGATCCTGACATCTCCCTTCCAACTCAGCATATCTATCATCCTATGGTTCAATGAAAAAATGGTTAGCTACACACAAAACTGGCAACCCAGAGCAGCTCAGATCAGATTTGTTTGCTGCTGTAACCTCCTCAATATCTGTGGAATACCAGCATTGTTTCCTCTACATTCAAGTGTAGGAGACCACCAAGGAATGAAGGCTCAATACTGAGACATTTGTCATTTCTGGTGCTGTTTGTAAATAAACTCCTCGGCCTAGAGCTATTGCATATTTTGAATTCCAAGAAGGCAATGTTCTGTGTCTTCCTACATGTGCCAGTGCTGAACAGTTCAAAAAGGACAGTGAAAAGAAAAATTACCCTGTTCAGTCTAAGGAAAGTGATAAATCTATTCTCTTGAAGCACAGTTCTGCTTTATCTGGCTTTACTTTCAGTGGAAGGGGAGACACGCAGTGCTTTCCTATTGCCACTTGTTTCTGGCAATGCAGGTCCTGCTTCTAAGCCACCCAAAGTTCCCGTAACCAATACTTCCTTTGGATCTTGCTAATAAGAAACTGCTCTCAGCAATATGGAAAAGAATTAAGAATAAATAAAGGTCACATGTCTACAGAGCCCTTCCCACATCATTAGCATTTCTAGTTGATAGAGTGTATTGTTTCTTACTCCTGTGTATAGAAGATGCTTGCACTGCCTGTGGAATGTTGTGCAGGCACTCCTTAAGTGCCTTGGCTTCTTCAAGAGCCTTTTATTCAGATCTTTTTCCAAGCCTGGCAGGACAGGTGAACCTCTGTGGAAGCAAAACTGCAAGTGTCTTCTTTATTTTGTTAGTTATGCATAACCTTCCCCCTGCCTTCAGCACTGAAAGCTTTTGCTGATTTTTGCTTTCTTAGGGTTGCAGTTTCTTTCCTAATAGGTACTTAAGGAAACACCTGGAGTCACCTATCTCTGGTCTACTGTTTCCATATCTGGTTTATTTATTTTTTAACTTCAAACACAGGATGTGTATGTGTGTGAAAAGGAGATCAGGCATTTACATTTAGGTGTTTGGTAGGAAGTGAGTGTCTTCAAGGTTCTTTTATAATCACTGGAGCTAAGGCCTCTGGAAAACCATTCAGGACATCAAAATCATCCCTGCTAAATCATCCTCTGGAGAAGCATCTCTGTTTTCACTGCCTGTATAGGGAACCCACAGAGACCAGACTGAATTACCATAGCTGAAATAAGATGCTGCAGAAGGTGGCATAAATACCCCTGCAGTCTGAGCTACTATTCACCCACTGAAAAGCTTGAGAGGCATAAAAGGCTTCCAGTTTTCCCATTAATGTAGTCACTCTGCTCACCTAAGCAAAAAAAAAAAATTTAAAGCGCATCTTTGCAGAAAATTGAGTATTAAGCACCAGTTTTTATTGCACCAAACAGCACTTTTAAATCCTCTCCCTAGGAAGCTGTTGACACATGTTGGAGTCAGTCTACCACCTTCTCCCAAGAAATGCGTCTGTAATTGTATTTGTGTCTATGGTTACACGTTGCTGTGGAGGTGTTGGCATGCTGATCTAGACCTGCAAGCCAACCAGCACAGCCTGTGGCTTCATGGCCCTATATGGCATTTCACCTGTGAAGGTAACCAGCATCTCCCTCTGAATCTCTTTGAGGTCTAAACGAAGCAGCTTAGAAGATGGCAAATGGAGCTGCTCCGTGCCCAAGATGGGTGGCAGTCTCTGGCAGTGAAAGCTGTGACCTCCTGTTTGAAACCTGGCTCCCATCACCCCGAATGTTATGCAGGATGTTTCTTCCTGCCATGCCCTCTCCAGAACAAGGTGTTCTCAGTGGAGCAGTATGCTCTGAAAGGCCAGGTCTGCTCCCTCCCAGCACTGCAGGTAGAAGAAGATGGCTTTAACATAGAGGAAGACACAACAATTATCTGGAGGCTGGCCAGAGGCAGGTGGGAACAGGCTGAGGAGGTGGAGGTCTGTTTGGTCTGGTGACATGGCTATGTAGATTCACTACAATCCCTAAAGTCTAAAATCCCTTGTGGGGAGAGAAAGACATGCAAGGAGTCATTGGCTGCAGTCAGTTTGGGGTGGAGGGAGTTTTCTTAAGGCCAGGCATAGGAAAGCTTGAAAGCACACATTTCAGCATAATTAGAGACTTTTCTGACATGAAGATAAAACTTGATATGCAAAGTCTGTACATTTGGATTTTGTGTTGCTCACACCCCCAGATTTGGCCTTTATCTTACCTTTACATCAGGGTGTTAGGCAATTCACCACCACCTGCAATTTACTTTGACTCTGGTGACTGTTAATTCTTGCAGTGTGGATTGAAGACTTCTTTTAGAAAAGCTTCCAGTTTGTTATTTGGTCATTAATTTGAAAAGGTCTGTGTACCTTTAAAAAGGTGATAATAAACATGATGAAAGTGTAAAGAAAGTTAAGTGATACTAAGATGTTAGGTTATGGTCTTCTCTTTATTCATCCACCTATTAGAGGATGAAAAGGCATATAATGAGACAGAAGAGTGGTACATTGAAGGAAGACAGGGATTTTTTTGCATGTAGTATGTTGCCATTCCTGAACAATATCCACATGCATAAACGTAACAGGATCCTGCAAAAAGTCAGGCATTAAATAGCCTCCAACACCAATTGCAATAGCAGTGATAAAAACCTAAATTTCAAGATTATTGAATGGACTTCTGAGGTCAGCTATGCTGTAGCTGTCTGTCACAGCATTCCTTGTGCTGTCCTCCAAAACACATTCCAGTTAACACACCCAAAGCCTGGGA
The DNA here is from genome assembly GCF_031753505.1 of Anomalospiza imberbis. Lineage (NCBI taxonomy): Eukaryota > Metazoa > Chordata > Aves > Passeriformes > Viduidae > Anomalospiza > Anomalospiza imberbis. Next base: position 110,306,331 of record NC_089683.1, read on the forward strand.
ACTATTTGCTCTGCCAGTTTTATCAAATGTAATAGTCACCGTGCTCCTGTGATGGTCTGTGACCATCAGTTTATTTATATTGGATACAATAACAATCTGCTGGGATTCTGGCATTCTGACACTACCTGAGTGACTGCTGAATGCTTTAAGTGTACTTCAGTTATTTCTTCCACAAATGAAGTCATATTCTGCTCTACTTTCAGATGCTCTTAGTGGAAAGTTGGCTCTTAGTGGAAAGTTTCAGACCTCTTCTGGTCCTGTACAGGTCCTGTCTAAACCAGCACAATGGCAGTACTGTTAACCTGGCTGATATAATTCCCAGAGAGTCTGGAACAGCTTCTCTGACATGAGACATATAAATGCTTTATGAGACCTGGAAGTTGCTGACAGATGCTGCTACACTTTGGCCCTGCACAGGCAGCTCCTGCTTGCCTCTCAACCAACTTTGCCCTCCTCAGTCAACTTGGCCCTCCCAGCTGTCTGCCCACATCTGTACAGTTTTCTTCCCAGGAAAAAGCCTTGCACTTCTGCAGTCCTGGTGAGGTTTAGAGAGCCCGGGACCTCTGCACCATGCTTGGCTGTGCAACATGGGCACCCCAAACACTGCCCATTGGTAGCTGAGACCCAGGACTGAGCCCTTGAAAGATGCCTAGGGATGGCCATCAGTTCTCTGTACTGGTACAGAGATAATTTCATGTATGATGGGATCAGGTAAGACAGGAGACATATAGGCCCTCTGATCTCAAATTTCTTCATCCTAGAAAGGAAAGGGAAAAGATTCAGCTTTTCACAGCTTCCCTCAGAGGACACTCTCAGAGGTAAAACCCCTGTGCTTGCAGTTGTTGAATTTCTGAGCTGTGCATTCTCGCCCTTTCTTCCTACCCCAAACAGTGAAATGTTTGTTGGTACTGTCCAGGAATTCATCTGTTGGTATTTTAATATGCATGTGTATGATCATCCACTCGCTACAATTACACTGTGGGAATCTTGTTTCTAATAATACACCAATCTCTGCTGCTCTCCAACACAAGCATGAGGTAATGGATCATGTTCCCCAGTTGACAGTCACACACAGGAAGAAGGAAATCAATACAGCTGGCAATACAGAAAGCCTACAAAAATTATAATTACAACTAATTTCCCTTTCACTTAAAAGCATCATCTTCTAGCCTGCATTATCACAGCTTCAGCTTTACAATGTGTTAAAACAATCATGGGTTTCCCTTTGCTAGATAAAATCCTGTCATTTTGCTTGAGAGCATCTTTGGAGTAGCTCAAAGTGGTAAGGTTTATTATGGGAACCTTAAACCAGCTCCTACTCCAGCAGGTACTCTGTTGCTATCAGTGTACTTCCACCAAAACTGAGAGAGATTTTGCATCACTCAGGTTGTGATTGCTGTATTTTGTCTAGGGAAACACGTGTGCACACCATCTTCTAAATTTAAGGTGCAGCAAACTCCCTGATCTTGTTCTATCTCCTCTTCTGCATTATTTAAATGGCAGTTGAAAGCACTGTGAGTCAGTGGAGGCTGTGAAAAAAATTGACAGAATGCCATTCATTTTACTATTATAAAAAGCTGTATTTTGGAAGGATTTTGCATTACAAATAGTGCCTCTGATTCCAGAGGAGCTACTCAGTGTATAGCCTTACTCAACCTTACCATTATATATTTTGTCCAAATAATGTCTGCCTGGTGAGCAAAGGAGGGGGGGCTTGGGAGCCTGAACTTCAATGTTGTAGCCAAAAGTCACAGTGATGAGACATTGTGTGGAAATCAGTGTATTCCAAATTACAGTACTGACTGCTGAGTATGGCTGCATCTCTGTTCTTCCCTCTCCCTGCCCATAGAATAAGAGCAATAATGTTAGAAATAGCAAGGGGCATTCATTAATTGATGCTAGTTTTAGATTTTGTCAGTGTTTTGAAGTTATTTACAGTGGTTATTAAACAGGTTCTGAGGGGCAAAACTGGCAGCAGCTTTGGATTATTGTGTGAGTGCTTTATGTAGCTCACTGAACAATTGTGCTACATAAAATCCACCTTGGTTAGTGTCTGCTAGAAGACACATAAAGGTCTGAAGCCACAGAAGAGTTCCTCTGGCAGTGGGGTTTTCAGCCATGGTTCTCCCACAGGGAGAGGACTGGCCATCCCTGAGAAAAGGCAATGGAAATAGAGGGGAATGCATGTGGAAGCTGTGTTCTGCACTCACACAATAATCCAAAGCTGCTGCCAGTTTTGCCCCTCAGAACCTGTTTAATAACCACTGTAGCTCATTGTATCTTTCTTCCAAAAATGAGGTGTAAAAGGAACCCCTCTATCCTTGCTGCAGGCTTTTTACTTTTAAATTGAAATACTTTGTTTTCCCCTAGAGGTTGTAGCTGATCTGTTACTTTCCCGAGAGTGTTTTTTTGTACCTAGAACCATATTCTGTCCTTAGTTCTGGTCTGGATCTCTCTTAGGCAGCCATTTATCTTTCCCACTGAACAGAAAACTTCTTAGAGAGCAGCCAGGAAAGAATCCTCTCTGCCTCTTGGAGCATGCAGTGCTGGAGCTGCTACTGGAGCTGGTCATACATCACAACACTGTCAGCACTGGCTTTTCGCCCATCAGAGGGGTTTTTGGAGCCAGGCAAAGGCAGAGCCACTGAGCACTGTCAGAAACCTCCAGCATCTCCATCCATGCTTGGCAAGAGGCTGCTCCACAAGAACAGAGCTTTACTTCTCTGCTCCATCGAAGCAGCTCCGGTCCGTGGCTCTGCAGTTAGTATCAGATTGCTTAGTCCTGAAATCCTGCTTTTCTCTGCTGCTTAAATCTACTGTTCAGCTTCAGCGGAGCTTTTCTGATTAACCAGGCTTTTGTTCCTGCCTTTCAGAGTCACAAGGAAGCCCTGCTCTGCCAACCAGGAGTCAGCATGGCTCTGGTTTGCTGTTGCTTCTTACCCCTGAGAAAGAGAGCAGCAGGTCTCCTCCTGCCTGCTGGCAAGAGACCTGCTGAAAAGACACCTCCTTCTCGGGGTCTGTCACAGAATGACCCCTCCTGGCATCACAGCCCTGGTCTAGCAAGGCACCAGAGAGGAAACTGAAGCCTCAAAACCTCAGCAGAATAAGAAATGTGTAACTTCTGAAGAATGCTGGAGCCGACGTGATGTTTCAGAGCCAGCCTCTATTCTTAGAAAAGTGGTGAAAGTCATAATTTAAAAATAAAATCAAGTGCAGTGCTAGCAAAGAGTCATATTGGTGGTATTCCTGTGAGTAAATCCCTCAGCATGAATTGGCTTCACTTGAAGCTCAGCAACACTCCACCAAAATAAGGCCCAGCTGTGAGGTGTCTGTAGTACTGATCTGAACAGAAGTCCACATGGCTCTTGCCACATCAGGTGTCCTCTCTTGCCCCCAAAACATGCCTGTAGTTCACTTTAGTATTACAGGTCAAACCAGAGCCTCCCAAGGGCCTCTGTAGGAGTTAGCCCGTGCAAGTGGTGAAATTTAATGTATATCCCTCCAGGCACTTCTGCAGGTGCTGTGCTTCTGCTGTCTGGTGGGGACTAGGTGATGCTTTTATACCATTCACAGCCATTTCTGTTTGCATTGAGGTTATCACCAAATGCCGTGTTTTATCTCAGAATCTCCAGATGTCAACATATTCCTTCTTAGGCTTGTGTGCAGTAAGCAAAGGGCCAGCCTCTGTCTGGCTTTGAGCAGGGATGGCCACAGATTAATACTTATGGCTTAGGGCTAGGATGAACTCCCTGTGCAGCATCTGAAGCAGTCATTTTATTGGGAGAAAACCCACAGAACTAGCTGTACTCAAATCCTGTTCATCTGCTGCTTTAGTACTGTTTGAAGTTTGAGGTTTCCCTCAGAAAACCTCCCCTGTGTTTTACAGCCACAAGAGGCTGGAGAGCGTAACCCTTTACCCACTTGGGTCACGCAGAATTTTTCCAATAACTTTCACTGAGAGAAGCTGAGACCTAAAAGTTTCCTCTTGCACTCAGTCAGGCCAATGTGAACATTACTTAAAGTGATGCCAAAAAGTGAAACACTGGATGTCATAATAATGTGTCTCTGGAGCTGATCTGGTGGTTTTACTCACCCTGTAGCACTCACCCATGAATCCAGCCCCAGCAGAGTGAGATGAAACACACGTGTGAGTTCCACTGCTGTTTCACCCTGTGCAGAAGTGATCAGTGACCTGTGCCTCTGGCTCTGAGTTGTGCCTGTTAACTCCCGAGGCTTACACTGCCCAGTGATCTCACCAGGAGTCCTGCAAGAGTCAGCAAGCCGTTTTTCCCTCTAATGATGTTATTTGATTGTTCTGCATGGGGCATTTAAACTGTAAAGCAGTTTTGCACAAGCTGCTACCAAAGCTGCACATCTCATTCTAAAGTTCCACACTACAGTCTAACAAGGGGAAGAGTCAGAAAAACAGTCAGGAGATAAAAAAGCCAGAACATTGGCTGAGCATTGATAGTTCAGATAAAAGACAGAGCAACCTAGTGAAGATTTCAGGTTTTATTGTTATTAAAAGTTCGTTATGAAACCAGCACAACACATAAAAATAGATCTGTGGTGAATGATACATATTACTGTTATTGCCCGGGCGTTTTGTGCACACTCTCACTTTTTAAAATCAGAAGCTAATGAATGCAAGACATTTCACCAGCAAACTGTGAAACCAGTGTTCCTGCAGCAGAGAGAGGCTGTGCTTCCTGTTGACTCTATCCAACGTATAATACAGTCAGAAATAGTCCTCTATTCACACTTAAAAATAAACTCAGTTTTAGAGTATGCCCCAGCTGAAAATAACTGGAGAGTGAGAGCTAGAAAGAACTCTTTTCTTAGGGACCTATTTCCATGAAAGTCAAAGGGATTTTTGACATGGATTTTAACAGCAGAAGGACATAGCTATTTGTTGACAGACAGATGGAGAGGCCTAGCAACAGAAGCTAGGGAGGACCTGTGGCAAATAGGAGTTTATTAATTTTGATCTTTCACATGCTGCTGAATCTCCTTGTTGTAGTAATTGTCTATGTTCATTGCAGCAGTGATTGCTGGGAGGAGCTGGGAGGGTGTATCAAAGCCAGAGAGGGCGTCTGCAGCTCATTTTTTTTCTCCCTGTTTGGGTTGGCTTTGGTTCTAACCCTGCACACCATTCATTGCAAAGTGACTTTCACCTATGTGCTTTCTGATCCATGTGAGAAATCCAGAACAATACCACGATTACAAAACCCCTCACCAGGTCACTTGCTGTTCCTACACTGGTGTAAGCTTTTCTTCCTTACTTCTGTGCTTATCACAGCAGGCATCTGAGGCTGCCTTCAGCCCCTGACTCTTGTTCCTGACATTGTCACATCAACTCCAGGGGTGCTGGGAGGTTGCTGACTGGCTCAGCAGAATTGTTGTTCTGCATTTTTCTGCATGGAAAGGTCTCTGTGCAGCCTCAGTGCAGAAAACAGTGTTGGAGTTCTCTGGGGGGGAGCATTTCCTGTGGATAGGAGGCCAAATGAGCCCCACATCAGATATCCTGCTTGAATATCTGTGGGGGAAAAAATACCTTAGTGGTGTGGCTACTCCTACATTCTCCTGTTATTTATTTGGGAGCTTCTTTTACATCAGGCGAGTAGGAACATGAAGCAGTCCACGCTGTCCAAGCTTGTAAGCAATGTTGGTTTTTTGCCACAAGTCCTGGTAGGGAGTTGCAGAAGGTGGCAGCTAAAAATGTGGGGGAAAGCCCATCCCTGGGAAGCTGCCCTGCATCTCCATAGCCTGTGCCCTTGTCTGGCCCTGGAGTGCCCACTAATGCCCTCTGAAGTCCTGTTCTCTTAGGACTACAGCACATCATGCTACCAAGCTGATGAGCACTGTGGCCACTCTGGCCTTGTTTCCTCCACAGTGAACAGCTCCAAAGCTGAAGATACAAATCTCAGTGCTGTTCCCTGCGTGGGAAATCTCTGGGCTTCAGTCTCAGCCTCACAGCAGGAGAGTGACAAGGGTGGAAAGCTGTCACAGCAGAATGTGATTAAGGCTCTCCCTTTGTTTTTCAGGCTGTTTGAGAAAAACAGCCCTTGAGAAAGATGCTAGGCATCAAGCACGTGTCACATTCAACCGGTTCAGCAATATTACGCCTGTTTCTGCTCAAACTAGCCGGGGAGGGGAGGGAGAATATAATATGTTAGTGCAAGTTCTCATAGACAACATATGAATATTTAGTACAAAATGTTCTTTCAAGGTGGGGCAAACATTTCTAATTGTGACACAAAAAGAAGGTATTTTGTAACAGTTTTAACAAGTTGCCTGTGAAAAAGCGTTTGTGTGAAATATGTTTAGACAGACTACCTCACATGACACTGAAATATTTCTGAGCAGGCAATAACCTAGTTTTGTTTTTTTTTTTTTTTCTTTAAATCAAACCAGCTTTATCACAACCAATCCCAAACATAATTAAATAATTTGGTTGTGATTTTTTTTGGTTAGTTACATTTTTTTCTTTTTCCTCTTTGGAAAAATAAAGCTATGCTAAGTTGAGTGTTTCCACTCCACATGGGTTTTACCCATTCAAGACTTCTTTCATTGCAGAATCAACTTCCTCATTCAGAGGAAACCACAGACATACTCAGCTAATAAATTTTAGCTTAATATTTCAAAGGCTGGTTCATTCACTCCTGAAGTCCTGAAGAATTGCAGCTTCCAAGAGGCTCACACACTACTTCTCTCTACTGAAAAGCATTTTATAAACCTGGCCTAATTTGGAAACAGTCTTTATTTCATGTCTATTAGGGCTTACATCCAAAACTAAGATATGAATAATCACCAGATTGTGGAGAATGAAAAATTCAGGTATAAATTTTGCAGTGCAGTCTCCCATTTGAAACATTTGGATTTGACCCAAAGTCCAACTAAGTAGAAACAATTAAGGCCGCAGTTTTCTCTGACTTACACTGCATGTGCAAGTGTTCTGCAGTTGTGTTTTAACGTGATCGGCCAGTGTAAGTCAAGCACGAGTGGAACAGCCCTTGGTTACACAGACATCCTTTTTTTGCCTGCCATCTCCTGGTTGTGCCAAGAGCAAAAGAAAAATAGAGGCTTCCAATCAGGTGATAGACTGATAGATGTGTAAGCTTTCTTTATCTGTGACTTTCTGTCCTTTCTTGAGTTCTCAGCCAAGCCATAACCCATCAGAAGATGATTCACAGCCATTCTTGCCTTGAAGCTTGGCTCAGAAACCACAACAGGGCAGGTGGTGGAGTTATGCAAAGGCAAAACCAGAATCAGGGTTAAAAGAGCATTTTCCCCAGAGAGCAAACTCCTGGAGCAGGAACAAATGGGAGTGCCCAGCACAGCGGGTGGGAACAGGAGCAAGGCAGGAACACCGGGCCCTGGCTCCCGCCAGAGATGCCCCTGACACTGCACTGAGCTCACCTTGGCATCCCTGGTGTAGGCACTGTGCTGCGCCAGGCCCCCGCGGAGGAGAGAACGCGTGGGGGCTGTGAAAACCCAAGGCAGCCAAAATGCTTTTTCCAGGATACAGTAAAGGCATGGAGAGGGAATCTCTGCTGGTGGGCTGTCAGGGAGATTCCCTTTGGGTTTGTGCTACTGCAGGGTCATGGTGCTATGTACACTTCCCACTGGCCCTGCATCAGCCAACCTGGTTTTGGATGTCCAGCTGGAGAAAGCACTAGGCACAGAGGGTGCTAAATTTCTCTCCAAATAGAATTCATCCCCTGCCTGTATCAGCTTTGGAACCATAGGGAATTTCCAAGCTGGAGAAAAATCCAAAATACCTCATGTAGAAGAAGCACCTTTCCCTTGGATTTTTATTATAATAATTTTTAAGAATATATTTTGTACCGAAACACTGTCAGCATTCTTTATACAATGGAAAATGACACAGTCATTATGTATCATGTAAAAGAGTAAAAACAGAGCAAGACAGGAATATTTCAGTTCAATCTGGAGTACAAACAGAATCTGACACACCAGATAAAAAGTTAATCTGGAAAACAACAGATTCTCTTTTATTTTGGAAGTAGGAAGAAAAGTCAGGGAACGTCAAATTTTAAGGCTAAAAATTAAAATTTTAACTTGTATTTTACAGGTGGTAGCCTGATTCTTAATTCATCTGCAGCAGCAGCAACAACCCCCCCTTCTTTACAAACAGATTTGCACTTGCAAGAAATAAGAATCAGGCTTCTATGCTTGGAGGACTCTGATTGACCTCAACAGGCTTTGGACTAGAGCCACAGTTGGAATTTCAGCTTGCAAGTCTAAGGCTTCTTAACTGTAGGCCAAATTAGCACAAAATGAGGCTCTGCATTGGCATTCTACCCTTAAACTTCGGATATTCCAGTTCTGGTTGCTTTAAACCACACTTTTATTGCAGGTTTAACATAGTTCCGTTTGTGAGATACTTTTTTTTGTTTTTTCTTAAATACTGTGCTACAGAGGATGTTTTTGTAGTCTGTTTTTTAGTCCCTATATTATGTGTTCTCAGAATTGCCTAAATGTATGTTTATATCATGATTACATCTACTCAGAAAGACCCACTAAAGTCCACTGTGAGCAGCCAAGGAAAAAAGTGTATTTAGTCCTAAAGAAGTCAAGAAAAGTGGCTGTGTTCATTTATAGTGTAGCGCAATGACTGTGTTTATACAGCTATACCTACTATTTAAAAAGCTACTTGAAAAGTTATTATTCATGTGCCGTAGCTGATTTTCAAGCATTAATAACTTGGCTGTCTAGACAAGTTTTAATTGTCATATCAAAGGCCAAATATGTTCTCAAACAAGTGTAAAGAATCTCCCATCTCCCTTGGAAAGAGGCTGGTTCTCTTTCTGAATGAAAAGATTGCCAAATTTAACTTTTTCTCAGGTTATGAAAGCACAGTAAAACCCATAGATTTGCTGTTTAAGTTTTTTAAATGGATCGACTTCAACTCAAACCCATCCTGTGCAGCAAAGTTAGTAAGCCCTGAAAAACAGATTCTAGTGAATATGCAGAATTCCCCCCCACCAACCACCATGCCCACGTTTTCCCAGGGCCTAGAGGGCTCCATTAAAATGTAACTAAATGTGCGATAGGAAACACGGTTTTTCAAGAACGATATGTAAAGTTTACCCGAAGAACCTAAGACATTTTGTACATTCAAAATGTTTACACTTTGCTGTTCTTAATCTTAAGATTGTTCATTTTTACTAATAATACATACAATGAGTATAAATAAATAAACTACAGATAAGTTTTAAAAATTGTATTAACAATACGTTGTGCAAAAACTCATAACAATCTACATTCTATGCAAATACCCTGACTAAAATACACAGGCTGTGTCCACACACCCTCAGTCAGTTTTTGCACAGTCCTTGGGCCAAACCAGCAGCTGAGGGCAATCAGCAAAATTCCATTACGAGTTATGGAAGTAATGCTGATTTACACCAGCAGAAGGGCAGGCCCCAAGGTTTGTGCAAAAATGCCATAGAAATCAGTGGGAATTGTGCTTGACTAAGGACTAGACAGTTTGATTGTACCCCATTAAAGTGAGTGGGAGTTTTGCCATTGATTTCCATGGAACCAGGCTCAGGCCCTGGGTAAGGACATCAGCACATGGCCCTATGTTGTGCTACACTACTCCACTTCAGTGCAGAAACAATATTTGCAAAAGAAAAACTTGTTTTTGTCGTCACTACTGTTCAGTAACCGGTTTTAGCGCTGCTTTTCAGAGATTGCCTTTTCTGTGAGATTTGAAACGGGACTGCAAGTCTTTCTGAATCCATTCCAATTTGATTATCCAGCACAGGTGGGCTATTTTGATCCAAGAAAAACAGCTCAATGTCTATAAACCAACAGTGCTCTTCGTTAGGATAAAACACAGCCCGGTTCATCGGCACAGGCGTGAAGAACTGCATGCGGAAAAGGAACAGGGCAGCCTTCCTACCATAGCTGTGTCCAGAGCCGGCTGTCACTGCTCCCAACGGACGATGGCACCTGAGCTGGTTTGGAATCTGCAGTCCTAACAAGCTCAGCCCAGTTTTGTAAGCTGAAGATCTCCATTTATCTTTATTGTGTCAATTGCTGACAGTGTTTCAATACGGTGGTAAAAATCAAAGAGCTGATGTCCATCCACAAATATTCTAAAACGGGGATGCTCGCAAAGTATCTCAACCTGCAAAAGATAAAATGTTGAAGCTTGCTGTTCACAGTGTAACTGGGAAATTGTTTCACAGCACACAGAGCACTTCAAAGAGCGTTGGTGCAGCTGCACATTGTGCTACTTATGTGCCACACAAGAGACAAAGGTGAGACCAGTTTGCCCCCTTGATACCAGTTACACTACGATGGATCTGCTCTTACCGCACAAGGACATTAATCCAGTCTCAAATCTCACGTTGTCCTAGCAGTAAGCACACTGCAACCCAGTCCACTGGCTACCGGGAGGTTTTATGTCTTGGAATAATGCCAGAAACAGACTCAAACTGCTAATCACAGCAGGAGGAAATTTAACCTCCAACCCAAACCTTGCATTCCTTGTGCGGCGGTTTCAGTTTGAACCGGGCAGAAAAGACTGCAAAGTTGTTGGTTTTGGTGGTGGTTTCTTGGTTTTTTTTTTCTTTTCCTGCATAAGGAGGCAGCTCCCTCTGCAATGCTTTCCACACTACTTTTAATTTACTGGAAGGGAGTAAACACAGAAAGGGGATATAAGTTTGTTCTCCCCTCCCACACATACACAGCTGCTGCAGAACTAAAACCCCTTCACTCCTGTGGCTGCAGACAGTCTCTGTCAGACTAGACTCCATCCTGGGGCTGCAGTGAAGGAAATGCAGTGCAGGATTGCTGGGAATTCAGCTAGACAGTTCTCAGGAGGCACAAACAGGAGCAGGGAAGGACACAGTTCATCCCTCTTCCTGAGAGACCTGCAGAAATGCTCTGGAAAAGCAACAAACCTGGAGCTGAACAAGCTTGGACACGTTGGGAGATTCCTGATGTTTGGGGTTGCTTGAGAGGGTGTCCTGTTGTTAAGCTTTGCTGGAACTGCCCCAGCAGGAAGCTGGGACATGAGGGCACAAAACATGCACTTATAGAGGCTCTTGGAGACCTCCAGGTCTAGACACACTAAGGAGAAAATCTTCAGGGAAGCCACATGTAAATCCTGGGTCATTTCCAGAAGCTGGAAGTCCAGAGTGAAGTGCTGCTACCAGACACTTGACTCTGCTGCTATTACAGTGTATAAAAATGGGAACAGGGCCCGTGACAACCTGACTGTGCCAAAGCCCAAGCGACTTAGAGCACGTTGCACCAGGAGAAGTGGCAGCAGGCAGTCCAGGAGAGCTGGAACTCCTGGATCTCTGGTAGTGCACCAGGTACCAAGGAAGCAGCTGTGCTGCCATGGAGCTCCTGTGTCACTGCAGCACAGCCTGCCTGAGGCCTTGTTATGTAAAAGATATGGTTAACACTGCTCACAGTCCGCTTTTCACATCACCCGCGGCCACGCCATGGCGCTAATTGGACTGGATCACAAGTAATTGGTAAGAACACTTAATAGTCTTAATTTATTCACTGAGATGGAGACCATCAAAGGTACAAAGTCAATTGGGAGCCTCAATTCCGTTTGGGCATTTGGGCAAAAAGGAGGAAAAAAAGGCAAAATAACTCCCCTTCTACAGTCTCCCATGCTAGATGTGCAATACTGCTGTCCTGTAACATCATCTCTCATTAGTGGGACATGCACAAAACTTGCTCTGGGTAATTTGTCTGGCTTGTCTGAGGGCCCAGTCACCACCCAGTGCAGAAGGCAGTGAAACCCTTTCAGATGGAGCAGGACTCAGCCTCCAAGCCTTTTCAAGTGCATTTCCCACACCACCAAAGGGTGTTGCCAGTTCTGATGGGAGGGTGAGTTTGTAGAAGCAAGTAGAGCGCAACCAATTTGCAGCAAAACCAGTCATATAAACACCCTCTTAACACCAAGCATCTGGGGAGATGGTGAGCTTTTGGGGTTGGGGGAGATTATCTTGGGGGCAAGAGGGATTAAGAGAGTTTGGCAGCTGGTCATAGCACTGGCATTTAGCAGAGGGGCCAGTGAGGTTTTGTAAGAGGGACGGGGAGGAGGAGGGGTTTTCTGGGTCAGCTGCATGGAAAAGGCATGCAGCCTTTTTTTCCTCAATGTAGTGAGCGGGAAGCAGCCCTCTGCAGCCGCATACTTTGTTAGTGCTGATTTGCAAAGACATCTTCACATAACCATAAACACTACAGATGGGACTCTGCTTCTAGGTCAACCCAGTCCATCCACAGCACCACAGCACTTCCATGTACACTGTTTTCAAGGGACTACAGATTTAAACTTGATGGAAGGTTTAATCCCAGGGTTCAGAAAAGAATACCACTATTGCTTAGCTGTTTAATCTGCTAACACGAAGAGCTACGGTCAACCTTAACGTAACATCCCTGGGGACAAAGGATGAACGTGATCCTTATTAGCTGCACTAAATTGCAAACAGTATGTCCATTAAAAAAACCATCAATATATACAGCAGCCCCACTGAATATTAACATTCTCCAGTAATAACTTGTAATGCTCTAATAACATAGAGGTACCTCTTAATTTATGGTTATAAAACTAAGCTCAGGAAGTTGCACTTCATCACACAGTATTACAACCTTGTCATAGCGCCCAGGTGAGGTGTTCACAGCCCCATCTGAACTGCCTGCAGCTGCACGTAGCAGCGGGATCTCCATGCAACTCGATGGATACAAACAAACCAGCAACTGGTGTCTCCACTGGAGCAGTGCCGGCTGCACTGTGATTTCATGAAAGGCACGTCAGGTTCTGCTGCAACTCGTATCAAATGACACTTTATCAGACATGGTGTAAGCCACTGCCATCCTGGTACTCACCCTAAAAGGCTGGTCCGGTATAAATGGAAAGTAAGGAATAGACGACTGCTCTTCCCCCCATTCTCCGGCTACACAAGAGTTTCTGACAAACTGTCTCTCTGTAAACACAGCTTTCAGTTCTATGGCTACATCCGCAGGAGGATCTTCTGACTCCCCACAAGTCAGACTGATGCCAAAGCTGCAACACAAACAGAACAGCTCTCATTCAGCCAGAAAAAAGCAAATAAGCCCCAAATGCCGCTAGTCTTATTTCTCAGCTTATTAAAGCCATACAGTGGCACAGGCTGGAAGACAGCTCAGCTCGTTCAGAGCTCTCTGAAAGCTCAACAGGGACAACAACATGGTTATGGAATACATATCTGTGTGTGTGTGTGTGCAAGGTGTTGGGCATATTTCTGTACATATATGCAGATATATATGCTTGATATGCTTTTTCACTCCCAAGTGAAAACGGAATCCCTTGAAGAAATGCCCCCTCTATGGGTCAAAGGAGAAATCAGCATGCTATATTTAAAATGATAAAAATAATCCTCTCCAGAAAGGAGGGATCCGTGCGGATGTGTGTGTGTGTGTACGTGCGGGTGGCCGCCCCACTTCGCCCCCTCCCCGGGCCCGGCGCCCCCGGCACGGGCAGTCCTGTCCAGGTGTTACCTCTCGGGGTTGAGGTCCACTATGCCCATAACTAAGATCTTCTTTCCCGGCCTCATTCCTCCTTTGATGTGCCCACAGAAGGGGACGATCTGGAAAGGACAGGGGGAAGGTGGTGAGGGTCAGCTCGGCATCAGCGGCGGCCGCCCTTGTGCAGCCGGAGCTGAGCGGGGGCGGGGGACAGTAAAGGCGTTGACAAAATAAAATACACCACCACCCCCACCAAAAAAAAAAAAAACCCAAAGAAAGGTGATTTACCAGGCGAGGGAAGTACACATCAGCCTGCACCGGAGATCCCAGCGAGTTGTTTAAATGCCCGTCCTCTATTTTCTGCAGGTGAAAAGGAGAGCGCTGAGGCAGGGCCAGGCGGAGCCCCCCAGCCCGCCCCGCTCCGCAGGTGCCCTGCCCGGCCCCCCAGGCCCGTCCCGGTGCCCGTCCCGGTGCCCGTCCCGGTGCCCACAGCCGCACTCACCAGCGCGTCCCGCTCGGCCACGGTCCCCGCCATCTTGTGGAAGCGGTGGCGGCGGCGCTGGGGACAGGGCGGGGGAAAGGGAGGGATGGAGGGAGGGATGGAGGGAGGGAGGGGGGTCTGTGGCAGCCCCGGCGGCGGAGGGGTAGCGGCGAAGCCGGAGCGGAGCCGGTGCAGAAGTAAGGAAGGCGAGGAGGAGGAGGAAGAGGAGGAAGAGGAGGAGGAGGAGGAGGAGGGGAGGTGGCCGGCTGGCACTGCCTCGCCCGGCGGGGAGCCCAGCCCTTGGCCCGAGGGGGAGCCGGGCAGGGCGGGGCGGGGGCTGCTGCCGCTTGCTCCGCTCCGCAGCCCCGCGGCGGGGCCGTCCCTCGGCGAGCGGGGAGAGCGCGGCTCCGCTGGGCTGGAGGGACGGCGGCGGGCCCGGGCCTCTCACCTGGCGCCTGCAGGTGATGGGTGCCTGGGGAGGGCCCGCAGCAGCCCCGCGCCCGTCATGTCAGGGATCACCTTTATGTCCGGGCTTGGACGCCTCGGGCGAAGAGAACGTGCCGAGCCGGGCGTCCTGTGTGACTCCCTTCCTGCAGAGGTGGGGACACTGCTCGGCCCCTCCGAAATGAACCTCCCCCTCTCTCCCCTCCGTGCCCCGCGGCGAGGACCCTCAGGGGGCTGCGACCCCGAGCGGGGTCGGTGGGCAGAGCTCCGAGCGTGAGGGGAGTCTCCCGGCCGAGCGCGGCCGCAGCTGCCCCGGGCCCGCCGTGCCTGCAGCCTCCGGCGAGGTGCGGTAATTGCACAAGCCGGCCCGTGCCCGTGAGCTCCCACTGACATGCCGTGGCCGTAGTTATGCAACGCGGCGGTGTCTGCGGGTGTCCCGCTCTGCGGGAGCACGGCGACCTCCGCCCGCGGCCACCGGCCCTGCTCGTGCCGCGCCACGAATCCCTCGCCTGTAGCACAGCGGGGGTGACTCGACCCGCCGAACGTGCTGGCATGGTCCCTTTGATGGGTTCAAGGTCTCGGGAATTGAGGAAGGCTTTCTTGCCGCTTCTTCCACTGGGATTTGGTGGCATGAGCATCCCTTTAGGAACGTGACGCAGCAACTGGATTTGGCCTGTGCTCTGCAGGAGCTCACACAGGGGCCTTGGCTTTTCGTGCCTCTTGCTTACACACTGGGCTGGGCTGGTGAATGTCCCCGTCCTTCCTCTTCCGAGGCACTGTGAGGATTAATTACATTGAGTAAAGTGGAGTGGGGGAAGCAAAGCCACTGCAATATTTAGGGTTTCAATATGATGGTGTCCGTTGGGAAACACCTGCAATCAGGAGGTGATGCCATTTGAGAAATCAAGAGGTACTGAGTGTAAGAACAGATTGTGCAAGTGTTTAGACGCCTGGCTATTTTTTCAGTAGTGCCCACTAATTTGGGCATGTTTTCCTCTCTGGATGCCCAGTTGGAGATGGCTCATAGAAGCTCATGTTTGGAAGTCACGTACTGAAGTCATGGCTTCTTCAGGGTGTACCAGCACAGCTGGGCACAGAGGCAGCGAGCATCCCTGTGGCCCAGGTCTCAGCACGGGAAAACCACTGGGCTGTTTTCTTCTTGCCAAAACACTGGATGTCTCATCACCACATGGGAAAGTATCTTGCTGGAGACTGAATTTGTAAATAGTGCAGTAACCTGAACCCATCACACATCAGAAACAGCTGGCTTTACAGTGGTCAGGTGAGTGCATTCACGAGTTTACCACAAAGTGGAACTGGAATTAGCTTGATGTATTTCACCTCCTGTATGCTGCTCACCTCACCATGATGATGATGCCAACTGCATTTTTTTTTCTGTTGGCCTAAGAGAGAACAGAAATCATCCTAAGCTTTTTTACATTTAGTTGCATGGTGTTACACGTGGTCAAAAGAGCTCTTTTCAGAACCCTTTTTCTTCTCTGCTGTACAGAGAGACACTTTGTTGGATAAAATTAAATTCATTGGACATAAAATCAGGCCAGCCAGTTGTTTGTGCCAAAGCACTATGTTTTATGAAGGGAGAGGCCATCATTATGTATCTATTTAGTAGCTGGTTTTAAATGAACTTTTTCATTTCAAAATAATTAAATAACAAGACTTGTCCATTTGGCTAGCTGTTTTGCCTTGTGCTTGTCTTTTTGGCAGGTTTCCCCAAAACTAGCACAAATGCAGCATTTATTTTGTTGGCCATGGATTGACTGGAATAACCCGCACTATGAAATTTTGATGGAAAAGGACATTCGTAAGTTTTTAAAGCTCTGGTGGCCTGTGCCTGTCTGTTTCTGTGCCGTGTTATCCTCTTAGCTTGTAACAGTCCAGGAGGATGCTGAAATCCTCTATACCATGAACAGTGGGAGGCAGCCAGAGAGGAGCTCTGCCTCGGTGTGCTGCTGTCCTGCCTGCTTGATGGTCACTTCTGTAGGGAGGTGTTCTCCAGCAGAAGATTACCTGCATTGCCCGGCAGTCCATGGAGCAGGATTCCATGTCTGGGCAGCACCATGCCTCTCACCCATGGAGGGGCTTCCTTGGGACCCAGCTTCCCAGGAGATTCCCCTCTGCAAAGAGCTGCAGGGTGAGTGCTGCACCTAAGCTCCTCTACTTGTTCTTCTGAAAAAGGAGAGGTCTGAGCCAAATCCGTTCCCTCACCCATGTAGTGCTTGTTAAATCGTGTACAAAATAGCCCCCATTCAGTATTTTTAACAGCTTTCTTGGCAGGGAAGCTCTTGAGTTATCCTACTTGAGGGCCTGAGCTTGCAGACCCTGTGGTAGTAGCTGGAGCAACATGATAAAATATTTGTGCACCACTGAAATGGTGCTGAAGTACAAGCTACCAAACTTGTTTTGTTGACCAAGTGCAAAAAACCTTGAGGACAGGTATTGTCTTCCATTTCTGGGTTTGTACAGCCTTTTGTTCAGTGGAAGCCTGGGACTCTTGAAATGCAGAGAATCAAATAAAGATTAAAAAGAAGTGGCATGGCGTGAACACCATTTGGGAGCAGTTAATTACATGCCCAGCCCAGCCACCAAAGCTATTGCTGAGAACTGGCAAACCCAGAACTTCATCTTAATCCCAGCACCTCGTATCTTGCAGCCACTCCCTCTGATGATTTAAAAAGGTGTATCTAATTCTTAGCTGGCCTTCACTGGCAAGGAATGCAGCACGATTGCAAATTTGGTGTGGTATAATTACCCTGCCTTTCTTGCCCCATTACCACTGACATTACTCTCCTCATGCCTGGGTTTATAGGCTGACTTGTAGAACCTCTCTGGTTTGTTTTGCTTTTTTAATGACAATGTTGAGAGGATGGGAGGTGTTTGCTGGTTTCATGGAAGCTTCCTTTGGTTTCTGGGTGGCAAGGCACCCCACTCCTGGTTTTTGTAAGACTCGGAAAAAGCTGAGTAATACAATAAAGGAGAATGTCTGGGAATAAATGTGATTCAGTGGTTGGAGCCAAGTGGTTGGAGCCAAGTGTTTAACAGTTAAAGGAAATGCTCCTTTTCAGGATTACACCTGAATGGCAGTGCTGATAAACAATTATTTGGTATTGCACAGTGGGTTTGTTTGGTTTTTTTTTTTTACCTTTGTAGCTTTGCCAGTGCAAATCCTCTGTTAGAAGGTTTTTTTCAAGCATAAATTTACCCTGGCCAGGGTGTCCAAGGCAGGACATGGGAGAGGCTGGTACTGACAGTTACAGGGGTTTGGAAGGGGCAGGGGACTGGAGAGCAGAGCAGGAGATGTTCATGCCCTCTTGCAGCGTGGCTTCAAAGCGTTCCGACAGGTTCCTCTGGCACTGTGCACCGAGGCGAAACCGCGGGGTGCTGTGTTCTGGTGGAGATGTCCCTGGGCCTGCCCTCCCATGCTCACCCGTGGGAAAGACAAGTGACAGTTATCAGTAGGGACAAGTATCAGTTATCAGCGTGGAGGGAGTGTTCAGCAGCCTGCGTACTTTCACAGCCTTGTGCTGTCACATCCCCGTGGAGGGAGGAGGAAACCCAGGACGAGGAGCAGCACCCCTCTCTTGACGTTTATTTCATGTGGCTTCACTGCTTCTTGTTGCCCCTGAACTATTGCGGTCAAGGGTTTTGCCCTTAGGGTTTGAGCTCTGGCTGCGTGTGAACCCCCAGGAGAAGTTGGTTTTCTGGGGCTCCCAGTAACAGATGGTGTAAACTGGTGTTTAAGGAGGTGGTCCTGGTGGCTGAGTTGGTTGGTCGCACACAGAACTGCTGCACATCTGGTATCAGAAATATCTGGTAGTCTTGAAGACTGTTTACTGAAGTTGGCCCCAGGATCTGAGGGCATGTACATAAATGCGTGTCAGATACAGTGGAAGCCACCTCCAGCTCACTGCTTGCCCCTCCTTATATCAAACAGGGCACCAAACTGCACCCACAGCTCCCTCTGTCCCCTGGACCAGCTGTGGGTGCCGGGTGGGAGGAATGAGCTGGCTGGGGAAGAAGAGCAGGGAGGTCACCATGAAGACACAACATTTGTTACCTGCTTCTTTCCCACTGGCTCCTGTATTGCCAATTTCAGGTCAGTCATGGTTCCCATATTAAGAGGCAGGCAGGAGAGGTTCTCAACTGTGCCCGTGCCACACAGAGGGCAGAGGAGGGAGCCAGAGCTTGGACAGCACCTCTGTTCTGCCACTGTGCCCTTCCCCACGAGTGCAAAGACCCATCTCTGCTCTCCTTCTGGGGTCAGCAGGGCCTGAGGCTGTTTCTGCAGCAGAAAGAGCTGTAGGTGGACACACTATTGGGGTAAGCTGGGGGATGCTCCAGGCACAGCTGGGTAGGGGAATACAGCTCCCCAGCTGGGGAGAGGTGTCCCTGTGGCTGCAGCAGGAGTTGCCTGACAAGAGAAAAGAGATGGCTTGGAGCTCAGCTCACTCCATGTCCATTCCTGCTGCACAGGACACCACAAGGAGCCAAGAGAGCCAAGAGAGCCTGGGTGACCCACCTGGAGCTGAGCTGCCTCCATGCCATTGAGAGTCTCTCTGCTCTGGGCTCAGTCACTGAGTGCTGATGCTCCAGCCAAGCAGTAGAGGCATCACTGCACACCTTCTCCTACTCCTCTCTTTCCCAGTGTAGTCCAGCCAGTGCTGGGAGCCTGGAGAAACTGCTGGAGGTCAGCAGAGATGACAGTGGGAAACTTTCAGCTGCCTCTGGCTATGCTGTGGTACAGGGATGTGCAGCCAGTGGAGTAAGCTTGTGTGGGAGGGAGGGAAGGGGAGTCCCAGGGTGCCAGTCAGGGAGATGGAGAGGTCTGGGGAGCCACCAGCAGCACTGGTATGTGCTCCCTGGCAGTACCGGGAGAAAACCTGTCATGCAGGACAGGGAGCCTGGGAGCACAGGGAGTCCCGGCTCTGCCGTGCTCAGTCTGCTGGTGCCAGGTGACAACTCACCAGTGGCTCTTTCTGCTGAGGGGCTGCTCTCCCAAAGAGAGCAAAATCCTGCCTCCTTCTGCCTTCTGGTTTTCTCAGAGTTCCATGACTCTGTTGCTGCAGATGTGGATTCGTGTTCATCAGCTGAAGCGCTGTGACTCCTGGCCCCCCCAGCTGATGTCCACAATAAAATGGTCTTTTCTCTCTTCTGAATGTGTTGCCACAGGATTTTCTGGAGTGGGGAGCTGTTGTTTGGGGATGAATCCTGAAGGAGGATTGAGTTTGGGATCATTCCTTGTCCCAGCATCCTTCCTAACAGTTGGTCTGAGTTGAGGTGCTTTAGGAGACAAACCAAAGCAGAGTATCCCACCCAAGTGTAGAGGGTAAGGGACCTGTGGAGGTCTTCTGGTCCAACACCAGCCCCAGTAGTATTCCCTAGAGCAGGATGGCCAGGACCATGTCCTGGTGAGTTTAGGGGATCTCCTTAGAGCAGGGCCACGTGGTCAGAGTGGGGGCGGGACATGGACAGGGCATTGTGCCAGGAAGGGCTGTTACGGATTAGAGAGCCTGGGTGTTAGAAACCTAATCAATTAAGTGGTGAATGAGTGAAATGACATGTTAGATTCCTATGTTTAAAGGGGATTGAGCCTTTATTTGCCAGGGTTTTCTGTTTGCTTTCATTAGGAATTTAAAATATAGTTGAATTTATGAAGTACCTTGTACTACGAAGATGAGGTACCCAAACACAGCATGACACTGCTCAGTCCAGAAGAGGCTTCCTGTAGCTTTTCATTGTCTGCAGGAAAGGGTGGGGGCTGTTCACTATTTTGAAAACCTCTGCAGGGAATATTCTTCACCTGTAATTTAAAAAAAACTGCCTTAATATTCTTGCTTTTAAAGTACTTTCTGCAAATGAAATGTGGAACATGGGAATCTCATCTTTATGTTTTAATTGGTGGCCCCAGCAGTCCTAGTTATATGCAGAGCAAATTCTGCACTCAATCATATGTGGGCAGTGCAGTCCCTGCTGGATTTCCTGGACACCACTGGTTTGTCCAAAGTGGTTTGCTGGTTTTGGTGCATTAGGAGCAGAGCCAGCATCTGACTGAGTCCCAAACATCTGCAAGTACAGTTTGAAACTCACAACTTCTCTTCATCATCCAACAGTGCCTTCAGAAGACCCCATTCAGTCAGCACATCTGCCCAGGCTGGGAACAAGGCCATTCCTGTGAGGAAAAGGAGAGCTGGGACCTGCACTGAGTGGCTGATCCACAGGTTTCCTGGCCCGTGCACATGGGTTTCAGGTGCTGCATTCCCACCCAGCACTTGTTGCAGTCTGAACTCCTCTTCCCGTCTGGGTCATGTGAGGTACCCTCCATGAGCAGCACTTTGCTCTTACAGGCATCCTGCTGTGCATTGCAGCAGCTCAGAGCTAAATAATTTATCTAGGAAGAATGTTTTCTACGTGACTTAGAAAATGGAGGAGAAGAGGAATATTGCAACAGTAAACTGCGGGGTGGACAAATACATTCTGCCTCTCAGTTTCTCAGCATTGCACTTTGCCACTTTTGTTTCAAAATTGCTTTCTCTCCCATAATTATCTTCAAAAGAGAAAGCTGATCCAAAATGTTTCCCTATATATATATATGTACACATATACATATTTTAGGGTGGTTCATTGATTTCCATTTTTAATAATGAAAGTGAATAAACAAAAGAAAAAAGCCCCACAGCAATATATTACCTAGTATATTTAAAATAGAGAGAATGCTCATATGTGCCGCAGCACACTTCATCTGTGGACATCAAAGTGTCTCATAGAGGTCGTAATCCTCATTTCAAAGATGAGGAAACAGAGGTGCTGAGAGAGAAAGTGGCTTAGCAGGTCAGTGACAAAGCAGGGCAAGAGTCCCCTGAGCCTGTCCTGCAAGCAGGGGTGAGAGAGCAGAGGAGAACAAACGTGTCCTCACCTAATCAGGACAGCTGAGTCCCAAGTGCAGTGAAAGCACAGTGACACTGCAGGGAGAGCACCAAATCATGCCACAAGCCATAGAGCCAGCAAAGCCTGGTTTCTTCCAGTTTTGTGTCTAGTCCAGTAGTTCAGGGTTGTCTGCTGTTGGCCTTTGATGTCACAATAATGGGGTTCCACTTGTCTTTCTCTCACCAAGGGTACTGGGGGAGTCTGGCTTCTCAGCTTTGTTGTCTGTTTTCCCAAAACTTTGGGGTACTTGAGAATTTTTGAGCCTTCCTGTTGTCTGTGATCACTGAGGCAGTGGAGTCACAAAGAACTCATCCTTGCATGTACACATAGGCATGTTTGTTTCGGCATTGCAGGTGGGGGTTGCCTTATCCTATGGAACTACTCAGTCAGTCAGCACTTTAATGCTGCAGATCTGTGGCTTTTAACATTTTAAATTTAACATTTTCTACTCTGTAACAGAGTTCTGGAGCTGGATAAAGGGTGGCACAGTAAGGATGTTCACAATGTTGGTTCAGTAACCACTTATGGGAGAATGTTTCCCAAGGGGAGAGACAAAATTGGACTTTCAGCTCTGTAGCTTCAACTTCTTTGAGACCTGAGAGGCTCACAGCACAGTAAGACTCATTCATGTTATTAATTTGATGAATAACTTGAGTGAGAAGGCTTCTTTATGCCTGCAGCCGTGCCCCCTTGGATCATGGCCCTCTTACATCTTGTTACCCAGAGAAGGAGAGGTTCAACGGGAATTTTGATGGGGAGATCTAACACAGCAAGTTGTAAGCTGTCTTGATTTGTAAACTCTGCAAGTACTCTGGGTGGGCTGTTCAGCTTCCTTGATGGTAAATTGAAACCTGCTGATAAGAGGTTGGTTTTCCTAACTTTAACAGACCTGTTAAAGGTAGGCCATGGGTGCCACAGGTCTGCTGGCCAAAGACTGAAGGCACATGCTCTAAAGAACCCCCCATGTATTTTAGAAATGCTTCTAATGGCTCAGAAGAGAGCATCATGCTCTGTGAGGACTAGATGACAGCTGCTGCATGAGTGGCGTGAGTTTCATGGTGTGATATGGCCATAAGTTAATTGAAGATCTTGGAGTGTTCTACATAAAGGGATTTGTCTTTGAAACATAGACACAATTTGGGAGATTGTCCCACTCTACTCATATTGTAGGACGCACCAAAATCAATGGGAGTTTTCAAGTGAAAGCAGGTTCACTAACCAGAATTTTTCCTCCCTCCAGGTGCTGTGAGTGACACTTCCAGTGTGTGCTGCAGTGGGTGGGATCCCTGAGTCTCTGGTTACTCCTGGCAGGATGGTTTATCTGGAGGGTAAGGCTCTCGCCCATTAGCTTCTAGTTCACTGGCTGCCTGCTGGATGTTTTACATCCCCAGGTGCTTTAGTAATCTTCTTCCCTTAATACCAAGACTTTTTGCTGATTATCAATATGTTCCTTGGACTAGTGAGGCTTTACTGGCTGTTGTTCAAAAACAATTATTTCGACAACATACACAAATGGTGGTCAGGGAGGGATACTTGAAGATCCCTCCCTTCACCTTACCAGAAGAATATTCTTTTTACTGGCCTAGGTGGTCTCTAAGTGTCCAGCTCTTCTGTGTCATGAACCCAACATTCCTCATTGGTTGCCCAGTGGTCTGATGCCAAGACGAGCCAAGACATCTTTCCTTCCCTCCAGCCAGTGTGGGTGCTTTGACAGGATGTGCTGGATTGATCTCAGGCTGAAGGTGACATTTCTGTGTCTGCCTTGCCTTTGGTGGGTGTCACAGTGCCCTTGGCTGATGCACCGAATCTGGGCATGACAACATGAGAGATAAAGCAAGGAACAATCCTCCTTTGTTCCTATGTACCAGTGGGATTCAGAATCTACCTGGAGGAGGCAGGAGGTGCATTTTTTTAGTGTTTTGTGTAGGCCACTTTAGGTGTTAATTGCAATTACCCAGCAATCATGGTACCTCATATTGAAGGTGTAGGTGAGTAGCTGGGGTTTGGGCATTTCCCTGCTGGATTCAAGCACACAGAGGGAGGTGGAGGAGTTTCTGTCACCACACCTAAACCCTTTGTCAGTCTTGGGCCAGAGCTCCCAGGGTGATTAATTGTTAATGATGGAGGAGCTGCACTGTTTGTCCACAGAATAAATAAAGCATATTTTCCAGCTGTTTCCTCCTCCAAGTCTCTCCCTGCTCCTTCCAACTTCCCCACATCACTCCCTTTTTCAAGTCTCCCCATCTTTTCTGTGACTTTCTTCTGTTGTTTCAGCTTTGGTGGGCAGTTCCCAGGATGACAGAGGGCTTTCCAAGGGCAACCTGAATGTCCCAAATGTCCCCATACAACCCGCTTCCCAAAATCATCTGTGTCAAAAAGTGATGGTTTTGCCTTTTTGCAACGATCACATTTAATTATTAATTAAATATTGAGGTCAGCAGCCACTCCTATCCCTAAAGAAGCACTATGCCTTTTAAACAAGTGGAGCTGGAGGGCAAGGGCATTCAATGATCAAACCATCTGCAGAAGAATTGACCTTTCCATTTGTCCTTCAAAGCCAAGGTTGCCGTATTTTCCCAGAACCCGTGACCTATATAGCAAGTTGGTGTCCTATTAGGGTGACTGGTCCTAAGGTGCCCATGTTTGCTGCCACCTGTTTCAGAAACTGCCATGCTTTCAGCGTCCTTATGGAAAACAATTGTGTCATTCCATCAGGTCTTTCCAAAAGCAGGAATGCAGCATGATGGGACACACCAAAACCCATTCTGAAAGTAGTGCACCAGTTAAATGGACAGACCCTGAGGACACTCTGAATCAATATGTAATAACAGTGGTGCTGTATGAAGCTTCCATTCCATCAGAGCAGCTCTGTGACATTGATTTGTGCCAGAGAATAACTAGGAAGCTTTTCTCTCTGTAAATCCACTTCCTAACCTGGCAGACTTTTACAGCATGGAAGTGTCTGTGTGATATTAGTTCTAGTTTCCTCCATGTGTTCTGACAGGGATATGTATCTAGTCCTCTTTGCTGAGAGTGCATCTCCTTTAGAATTTTTTTTCCCAGAAGAGTTTTTTTTACTTGGAAAAAAAAGTTAATTTTAATAACAGTTTTATTATCTTGGAGTCTTTTCTTAGCAAAGGTACATATGTTTTTTTTCTAGCATAAAAATGCATGTGTGTGCTGGGTTCTGGGAATCAGTGGAAATTATGGTAGCAAGAACATGGGTTTTGTTCATATGTTGGAAAAGCCAGTGCTGCCATTGACTATAACTCTAAACAAAAATAAGCTGGGTACTGTTTTTCACTCACAGGCCACCCAACTGAGAAAGTTCTCTATCAACAAGGACAACTGTGAGAAGTCAAGTGTGTTGGAGTCAGACTCATCTAACCATCTTCAGGTGTCCAACTTCAGCACCATCCACTTGACACTGAGACTCTCAGGAATTCAGGATGGAATGAGGCATCATGGTTCCTGTGGAAACATGAGGTCTACAATTGTCTATTTCTATCCACAGGGTTTTAAGGGAGGCCAGAACCACATACAGTGTAAATATCCAGCATCAGCCTAGATGAATCCTGTGTTTGACCCCTGAGGTTCTCAGTAGCTCTCCAGACTGCCAGTCTTACCTCCCACTCATCTGGGTGCAGTGCACACTGTATATATACAGCACCAGTCCCTGCTTAGCCTGTCTTAATTAATAACAGCTTTATTATCTGATAGGGACCAACAGAATATCACCTGTGACACAGAAGGCTCCTGCCCTGAGGATGGTTCCCTGCAGACAGATGGCAAGCAGAAAATATGCCAGAAATGCTCTGCCTCAGAAGGTTCCCTCTCAGGCATTGCTGGCTGGTGTGGGCGCCAGTTACAGAGGAGTTCTTCAAGGCTATGGCAGCATGGAAAACCTGCAAGGGAAAAACATGAGACCAAACAAGGGAAGAAGACCCAAGCAATTAGTATTCTCCAGTGGGGGTTGTATTTCAGCCCGTTGCTCTCCCTCTTTGCTTAGCACTGTAGATATACACCAGTGGGAGAGCAGCTCTGCCCAGGGAGATGTAGCATCCACCCAGGCAGGAGAAGGGGTGGGAGACAGCACGTACCCAGCTGAATTTGACAGACTCGGAGCAGATTTCAGCAGCTGACGTCATGGCTGGTGTGAGGTTGGTGGGGACGTTGGCGGCAGAGGCAGTAATTAAACCCCTGGCATTCTGGCCGGAGGCACAGTCATGTCCTGCTTCATCTGAAACAGAGCTGGTCTGACACAGCAGAAGCCTTTACGTAACCAGGCCAGATTTTCACTTTTGGAGCAACAGTTTCAGAACTACAGAAACTACAGACAGGATTTGTCGCTACTCATGAGCAGGGGGGTGAGCGCACTTCTATCGCCTCCTGTCTCGCACCTCGCTGGGTGACAAGCATGTCAAGGAGTGAGAGCTGGTCTTGCAGCTGACTACCAGGCTTCTGCTTGCATTCCCATTTCCTCTGTGCTTTCTGTTGGGATAGCAGAGGTTTGCACTGGCATGTGAGACATTTTCTTATTGCTCTCTACAACCACAGTCGCATTTCAGAAGCGTTTTGGCATGTTGCCCTGCTGGCAGCCCACGATCGCAGTAGCGGCTTCTCAGGCTGAAATGTTTTTGTTGCAATGCATTTAGCCCATCTCTATTATTGCACAGGCTTTTCCTTTCTCCCTCATCTGCTCTGGCTGTATCAGGAGATATGAACCTTTTTCAGGGAATCTTTTACCTTTTTCAGCATTTGGAGTGAACCTGAATAAACACTTGTTAGGTAAAAAAGCTTAATTGAAAAGACTTACTGTGTTTCTTGGCTTGTTGTTCTGGCTGACACCATCTCTTGCAGACACAGTATTACAACAGCAGTAGTGCAGCAATACACTTACAATGGCTTGGTGCATGTAAACACCAGTGTTTGAAGGGGAAAGAATCATATTGACATGCCTTCCATCTCCTGATGTGGTCATTGCCTATCCCATGAGCGTGCTTTCCTTGTAGATGCACTCACCCAGTGGTTTCCTGGAAAATAGTCTTAAAACTGATAGGCATTTTCTAACAACACTTAAAACTGTGAGGTAATTAAAGTCAAATGCTTTAATTCATCGGTTTTCTTTCCAAATAAAACCATTCAGCCAGAGTAAGAACAATAGATGACTCCCTGTGAGTTCATCAGCTGTAAATCCAGCGTGTAAAGTAAAACAAACACATCAAAAAAATTCTGCCCTGTTTTTTTCCCCACCTGTTCTTTAGATTATTCATCGCTTTTGGAAAGCTTATTAGTTCAAGACTTTAAAATCATGGGCTTTGCGTGGGGAGCAAGGATGATATGCAGGCAGAGGACGCTGAGTTCTTGGTTCGAAGCAGGGGTGAGAAATGTTGGCATCCATGGTGAGGAAGGAAGTGAGCCAGAGAGCAGTAGGCTGGGGGGACATGCGTGCTTTGGGGATCCCTGCCCATGTTCAAAGCACTTATGCAGACACTTGCCTGTAATTATGAATTTAAACACAGACCCGAAGACTTTAAATACATGCACAAACCCAAAACTCTAAACCTGTCACCTCAACATGTGCCTGTGTGCTTTTCTGAGTCAAAGGCTGCGCAGTGAGGTGGGTTTGGGGAGAGCATGGCTGGGATGCAGGCTCACAATGACTGCGTCTGGCAGGGCAGAGCTGCAGTCCTTTGTAGGAACTCAGCTACCACTGTCAGAGTCTGTCGAAGCCACAGCCTCCAATTAACATCTTTAATCTTATTATCTCAAGCCTTTTATCTTCACATTTTCTTGTCTGTTTGTTTGTTTTCTTTAAATTTGTTTACATATACCGAACTGAAAGTTTTTCTGGAAATGCTGGTATGGCTTTTAACTGCAAGAGTGATTCACAGAGAATAATTAATTCAAAGATCTTGGCATCTGTTTTCCTTGTAAAAAAAGGTGGTGGATATTCTGTGATTTTCTTGAAAGATTTTTCCCTCTAAATGTGCATGTTTACACTCACACCCACATAGACTCACACACATTTGCAAATGCAGACACTTCCCTCTTCTGGAGCTTTAAAGTTCTGGAGCAGCACATCTGACCTGCACAATTAACCCTTTCTGCTATGTATCTCCTTTATTTATGTCTAAAAGCGAGACAGAGCTTTTGAGGTTGGTAGAGCTCATCCTGTAGGTTTTTGTCCACACCTTAAAGTTCCTGAGCTTCCTGCACTGAGCAGGCACATGCAAACAGCAAGGAAGATCTGTGCCCCATACTAACTCCTGTAGGAGTGGCAATTTCAGGCTCCATCTGGGAGGCTTCTGCTTGGCCTGGGTCAAACCAGGCATTTTTCTAAGGAATTAAAAAGCACTGATCATCTCCCAGTGCCCAGGATTGTTCCTCAGTGTTGTTTTATTTATTAAATATTGCAGTGGATATAAAGGTTTTAGCTTACTCTCATTTTACTATCAGCAGCAAAAGGATCAGTTCTACCTCAGACTTTCTAAGACCTCAGGAGTGTTCTTAGGCCATAAATTAAGCCTGGACCTTGCAAGTCTGGAAAACAAGCTCATATAGAGCATAAGGGGTAGGATTTCCCCATTGGCACCATAAATGAAGTCTCTCATGAAACTTGGAATGGCTCCTCACTGTAAGCATCAGCCATACTTGAGCTATTTGCTTATTAGAACTCACAATTTCATTTGAAATTTAGGCACCTAAAGAAAAAAAAAACAAGTTGCTAAACACCTTTGAAGAGTAAGATCTTATTTTTTCCCTTGTTCTGAAAAAAGGTCACTTATGCAATACCAGATTTCCTGTAGCTTAGTAATTTCCAATATTATTTCAGAAGTTAAAAGCTATGATGCTGCTTTTTAATCACCATCACAGCATGACAAAAGTCCTACTTACTTTGCAGTGATGGTTATATCATTGCAATACTGACAGCTCCCCTGGGACCTGTGCAAGGTAACAAGAAGGCTGGAGGTGAGCTGGGTTCAGCCAAATAAACACAAGGAGCCCACAGCAGAATATGGAGTCACTCTGTAATTATACTCCAGTTTTTTTTCTGCTTTGTCTATGAAGCAGAGTCACTGGAATAGGAGAGCTTTTAAAAATCAGGGAGGACCCAGATTATTATAACTAACTATAAAAACTCCTGGCTCTTTGAGGCCATTTATTCAAATGCCTCTAAGCCCTTGCTCTTCACAAAGAGAGATAAATGTAATTATCACAGTTCTAAAGTGGGGAAATATTAGGCTTAATTAACTACTCAAGGATATACAGCAAATGAGTAGCAGAGATGAGAACAGAAACCAGTTTTCCTGACTTCCTCTGGCACCTGGATCCCAGTGCCACCTCTGTCAGGTGGCACCACACTGAGATAAGCAAGACAAAAGTACTGCTGGGTCAAAGCCAAGACCACAGACAGTCCCAAGCCCAGCTGAAGTGTCTCTGGATACACCTATGGTCTGGCATTTGGTGAACACGGCCTGGCATGAGAGGGACCTGCATGTTGTATGTCTGAGACTAGTTTGATTGCCATAGTGTTGTCCTCCCAACAATCCTAAAGTTTACTTGTGGGAAAGAGTTACCTGCTGAGGCATTGCCCACCTGGCTGCTCTCTGCTGCTCCGCCACTCCAGCTGTGCTAACCAGGGACTCCTGGCTTTATCCAAGTCAGCGGTTTGGGATGCAGCCACAGTGATACACACCCTACACCATCCACGGAGGGCTCTTGGTTTCCAAGCTCTGTCACTTTTGTTCCAATGGCAGGAATGTTCATGCAGGCTCAGACAGGACTTGTGGCCACTGAGCCACAGGGAGGGAGGCTCCTTGTTCCAGAAACCTGAGCCACACGCCTGGAAGAAGAGGCTGTACCAGGAGGTGCAGAGATGAGATAAGCCAGGCACTGATTCCTCAAAGCCAGCATTTAGTCATTGTTTTCCCAAAAGGCTGATGGCGGAGAAGGATAGCTTTAAAGTGCTCTGTTCTGAATAAACAGTGCCAAAGCAGAGGAAGGGATCTCTCTTTCACCCCTCTTGCTGACTCTGGGGCAGGAATATTCAAACTCTTTTTCCTCAGTGCCTGCACAGCCTGGGTGCTGCTCCTTAGGCACTGTCAGCTCTGGAAGTCAAGGTGCTCACGGCATCTCCACGGGCTCTCTGGAGGTTTATCCATCTGCTTGTCTTAGGGTTTTCTTTTCCTATGGTTGTGATAGAAATTGTCTCAGCAAATGAGGAGAATTCATTGCTACACAACTGAGATCACTTTCCTGTTTGGGTCAAAATGTAATCTGGAGCTTTCAGATTCCACTCCCTGTGGCTTCCTGAGCACACTGCCATGTGTCTGCAGCCATTTACCCAACTCCAGGAGGCAAATCAAGTTAAAATGCTCAGAACAAGTTTTTTTTTTCTGGCTTTTACTCATTACTTACTACGTTCCAGCAGTGAGGCTTTTAAGACAAGAAGGTATTTCTACTCCAGGCTGAAATAACAGGCTTTAGCACAGCCAGCAGGTGTCTTGCTGCTCACAGCCTGGGCAATACCTGCTTTTGCTGAGAGTGGAAGTAGCTACAACTGTGGCAAGGGGTGACTTTGATGGCAGAGGGAAACCTGTAAATGGGAATCATAGCTTTTACTTCCAGCCACAATCAGAGGACCTATTTAGCATTTGCTCAGCTTCCTACAGGACAGTGCTATTTTAATCCCACTAAAGCTTAAGCTCAAGCAAAGAAATCTTTGAAAACTGGCTGTCTTAACTAGGTTGAGTCAAAGTGACCCCTGGATGCTACATGCAAATGCATGCATGTACATATATGTATCTTCTATTGGAAGTTCTCCAGTGTGACTTCATATTCAGGGCTTTCAGGTCAGATGGCACTTAAAGATACTCAAGTGCTTGAAGAGAGAAGTGGAGACTGACTCAGTGTTTGGGTGGCAGCCTGATCCATCACCCAGATACTTTCTTCCAAGGAAGAATTTTAAAACAGATGTCATTAAAGGGCTTATTTGTGAGAATCAACCTGAAGACTGAAGGCAAGGAGGAGGGAGGGAGAGTGGGAGAGAGGAGCAGCAGCAGCCGTCACCTGAAGGTGCTGTGGGTGGCGATGCTGCTGCAGCTCTCCTGCATCCCCTTCCACTGTGCAGATGTCAACAGCTGTAAGAGGAGCCCTGGATGCAGCTCAGGTTTTGCTGTCATTGCTGATTCCAGAAGCTATTCTGGAATGCCACCTGCTGGCATTTTTCCTGTTAACTACCCTAGAGATGAACTGTGGTGTGGTCACATCCCAAGCCTGGAAGCAAAGAGACAAAGTTGACCTTTTCAGTCCTTTTCAGTGAATGTCCTCCTTGTTTTCTTGGAGAGAGGTTGCCCTGAGGCCCTGTGAAAAGTCCAATTATGTAAGGGGGGGACTTGTTAGGTGGGATCAGGAAAGGGGATGCTGATGCCAAAAGAAGCGATGAGAGTGGATAAGAATGGATGAGAATGAAAAGAAACAAGGAGAAAAGTAAAACAAGAGGAAAAAAAGTCTTCAGGACTAGTGAGGGATAAATGAGGTCTTCCATCAAGCACCAGTTTAGATGGCCCTTAAAAAGGAGCATTTAAGTCCATGATTTTGCTTTTTCCATTGAAGTTTATATGGAAGTGTTTAAAAAAAACCAAAAAACATGTTTTTAGCTGAAGCACTTTAAATTGGAAAGGAAGAGGAGGCACAGCTTCTGGCTGCTCTGCTTTTTGGCACCAACACCAAAATCTGCAGTGCTGATGTTTACAATCCCTGACAGTCCTGACAGCCAGACCAAAGCAAAGAACAAAGGCCCATAGTGGTCAGTCGCCCTCATTCACACAGCAGGCAGAGCTCTGCATGCTGCTGCTGCATGCAGTGGCAATAAACCTCCCAGCTGCCATTCTCCTCATGGAGACACCATCCTGCTGCTCCTCCAGCTGCCTGGCTCTGACCTGCTGCAGCTTTGAGGTTCCAGTGAAAACCCCCCAACACACTCCCAAAGCACCCAGAGGGTACCAAGTGCTCTGAGCAGCCTCAGTGGGGACCTCCACCCAACCCTCTACCCAGCAGCTTTATTTGAACCCAACCCTGGGCTGCCTCCTCGGTGGGCTGGTCTCTGTTTTTGCTGTCAGGATGGGCCCTTGAGGGGATGTTTTGTAGCTTCTCTCCAGCCCCTTTCAATGATTGCACCCCCAGGTGACCCCTGTGCTTGGGTCACCCCTTTGCTGTGTCTGGGGCTGTTGATGGAAGCTCCTACCAGCCAGCACCCAGCTCTGCTCAGGGACTGTGCTGTGGGTGAGAGCACAGCCTGTGCTGGGTCTCCTTGTCCCCCTTTGTGAGACAATGCTGGTCCCTGATATACATACATATATATATATATATATTTCTATAGTCCTCTTCTATTCTCAAGGTGGTCTCACAAGTTTTCTTTCAGTAACTGCTGTGAACGAAATGGTTTCTCTGAAAATCCCTGTGTTGAATGATGGTGGAATCCTGCTGTCTGTGACTGCCATGAATGAGTAGTTTTGAGCAATCGACCTCTAGCCTTATCCAAGACACAAAGATCCCTAGATAATCTAGTTGGGAGACCTTGGCTTCGTATTCATCCTTCTGGGATGGTCTGAGCTCTTTTCCAAGCTTTTATTTTAAGAGACCAGTGAACTTCTGGGCATAAATCTGGTCCTCGCTGATGGTTGGGAGGGCAGAAATGTAATTGAACAAGACTCTTCTGCTGCTGTGCATCCAATGGTCTGAGTAAACCATCCATACCTGCAGAGATCCTGCTGGCATCTCTGAAAAGCCTCCTGCTCATGGTCAGGTAGGGGAGCCTACTGGGACTTTGAGGGGTTTTGTTTGGTTTTACATACTTATTTCCTTATATGTTGGATGCAGAAGTTGATGTATTAAAGATTTATCTGGCATGTGGAGCAGCCTTTGGAAGTGGAGCTTCTTCAGTATGGTATACTTAGGGTGTGAGTACAGCATAATGGTTTTTAATATTTGGAGTTCTATGAAGTGATCATGATGCCTCTTCCCCCAGCAAAGCTGAAATTCTCTTCTTTCAGACACTTTCACTTCCTGTTGTACGGCACTCTTGGGGGTCTGGTGATCGAGGTGACCCTAAGAATGCAAAAGTCCTTGCTTCCCAGCCCACACAGCCAAAGAAGAAGTGTCTGAATGTGCTGGGTCGGCTTCTCAAGGTTGTTTCTTTTCTCTTATCTATAACATTCTTTCTCTGACCTCCTGAGCTCTGTCTGGCAAGTCAGCCATGGCATTCTGTCTGCCCTCTAGGGCACTGTTTACATTTTATACTAAAAACTACGTGTGCTATGTTTACAATAATGTGCCAGTATCTATTGTTTATGTTGGACAGTGTGTCTCTACCTTAAACCAATAGAAAAGTGTCACCATCCCTCCAAGACATGGAGGGCAAGAAGAAGGAGAAGGAAGTTAGGACATGCCCAAATCCCTCCATCTTTTCCCCTTGAACCCCATTCTAAAAAGCCCCAAAATTCTACTTTTCCACCCTGTGTTAAGTCAACTACCACACTACTCAACCTTGTGGCTTGTAATTCCTCATACAGAGTTGGCAGCTTTTTTCACGGGCTAAAATGGAAGCCACAGGTGTTTTTGACTTTGTACCAAGGTCTCTGAGCCCCCTGCCAGGGTCTCGAGACAGCCAGGGCAGCCAGAGGGATGTCCTGGACTCCCACAGGCACGTTGCAGAAAAAAGCTTTCACTTCTGCACCATATCACCCAGGGCTCTCCTTTCGGGTGAACTCTGCCAAGTGACTGATGTGTTCCTGCCGAACACTCACATGCCTTGAGAGCACAGCTCTGGCTCAGCAGCTTTCTCTGATTGGAAAAGTGCTCTTTTTGTGAGGAGTAAAATACAAGGAGATTTATGGCCTCCACTGATAAAATGGGATCCAGCTATGACAGTCCTTTCATCATAATGACTGATGGATCTTGTTGTTATTACTCTGATTTACAACTGTAACAGGTAGGTTTGATCTACACTTCCCACAAAGAATGAACACGTTAAGAAGGATAACACTGGAGTTGTTGTGGTTCAAACCCACTCAAGAAAAAACACCCTGCATGGAAGGTGTGGAGGGTTTTATGTTGGTGGAAAGAAGCCAAAAGAAAAACCCCAAACCTTTGCTGTTTGGGTTTGCTCTTTTCAGTGTGTATCTCTTAATTTTTGAAAGAAGAATTCCTGTATTCTGCTGCTCACATTGTTGGTGAGTTCTGTCTGGAGGTATCTGTGGTCAGAGCAAGTCTTTAAGCAATTGGCACCAGCCCTGATTCTCCTTGATTTGCAGCAAGTGAGTTTTTCTAAGTGGATCTTAGGTCTGCTGTTGTTTTAGCACGGGAGTTTTGCAGGGCCATGTGGCACACAGTCAGATTATGTAGCCTATACATAACCTCTTTTGCAGTAATAACCAGTGTCTTTAAAAAAAATACACTTGGTGAGAATGATCCTCTGTTTATCTGTAGGACTGGACTCTGTCACTTCTACAAACTTTCAAACAAAATGAGTCATGATATGCCTCAACTTGTGTCCGAGCTTCTAAAGCTGATGAGAGGGGTGTGGGGACTGACTGGCCAGTCTTCTGTGTCTTGCATGGCCCACTTTACTACGTGCCAGTGATGTGCCTTCGTCTGTGAGACTGCCAAAGCCCTGTGCTGATGGCACTCTCACACATTTAGAAGGTGTAATCCAGGAGAAAAGGCTGTTGTGCTATTATCCAGAGAGCTGATAGTTCAGCTGGCTTCCTGGGCATGACAGCAAGCTCACAGTGATGGCACTACTGAGGCTTTGTGGATTCTGACTGTAGGCAAGCCTCAACAGAATAACCAGATCAAAACTGCTAGCACCATAAGTTTTGCTTAAAAATTAATTAGTAGGAAGGAGGAAAAGGAGGAAGGGCGGACACTGCTTTGATGATTGAATTGCAAAAAAGTAACACCATGATAACTCTGAAGGGTGTTTGGGCTAGGACAACATAAGGTTTGGAAATATGTGGAAAATATGTTAAGAGGCACCTCTCCAATGTGCACAGGGTTTGGACACTTACTGGCTTTTTCTGAACACTCGTGGGAGCTCAGTCCTCCTCAATCTGCTGCTAATCGTTTTTGAAAGAGGTGGCTGATCATGCTTCTGACCTTTCTGCATGTTTCTGATGTTCTGGGGTTTAGATTGGATATTAGGAAACATTTCTTCACTGAAAGCATTGCCCAGCCCTGGCATAGCCTGCCCAGAGAAGTGGTGGAGTCACCATCCCTGGATGTATTTAACAGATGTGTAGATGTGGCACTTGGAAACATGTTTAGTGCTGCCTTAACATTTGGACTCAATGATCTTAGAGGTCTTTTCCAGCTTAAGCAATTCTAATATTCTACATTGCCCGAGGAAAGGGTTCCAGTTCCTCCAAAGAGCAAGCCAAAGGACGAGATAGGGCATCCCAGGTCCAAAGCACAGGTAGCCCAAATCACCTGCCGCACTGGGGCTGCACAGGGGCAGGTCCTCACCTGCATCTGCAGGAGCAGGCAGGCCTCCAGTGGTGGGTGGCAGGGCCTGGGAGCTTTTGTGTGTTGAGAAAGGCTTCTGTGAGAAACTGCATTTCACCTTCTTGAGATGTAAAGCCCTTGTGTTCAGCTGGTTTTCCACGGAAATACCTGGTCTCCTGCTTGAAGGAATAAAAGCTCCTACTGCATGACTCTGGGGAGGCTGCAAAGTGAGGATCTGGATGTATGGGTGTGCACGCATGTCTTCAGTAACATGTGCATTTACTGAAGACAAAAATCACACCATTGTTTGCAGTTATGGCTTCCTTATTCTTGTTGCTAGAGCTCCCTTTTTTCTCTTTTGACTTCACCAAAATTCCCACTTTTGGCTGCAGTTTTCCCTTGTTGCTGCAATTTTCCATTGTTTCTTCCTTGCCTCAGGCTTGGTTTGTTTCTGCAAAGTTACAGTACAAGAGGTCTCAATGGTTTTGACTAAGTTTAGAAGGGAACTGATGTTTTGTCTTAAGTTTCTGTCTGAAATAATTTTTTTCATTATTTGAACACTTCCATGTTCTGAAAGGCAGCCTGCAAATTTGTCTGGAAGATGAACATGGAGTAAAGGGTGTGCTTTTTTGCCTTCAGGTAGTAGCCAAATGATTCTGTTGAGTTAAAGGTCTGAAAATACTTCTGCACATCCTTGTGGGAGAGGACAGGGTAGACATTGGCAGAAACCAGCCTTTGGAAGTGGTATTTCCTCTAAGGAAAAGGGGATGGGAACAATTGTATGGAATACTGAGAATGAGACAGATGAGCAGATGGAGAAGCAAGGATAAGGGATGTGGGAAGGAGGGTGAATGAAGCTTGTGTGGTAACACAGAAACAGGAGAATCGCTTAAAGGGACTGCTGCCTAAAATTTGCCACAACACACAGACATTTTCAACCTCTGCATTTCTGCCAGCCAGAAGCCATGTAATTTGTTGCCAAAGTTGTTCCCTGCCCTGGTTCACAGGAAGTTAACAGCTTCCAAATTGTGCCAGGATCTCACGTGGTTAAGACATGCTTGATGTGGAGGTTTTGTAGCAGAAATACCAATACTGATGTGAAGAAATGCCTGCCTGAAGACACCAGAAAACCAGCAGATGAAGGGTTAAAGGAATGGCATGTGTTAATTGCTGCAGGACCACCCATGTGTTTCTGCAGATAAATAACCAGAGCACAAAACCCAAACTGGAGCCTTAGAGATAAGGTGACAAGATGCTGACCCACAGCAGAGGAACTGTGAAATGCCCAGATAAGGGTAACAAAAGTCTCAGTTTTGCCTGAAACTCTTGAAGGGTGAGACACAGGATCATCACATCCCTTGCTGAAGGGTCTAAAAGGTGCATACAAAAATGAAGAAGAGCCCATCCCAGAGGTGCAGTGGAGTGGTGGTGTTATCCTAAGTGTGCTTCCTGCTATACTTGGCTGATCCTGGGCAGATTGATCCATACAGTCCTGTGCATGTGAGTATGTTGATGGGACAGTGGGAGTGGGTAGGACCAAGTTACTGGAATCTTTTTAATAAATCACCTTCCCTAACTCTAAGGTCTTGCAAAGAGTTTTGTTCTACAAATTTCCCACAGTAATGAGACTGAATGTTCTAGTTCTGCTAATAGTTCATGTAGGAGGTGATATATATCCATATACATTTTATAGAAACCCCAGTTGCCTTTAAAAAACACCTAGAAAATCATATTGCAAAGTTGCTGTGTTAAAGGAGTATTCCTACAAAAGTGTGGCACTCAGCCGCTGTGAATGGAAGTCATCTGTTTAATCTTTATGCTGCCCTCTTGTAGGAAAGCTGCTGCCATCCAAATGTTTCTCATTTTCTAAATGCCCATCTTGAGAGGTGCACTGAATGCTGCCAATTATAGGTGACACAACTGCACTGAATCATATAAAGTGCCACAAAAAAAAAAGCACCATTAAGAAAATCAGGCCACCCGAGTTCCCTCTCAAGCAGGCTTTCTGCATGAGAGGTTCTGGCTGACCTGGATGCTGCAGCTATAAATGAAGGCAGCTCTCTGCTCCCACAGGAATAAGAAAAACTTGTGCTCTGACCACAGCCCAGGTGCCTTTCCTCCCTTCCTCTCTGTCTCTGTTCCTGGCCGTGCTGGTGGCCGTGTGAGCTCTGCAAAACAGCCACCTGTACCCAGTGAGGGCTGTACCCAGCTCCGCTGCTGTCACTGCAAGGGGCTGGCTTTTGCTTTTCTCATGGAATTGTGGGGAGAGAAACAATTAAATGCTTGTGAAGCATTCCTGGATGATAGTGATGAGGTAGCCAGGAGAATAATATGTCTGTGTTCTTAAAATCAGCATAGGATGGAGAAGTGACACTGAGCAAACAGGGTGCTGAATGAGTGCTCTTGGTTTTGTCATTCCTTTAGTGGTGGAGGAGGACCTGGGAGAGTCCTGTGAGCAACAGTAATGCCATGGGATTGAATAAAATAACCTTCATGCAATTAAGAAGTTTATAAAATTGAAGATATGCAGCCATGTAACTGTGTCTTTGTTCATTGCTGCTCAGCTCTGCTGTTTTCCTCATCTCTTCACAGCCATCCTGTTTGAAGGGGTGGGTTGTGCAGCTGAGTTTCTGGTTCCTTGTGCCTTCCTGCCGCTGTGCTCCTGATCTGATGCTGTGGATGCTGTCTGCCAGACATTGGACACTGCTGCAGGCAGACTCTTGGGCTGCCTTTGAAGAAGGCAAACTCACCAGTCCTTAACCAGTAAGTGAGAACATCTGGGGATAATTTTTTTTATTACTTCTTAGAAGTTCAGTTTAGAGAAAAAACATTGTCTTTTACCCTCTTTCTCTCACAAGAGTTGGCAGGGCTTAGTATGAGTTACTTAGATGTTTGCAATAATGTCCTTAATCTAGAGTTCAGTGAAAAGATTTGGAGATCAGTCAACGATTTTTAGCATGGCAGCTTAAAGTCAAGTTGAAAATACGAGGGTAGTGAGTTCCTTACCCTTCTTGTTCCCTAAAATGTAGGGATATTTCCCTGCTGCCAAAGGGTGGATCTGTTCTGCTCTCCAACAATGAAAAGCAGATGATTTTCCTTCTTAAAATACCCAAAGTGGATTGCTAACACAGATCCTCTTCTCTGTGTGCCCATCCTCATGTGCAGAGCCAAATCCCATCCCTTCCAGCAGCAAGGAACAGCAAATCCCTGGCATTGAGGGCACCCAGATTAACCCACTGCAGGATTAGGATGCTTGAGCTGTTGTTAGAAGATTAGTATATTTGGTTGTCAACACTTGCTGAACTTGGCCTGAAAATGATTTCCGAAGAGGCCACTGCCTCGTGGGTGCCTGTTTGCCCGGCACTTTGGGAAAGCCCTGGAGTTAAAGCAAGTGGCTGTAAGGATTAAACTGGAGCACTGAGTGTGCAGCGTGTCTTTAGGACTTAAACCCATCATTGCTGCTGGTGGGGACAGAAGGCTGTGGCAGCCTGATCATAATATCTGAGCTCCTGCCTTGCTGGGGAGGTATTTCTGGAGCTTTGCTTTCTGGAGATTCCTGCTGATGGCAGTGTGTGCCATTAGGTGGGTGAGCTGCCCACAGATGAACTTTTCTCAGCTCCTGCACACTGCAAAATGAGTTTATTTTGAGGACAAGGCCTCCACAGGGGCATCTCTAGGTAGAAAGCAATTGGCTTCCACTTTCTGTTCTGGGACTCAAACTGTCTGTGCTCATAATGTTTTATTTCAGCTACTAGCAGGAGGATTCATGTCGAGGGTTTTTTTTTTAAATATAGGATCTTCCCCTTGTCAGCAGGGCATTAATTCCTGCACAAAGTCTGCTCATGCTAGCTCATCACCTTGTAAATGCTTACATGGCTTTCCAGTGCATGGGGGAGAGACAGTGGAGCTGAGGTCCCAGTGCAACCAGTCCTGCTCTGGTGTGTGCTGATGTCTGAGCTGCTGGTGGAGCACCTCCTGGTGCTGCAGAGAGTGTGCATGGGGAGGGATGGGCATGGTAGAGCTCTCCTTCTTGAAAAGCGGCTTTTTTTCCTATTTATTTTATTCTTCTGTTAAAACAAATGAGGGCTCTAAAGAGTCTAAAGACAGATCCTTTAAAGATTTTTGTCAATACAGGAGGAGCCTGTATTTTCCTCTGTTTATCAGTGGAAAACTGCCCTGATGGTAAAATAACTGTTAGCTGGAAACTGTTTTCTCTATGATGAACCAGATGAATAGAAACTTATATTTGATTCAAAGCAACTTGTCTTGAAATGTGCCAACTACTGTCATGGAGTGTCATGGAATTCGTTCCAGTGATTTCATTCAGCAGCATTTTCTGGATTTCAAGACGCATCCTCTTGTAAATATGGATTTTATCATGCTTCTCTTTGTGCGTCCAAACATTAGCAGCCATTTCTTGTCTGAAATTAATATTACTGCATTTGCCACTCCTCAGACAATATAATTTTATTTCCTCAATAGGCCAGCAAAGATATTCAGACCGACGTCGAAGAAATAAGCCTAAAAGTTCTCTCAGAGAAAATACACTGAAGAAAGGTAGGGCCTTTCCATAAAAGCTTCCTTTGAGTTTAACTCTGGTATCTTAAAGCTATAGCTGTCCTGAGCATTCCCAAAAGTGGGAATCTGTGCAGCCTAGTGAAGCAAGAGACGTTCAATTTTAATAACTTTATAAGCACTAAGTACATTGCTCTGTATTTTATGAACGTACCTGAGGGGATTTTTGTAGAGCTGCATGATAAAATAATTTCGAATATTTTATCCAAGGCCTGTGTTGTGATTTATTCTGAAGAAAGCCAAAACCTTCTGAAACCCAGAATGTGGGCCGTAAATTTCTGCCTGGATTACAGGGTGTGGCCAGAGGACAAGGCCACCACTGTGGTGGCATTGCTTCCACTTGTCTCACTGCAACAAAAGATGCATGCTGGAAAAACCAGCAAGAACATGGGACAGCAAGGTGTGTGTGGGGGTGTATTTTGGTTCTTCCACTTGTCCAATGTTTTCTGCATGCAGAACTTTCCCTAGATTTAGGTCAGCGTGGACCTGGCTGACCAGCTGTGCCTGACAGGCACATGTTTGATAAAGTGGCCTGAATTCAGTGAAGAATTTGTTGGGTGTAAGGAAATGTAATGTCTGACATCATGCTGAGGTCATTTGGACTGTCTGATGAGTAAAGACATATATATGCCTATACACACTAGATATGTATTAGAGGGCCATAAATAAGACATGCTCCAGTGTGGAAGAAGGTGCATTGTAGATTTTAATCTACTAGGAGGAGAGGCCATACAGTGTTTGTAAAGGTTCTGCTTGTACTTCGGCCCATGCTTGCTGCAACAAGGGCTTATAAACTTGTGACTTGAAGGCAGTTTCTAGGACATGGGCAGAACCACTGTGTACATATCTGGGGGGTTCAAAAAGTGAAAAAGGGAGAGAAAAATGCCAATGCCACCATGCTGTGAGCTCAGGCTTCTGCCTTCTTCAAGGAACACGCTATGCACAAGCAGCTCTTGTTTTTGATCCATGTGTAGAGTACAACATGTTATCTGGCTAATAAGAAATAATCATATTTAAACCAGTGGTTTCCACATCAGAATACCTCCAAAGGGTGGACCTCAGAATGCCTCCAAAGGGTGGACCTCACATCTACACTGATAAATAGACAGCAACAGTGCTGGCTGGGTGCCCTGCACTTCCCACGGCTGGCAAATCCCTGTTCATATGGGCTTTCCTCCCCTATCTCAGTGGCCAAGGAAGCTCCAGCTGGGTTAATTCCCAGTCTCATGACGTTGTTTCCAATGGGTGAAGATAGTTGCTAGTTAATTCACTGCCTTTATATTTGACATGGGGCAGTTCCCAGACAGAATGTCTGCTTGGTAAGCACTGTGGCTGCACAAGGTAAATAACATTTTGATGCTGAAGAATATTTTAATTTGGCTGTAAAATTAAAATTTAAGAGGAAACAAGCAGAAATATAAAATGAAAGGACTGGATGTGGTGAGACTGTGGTTCTGTAGCAGACAGAAGGTGCAGGTGGAGACTGATCAGCTTGCATGGCTTGCACTGCTTCTGTGGGGTGGGCTTGCACTGGGGGCAGGAGCCTTTTTGATATCACAGGACAAAAATTTACTTGTGACCCAATCTCCATCTGGGGCTGTAGGAAGATCTGAAGATGCTCACAGGATCCAGACTATGGATCTGTGTTGTTTATGATAGACTAAATCTTAGAGTTCTTTTCCAAACTAAACTTTTCTGTGGTTCTCTGTGTTCATCTCTGGAAATGTTTAAGGCCAGGCTGGATGGGGCTTTGAGTAACTTGGTCTAGTGGGAGGTGTCCCTGCTCACACCAGGGGGGTTGTTGGAGCCCCATGATCTTTCCAATTCAAACCATTTTTGTCTCCATCTTGCCCAAACCCCAAATCCAGTCTGTTTCTCCAGCATCCCCTGCCAGCATTTCCCACTCAGGAGCACTAAGATTTTGAGATGCAGTATTTTGCATTCAGTGCTCAGTTTCCCTCCTCCTGGCAGGGATGGGGAAGGACAAAGCAGGCAAGAGCCCAGAGCATGCACTCATTAGCTTCTGTCTGCCAACAAGTTGGGAACATGCAATGTTATACGAAATGTCTGGCTGTTATAAAAGGCTTTGGTTAAGTAATCACATTTCTCTTGCATAAGTGCTTGTTTTTGGGAGGCTTTAGCCAATTGGAGGCTGCAGCAGCACACAGACAGAAAGTATGTCTGACTTCTGTGAGTTTTTATTTTTCTTTTCATAATAATAAGTGATTATTAACCTGCTGAGAGCTGTATGAAATCTCTTTGTTAAGGTTAGGAGGCGGAGACTCCGCAGCGCTGCTTATAGCTGAACCACAGCTGTAAAACCCTGCCATAAAGCCTGTGTGGATTCCTGTGAGTAATATTTCTGATTCTTCTCATGGGTGTTTATGACTGGAGACTGCAGGCAGGAAATGTTGCAGAAGTTTATTGCAAGCAGTAAGTTAGAGGGAGGCAGGAGGTGAGAGACACTAGTGAAATTATTGACCTGTTTAATAAGGCTTTCCTCCTGGACTTCTGTAAGCAAACATGGATGTCTCTGAAGCTGTGCAATCAAGGTTCTTCCAAATATGCTCATGAAAAAGAAATGTGATGCTGAAGTCAACTACAGGACTATGGGAGGTCAGAGTTCTGGCCTGACAGAGAGATCACAGGACCATTTAGTCCCGTGTACTGGTTTGGAGCAGGCAAATGTCCTATTCTTATATTATTTCCTTGATCATTGACAAGTGTACAGTGATATTTTTCTTCTGTGCTTTCACGGCCTTCAGAAATCTGCATGTCAGTTATTTCCTGAGCCAGAAACGATATCTCTAATAGTACAACACAATAGTACAATAGTGGGTTTTTCTTTTCAGAATTTGCTAATCCAGTGTATCCATTGAAGACAACGTGTTGTTCTGTGATTTGACTGACATAAATCTAGTCGAGATTTTATATCTTGCATTCTTCCACATAGGATTTCAATTTTTATTTTTTAAAATGGTGTTTTTTTCTGTTAAGGTAGAACTGAAAAGGAAAAAAAAAACATGTATAGATTCACAGGAAACAGAACCTCCCTTCCCACTTCCTTGTGACGTGTCTGGATGCAGCGCGTTCTGTGAACAAAGGCTGGAACTATAAAACAATCCCCTGAAGTGGGAACTGGAATTTATTGTTCAAGACTGAGCAATGTGAAACAACTCAGTTGTTACTCCTGCCAGCCCTGCAAAGCATTGAAGTGCCGCTGTAGAGAGAGAGCAGCTCGAGTGCTGAGCTGTGAGGAGAAATAAAGCTGTTGCCTATAGTTGGGTGCGTGTATGCTTCCTCTTAGAGGTGGCACTGAACTTTTCTGGCATAGAAAAAATGCTGGACTAGTGGAAATCTCTTGGGAAAGCTCAATTCACTACTTACTAACTTTGAACAATTGTAGAATGTGGATTTTATAGTCTATAAAGTTCTTGAGACATGCTAAAGCATTTAAAGCTTATTTGCAGCCAGTAGATGAGGAGGTAATACCACCATGAAAGGAAGTTAATTTGTCAGAGTTATAGGATTAGAGAGGTAAATGTGAGAAATTTTGTTGAACTAAAAGGCACTTGGCTGCAAAGTGAAGGCTTCAACATTTTCATATTTGCTTCCTAGATTGGGCAAAATTGATAAGCCTGTTTGCCTCAGTAAAACTGCAACAGTGATGCCAGATAAGCTGATTTTGTGGGGTAATTATTTAGGCCTTTGTGAAAACCTTAGGCAAACCTAAGATATGGCTCTTGCAATGGAGGGTGGCAGAGCAGGTGGCTCGCCCAAAGCTTGCCATTTCCATTCTGAAACCTCACGAGAGCTCATCAAAGAAAGATGCTCCTAGTCCATGCAAAGGCCTTTTTAGTTCTAATGAAAACTCCCCAAATGAAAGTTGGCAGTTAAAGTTTGTGAATTTACAGCATTATTTCTAAAACAGTCTCTAGGATGTGGAACAAATCCAGGCTTCCTTTAGGATAAGCCAACAATATCTCTAATGTGTTTCAGAGTAAGATGGATGCTCTACATAAGTTGAAGATTTTGGTGATGTTTCTGTCTCTGGCTACTTTCACAGTCATGGTGATAATGAATGCTGGAAATGCCACTGGGACTTTCAAAGGTAATGCAAGCAAATTTTCTTCATTCAGAGGTGGGTTTCGTGCTTGGTATCATGCAATGACACAAAGTGGCTTAGATGGGGTAGGTGTGTTTGCTGCCTCATCAACTCTCCAAGCACACCTTGTTCTGTGAAAGGTGGGCGTAGCTGGTGCATCCTGCAGGTTTACAGCCAAATGCCTGAACCCTATCCAGTCCCTTGAAATCCAAGTAAATGTCCCCACTGGAGCTAGTGGTTGTTGGAAGGCAGTCTTTGCACACCCTGGTATCCCTGGTGGAAGAGGTTCAGGATGTTGCTGTGGCTTTGCAGACGACAGTGGTGCTGCATTTGAACACTGCCTGGCTGAATCTGCCAGGAGCTGCCATCATGCCATCCTCTGCATTACAGCTGTTTTTCTGGTTCTGTGTGAGAGGGAAGGTGCACGGTGTCCCAATAAGGGACAGTGATCCCATAATGGATGTCTAAACCAACTGCAGCACGTGGCTGGTTTGCACCAAGGGCGTGCTCTCATCATCCTTGAACTGAGGCA
This sequence comes from Anomalospiza imberbis, assembly GCF_031753505.1. Taxonomy (NCBI): domain Eukaryota; kingdom Metazoa; phylum Chordata; class Aves; order Passeriformes; family Viduidae; genus Anomalospiza; species Anomalospiza imberbis. The sequence goes on from NC_089683.1 coordinate 110,350,419, forward strand.
TCCTGCCCACTGAGGCAGGGAGGAAGGTTGAGGAAAATCAACAGTCTTTCCCCATCCTCTGGATGCAATAACACTTTTGCCCACAACAATATTCCACAGGTCTGTTCAGGACAACCCCTGGAAACATCTCAGCCAAGTACAGCACGGATTTCACACCAGCTGGCTGGACTTTCCTCATCTGGAATGTCATCTACGCCTGGCAGCTCGCCTGGCTTCTCTATGCCTTGTCAGGGATCTGTCGAAGGTATTTTCCCTATTTATTCTTTAGAGTATAAATGAGAAGGGACAGTGACTCTTCCCTTTTGGAGCAGCTCAGTATCTTACCTTCCTTTCAGGGGTTTCTAGCAAACCCATTGCCATCTGTCTTGACCTGACATGTTGAAGCTCTGTGGCTGGAGCATCTCTTATGTCCAGCATCCAAAGCTAGGACGCAGTTTGGAGGTGTACATGAACTCCTCTGAAGGGTGAGCAGGTATCAAAGTGTGTAAACTCCTCTATGAGGCCTCGTTTCCAGTTCCTTGTTTCCCAGGTTCAGGGAATCTGACAGATTTACCCAGTACCTGCACTTACCCACTGCTAGAGGCTGAGAATCCACAGGGGCAAAATTAATGGATTACAGAGCTAATGTTTTGAGTTTACTTTCTGTTAGAGGTCCAACAACCAGCACTGGGGAGCCTCTTGGTTTGTTGAACTGGACTGGAAAATTTTCCTGGGGCTATGAGATCAATAACTGCCTGACAGGGAAGGCCACAGGTTTTTCTGTGTTGTATCAGAGAAGGACACAGAGGAGAAATAGTCTGATTTAAGCCAAAATGTTTAACTCCAATGTAAAGTCCCTCCTAATACAAGGAAAATGAGACCAGAAGGGTTTATTTGGTCAATGCAGGCATTGTTTTCCTCTCTCCATACCCACTTTTTCCTGGCAGGAATGAACTTGGATACGTCTTCATAAAGCCAGACTTGCTGCCAATACCTTTTTATGTGGCGTGGTGTCTGAATAATGGCCTCAATGTTGGATGGCTCTTTCTGTGGGACCGAGAGTAAGTTGTCTTCTGTTACAAATACTTTCTAACACTCTTGATGGGATTGCCCCAGTAGTTTTTTTTTTTTCCTTTATGTTTTTTTTCTCTGCGTGTGAACACTTAATCACACCTGTAAAACTCTATGCCAGGCTTTGACAAAATGTAGCCTTCATAAAAATTTGGGGGTTTTGCATTATGGTGTCATCTTGCCCATGAAACAGATTGGTCCTTGAAGTCTAAGATCTCCTCAAAGCTGTTGTTCTACATTTTTACCTCCATAGGTAAGACAGGAGCCATGCCTCTCTTCATTAATGCAGTTAAGCTCCTTGCCTTGGATTGTTTCCATAATGATGGTCACATTAAGGGCTTATGAGAGCACCACTGTCAAGAGGTGAAGAAATCATTTGCAGTCAGGAAAACAACTTCATGATTAACAGAGTAAAACTGCAACAGGAATATGTCAAAATGAGAGCTATGTAGTGATTACCTTTATTAAAGGCCGATCAACTTAGAGCCAGTAAAGGCCAAACACTAAAGCTACAAATTAGGGCATTGTGACACCACTGAGAAAAATGTGATGTCTATTGTGTGTGTACATGTTCTTTGTCCTAGATACCTCCTTCCAGCCCTGGTGTTCCTGGCAGTCCTGTCTCTTACCACATGTGCCTGCCTGTTTGTTTCCCACCGAGCCTTGAGCATCCATTCCTCGTGGTTTGTGAAGGCTCACAAAGCTGAGCTCTGGCTCATCCGCATTCTGGTAGGTGGCTTTTGAGAAGCTGTGCTGTGGGTAAATGGTAAATAAAAACAACCTCTGGGCAGTGCTGGAGGTATCAAGAGTGAAAGATCCAGTGGCAGAACACAGCTAAGGAAAGATTTCTGCCTTGCACAAAAAAGTTCCTAGCAGCCCTTCTGGAAAGTCTCTTGGCACAAACTGGGAGTGGGCTCTGTTCTTGGCCCTTCCTAGAACACCAGTGTAACACATAGCTGGGCTGGATCTCTGGAGCCCCTCGGGACTCCAAGGTTTCACCTTTTCTCTGTGTTGAGGGACTTTTCCTGCAGCTGGGTCCAGAAGTCTGGCTTAACTGCACCGGGGCCTAGAGGCCACCAAAGACAATCAGAGTCTGTCACTCTTGTCCCCTTGCTGTGCTGCGTGGCAGGTGCAGAACGGGCTGGCACTGTACGTGACGTGGACCAGCATCGCCACGCTGCTCAACTTCGCCGTCGTGCTGATCTACAAGTGGAACGTGCCCAATGAGAAAGCAACCACTGCTTCCCTGAGCATCCTGGCTCTCAGCCTGGTGATATGGTAAGCAGCCCCAAGGGTCCCCACTGAGCCTCAGAAGCTCCTTCCACCTGTCACCAGTGGTGACCAGATGTTCCAATGCACTCATCACTTGTCCCTCTCCCAACACCGAGTACAAAGGCCTCTGTTATAATTCATGGCAGATGAACTGGGAGTCTGGGCAGAGCTTTTATCCCCTGACCTCAGCAATGCCAATAAGTCTTGTGGGCCAGGAACATGTTTTTGTGACTTGCATGAGCCCAACCTGCCTTAGGTTTACAGCTGAAGGTGTGTTCCAGAAACCATATGAAACAAGGCTTTATTCTTCCCTAAAGTTACCTTAAATAAATTATCTATGAACTTTTTGGATATTAGTAAATGAAACATTTTGGTCTCTTGTCCCAGCCGGCCCACAAACCCCCCCATTCTCTGTCTAATTCCTTTCTTAGGGAATGAAAAACAAAATACAGAGAAAATTCTTACTTTGGTCACTCTTTTTCTTCACAGGTTTTATCTAGAAAACTACTTTCTTGACAAGTATGTCCGCTATAACCTCACAGTCTACCCGGTGGTCATAGCAGCTCTGACAGGCAGCGCGTGCGGGAACGGCTCGTTTTCATCCCCGCTGACCAACGACGTTTTTATAGGTGAATCTCTCCGGCTCCTGTAAAAGAAGGCCTGTAAACACTTCACATCCTTCCTCTGACTTGCCACATGAAAAGCACTATTTGTTAAAAGCAGAACTAGGGACGTATTTGAAGGTATTTGTTTTGCTGAGGAAAGAGCAGAGCAGAAATCATTGCCCATGAGCCTCGGGGCTGAACCCAAACCTTGTGTTGTCTCAAGTTCACTTCCCAGTGCAATATGTTTGTCCTGCAATCCTCCATCACCCACTTGGCTCCTCCAGCAGCTCCATCTGACGTAGGGCAGGAGAGGAAAAGCACGGCTGGGATGAAGGCTGTGGACTTCCATTTGCCCTGTATTGTTGGGCACATTGGAGCAGTGCATGAGCACTGCTGAGAGGGCTTCAGATGCTCCTCTCCTATGCAGAGCTCAGGCTAGCCTTAACAAGTTTTCCTGGGATTATCTGGTTGCTGCCAGCCACTGTAGCAGAGTTCAGTGTAGTCATCCGTGGTAAAAGGGCTTAAGCTGTCCAAATTCTGTACAATCACAGTCTGGCAGAAGCTGCACCATTATGAGCAGTTTTGTGCTGGCATGAAAGGCACTGAGCTGTGTGAACTCTGAATCCTGCTGAAACAGTTTGAGATGCCTATTCCCACCACGGGGTCAGCAGAAGGGAGCATGTTCCCACCCTTCAGCCTTCCCACTGCCACAAACCAGTGGCTCAAGCTAAATTCTGGACTGGCATCACCACTGGAGCTGCTCCAGTACAGTTCCCTTTGCTGTAAGTGCAGCTGGAGCCTGGCCGTGTCTGAAAGCAGCCAGCAGGACTTGGCAAAGCTTGTCTCCCACAGCCACAGGGGCACTGGAAGCTCGTCTCCTGGTGCTTGTGGCCACCAGGAGTGTGGAGGTGTGCGTGGTCTCTGGCAGGCAGCTCTGTTCCTGCAGTAGGTACATTTCTTACCAGCAAAACTTCATTCTTAGTGGTTCAGCTTGTTTGGCTGGTAGGACAAGAATGTGCTTTTCCCAAACTAGTACATGTTTCTTTATATAGTTCAACTATTCTTGGAGTATTTTGTTAATGTAATGTATTTTAACCCCTGTGTAAAATGTGATGTGATTGTGATGTATTTTAACTCCTGTTAATGTAATGTATTTTAACTTCCTGTGTCCAGGAAGCCTCCCCATTTTCAGACATTCCTTGACCTGGAAGCATTGGGCAAGTTTCACTGTATAGCAGTAAAACTCTGAGAGATACAACTCTGGGGGTAATAGATCCTGTGGATTGTGGTTTTTTTTTTCTCTTTCCCTGAATACCCCTGTTCTGGGAGCTAAAGTATGACAAGAGGAACTGTCTTTTTTTTATGCTCTAACATGGCTCTGTGTTTTATCCCCAGTTGTTCTGCTGGCACTGACGTGCGTGATCTTTGCTATTCGGTTGGGACTGGTCACGTGGAGACACTGGAAGAGACCACTGGAAGCATCAGAACCCTGAGGTCCATCAGGCACAGTGGCCTGAGACCTCTGGCACCTTGTGGCTGACACTTGAAAGGGAGAAAAAAGAATTGGGCATGTGCTGGTCCTTCCTTCCTGTATCCATTCCCTTGTGCATTTCTCTCTTATTCTCCATTCCAAATGCAGATGTCTTGTGTCTGCAAATGTGTCTTGCTCCTACATTCTCTCAGATCAGCTACTCACAACCCTGTCTTGAGTTTATTTGGTTTTGTCCTGGAAAAGTTCAGGAAAAGGTCCTGAGCAGCCCTGTGCACCTTTGTGATGCCTGGGCTGTGGCTCTCTTCTCCTGCCAGTGCAAGGAGGGCTGCCAACAGGCACCCAGCAGGCTTGCACACACAGTTGTTCCTGTTTTTTCCTTGGTAGCTCACTTTCTTTGAAGTGCAGATCCAAGTGAACTGTCCCTGGGGGTCCAGGGGAGCAGTGGGAGGGCTGTCATTCCCTTGGCCATCGGTGCTGAGCATCCTCAAGCCCTGGTGCTGTCAGCAGATCTCCTGCAGGCAGCCACTGCTCCTTTTCCTGCTTCTCTTCAGCATGACAGGAGCAGATACTACAATTTGACATCTGCCTTTGCAGTGTCAGCTCTGCTCTTTGATATTCAAGGGGGCAGGGGGAGTGACTGAAGATTTCTGACACAAATGTGTTGCTTTTCCCTGAGCTATGCACAGCTTGGGCTGGCTGGATGTCTGTCACTGGGGGGAGGGTTTGTGGCTACTCTGGAAGGAGGTTGGATATACAGATGAGCTGGTCCCCGATCTGGGCTGAAGCCTGATGCTTCAAAGGAAGCCTGTTAAAAAAAAAAAAAAAAAAAGAAAAGAAAAATTAAAATGGAACCGGTAGAGCAAGTTCATCCTGGATCAGTGCCTTCTCATGTGGCTTCACCACTTCTGAGTTGGGATTAGGAAGCCTAAAACTGGATTGACTGAATTTTTGGACCACTGCCTTTCCTTCCTGTGCCTAATCGAGAGCTGGTGGTGCCTCACAGGTATCTGGAAAGTCTTTGCACCAGGAAGGTGCTTTCAGTGCATCTTGCAGTATTATTAACAAAGCTAAATTCTAAAATAACATGTGCTGTTGTTTACATTTAGGAAAAACCAAAAGCAGTGTAATGCATCTCCCCTCAACATTCTGGTGTGGTTTTTTTTGTTTGTTTGTTTGTTTGTTTTTTTTTTAATTTTCAAATAAATCAGCTAATTCTACCACTCTGCCACTCACTCTGTAAGTCATCTAAAGCAACTGTCCTGGCTCCCACCTCACTCATGCTCAGGGTTCCAGAGTGGCTGTGGTCCCTTGCTGGAATCCCATGGATGTAGCTGCTTCCACTGATGATCAGCCTTGGAGGTGAAGAGTTGGAGGATGTAGATTGCTAGGTATGATTTTAACTCCTTTGACCAGCACACTGTTCATTAAGTTTCTATTTTATAGGCACTGCCTCCCAAGATCCCAGCTAATAAATTCCCAGCAGCCTCTCCCTAAGCTGCCTTCTTTAATACAGGGGTATTAAATCCACTGGCATGGGGATTAAGGGGTCCAGGCAAGGTGAGAAGCTGCTGTGAGGCTGTGCAGCAGTTCATGCATGGGAAGGTTTTGCAGCCTTCCCAGCAAGAGCACTGCAAACAGCTCCTGGGCCAGGGCAGCCGCACTGCTTTTCCAGGGGCCATTAAAAAATGCCTTCAGGACGTTTCTTGGTGTCTGAACCTCATTTCTGTGCTGGCCAAATGACCAGAAACCATATCAAAGAATGCAATTAATTATCTGGGGAGAGTTGACAGGGCTTTTGCAAAGGGAAAAAAATCCCTGTCTCACAAACCTCTGAAGGGCTCAGAAAGCACAAGCAAGGGTGAACGGTCTCCTGTTGCCACTGGCCTCTACAGAGGCACAAAAGCTGCCACAAAAATCAAAGTCCTCCCACTGGACACTAAAGCTGGGAAGCAGAGGGAATGTTTCTCCAGGAAGGGAGGTTGCTGACACCATGTGTCAAGGGCTGGATAAGGTGGTCATTAAAAATAAGGGATTGCTTTGGGATGGACAGTTATTTAGGATGGTAAAGGAGAAGGTAGACTGGGGAATTGCAAAAAGCTGTTCTGGAACGGAGAGAGGACAGAAGTCATTGCAGGGGGGTACCAAATGAGGCTGTGCTTCACCTTGCAAGTGACACCCTCTTACCTGGCCCCTGCCATTTGGGCACAGAGTTTGGGGTTTTGGCAGCCATTCTCACCCAGACATTTCCACATCTGGCAGCAGCAGAGGTAAATCATGGATCAGGAATGGCAGGAAAGGAGTAAAACTTACAACACCCTCCTGCCTCTCTACTGTGCACCCACATCTTGAGGGCTTTGTGCAGCACTGGTCCTTGCACTCCCAGGAGATTATTATGGGTTTGGGAAGAGCAATGGCATCAGGGAGTGAGGTGCCTCCCTGCCCACCCATGCTCCCCAGAGCTGAGACGCAGCTCAGGAACGTGAGCCCCTTCCCCATGGGCACCTTGATGTGGTGGCACAGGGCTGGGTGCTGCTCTTCCTCCTGCTCTCACCACTCCAAAACCAGCTGTGAGGAGAGACTCAAAGGCCCTTTTCTGATGAGGTGCCGCAGCAGCACCCATTTAATCTTTGCAGACCTCCCTGTGAGACAGCCCCTGATGACTGCCCTGCAATGATAATGCTGAGCTACCCTAACCCTCATTTGGCCACCCACAAATAATTTCCTGGTCCTCAAAACCCTCTCCAAGCCCTATTTTCTCATAGCTGGGGCAGACAGAGATTCCCACAGCTGTCCCAGCACACAAAGCTCCAGCCAGCTTTGGGAAAAATGGTTTTTCTTGCATCTGCAGCAGGAACAGGAGCCTAAAAATAAACCACCTGCCCCTTTCTCTTTCAGTGGGCAGGGGAGAAAGCAGATAAAAAATAAGAGTGACCCTTCCTCTTCCAAACTTGGGGATAAAGATAGCTTCAAGACTATTTTTAAAGGCTTTTTTGATTTTCCTGAAAGGTCTTATTTTGACTTGTCTTTCCAAAACCACCAGTACATGATTTTGCCCACAAAAGATTTTCCTTTCAGCAGAGCTGCATTTCAGAAAGCTGGAAGCCTGCCAACCTTTCAGCAAAAAATAATCAGTCCAGCCTTTGTTTCCATGAGGGATTATGGGATTTGGGTGAATTTGAGAGGATTTAAAATTTCTTGGAAAGCTGGTGGCCTTAAGAAGGCAAGGCCTGAAAAATCAGTTTAGTGTGTGGAAAGGTGGTTCTGAAAAGGTTCATGTGCCTCGTAGCCCAGCCTGGGATGTGACCCAAGTCCCCTGGGCACGAGGGCTGGAAGATGGATAGGGCCGGCAAAGCCAGGTGTGATGAGGTTCCCAGGACACGAAGGTTTACTTTGCTTTCTGATAAGAAATCTGGGTTTACACTTCCCATCCTCTGCAGAGATTCCCTCTGTAGCTAAACAGGGGAAAAGGGAAAAGCAGGGTGATCTGTAAAACACCACTGGGTAGACAACTTCAGTACTGTGTCTTGGGATGGGTGGGGGTGCTCCTTCCCCAGTCTGGGGCCAGCTCCTGCTCAGGCAGCCTCCATCTGGGAATGACCCATCAGTTTATCACAGCTTTTTTCCATAGGGATTTATTGGCTGGGCTGGATATTTCTGAGGCTGCTAGACTGTTGTTTTCAGTAAAAGTTTCTGTGAAAATCAGATTCAAAAGAATGTTCTATGGGAGAAGCTGTGGGGCAAGGGAAATATGCATTTGAACTGAGAAAGCAAATGTGTTAATTCAAAAGGAATTCCTTTAAAAAAAAAAAAAAAAAGAGGTTATAAGACCCTGGGTCAGGCTCTCATTAAAGCCCACACAGCTTCCAGAGAAAACCATGCTTCATTTCTTGCCTTAGGACTCAACTGGCTTCTCTTCAGCCATGGTGAGAGCTGATGGGAGGTTGGGATGGGGGCAGTTTCCCTTTGCCACCTCCCACCAGCAGCAGCTTGCTCCAAGCAGTGCTCCCTGGACCTCATCCTGCCCACAAGCCCAGAACACTGCACCCCCTCGTGATGCTCTTGGTTACAGAGCTCAGGCAGAGTCCAGGCAGGAGCCTTGCCTGCTGGGCTCCCAAAAAACAGAGCACCCAGGCAGGGGAGACATTGTGTTGCAGCCTAATTTGTTCTTGGTTTAATGCTACCCTCAGGCCTAATTACTTTATATTAAAACATCTGTGAAATGGAGTAATAAATAAATAAAGCTAAGAGAAAAGAGATGTTACTCCACGATGCAAAGCACCAGAACAGAAAGCAGCATTGCTTTTCATCTGCAATTCAGAGCTGCTTTGTAACCCATCTCCTGCCTGCATCCAGGGGCACGGGGCACAGTGGGACACAGGGACTGTTGCTGAGACATGGCACAAGGGCCACCAGCAACAGGAAAAAGGAAAGCAGGAAAACAGGAAAATAGGAAAACCCTTCTCATGTCATCTTGTCAGAGGAGCTCCGGCCTTGGAGAGGGAAGACAAGGAAGGGTGGCTCCAAACGTGGCACCCCCAGCACCCCAAGCCCAGCCCTCGCTGGCTGCACCCCCATTTCCTTATCTGTGATGCAGAGATGAACAGGACAAACCTCTCTGTGGAGGACTGGGAAGAACTCCAGATAAAAGCATGGAATACATAGGAGGATGATTAAAGGCAGCAGCGCCCTTTGCTATGCACACAGTCTAAACACGCCGGGCCATCCCGGCCTCTTTGAAAACTGTTAGATGTTTTCCAGCTAAATATTTATTTTATCTGCTGGGACAGCCCCTGTCGGGAGATCAGGACTCATGCATGGGCCGAACATGTGGGAAAAAATGCTGGAGCAGCCCCAGAGCCTGACCCTGCTCCCAGCAGAGCTGGGGCACTGCTCAGAACATGCATTGGCTGTGGGATAGCGCCATGGGCCTTCCCCGCTGGAAAATTTGACTCAAAGCCCTTGAATAGCCACACAAGGATGCTGTTTCCTCCCTAATCTTTGGGAAGCAAGGGTCTTGAGGGCCTTTGGCCAAGAAGCTGGTAAAATGTGATGTTTAATCATTCAAGAAGAGATTGGTTGCTGCCTGCTCAGGGTGAGACCGATTAGGGAGTGCTGGAAGTGACAGTGACATTAGCTGGTAACTTGGGTTGCCTCAACACTGTTCTAGTTAAAACATGAGCTTAAAAAGGTTATTACTGAAAAGTATTTAGTTTGAGTAAGTAGCCCATGACATATTTTTATCCAAGAGAGGAATAAACATATTGTGTTTGGGCCCGTGGTTGCCATTGCTTACCCTGGTGGTAATGGATATTTTGCCACCTATTTTGCAGGAACAGAATAGAGGAATACTTTGCTGTGAAATGGTCTCAGGGCTGAGAAAGGAGCACAGGGATTGAGCAAAGACATTTGAGAGCTGTGTCAGACCAGCCTGGGAGCCGGAGTCTGGGTTTCCTTGTCCTAATGCTTCACCTTAAGCCCGTTAAAAATGGCATGGACAAAACACCTGCATGCTGTTGTTGTTTTGGGCTGTGGTCCGGCCCAAAAATGCAGCCTCCTGGGAGACCCACTGTTTCTCCTTGTTTATGGGTTGCCTTTCCCCCTGCAAATATGTTTCTGCCCAATCTTACTACCCTTGGCATGAGAAAGTTCCCTCCAGGAGTGGCAATGTATTTGGTAAGAAAAGTCCCATCAGACAGAAGCTCATCACAGATGCACTTAGAGAAGACCAGAAATCATGAGGAGACACCCACTGTGTGCCTGATACCAGCAGCAAGGGCAAAGTCATGGCTTAGGGCTGCACGTGGAGCAGGTGGAAGTGTTCCTTGAGGCATTTTTGTCTGATGGCTCCTTGGTACCCAGGACAGGCCCTACACACCAGTCATGCCAGGCACTTCCCTACCCTGATGCAGCAAACCACTGTTTGGATGCTTCTGACATCTCCTTGGGAAGACACTGCCCAAGGAGATGCTCTGGGACACTGCATTCATGTATCTCTCTGCATTATCCCTCCATCAGAAACACCATCTCTCCTGCCTGGAGCTCACCTGACCAAAAGATGATAGGGAACGAGGGACACACTGTCCACAAAACACTAGCCAGAGGAATGTATCCTACTCAAAATAGTAGGAAGAAAAGCTGCTGGTTTAATAGGATGGATGGAAAACCAGGAAAAACACTGTTGTGGTTCCTCAGACAAGAACATCTTGTTCAGCCACATGCAAAGGTGCTCCTTGAGGACACTCCTGCGGAGACAAGGAGACGGGGTGATGGCAGTGATGTTGGTGCCTGGCTGGGAAAATGTAAAGGAAGCATTTGAGAATTATCACAGCATTACCACAAAACATATGCAGGCAGGGTAGGAATGGGGTCAGGACTCCTGCAGCATCTGATCCTTTTCCCTTTTCTTCCAGCACTGGCACCGCGTGGAGGAGGGTTACGTGCTGCTCCTGCCCATATTCCAGGCTGAGGGCAGGGAGGATCCCTGCTGCCCTTTAGGAAATTTGGTCACACAGCTGCTGCCAGACTGAGGTGTCCCCAGTGCTGGAGCTACAGTGGCAGTGGGGACACCGATGCCAGGCAGCAGCTGCTGCCTGATCCTGCAGCAAATCCAAACCCTGCAGAGCCAGCCATGGCTGCTTGTGGATTTCTTTGCTCTCTGCAGCAGGTTTTTGAGTGCAGGATCAGTTGCATCTTGTCAGCTTGGGCAGGGAGAAGCTGAAACAAAGCAAAAAGCCATCCCAAAAATGCCCTTGATACTGCCCTTGTGCTGCTGAGCTGTCCTGGTGACCTCACTCAGATGCTGTGCCCATGTTCCTGTGTGGGATGCCAGCCCTGCTCACCACCCCATTCTCTGCCTGAAAACCTGTCCCTGGGGCTTCCCCCGAGGGTATAAACCAGGCAGAGATGTTGAGGAGTCACAAATGTGTGCTCCTTAAGCAGTCAGGAATTGCAGCCCAGGCCCTGGGGTGTGTGCCCGAAGCACCATTCCACAAAGGCTGAGCTAAAACCTGGCCAAGTTTTAATCTGCTCTCTGGATACTGAGGGCAGCTTGCACGTAGGCATCCACTGGTGGGTGCAGAGAGCTTGCTGCAGTCAGCTGAGATGATCTCCACTGGCATGAGGGTGCAGGGAGATGTTTTTTTTTTTTTTTTCAATATTAATGAGCCCTTATATGTTTCATTCTGTTAAATGGGAGGAAGTGAGCAGCACGAGGTGTCCTGGGGCTGGCTTACACCAGCCCTCATGCTACAGGAAACTCAAGCTATTGAGAGATGAACTTCAGCCCTACCAAAAAGCTCCAGTGGTAAGTTTAAAAATGCTTTGCTCCCACCCACTCAGGGATTGCAGATGTGCTGCTGAATGAGCAGGCAACAACTGCAGCACCTCAGCCAGCCCATGGGGCTATCCAGGGCTTGGGGGCAGGAAAACAACTCACAGCTAGACTGGGACTTGGGGCTGGCATAAAGAAAGTCCACATTAGGAAGGCCCTAGAGCATCTGTAGGATGAGACCCTCTTGTGGGGTTTCCCATGGCGTTGCCTTTGATGTGTCGCTCAGAGAAGCCCACGGGGGAAAAGGAGCTTCCATTTCTCGCCCTCTTCCACTGATGCTGTCCAGATGCAGAAGTGGTTGAGCCTCTCGAAAGATGCAAGGCTTGGCACAAAGGGTTGGGCTTCCTCACTGGCCCCAGCAGCCTCCTAAGGGCTGTTTCCTCATTACTCATCTCCTCACACCCCTCTAGAAACCTCTTGATCTTCAAATGTCTGTCAAAAGGCAGAAACACTTGGTGTGAGGCAGGACTGCAGCAGCTGCCAGCACGCTGCCTTCCACGGCGTTGGGGTGGGGATGGTCAGGGAAGTTACTCCAACTCAGCTGGTGAAACAAGAATCTTTCTATCCCTTTTCCCTCTTCTGATAGAAAGGCAGTTTTTTTCCTCAGCCATGATCTCCTGTCTTTCAACACTGATGGATCACAAAAAAAAAGCAGTGCTGGGTCTTCTCCTTCTAGGACAGCTCTTGTGAGCAGCAGACATTATCCATGCTCTGCACAGATCCCAGGACCTGCTCTGGGCTGAACCTGGCAGCTGGGCAAGGCTAAGTGACATCACAGCCTGAAAGCCTGATTGTGGTTCCCAACTTTGTTTGTTTTTCAGGAAATTATTTTTTAAGAGGCCTGGACGGTGCCACAGCTTTAAGGGAGCACAGGGACCTGCTGCTCTGGAAGAAACATCTCCCTGAAACCCTGTGAAAACAATCTCATTCCCCCATGGGCAGCAGTGATCTGGCTTGAGACGTCTTTAAGGCAGGGCCTGATTATTTTGTTACACTGAAATGATTCTAATGAAGTTTGGGAGGGTGGCAGTGCCCAAAATGCCACTTCTGAGAAAGAGGCCTGGCTTCTGACTCCTGCAAAGCCGATCTCTTTGCTCAAGCTTTCCCAACCAGGGTGTGTAAAGCAATGAAGATCCTCTTGAAACCTCCTGACAGCTTGTCAAAGGAGAGGCTGTGTGCACCGAAGGCGTCCGTGACACAGAGTACAAGCCTCTCTGGGGGTTTTGTCCTGCAAAACTGGATTTCAGGAAAGGCTTGTCCTTGGGCAGTGGTTTCTGTCTTCACCACGGGGGGTTGAACAGGCTTCAAAAAGAGCAACAAATACAAAAACCCATTGGCTAACTCATGGGTCAGAGGCTTCAAGATGAGACCTCCGCACACACATTTTGCAAAGAAAATACAGGATATTCAGGCAAGAAAACCTTGAAAATCCTTTTTCCAGCCAAAGCAGCCTGTCTCCGTCCCTGGGGTAGCTCTCTTGCAGGCTTAGAAAGCCTCTCCACTTCCAAGCTGTACATAAACACATGCCATATTCCCCATCAGAGGGTGATAAACTCACTTTTAACTCCAAGTGTGTTTATCTGTTGGCTGACAAGCGCCGCTTAAGAGCTTCGTTCGCCGAGTGCTAAAGAGGCACCCTCCCTCTGCATGCCAGGAGGGTGCTGCAGCGTGCCTGCTGCTCCCGGAGCACTCAGCCCACGCAGAGCTGCCGCTCTCTGCAGCCCCACAGAGGGTGCATTTTGTCTGACAGCACAAGCCGCCTTTGCCCACGGCAGGGCAGGGCTGGCCCTTGGCTCTCCAAGGGATGAAGGGGGAGCCGCAGGCGCTGCGCTCTCTCGCTGTGCCCGCGGGTGCTGCAGCTCCCAGGACGCTTTTGGAAGTGTGTGCCCACAAAGCTGGAGAGGGGGAAAATGTCCTCCTTTAGCCACGTCCTGGTCAGGGAAAGTCTGGGCATCCTCTGCCAGGACGTGATTCCTCTGTGGGGGCAAATCAGTGCGAACAAGGACCTTCCAGGCAGGGGGGAAATGATCGTGCCTTGCGCTCCATCTGCTCAGCCTCCTCTTCCTCGATGCGCTTCCCACTGCATTTCAGCACAGCATGGGGTTCTTCAAAGCCCACTGCCCACCCTGCTTTGCCGCTGAGGAAAACATCCCCCGGACAGGAAAGTATCCCTTCTCCTCCCACCTGAGCCTGCAGCTGGAAACGCAGCACGAGAGAAACGGGCTCTGGCTGTAAAAGGAATTAGAGCACCATCTAGTGAAGGCGGGCCGGGCGACCAGCAGCCAGCCTGGGGACCAGCAGCCAGCCTGGGGACCAGCAGCCTGCCTGGGGACCGGCAGCCAGCCTGGGGACCAGCAGCCAGCCTGGGGACCGGCAGCCAGCCTGGGGACCAGCAGCCAGCCTGGGGACCGGCAGCCTGCCTGGGGACCAGCAGCCAGCCTGGGAACCAGCAGCCAGCCTGGGAACCAGCAGCCTGCCTGGGGACCAGCAGCCAGCCTGGGGACCAGCTGCGTCCTGGAACTATAGAATCACAGAATAGTTTGAGTGGGAAAGGACCTGTGAGATCACCGAGACCAGTCATTAAGCCAGCACTGCCAAGCCCACCACTAAACCATGTCCCCAAGTCTCGGGGCCCGTGCTGTCGAGGTGAGCCCAAGATTGTAAAAGTCCTTGTTCTCCCAGCCCGTGCAGCCAAAAAAGAAGTCTGAATGCGTAGGGTCTGTGGCAAGCACATTTCTCTCTCTCTCAGGACTTTTCATAGAGGTGCACAGAGAGAAAGAAAGAGAAAAAAAATCTCTATTTCTGCTCCTTGTTTTTCCCATGTGGAATGTGTTTGGAGAATTGTTTACCTGGGGTGGTTGCTTGGTTGGATTCTGGTGAGGATTGTTTGAGCCTGATGGCCAATCCAATCCCCCTGTGTCTGGACTCTCGAGAGAAAGTCACAAGTTGTGAGTTAGATATGGTAGTTAGAAAAGTATGTATGTGGTTTTAGTATCTTCCTTTATATAGTATATTAAAGTATTATAGCATAGTTATAATAAAGAAATCATTCAGCCTTCTGAACTGGAGTTGGACATCATCATTTCTTCCCATTGGGTTCGCCTGCATTTTACAATAAGGGTCAGCTTCTCGAGGTTGTTTCTTTTCTCTTATCTATAACATTCTTTCTCTGACCTCCTGAACTCTGTCCAGCAAGTCAGCCATGGCATTCTGTCTGCCCTCTAGGGCGCTGTTTACATTTTATACTAAAAACTACGTGTGCTATGTTTACAATAACGTGCCAGTATCTATCGTTTATGTTGGACAGTGTGTCTCTACCTTAAACCAATAGAAAAGTGTCACCATCCCTCCAAGACATGGAGGGCAAGAAGAAGGAGAAGGAGGTCAGGACACGCCCAAATCCCTCCATCTTTTCCCCTTGAACCCCATTCTAAAAAGCCCCAAAATTCTACTTTTCCACCCTGTGTTAAGTCAACTACCACACTACTCAACCTTGTGGCTTGTAATTCCTCATACAGAGTTGGCAGCTTTTTTCACGGGCTAAAATGGAAGCCACAGGTGTTTTTGACTTTGTGCCAAGGTCTCCAAGCCCCCTGCCAGGGTCTGGAGACAGCCAGGGCAGCCAGAGGGATGTCCTGGACTCCGACACCCAAGTGCCACAGCAATGCATTTTATGAACACTTCCAAGGATAGTGATTCTCCCAGATCCCTGAGCAGCCTGTTCCAGTGTCTGACCACCCTTTCAGTGGGGAATGTTTAGTTAGTAAGAGATGATTTTTCCTTCAAGAGCCCTTTCTGGCTTTAACTGTAGGTGCTTGCACCCTCAGGTAGGTACTGAGCAGGATCCCGCTTGTCTTCTCCCAGGGTTTGCACTGAGAATATTTGTCTCAACTGCAGGAAAAGTGGCCATTAGAAGGGAGTGCAACTGCTTGTGGTGCTTCTTTTTCCAGCTTTCTCCTGTCCCTTCTGGAAGGGACAGGGCAGCTGGAATTTGTATGCAGACAAAAAGCAGAACCTGAGCACAGCTGAGCAGAGCCCTTTGTCAAAGGGCCTGGGGAGAATTTCAGGTTCCCTACAGCTCCATGTGTTTAGACCTCAAACTGTTTTGTGCTAGGAAACCTTAAAAGCACCCAAAACCTCTTTCCTGATGCTCTTTTTTGTTGTGTGACCTCTTTCTCTTTGTGACTTTGGCCTGAGAGGTGGAGAGCCAAGACTCCCTGACAAAAGCTGTGACATGCTGCCCACCTGCCAGCCTGCCCCTGCAGCTGCTCTAATTAAAACCTCAGGGATGAGCTAACATGGCTAACATCTTTTTTATTTTTTATGTGTTTGAAGTTCCTCATTGCTTTGGGCAGTCTGGGCTGTAATTAAGTTATTAGCAAGAAAACTTCAAGCTTTACAATCACCCTTTATGACAAAATATCTCAGAGGGCTGTCAAGCAGGTGTTTTAGAAAGTGAAAATGCCTTTTGGTGCCAGAGCAGTCGCAGATGTCCGAGGACAAGTCTGTGACAGCAAATCCCTGCCAACACCCCCAGCCAGGAGCAGCCTGTCCCGTGATGAGCTGCTCCAGGGGTTGCTGGCTGGGTCTTCCTCCAAGGCTGCTCCTTCACAGCAGCACTGCTGTCTGGTGTCTGGGATCTTCCTGGTGGGACGTGTCTCCTGGTGGCAGCCCCTGCTCCAAGCTCTGCTGCCCGAGGTGAGGGCCAGTTGCCTTTGTGCAGCTCCTGGTCACAGTCCTGCTCTCACCTCCGGAGGTGGTGCTCGGCCCTGAATCGTTCCAGCCCCTCCACGGGATCTCCGAGCTTGGATTCGGCTCTGCCTGCACCTTCAGCGCGAAGTCGCTTGCAGAGCCGCTCTCCCCAAATCCTGCTTGGCTGAAATGATCCGTGTAAACAGTTCCTTGCAAACACACTCAAGTGTCTGCCCCTGCCACGGCCCTTGGCAGAGCTGCAGACGCTCATCAGGGCAGCTCGGGGATGCTCTTAAGGCCGCCCCATGCAAAGCAGGAGCCCAAGGGAAGGAAGGGCTGAGCCCTGGAGCCCGTTCCGCCCCTTTCCCAAGGCCTTGGCGTGGCCATTTGCTGGCTGTGCAAAACCCTCTAGAGGGAGCCCCGAGCCCAGACATCCCCAGGCAAGGTCCCACCAGGTCACAGAGATGCTCTGGGCGCGTTCACATGGAGGTTTTGTGGGGGTTTGTTGTTCGCTGGGCTTTTTTCCCTAAGGCTCCACACTGCTTCAGTGGTTTCATCGGTTGCAGCTGTGGGCTTGCTTGCCCTCTCCGAATATTTCTGCATGTTCCCATCTCCCCAAGTGCCTCCTCACCCACCTCCAGCATCTGTCCCTCTCAAACCTCCCTGAAGAGGGCTGAAATCTCCTGCCATGATGCCTCCAAGGGCACTGCACTAACAGAGGGCGGGCCCTGCACTGCCCTGGCCCCAAAAGCCAGCTCTGGTGGGGAGCATTTTGGGGCAGCAGCCGTCCTTGTTGGCATTCCCAGCTCTTCACACAGCAGAGCCCTGGGCCATGGCTGGCTGCTGGGGAGTGCCCGGGCTCCTGTGCAAGGAGCACGACTTTGTTTCCTTCCAGAAAGGTTCTGCGGGTCTCAGTGGTGGCTCCGTGCCCAGCCCATGGTGACAGCCAGCCCAGGGCGAGCAGGAATGAGCTTCCCACAGCGAGTTGCTGGGAAATAGCAAGGACAGGCCTTTTTTTTTGTGCCTGCCTGGCAGGCTGAGCGTGGTGCATGGAAAGGGACACTAGGAACACTGTGCTTCCAACCACAGCCTGCCCTGGACCTGCTCACCCAGTCCAACAATGGGTCGTTGTGGACCCCTTCAGCCTCTGTGCAGGAGAGGCAGGTCCCACCACCACCCAGGTGTTCAGCTCTGAGTAGTTTCTAGCAGAAGTCTCTAAGCCTTCCCCTATTTGCCATGGGTGATACAGAGCTCACAAAGGCTGCTTTGGCTTTCCCTGCTGCTTCTTGCATGGGTTTCCCCTTTTAGCAGGTGGGTACAGACAGGAGGTCCTGCAGGAGATACTGGATCAGGTGGTGTCTCAAGGATTTGTGTGTGCATGTGTATCATAAAAGCACGGGCATGGGCAGCTCCTTCCATTAGTCTCCAAGTGTATCCCGTGGTCTGATTGCACATGGAACAGCAAAAGTCACTTGATCTCCAAAGGTAGCTGTGTCCATCCCGCTGCAGATCTTCCCAAGGGAGCATCCCACCTCTTCTGCCATCCCTCTGTCCTGCTGCCGCTCTGGACCTCTGGGTCATCCATGCCCAGCAGATACCCTGGCACTCCTAGGCCATGTAGGTGAGTTGGGAACTGCAATGGAAGCTGCCTAGTGCCACTAGAGCAGCTGTGTTCCCTTGTGTTCCAGCAAGACTCTCTTCCCCATCCTCATGACTCCCTCCTCCTCCTCCTCAGCTACTTGCAGCATCAAAGCCCTGAAGTCTCCACTCCTCCGTTCTCAGGAGATCTGGTTTAGCAGTCAGTGAAGGATTTCTGCTGTGATAGGACAGTCCCTGCTGCCTGTAGGAATAAGTCTCACGGATATTAACCATTTTGGGATCAAGGCCCTGCTGGTTTGCCTTCTCCAGCCTGGCTATATCTTCCCCCCTTTCCTGCCCATTCCTTTATTCATTTACAAGTCCTGTGAAGTCCCAAGCGACATCTGATTTCCATCCAGTTGGACAGCAAACTTACATTTTTCTCACGGTCTCTGTGCTCTTGTGCTTTGGGTCTCTGCCAGGCACTTCACATCTTTAACTTGCCTTTTTTTTTTTTTTTTTCTTTTTTTTTTTTTTTTTTTTCTTTCAGACCACATTGCTCAGGTCCTCCCTCCCTCCCTCTTTCCTCCCAACCTTTAAAGGAAGCAAAATAAAAATGGTCGACAAGAAGAGCCAGACTCCTTCCAGGGCTCCCCAGGGATGGACCTGCTCCCCTCCCTCCATGCCAACTGGCCCAGGGATGCTTTCCTGCAGCCCCAGCAACAGCAGCTGCTCAACTTTCTACTCCAACAGTGAGAAATGTAGCAGCCAGAGCTGATAAAAGGGGCTGTTCTCCCTCTCCCTCCCATTTTGCTCCGGGCTCTGCTGTCCTTTGGGCACAAATCACTGCCCTCAGTCACTTGCCAATGCCAGATACCCTGCACGTTGCTTCTGTTTCCCAAAATTCTGGGTAACTGCCCTCATTCTGGGGGGCTGAGTGGATGTTCCTGTCCCCAGAGGTGGTGTTGTTCTGCTGCTCACCCACCTCCAGCCATCACGGGAATGCAGAGGGAATGCAACAAGTACCCTCAAACTTACTTCCTTTCCCACCACCCCATGGCCTTTTCGCTTTCTGCTCTGTTAGTGGCAGGGTGGGGAAGAGACAGGAGCACATCCTGGTTTCCCCCTCCCCAAACCTCTTTCTTCCCAGGGCTTTTCCCCTTTGACACCCATCTGGCCGGCTATGGATACAGGGATGACACAGAGATGCTGTTCCAGGCACCAAACTCCAGCATGGTAGAAACTCCTGCTGGTAGCAAGGCCTTGGAGCTGGCTGAGGACAGCAAGGACTAAGGCAGTTTTCCTAAAATATCCCAAGAGCACTCACCAATCCCATTAGCTGCTGGCACTCAAAGGCACCACAGCTATGTTGGGACTGGGGATTTGCTAGCGATCCACACCGAAATGGAGTGCCATGGTGGCTTTCCTTCTGCTCGGAGACAACCTTGAGGCAGAGTGAATCTGAAGTCACGCTGAAAATGCCTTTTTGGATCAGATGTTTTCTGGGCTGCTGGGGCTGTGCACCCCCTTCTTGCCTACAGGCAAGCATGTGGAAATCTGCTCTTGTGCCAAGACTTATTTTGATCGCAGTGAACTTCGCTCCCTCTTGATTTCCTCCGCAGGAAGCAAAGTCCCTCAGGTCAAAAGGTCTCCCTGTTTTACGCAGGGGAAGTCTTGTGGCAGCACAGATATACAGCCTTGCCATGCAGACTCAACTGTTTTTTTTCTGGGAAAAATGATTGATACTCAAATTACATCATGTTTTGAATCAGAAGTAGGAGCCTTGAGTTGGCAGCTGAGCCTGCCCTCGAGTTGTTAAGGGCATGACGAATCTCACCAGTCAGTGATGACTGAAGCCAGAGGCTGCTCGTCCCCTTAGGTTGGGCATTTTCTGCTCATGGAGATGCCTATTTGAAGCCAGGTAACTACAGAAATGTCTGTGATGTTACAAAACAGCAAAAGATGCACTTGATTTTTTTTCCAGACTGGACTGATTGGTTTCTGCATCCCAGAGGGTGACAGGAATCTGCTGAGACAGCAATAAGTGCATTTTGAGGAAATTGGAAAGCATAATTTTCTCATTTTCTTAGTTGACAAAACTTTGATGTGAACTGGATATATGACCTTACCTCTCCTCCTTACCCCAAGCTGTCCCGCCATGCCTGGGACAGGTTTGTGGGGTGCCACCATGGCACCCTTACCCCAGCCTCTGTGTTGGTCTGTCTTTCTACCACATTAAATAGGCTGCTCTGAACATTTTCCTTGATTTTAGGCAGAATTGCAAAGGCAGCAGGTTTCACCCCGTTCCTAGGTCTCATCCCCCAGAACCTCCTGTGGCAGACGGGATTCCCATGCAAGCCTTTCAGGAGCGGTCACGCTTGAACGTGGTGGCCAAAGAAGAGTTTAGGACTCTAGCCTGACTCATTTCTTTTACCTGCCCCTCGTGAATCAGTTTTAGTTCTTTTTGCTGTGGTGCCTGAAGCTGCTGTGGGCTGAGCTTGGTGCAGAGAGCTGGGCACGCCAGCACTTGGTCCCCCCTGGAACCGGGGGGACCTCGGTGCCTCCCTGGGTGGCTGTCCCCTGCACAGCGCCTTGGGCCACACCAGTGGTGCTGTTTTGTGTCATCTCATTTTAACACACCACCAAGAGACTCCTCTGGCCGTGTCCTGTGGAGGCTGGAGGCAAAGGCAGGCTGGCTTATGCCAGAGGAGTGTTGCTTCCCACATGGGCAGGGCAGTGCGAGGCGCTGGCGCAGCCTGGAGGTGCCAGAGCACCACGGCTCAGTTACTGGGATGCTGCAGGGAGAGGAGCCTGCCCCTTCACCTCTTTTGCCTCTTATCCTCCTTTTGTGAACATCTATGGAATCTAGACAGGGCTGGGACCCACACAGAGAGCTCCCCCTCATTTTTAGCTGTCAGGATGAAAGTCGTGAGTGCTCCATGACTCTCCACCTTGCTCCCTTGCACAAAGAGGAAACTTTCCTTTATTGCTTCCCTCTGTGATATCTCCATGCAAAATGAGTCCTCCTGGAATGCACCAAATCCCTGTTTCAGGGGATTTGCTGTGTGGGCCATGCTGCAAGCTCCCCTTTTCTGTTTTGGTTTTTTTTTTTTTTTTATCCCTGTTGCATCTGCACCACATCTCTGCTCCATAGGGGCACCTGGAGGCCATGCTGTGGTGCCAGTGAGGCTGGAGTTTGGTTTGGATCTGAAACAGAAATCAGTTGTAGGAGTAACAATGAAGAAGAAGATGAAGAAAAAGGAGGAGGAGAAGAACACAAGAGAAGGACCTGGAATGAAACAGTGAAGGAACACAGTACACTTGGGTGAGGTTGTGTTTTAGCCCTTCTCAATTTATCCTCCATCATTTTTATTATTGATCTTGGAAAAAAAACCAGAGGAGAAGTGTGAATCTGAATTTGAGATGCTTTACAGGAGTGACCTGCTCAGTGTGCCTAAAAGCCTGGTTTTCATCAGCTCTCTCCTGTGGATTCTCTGATGTCTGATATGGGACGGGGTAACCCACAGCCAGAGACATCAGCAGGATTATTTTTTCATTTTATAACCACTCACCATTCTTTGTGAAAAAAACTATGGAGTCTTAATAACAATCTTGGAGGGTTCTACCCTCTGAAGTGTCTTGCTGAAAATAGGCAAGTGTCCCTACTCAACGGAGACTGCAGGACTCTGCCAGGTGGTACATGCCAGTAAACAAATCTTAAAAGTGTCACAGTCCCTCTTAGGAAAAGTAGAATAAAAGAGATCCAAAACTTTAGGGGTTTTGGGGCAGAAGTGGGTTCAGCAGCATGCTAATCCCTGATATTCGTTACAACTTTAAATCAGTGCTTTAAAAATAGGTCCTGTGATGATGAAACATGCTGTCAGGAAATGTCACTCACCTTGTGACGTGGCAGATGGAGATTTACGTGGTAACACCTAATGATTTTAAATGGGTTCTGCCTGAAATGGGACTTGGTGCTAAAAATCAAACTGCACGACGTTACAGCGAGTGTTGGGCTACCGCTGGCAGAGACCTGCAAACAGAGGAAATTCTGTGGTGAGCATTGGCGACAGCACTGAGACATTGCAGCAGTAAAACCTCAAAGCACATCTCCAAAATGCAGTGTGGGACTGTGCATGAAAGACTTCAGGGCTGTCCTGGGCAGGATGAGCCCGTGGCACCCTGAGGGTCTGGCATGGGGACACGTATGGCTTCCATTCCTCGAGTGATGTTGCACAGAAAGGATTAAGAAAAGACTTATTTTGCTTGCAGACAAGCCACTAGCAACTGAAAATAAACAGGCAAGACATCAGCTCCAACTGAGCTTTGAATAAAATGCAGGATTTGAAAACAATAGTTGTTTGTTTCGAGCACAACTTCAAGGAAGGCAGAAAAACCTTTGATCTCCTGAGCCCCTCTGCTGTGCAGCTTTCAGTTTTAGATGTGTGTCTTGTTGGGTGCAGATCTTAATATAGTTATAGTCTTATATGCTTGATGAAAAAAAAAAAAAAAAGAAAAATCTTGCTGCTCATGGCTTTGGTGCAAGACATCTGGGTGCCAGAGAGCTTGGGAGGTGATGGGCAGTGGTCCAGCAGCTCCCAGGAAGTTTTCCTTTGAGGCATGTTGCTTCACCCCTACCTACCCTCTCTGCAGTTCCCAGTGCCTTGGGAAGCTGCACCCTCCAATGAAAGGGAGCCCTGACACCCCCAAGGACTGATTTTCAGAGGAGGGACAAGAGGGATGGATTTTTTTTTTTCCAAAAAAACCCACTTTTGGTTCAAAGTGATTCCACTGAGCAATGGAATGATTTTGAGCTCAGTTTTTTCTCCCTCCTTCTAAATCTCTGATTTCAAAGCCTTTGTTTTTCCCTTTAAACAGACACAGATTGCTTTAAAGACAGAGCAGTGCTTCCCTGCTTGGCTAATTAAAGCCCCAGAATTTGCCTTAGTGCAGTGGGGTTGTCTGGTCCCCAGTGAGCACAGAGATAACTCTGCTGTAGCACTTTGATCGTGCCTGGACATGACTGCACCTGCTCCTGCTGCCCTGGAGCCACTCCAGGCTCGGAGAAAAGGCACCCAGGGAGGGAGAGAACCTCTGGCACATAAAAGGGATCCCACCTTGGTTAAAGGGTGTGGTGGGTGCAATTCCTGCGCGGTTGGTTGGTGGTGACCAGCCCTGGGTGAACAAAAGGGAGCTGGGGGAAGGTTCTGCTTTGGTGGATGGAGGAACAGATGATCCCAGCTGGAATGCCACCGGTCCAAGGCTGCACCATCCCTATTCCCCCTCACTTCCTACCACGCCATTCTGTGCATGATTCCTGCAATTTCTCCTCTCAAACATGCCTCCTATCTCTCTACATGTGGTTTTTTGGGGGTGACACCCTTGAGAAAAGGTTTCAGGGTGTGTAGCAATGCCATCTGTACCTGTGTGCTGAGAGCACTCAGGTTCTTACCCAGCAGGGTAGGAGACCTAAGCAGATCTGTCTCAGCTGAAGGGATAATTCCTTTGGCCACAGAGAATGTGAGCTCTGCATGCCCGAGGGGACATGGGATCTGTGGGACCTCAGGCACAGCTCATAACCACATGTAGGAGGAGGAGATGAGGATGTAATGGGAACAAGGAGGAGGGAGGCTGGCAGTGACAAGTTTTAGGGACCTGGGTGGTTGATGCTGCAGGTAGAGTGAACACAGCCCTGTGTTTGGGTTGATGTCAAAAACACCAGCCTTCAGACAGCCATCAGCAGGGTTAGACCATGGCACCAGGCTTTTTTGGACAGGAGGCTTCACTGGGGAAAAGAGGAGCATGTAGAGGAAGGAGGAGAGTAAAAAAAAAAAAAATTGTTGCATGAAAAGAAATGAACGGGGAAGTAAATTAAATATGACCTGAAGAAGTCACCAGAAACATTGTCTGAGGGAGCTTTGAGTGTGGCAAGCACATTTCTCTCTCAGAGTTTTTCATAGAGGAGCACAGAGAGAAAGAAAGAGAAAACAATTTCTATTTCTGCTCCTTGTTTTCCCATGTGGAATGTGTTTGGAGAATTGTTTACCTGGGGTGATTGCTTGGTTGGATTCTGGTGAAGATTGTTGGAGCCTGATGGCCAATCCAATCCACCTGTGGCTGGACTCTCCAGAACAGGGTCACGAGTTGTTAGTGGTTAGATATGGTAGTTAGAAAAGTAGGTTTGTAGTTTTAGCATCTTCCTTTATATAGTATATTAATGTATGATAGCATAGTTATAATAAAGAAATCATTCAGCCTTCTGAACTGGAGTTGGACATCCTCATTTCTTCCCCCTGGGTTCACCTGCATTTTACAATATTTGAGGGTGAAGGGCCAAGGCAGAGAGCCCATCACTGCTAAGGGCAGCACTGGGGGAAGCCAGACTTTGGCTTAGCCCTCTACAGAATCACATTGCACCAGGACTTGCCCTGACTGGCTGTGCTGAGGCTCCTGGTGTGCAGAGAGCTGCCTGGGTCAGTAGAACAAGCAAGGTCCATGGACACCTCTCTTCCCTGCTGCTCCTTGTGCCTGCAGCACTGCCCCAGTTTCCAGCCCCCAGTGGTCAATTCATGAGCCCCTGGTGGGTAATTCATTCAACAGCCTTCAAAGCTTCTCCCCTGCCTGAGCCCACCTCAAAGCTTCAAAGCTTCTCCCCTGCCTGAGCCCACCTCAGTGGCAGCAAGCAGAGCACAGCTCCACATCATCTCCTCCAGCTTTTCCTGCTCCAACTCAATCTGGTTTGCACTGATGCAAGAAAAGGGTTGCACAAAGTTGCTCAGAAACAAGCCCCTCCGGTTATTTCCAGCTACTCCAAAACTGTTTGAAACCCTACACCGAGACCTCCCAGTGCTGCTTTCTCCCTGTGCTCCTTTTGTCCTTGCCTCCACCTCGCTGGTGGAGGTTTCTCCAGCCACACACCCAGAGCTGCTGGGAGGAGGCAGCAACCACCGCAGCCCCGAATTCCCACCCAGCACCTTCTCAGGCAGGCTGCAGCATGGGAAGTCCAGCCCTGTGGCAGCAGGGAGGCAGCAGCCGCTGAACCTTCAAGGAAAATGGGCAAATTCTCTGCTGAAATGAAGAATTAGTTTCCCCTGCTTCTGTCAGCTATAATAGTAACAACATATTATGGATAGTTATTATTACTATTAAGTCCAAGAATGGTGTCACTTCACTGTTGCCTCAGTACCTGTCCCTTTGCAGCATCTTGGTGCTGCAGGCTCCTCTCACCCCTCCCCTGTGAGCCACCTCTGCCACAGCTGGTGCATCTTGGGAGCTGGTTTTGGGGTGTCTAAGCTAAGAGCTGGCAGTGCCATGAGCAGGGCTTGCTGGGCATGGCTTGCTGCTGTGGAGGACAAGCTGCTGCCTCCAGGGTCCCCATGGGGTGATGTGTGCATGTTTGGGCTGGGGCTGAAGTGACAGCAGCATCAGCAAGGCATCTAGAAGAAAGCTTCACCACTGGCTTTGGATTTGCCTCTGGGTGTCTTCCACCTCCCATCCTGCCACTGGGTCTGAAAACTCAGCTAAAATAGTTGTAGTTGCCCACCAGTGCTTGTGAGTCAGTGCTTGGCAAATTTGGGCACTGGTCACTGCTTGTCTCTTGAGGAGTCCCAGAACCTCTGAGTGGGGAAATCTGCATAATCCCGTGTACTAAGGGGTCTCTTTCCTTCACTAAGGAGTAGGAAAACACTCATAAAAAAACATATGTCTAATGTAGGCATAAACTGTACAGATGCTTTGTGCTCCATCTTTCTCAAGCCCCTTTATTCCGGAGTTTAAGAAACATTGTGTTTTTTTCTTCTCTGCTGTCTCCTCCCTCTCCCTCTTGGCCTCAGGCCTCAGACCAGTAGCCTGCCCTAATAAATAATGTAACATCTGTCCGGGCAGTTTGTGGTCTGATCTTATCTGAGGGATGGTGTCAGTGGAAGGGCTGAGCCAAAGCTGCTCTGCTCTCTTCCGCCTAGGAGAACTATTCCCATGTCCTCTGGGAGAGGTGCTCTGTTCAGGTATTTGTGAGTTTGCGGGCCCCAAGCTGGGCAACCCCCTGGGGGCTCCCCTGGCAGGGGAGACCCTCTTGGAGCAGTTCTGTGTCAGGAATGAGAGACGCATTGGACCTTTTTGGTCTTCAGCTTCTGTTTATTGTTATCTCATCAAAACTTCAGCACGCCGTCTGCACCAGACTCTGCGTGCAGGAAAAACAGCACAAAAATGGCCAACAATCTCGTGTTACAAGGCCTTTGAATCCTAATCAAAATCTAAGCTACCCAATTAACAAGTGACACCTAAATTATTTTCCTTTCTAACCCAATAACTGACCCCTAAAGACCCACAATGCGGATTTTTCTACCTAGTTACAAGATGCCACCCAAACCCAAGAAGAAAGAAGAAAAGAACTCAAGACAACACCCTGTACCCTCCATCTTGAACCCATCTATAACATACTAAAAATCCTAAAGCCTAAATTTCTCACCCATGTGACATACTACACTACTCTCTACAATCTCTACAATCTCTTTCACACTTTTGTGGTTTCTAGTTTACCTTGAGGCTTTGGAAGTTTTCTCCATGAATGAGGGTCATAGTCAGTGCTCCCCTGGGGGTCAGGACACCCCAGAGCAGACAGAGAAATATTCCCGGTGCCCTGGGTTTCCACAGGTATTGATCCTGTAGCAGAGCTATCAGCAGGCTGAAGCAACATTTTCCCACTCTGTGCACGAGCTCCCTGGCTCAGCACGTGGAGAAAGCCTGCTTGGCTTAAGGGAATAAAACCTCAGGGATTTAAGTACTGGCCTAAGGTTTTACAAGTGCCTGAGTGTGCTTCTGAGCTGGGCCTGAGGGAATGGTGTTATTGCATTACCCAGCCTTTATGGGATTGCCATGGTCTGGTGGGAGCAGCCAGGCAACCGTGGAGATTTCCTGGGGCACTGGGCACAGGGCCCGCTTGAATTCCCTTCAGTACTAGCTGGGTTGGGTTGGTCTCTCAGGACAAAGAAAGCACAAGGAAGCCTGCACTGGAGATGTTTCCATAGCCAAAACTGTGTGGCATGAGTCAAAATCTTGCCTTTTTTCCCAATGCTCCCTCTATGGTCTGGGGGAAACGGGCTCGCCCCTGCATCGGAGCAACAGAAAAAGCATCCCATGGGGCTGTGTGTGAGGAGATGCAAAGCTGACCCTGTGGCAAAGGTGTATTTTCATACAGGTGGGACTCCTTTAACAGGCATCTTTACGTATGAATTCCCACTGAATGCTGAGACCCCCCCACTCCCAGCCAAAAGGACACCAGGGTCAGGTCATAGGATTCAGCCCTAAATTTCAGAAACGCTTTCTACACATAAATCTTTCTCACCATGAGAAAGCAGCGAAGGGATGCACCACGTACACGTGGGCACATACCCCTGTGGGAGAGGAAAAAGCCATCTGGGGTCAGAGGGCTGGAGGAGCAGAGGAAACTCCACACTGAGCACCCCTTCTTGCACAGGACTGCCCAAAACCTCCATACTCCTCCTCCCGTGATTTGTGCCACACAGGCACAGCAGCCTTCTTTCCAATGCTACACAACTTATACTGATAATTTCCATAATAAAACAATTTTGGAAAAATCCTCCAAATTATCAAAATAAAAACTTTTTTAAACATTTGAAACATTAAAAAATATTTCTAAATAACTTTCCTTTTGAAATTATCTTTTCTTTTAAAAATTACTTCAGTCCTAATTGAAAATGAGGAATAAGTTGATTTTCAGGAGCTAAATTACTTGGAAACAGAGTAAAATAACTTTGCTTCAAGTTGTCAGGCACACAACTGCCTGAGCTGAAACAAAAAAAAAATAAAATAAAAAGGAGGGGAAGGATTGCATCCTAAAAACTAAACTAAGCCCAAGATGGGAATTGTGGGTTCTTTTCCTGCAGCACCAGAGGAAGAGGAGGAAGAAGCTCTGAGCACCCTGACTTTTTCTGCAGACAGGGAGTTTTCACCCAGCCACAGGTGGTTGCTTTCCAGTGCAATAAACTCCAGTGGCTGCAAACTCAACTCAACTCAACTCCAATCACCTTTTATCTGCTGTCCTGACATGCATCTTTTGTTGCCAGAGCTCTTATAAAAAAGTTTTGAAGCCTATCCTGCCAAGCAGATCCCCAGCTGAGTGGCTCAGCAGCTGTGGCAAGGGGGAACATGTGCTCATGAGCTCTCTTAAATCCCTGAGGAATGGCAGCCTTTCCTCTGGAAATGCTCTTTTGGAATGGTTTCAGTCTTCACCAAAGGCAGGAGGAACGGGAGAGTTGCACATGTGGACATCTCATGGCTGGACAGGTCTATTCAAAGGCTAGTAAGATCTAAGAGCAAGAACAAAGCTCATCTTGATCCTGTCTCTCCCTAAAGGGAAGGGTGAAAATCAATCACGCCCCCTCCATGGTGAAATGATGGATAGTGTTTGGGGTAATTTTTCTTGTGAAAGTCATTTGAAGCATCTCTCCTTTTATTACAGCTGAGATCAGCACAATGGCTTGAGCTTTAAATACAGTTCAGGAGCAGCAGCAAGGCCCTCTCAGGACCCACCAACCTGCATGGGGACCATCTTCCTGGGGCCACAGACAATTTTTAAACTCTCATCTATTATTACACAGCTCTTCAATCCCTCCTCAGAGGACATCTTTGCCTCAGAGTACTCAAGTTTTCCTCCTCCCACCTGATGAATTCTTTTGGCACCCACAGCCCTGTTACCTTCTAGAGTTTGGTGGCCTCTGAGTAAGAAAGCCAGCACCACTGCCTTGCAAGTCCTTCCATGCTCTTCACACATATCAGGCTTTCTTGTGCATTCTTTCTTTCTTATTTCTGGGCCTGCCTGGCCTCCAGATGCTTGTGTATATTAATGTGAATGAAGATGTCTCCTTACTCAGAGAAGAAAGTGCAGCAAGAAATACCTGTTCTGGCGACCTGTGAGTCCTTCCTGCGGAGCTGTTTGAAGAGATGCCACACGAGGCAGCACCAGACTCTTCTGGTCCTTGTTCGGATTCTCTGTGGCTTTGTCAAGCAGGAAATATTTCAGAAGCATAGGAAAATGGTTCCTGAAACTTCAGTGCACGCTTGAAGCGTGTGATTTTTCCTACCAAATACTTTCCTCAGCCACCTCCTCTTGAAATGCCAGCTAATCCTGTCTTCAGGCAAAGCAAACCCCTCCTGCTGCCTTCTCCAATGGGAGGCAGATCCCTGCCTGCCCTCAGACTCCCCTCTATTACCATAACTCCTCTCTTCTCATTAAAGCTGTTTTCTTTAAACACAGTGAAAAACCCTTTGTGTTAGGCTCACCCATCCCCCACGGTCAGTCTTCCCCAAATGCCCATTCCCAGGGAGTCAGAGACTGCTCCGTGCAGGACACGGTGGCCGGGGACAAGGGACATGTGTCCTGCCATGGTGCACCAGGTGCTCCTCAAGCCTTGTCTGGGGCTGCCCCGTGACTTCCCTCAGTGGTGTCACGGGGCTTTCAGAAACTGCCCAAAGAAACACGTGGGTTTGGGGACAAGGTGCTGGTGGCATCAGGCAGGAGCACACTTGGCTGCTCTGCCTGCAGGTTTTGTAGGTGTGGAGATAAATACAGGCAGCCTGCTGAGAAATTCACATTTCAGGAATTCATCTCTGGGCATTCTCGTGGAGTAACCCTGCCACGAGGTGTCCTTATGAATGTGGTGTGTTTATGGCTTCTGTGAACCATTTTCAGAGCCATGGAAGAAATCCTTTTGGGATGCTTCAAGCTGAAGTCTACTTCTCCATGGTGATAATTTCACATTCCTGCTGTGCTCGCTGATCCTGCCTTTGAAATGATTCCAGTTTTCAGACAGAGGCTCCCTGTGTTTCTATCTGTGATGGGGTGGGTTGTCTCCTGATGGTGCTGTCACCTGAGGGACGAGTTTGGAAGTTGTGCTCTGTGCCCAGCGGCGATGCCAACTGAGCGCTGCCCCTTGAGTAAGGTCCTAGCTCGCACCCAGCTCAGTGGGATTGAGGGTGTCAGTGCTGTGCTGCATTGTTCCCTGAGAGCAGTGTTGGGCACCGTGCACAGATCATGAGGAGATGCAGACCAAGCCTCAACGAGGTTCCACTCTGCAGCCCCAACTTTGCTTGGCATCAGCCATAATTTGTCATCGCCTGCCATAATTTGTCTCACTTGTCCTGCTGCGAGGACACCGGGCTTTTGCTAACAGACCACGCCTCCAGCACCCTCAAACCTCCCCAGCCAGGCAGATCTGCACCAGAGGTATCTCTGGGTAAGCAAGACAATCCCTCACCTTTGAAGTCCAGTGAGCACCAGGTGTCTCAACCCCAACACTTGTGCTCTTGGAGAGCTGGCAGTGGGGGAGTCACCAAAGATCAGTGTCCCCATGTCACACTGACAGAGGCTCACATGTCAAACCCCTCAGAGGGGGGCTGTGCTCCAGGCTGGAGGACAGGCTCCAGAAAGAAGCTGTGTGTGAGTGGTGTGACTTGGATCGTTCCATTCCTGCCCCCTTCCTGGAGCTTCATTAGCACCCCTGGATTTCCGTGTCGAGACTCTGCAAGCATCTGCAATGACAGCTGCCAAGCAAGCTGCTAACTAACATGACTAAAGGAAGTCACAGCTGGCCCTGGGATTGCCAAATCTCTGCCTTTGCCTAGAAACACGTAGTGTTTTTCACCAGTGGCACGTGCCCATGGAAAATACCACCCACAATCAGACACCTCGATCCCTTCTTGCCCTTCCCTCACCAGCCTGTGAGGATTTCAGGGGCTTTGGGACTCAAAGGCAGCTGATGAAACCCCAGGAGCATGACCTAAAGCACAGGCTGTGGGATGCTGGGGCTGGGCTTGCAGACGCAGCACTGTGGGGAGGGGGAAGGAGGAACCAAACAGCCCAAAGTCAGAGCCCAGCCGCTGCTGATGGGCTGTGCCAGGCTGTGCCCTGCAGCCCCTGCTCGGCTGTGTGCAAGCAGAGAGGTCTGCTCCCCCATGCACGAGCATCCCATTCTCTCATGCGTGAGCATCCACTGAGCCCCTGCTTTCACATCCAAAGCAATTTGCACCGGAGTGCTCGTTTCACTTACACATGAGCAGCTGAACCGACACGTGAGCATAGTCATTAACCAGAGTTCTCTGCAGAAGGTGGGCAACCATCACTTCCTAGCACCGAGCTGGAGAGCTGGAGCAGGAAAAACAAAGTTGGTGACTTGGGAAAACAGAGTTCTGAGGCCACAGATGGAAAAGGTGTTGCATTTGAACTGCTCTAATGATTTTTTATTGCAGGCACAAGCCCTGACATTTGTAATAGGTGCAAGGGCTGGGGTTTGTAATTTGTTCAGGCTGCTATGGCCTTCCTGGCTAAGTGTTTTGCTTGTATGACTGTTTGCAATAAGTATTGCATCCAGGTTTTTACAACATTAAGTCCACCATCTATTGTAAATGCAGGTGAACCCGGTGGGAAGAAATGATGATGTCCAACTCCAGTTCAGAAGGCTGAATGATTTCTTTATTATAACTATGCTATAATACATTAATATACTATTTAAAGGAGAGACTAAAACTACAAACCTACTTTTCTAACTACCATATATAACTAACTCACAACTCGTGACCCTGTTCTGGAGAGTCCAGCCACAGGTGGGTTGGGTTGGCCATCAGCTCCAACAATCCTCACCAGAATCCAACCAAGCAATCACCCCAGGTAAACAATTCTCCAAACACATTCCACGTGGGAAAACAAGGAGCAGAAACAGAAATTGTTTTCTCTTTCCTCTCTCTGTGCTCCTCTATGAAAAAAATCCTGAAAGAGAGAAGGATGTGCCTGCCACAACCATCCTTGTTCTCAGGGACAGTGGATGAAGTCACGACAAGTATGTATATTTGGACTTTGATGATGTTGACCCTGGTATTCTAGTCCGTGGTGTAAGGGGTGGAGTTCATAACAGACAAAAATTGGGGTTGTAATGCTGATAACTCCCAGGCTCTCCGGTCCCCAGGGGCAAGGAGTGAATTTTTAGTTTATATGCACACTTGGTTTCAGTATTAACCCCTCTGTCTGGTGTGCAGGAAGCAAGAGAGGAGCATGGAATCATTATGTATTAGGATTGTGATGACATTGAAAGGAAAGTTGATAATGGATTTGTGTTCAAATGGCTTTTAAGGATGATCTTCAAGGACAGGAGCAAGCTGGGCATGAACTGCAAGGGTTACTGCATTCACCATGGGTTCTAGTGAGCTCATACAGGAACACCCAACAGGTTCGTGCATGAGCAGCTGATGAGTGCCTGCATGAGCACCCTATTAATTCAGGCACCAGTCCCCAGACAATGCCTGCCCTGATCATCCATGGGCAGCACATCCATGCCCCCATGACTGCCTGACCAATTGACACATGAGAAGCCCTTCTGTCCACGCATGAGCACCCAAATGAGTCACGCAGCAGCGCCTGGCTTGCTCACGCATGGGCACCCAATTAATCCTTGGAGCAGCACCAAGTTAATTTCTGCATTGTCACCCAACCGGTTCATGCCTGAACACCCAAAGAGCTCAGGAAAGGGTGGCGAGAAGGTTGTGTTAACTGGTAGGAACAGAAATGGAGCCAGAACTTCCCAGGTCGAGACTGTTTTCCCTGCAGGGCTACTGAGTTCCTGATCTCGCAGCAGCAGGGTCACGGAGGACCTGTCTCTGGGCCATGGAAGGGAGCTGGAAAGAGGGAGGCAGGGGCAGGTTTTGTCCTGATGGTGATGCTGAGATCATTGCCTGACGTGCTGTGTAAAGGGACTGCTACAGCTCCCCAGCTGGGGACAGGGCCTTTGGGAGCACCCCCTTCTATGTGCTTTTTTTTTTAACCCCTCTAAGCAGCTCCCAGGATGAGTGTTGTGGCACATCCTGTGGTCTGAAAGGCTTTGCCAGCCTCCTCTGCCTGGACTTCTGGGGGAGAAGAAACTCCAGCTGCAGGCAAATAATATGTTCTTTAGACAAAAAGCTGTGGGTTTTTTTGACTTGCTTTGCAGTGAGCACATCAGTAGGGGGTAACCTGTCACCACCCAGCCATTCAGAAACTGGCCACTGGGCTAAGATCTGAGTTTTAGATACTGTGGTTTCTACCTCACAGGGGCCAGAGCATCGCGAGTGCGACCGCCTCTGCTGCACAAGCATCTTATGGGGGTCGGGTGTTCCACCTGGGGCTTTCTGCAGAGCACAACACAGCACAGGATCCTCCACCGAGGCAGGGGCCGGGGCAGATGGGCACTTTCTCATTCTCTGCAGGCACACACAGGGTGAAACGCTGGCTCAGGCAAATGGCCACCCACAGCCAGCCATCGCCTCTATTCAGCTGTTTGGGTGTTAGTGCAAATGCTATTTATTTGGTTGTCTTTTTGTTCTGCATTGCATGACCCAGCAAACACAAATAATTGACCGTTGCAGGGTTGAATGACGACAAATAATTATCAGGTAAGCACAGGCATATTTGCACAAGAAAGAGACAAAGTAGGTGGTGCCGAGGTTGGAGGCATTAAATCAATTTAGGAACAAACTCAGCAGAAATCTCCACTTATTTCCTTTACTTCCGTGTGGACCTGATTTCCACTGATCTCAGGTAACTCAGGGAAACCCAGCTTAGCCTTAGCAAAGCACGGGCAGAGCTTTACAGGACAAATTTCAAAGCTCACACCTACAAAACCATGGAGTGCTCATTGCAGACATGGACCCTGGAGGCCAAATCCTTCTTTGGACCTTGCTCCTGGACAGGGAAAACCAGTTTGGAGTGGTTGAGTCTGTGAGTGTCTCTGCCAGAGTGCCCAGCTGAACACAGCAAGGTGATGGGGGTCACACAGGGAGCAGGAGGCAGGGGGGTGTGGGTGATGGCCATTCTGAGGTGTCCCCAGCCACCAATCCCTGCCTGGCCGTGGATGGAGCTGCCTTGCCCTGGCATGGTTGTCTTGGGACTGGTACTTCAAGGGAAGGTGCTCTTGAGCCCATCTGGCAGATGGAGGTTAACACTGGGAGGATGGGATGGACTCTGTGCTCCTCATCCAGCTCAAATGATACATCCATCTCACATTCAGGGGGGAATTCTTCTCTCACACATCTGCTGCCCACCTGGGGTGCTGGAAAAAACTCCACCCTTTTTCTCTGGCCTTTTCTAATCTTTGTCATAGGAGAAAAATTGTGACTTCCAAAAAAAAAAGAGATGGGGAAGCCTAACCTTTAGAAAATTTTATTTTTTAAAAGTGTTTTCTCTTCCCAAAGCCTAAACTAAAATGTTTTGCTGGGTTTTTTTTTTTTTTTTTTGGTGGTTTTTTTTTTTTTTTTTTTTTTTGGAGGGGGGCATTGTGGAGGGAGGTGAGTGGGGTAATTTTTTGGGGGTTTTTTTGGTTTTTTTTTAAAGTTAAGGAGCTGCTCTGTCCCAGATAGACATGAGCTGGCCACAAGGGCTGAACAACCTCCCACAGCAACTCCACAGTACCAGGATGGAGCATGGGCAGGCAGGAGGCTCTGCTTTGCATGGACACCCTGGTATCTGCCAAACACCCCTCCTATGGCTGAGGTCGAGCAGAGCCAGCAGAACATTTTCTCTTCCTCAATCCAGATTTGTAACTGCTCTGCTCCAGGTTTGCCAAGCACCATGGCAGCAGGAGCTGGCAAACCTTTCTCAAAACAAAAGCTCCACGGGGCTGGGTGAAGCTGAGAAGGGTCCTAAATCAATAAATGTGAAAGCAGAAGAAACCCACACCAGGGCAGTTACTTTAATGGAAATAAGCCGCTTGATTTTGCCCTTGAAAGTTTACGGCGTTTAAAACAATTGTAAACATGTCAGTGTACATGGATACGGTTTCTATAGCAGCACAGCAACAGTTAAGGGCTTGCTCCCAAACATACCCCAAAGGACACTAAAAATAGTGTGTCCGTTGGATCAAAATCTGTATACATATTCGGGAAGACATACAGAAACCAGGAGTTTGTGAGCCTCCATTGTTTTTTTTCCATTTTCCCCCCCTTATTTCCTCTGAAGGCACTGGAAGGAGGGCGCCGAGTTCAGCAGCAGAAGGTGGGGAGAGGTGTGCCCAGCGCTGGCAATCCTGCTCCCACTGCTTGCCAGGCAGTGCCATGCCCGTCGGATGCCGTGTCCTCTCCCCACCCTGGCACAAGCAGACCTGCCGGCCGGGGCTGGAGGAGATGCCTCCTCCCGTCCCCTCTGCTCTGTGCTCACGGTTGCCTGGCTGCGAGCAATGCCTGCGTGTCCCCGCCTGCTGCCACCGCCTCTGCCGCCGCCGGGAGCCAGCGGAGCCGCTGCTTTCCCCCGGCAGCGCGGAGCGCTCCAGGGACACCGCACACACCGTGCTCCCCTCCCTTCCTGCACAGGGGGTGCGACCCTGCCCAGCCCCGCAGCGGGCTGGGAAGGGCGCTGGGTGTGAGCTCGTACGGATTTAGGACTCGGGGAAGTTTCCTCCTGCCTTTGAAGCTGCGTCAAAAGCAGCTGGATGGGAAGCTGGATGCTCTGCAGAGCAGGACCCTGCTGGGGCAGAAGTGCCTCCTCCCTCGGCCAGCCTGGCCCGGGCACCCGTGTCCATTCCTAGGGTGGCTTTTGCCCACCAGCATCTGCTCTGGCAACCCAAGGCTGCCTTTGAAGCAGAGGGAGCTTTGCTCCTGTGGTTTGGCAGTGGGAAAAAGGCCTTTCTGGAAAGGAGGGCGTGTGCTCCTCAAGAGGAGCATTCAGCAACGCTCCTGTGGCTGCATGGGAAGGGCCTGCAGTGACAGCATCCTTCGGACCGAGAGTGCAAAAGTCCATCGTGTTCCTGAGAGATGCGTGTCACAGCAAAAGCCAAGATGTGCAGCAGAGAAACCAGCCAAAATACACAGCAGATACAGCACGACAGAGCCAGCACTGAGAACTCTAGCTTGATGCAAAACAAGGGCTTTCAGGGAAAAACAGAAGCACTCAGGACCTGCCATGGGCAATCTCCTTCCAAAGAACAAGGTCTTAATATTACCCTTTTTTTCCATGTGCTTTCACACTCAGGAAAATGCCAGTTACAAATGCTGAATGAAGGAACACTTAAAATCCCTCGAAGTGAAACTGTCTCACATCTTCCTAATTTTCTTTTTTAAAAAGCATCGGTCCTCTCATGACAAAGCATCAAAGCTATAATGGCATTTAAGTGTTCAACTACCCCACGGCAGCAGTGCCATTGTTCATAAATCCAGCATCCCAGCGATGGTTTCAGGAGGGATGCAGGCACAGAGAGCATTACTCCAGTCTCATATCTCAAACAGCTCTACTCATGCTAAAACGATGCTGCTTTTACAACATAAAAGTTTTATGCACCTTATTTTTTTCTGAATCACAAACAGGTGCCTTCCTGTGTTTTGAACACGATGCACGCCGCAGCAGTTAATGAGTGACGGGTCCCTGCTAATAAAACCTGCACAAGTGGATTTATGGTGGGCATTAGTTTGCAAAATAATACCTTCATAAAGAAGTATTGCAGGGTCAGCATTGGGGAAATTACTTGCTAGCAGGTTGAAATCATTACCCTGTTCAGCTTTTTGAGGCTGATAATTAGATTGTCTCAGATAAAAGTGACAAATGGCATTTAGCATTGCTGCATTATCTTTAACTAGAAAGCAATAGCATCTCACTTCTCTCTCTGTTTTTATTCTGCAGAGCTCAAATTCCTCTGTTTTGACAAATGGCATCACTGAAAGTTCTGTCTGTGTTCCCTGAGCAGCATTCCCAGTAAAATGAGAATCACAAGCTGGAAGCAGCACAACAAACTATAAGGAAGGAAAAGTGAAGCAGCTGCATCACAACACCTAATTGCCTTTGCGATCTGTCTGGGATTTTGTGATTTTTTCCTACATTTCATCCTGGCTTAAGGCAAGCAAAGCACACTGCCAGCAAGGGCAGCGTGGCCACAACAACGGCCTCAGAGCTGTGGGACAGGGTCCAGCTGCTCTCTGGCTGCGCAGCCCTGTGCTTTGAAGGATGGCTGTGGCACATGTCCTCCTGCCTCTTGCTTTGCCCTTCCAGCTGTCCTATCCCCTGCCTTTAGGATATGACTGCCCTCAGTGTGACCTGAATTGCTGTTTGTTTGGGGACAATGGGCACTGGGGCAAAAAAAAAAAAAAAAAAAAACAACCCTTGGGCTGAAGCCTGGTTATGGCACGAGCTATTTGTTCATGCAACAGAAGGTGTAGCACTGACACCATTCCCAAGGCAACTGGGAAGATGGTGCCAGGGTCTGGACTTCTTGATTTCACTTAGTCCTTCCTTGCACATCACCCCCACTCTGCCATTGCTCTCAGTGCCAAAGAGGAAAGCTCTCCCCACCCCAAGTCACCCAGAGAAAGATCATGGCTATGCTCAGCCAGGGTTAAACTGCAGTTTTGGCTTCAGTCTTGCATTCCCAGCCACCTCCATGCAGGCTATGCCAGAGGAGAGCCCAGACACACTGTCTCCCAGCCGATTTTACTCATGGGTTATTTAAAGCAGACATTGATAGCTCTGAAGTCGCAGCAGCTGAGCGTGGCTGCCAGTGGCTAATGAAGGTGAATGTCAGGAGTCATCATCAAAGTGATTAGTATAATTAAACCGAGCTGTGAAATGCCAGTGCCAGCAGCAGAGAAGTCCCTCTGAGGTTTGCTTCACTGGATTGAAAACTTGGTGCTTCCTTTGAATCCCCTGATGCACTATTTGGTTTTTCTTTGGTTTTCCTTTGCATCAGCTCTCCTGTTCTGAGGTTGCTGAGCTCTACCCTCAGGTTGGCAGCTGCTTGTGCTGTGATATGGACAAAATGCTGCTTTTTTTTTTTTTCTTGTGGTATCACTTCCCAAGCTATATAGCACAGGTGAAAATATTTACCTGCCTACCTGAAAAGGCTGATGTGCAGATTAATTAATATTTCTCAAGTGCCCTGAAATTTGCCAAGTATTATTGCTACATAACAACTGTTGCTATGTACTGAAAATTGCTGCCACCAGAACCAGGCGTGGACACCACACCTACATTTCCTGGCCTCACAGGGGTCAAAGCCCAGCTTTGCTATGAGTCTGCATCCAAAGAAAAATCCTCCTTTTCGCCTCTCTGATGCTTTGCTTGTGTTGCTTCTGCAGTTTTTTATTATTCCCTTTGGTTCATTGGATGGTACAGGACAGCAGCAGCGGTTTCCTCTGGGTGCCCCATCCCGGAGCAAC
The DNA here is from genome assembly GCF_031753505.1 of Anomalospiza imberbis. Taxonomy (NCBI): domain Eukaryota; kingdom Metazoa; phylum Chordata; class Aves; order Passeriformes; family Viduidae; genus Anomalospiza; species Anomalospiza imberbis. Next base: position 110,388,619 of record NC_089683.1, read on the forward strand.
ACAAGGGATGGGATGTGCCAAGGCCAGGGGTGGGCAGCAGCTGCTCCTGGCGTGGCTGGGCAGCTGTACCCAGGAACAGAGTCAACACCCAGCCCTGAGAAACTGCTTGGCTCCAGCCGTGGAGGCAGCGAGGCAAGGGTGGATCTGCCAAGCTCTGTGATACCACACCTTAGAGTGTCTGAGTGACTCACGAGGCATTCCACGACCGTCCCATTTCTCTTCCCCTTTTGCTCAACTGGGGGATGAGGTTTCAAAAAACAACACATTTGCCCCTCCACTTTCTAGTTTTCCTGCTGGGAAAGCCTTGTTTCTGGTGGCTGTGAACCTTGGCTTGGTGGGCATCACATTGGTCACTCCTCCTGAGGAGCATCAGTGTTGCCAGCACTGAGGAAGAGGATGAGCTTGCGTTACACCAGTGGCTTTTGGGACATCATCAAGCCCCAAAGACAACACATATAATAAATAATAATAAATCATAATAATAATAAATCAAGTGTGCTGTGGGTGGCTTCTCAGTCCTGAGTCCCGCTGGCAATGTCCTACTGCTGTCAAAGCCTTCTGCAGCCCCAGACGAGGTAACCCCATCCAAAGTGCTGCCTCTGAGTGGTCTCCAGCTCACACCACTTCCTGCCCATGCCAGGTCAATGCTTGAGTTCACCAGCCTGCTCCAAGGTGGTGCTGAGGCTCTGGAATGGGTTATTTCATTGTCACAGACACAGCCAATGTGCGTTAGGGGCCGTTCATCACCAAGCCATTAGAGGCCATTTGGTGGTGGTGGGCTTCTGGCAAAGACCACAGGAATGGGTTGAATGGTGTTGCATCTTCCTCAGGATGATGCCGGACACAGTGGAGCCCCCAGAATCGTGTCTGATGGGCAGGAGAGCTGAGCACTTGCTAGGAAGGTGGGATGCTGGCTCCTGCTAGCGAGCCTGTGCTTTCACAGCTCTGATTCATTCTGGCTTTTTCCTCTGCAACACCCCAGTGATTTCCTTCAGGAGAGCCCAAGTAAAACTTAGGGGCTGAAGGAGGGAAGTTTTCCCAGCTGAAAGGACAAGATCATGCCAAATGAAGTTCAGTGACCGTAAATGCAAATTAAAGAGCATTGCCAGGAAATGTTTTGATCCTTCAGGTGAGAGCAAGGGGATTTGATATCACTCATATTAGTCCAGGAATGAAACATGGCTATGAATGGCCAAATACTGACTCCAAAATCCAGTGGTGCCCTTAAGAGCAAAGAGAAACCCCAAACCATTTGGTAGGATCCAGACGCAGCCCCCCCGAGAAGGGGCAAACACAGTGGGCACTGGCAGGTCTAGAGAAGAAAGAACAAGAGCTGCTTGTAGCTCTGTCCCATAGGATCCCCAGTTAAATGGGGAAAATGAGAGATTTGAAATGCTCAGAATGCGACACTGGGAGCTCATTGTCCAACACCTCTGTAGTTGGTGGGACCCTTTCAGTTCCTTCCCCAGAAATGTTACCCATGTCACCAGTGATGTCCAAGCCTCCCTTTGGGAGCTGCCCAGGAAAGACCTGGTGAGCCCAGCCACAGACAAGCCACTGTGGGACTTGCTGTAGGCATCCCACAACCCTCAAAATGAAGGGTTGAAGGTGGCTATGCCAGCCTGGCCTCAAGGGGACTTTCAGTCAGGTCCTGGCTGCAAATCTCCCTGGAGCAATCATTAAACAAGCCTTGTTCTGACAGAGCCCATGGTGGCCTCCTTCCCTTTAACTTCCATGGATTGACAGGCTTAAGCCATCCAGAAAACACTGTGTTAATCATATTGTTTGAGTGAGAAAGCTGAAGAGAGAGTATTACTCTGCTACCACGCAGCCAGCTCATATGGCTTAAATCATAGCTACAACAAGCAGGCCTTCTGGCAGATGAGTTCTCAGGCAGAAAGCAGAGGATTTTTCCCATGACATGCAGAGGGGGAGAAAAAAAAAAGACCAAAAAAAAACCAAAAAAAAAAAAAGGAAAAAAGAAAAAAGAAAAAAAGCATTGGCTGTGTATACTGAATGCAAGCAAAGACATAGATACATCTGTGGTTTTGTGTGCTTTCAAGGACCCAAAATCTGTTTTGTTTCTTCAACCAACCTATAAACTGGACCCATCCTGTGGGTGCTGGGGACACTCATGTGCCGATTATGTACTGATTTCTTTACTATTTCACCCCCCAGTCTGATACTGCAGCTGTAGCGAGCGATGTGTGGTGTTTTCATTTCACCTCATTACAGGCATTTAAATGTGCTTTGCTCAAGTAACACCTGCCTCCTCCATTTTTTGGGTTGTGCTGTGGGTTGGGTGAGGGGGAGATGCTGCCAGGTCCCCCTCCCTGGGAAAAGGCATGTGTCCTTCCACACAACGGCTTCAGAGAAGAACAAAAGAAAAAGAAGGTGGGTGGAAAGACTTTAATTTTGAGACTGGATGTCTGGGAAAGCTGGGATGTGTGTTCATGTGGTCCATGGGAGGACAGCTGTGATGCTGAGCAGAAGCCAAGCACCTTCTCCCACCTGAGCAACCCAAGAGATGCACCTGGGAGCTGCTGGTGGAGGTCTTGCTTACTGCACCAAGTAAGGCACAGTTGGTGGAGAAATCACTGCAAATGCTGAACAAACTTTCCCTCTAGATCCACATTCAAGGACAAGCAATGAAATATATCCCAGAGCCCATGGGGTGCAATCCTGTCCTCAGCAAAGGGACATCAAGAGGCTTCGTGTTCTGCTCAAACCTCCTCTTTTGCAGTTGTATTCAAAGGGAGTTCCTCTGAAAGGACTGCAATTTTTGGTCCACATAATTAATTAATTAATTAATTAATGACAGGGGGATTGACACATCCAGGTGGCCGGCTCCTGTGACACTCCAGCAGCATCCTGACTAAACACCATGCTGGTACCACAGCTCCATCCCTCCCTCCCTCCTCGCTGCCATTATGAAGTGCCCCTTGATTTTACAGCTCTGTAAATACACTTTGAGAGGGTAGATGTTTGCTTATTAACTTAAGGCAAATTACATTTCTAAGAACTGGTGGAAGAACATAATTTAATCGGCGTACACGCTCGGCCTGATTGATTGCGGGTGATTGCACAGCCCCCCCCACCTTTACTTTGCCTGAGAGCAGTGCAGGTGCAAGTGCCCACCCCTGAGCATGGAAAAGGAAGAATCACCTGGAGGCTCGAGGTGCTTCAATTTTTCTACAATGATTTGATGATTAGCCCCTGATGAACCCAAGGCTGAGTTTGTGACAAGGAATTAGCGTGCTCCTTTGGAAAAGCCCAACACCTGATGATGAGGCCGACGTCTGCTCTTGGGGTGACAGCAACATGTCTTGTGTTTGACAAGCTCTGACCTCGTGTCCACCAGAGCTAAATATTAATTTCCTCAACCCTTCCAAGAAGGAATTCAGCATCGACTTGTAATCTCAAATATTTTCACGCAACTGACTAATGACTTAATCACAGCTCGTGGCGCTGAGCCACGCTGATTACCCACGCAGGCAGGAATTGCAGCATGTTGTGGCACCAGCAGCTGCCCAGCACCCTGTCATCATGCTCAGTCCCAGCAGCATCAGTCCCCAGAGAAATTTGCTTGGGTTTGAATCCCTTGGAATCCCATGGGCTGGATGAGAAAGGTGATGCGAGCTTCAATTTTGTGACCCAGGGAGGCAGCTGGTTTGGAGATTCAGGACAGCCCTTGGAGACACAGCTTCTCCCCCAGCAGTGAGGGGCCTCTCCAAGGCTTTGGAGAGGGCTTGGTGAAGTATCCTGGCAGGTTGAACTTGGCAGCCTGGGTGCGGAAAATTATTTGGGCATGGCCAGGAGATGCACTGAAGAGTTTTGGGCTGGTCATGGTGTTTTAGTTCATGGATACAGCGTTCACCAGCATGGCCCTGAGCCCAGACAAGCCGCTCTGGCTGGGGATCATTTCATTTAATAATATAGACAGGGGCAGTGAGGTGTGAATGAACTCTTGCTGCTGGGGCCATATGCAGTTAAGAGCAGCACAGAAGCCTGGGCGAGAGCCTTTGCTGTTTCCTCCTTGCTGCAGTGAGATCACAGGACGATACGTGCTCTGATGGGAACATTAGAGGGGACCATGTGTCACTTTATTTTGCATCTGACTCAGAGAGCCTGTTCACACGAACACTGGAACAGTGTGTGGCTGTCAGAAAACAGAACATAGCTGTTTAAATATCAAAGATTATTTCAGAGCTCCAATTGTCTGAGTCTCAGCTCCAAGTTTCAGTGCTGGGAGGGGAAAACCGGTGTGAAATGAGACGGGACAGCAAAGGTGATACTCTACCTACCTACCATTCCTTCTCCAGTGAATTATCCATGGTGCTGGGTCACTTCATCCAGCCTGACTCCCCCAAAACATTGAGTATTTTATGTTTTAGCTTCCTGCTGTCTCTCCGTGTAGTGGTACAAGCTTATGGTACAAGGGTACACGGCAAGATCAGAGGGAAAAGCAGCCCCCAGGCTTCCTGCCAGCAAGGAGCTGAGTTCTAAAGCCCAGGTTTTAGCACCAGCTTCTCCAGACCTCTGGAGGACTTTAAGCCATCAGTGGTGATTGCTATTTTTCCATAGCAAGGGACATGTGTTAAATATAAGGAAATACCAAAAAGAGTCACCAACCTCAGCTGTTTCCTTTTTGGTTTTTTTTAATAGTAGGGAGAGAAAAGCTTTCTGAATTTTTTTTTCTCCTACAAGAGGAATGCTTTGTAATGCTGATTTGTCTCTTAAGCTTCCTCTGAAAAGTCTTTGAGAAAGAAATGAACCCTGAGGCAGGATCGAGATGAAAAGGGAACTGGGAGCAGTGCTGAGCCAGGGGGTTGTGCAAAGGATAAATGCTTGCATGGATATAAGAAGGGATTGGGCCAATTCATGGAACAGAAATCCATCATGAAGGTGCTAATTTAGAGTTAAATAAAAGATGGTCCCTCAGCAATGGGACACAAGCCCTGGTCTGGCTACAGGTGCTGTCCCGGGACAGGGCCACGCTCAGCACTGGCATCGCTGGCACCCAGGGATCATCCTTGAGGCAGCTGGGACAAGGCTGCAGCAGGGATGCTGGGATGCTGGAAATCTCTCACTGTCATTTTGTCTTCTGCAGGAGGGTGGTATGCCCAGGCAAAATCAGGAAAGAGCCTCCCAAGGGGCAAAGTGATAAACAGATGCTACAGAAGAGCACAGCATGTGATAACGACCTGGAGCAGCTCTTGGGAGCTGAAGGGGACCCCATTCAACACAGCAAGAGGGACTATTTTTTGTGGCAGGACACAAATGCTAGGAGCAAGGCTCTGTACTGTGAATGCCAAGCTCATCCTCTCCCCCCAGGCTTTCCTCAGCATACTCTGGGTCTGCTTCTGCCAGCTGCACCTGATTCCTATACAGCTTAGTAAAGTGAGCATGGGATGGCAGCGTGAGGCCCTCTGTAATCTGGTCTCAGTACGCCCCAGGCATAATATTCACCTCTCCACAGCCCAGTTTCCCCGTGTAAATTGGATAATGATGAGATCTGTTACCACTGCCGTGTTACATCACGTGTGTGGCAAGTGATTCATTACACGCAAAGCTCCGAGCGCATCGGGCAGCAGCAGGGCTCAGGCAGCAGCATGGTGCCTGTCCGTGACTGCAGCGCTTTGCCACCTATCCCTTGCCCTCTTCCCCATCCCATTTCCTTCAGCTTTTGCCCACCACCTCTGCAAAGGAAGCGCCTGGTCCCTGGCTTGAGACATGACTTCCTGGCAGGCGGGACTCAGCAGGTTTTCCATGTCAGAGCTGGAGCCAGGAGCTTCTCCGCCCGTGCCTCCACGCTGCTGTCACCTGCCACCCATCTGCCACGTGCCTGCACGTGTGTTCCGTCCTCCCTCGTGCCCGAGTGCCATGGGAACCTCCAGCAGCTATGGGGAGATGTGGGATACTCTCCTGCCTGAGTGCCATGGGAACCTCCAGCAGCTATGAGGAGATGTGGGATATTCTCCTTCCTGAGTGCCATGGGAACCTCCAGCAGCAACGAGGAGATGTGGGATATTCTCCTGCCTGAGTGCCATGGGAACCTCCAGCAGCTATGGGGAGATGTGAGTCACGCTCCTTCCTGAGTGCCATGGGAACCTCCAGCAGCTATGGGGAGATGTGGGTCATGCTCCTTCCATAGTGCCATGGGAACCTCCAGCATATACGGGGAGATGTGGGATATTCTCCTGCCTGAGTGCCATGGGAACCTCCAGCAGATACGGGGAGATGTGGGATATTCTCCTTCCTGAGTGCCATGGGAACCTCCAGCAGCTACGGGGAGATGTGGGACATGCTCCTGCTCAGGGCTGAGGGTCTGACTGGCACCACAGCGAAGGATGAAGGGATGCCCGTAACCGGGAGCTCAGCAAAGACGGGACTAAAGCACACCCTGATCAGAGGGGTGCAAATAGCTGGGTTGGAAATATGGCAGGGAATAACGAGCTGCCCAGCACAGAGAACAAAGTTACAGCAAATCCAAAGGCAAACCAATAAATGCTTCGAGGAGAGGTCAGTTTTAATGCCAGGCTTTGTTTACAGCAGCCACCAAAAGCTGGGGTGTGGTGAATTTACTATCAGGGCTATTTTTATCTCAGGTGTTTTAAAAGAATACTGCCTTTGAGGAAAAAGCTAGTTTTGGGATGTGCAGGGTTACACCGGAGATCATGAGGCATGATCACCCAGACCTCTTTTGTTCTTATAATCTAGGAGCTTCGAGTTATATCTCTTAATCTCTTCTTAAAAACCTCAGGGCCAGTGAAACTCAGGTTAATGATGGGTAGAGTTTACACAGCCTGGCACCACTAATATTTCTGACTCTGGATAATTCTTCAGCAGCTCATGATGGGATGACTACAAAAGCTTTGAACACTGCCAGTGCTGGGGCAACCACAACGTCCCTGGGCAACCTGTTCCAGTGTCTCACCACTCTCACACTAAAAAAATTCTTCCTAACATCAAACCTAAATTTCCTCTCTTTCAGTTTGTACCCATTACTCTTTGTCCTATAGCTACAGCTTCACACACCTGCACACAGGCACACACACCTGTACACGGACACACACACCTGTACATGGACACACACACCTGTACATGGGCACACACCTGTACACGGACACACACACCTGTACATGGACACACACACCTGTACATGGACACACACACCTGTACATGGGCACACACACCTGTACATGGACACACACACACCTGTACATGGACACACACCTGTACATGGACACACACCTGCACACGGACACACACACCTGTACATGGGCACACACACCTGTACACGGACACACACCTGTACATGGGCACACACACCTGTACATGGACACACACCTGTACATGGGCACACACACACCTGTACATGGACACACACCTGTACATGGGCACACACACCTGTACATGGACACACACACCTGTACCTGGACACACACACCTGTACATGGGCACACACACCTGTACATGGACACACACCTGTACATGGGCACACACCTGTACATGGGCACACACACACCTGTACATGGACACACACACCTGTACATGGACACACACCTGTACATGGGCACACACACCTGTACATGGACACACACCTGTACATGGGCACACACACACCTGTACATGGGCACACACACACCTGTACATGGACACACACACCTGTACATGGACACACACCTGTACATGGGCACATACACACCTGTACATGGACACACACACCTGTACATGGACACACACCTGTACATGGGCACACACACACCTGTACATGGGCACACACACACCTGTACATGGACACACACACCTGTACATGGACACACACCTGTACATGGACACACACCTGTACATGGGCACACACACACCTGTACATGGACACACACCTGTACATGGACACACACCTGTACATGGACACACACACCTGTACATGGGCACACACACCTGTGCACGGGCACACACACCTGTACATGGGCACACACACCTGTACATGGACACACACCTGTACATGGACACACACACCTGTACATGGGCACACACACACCTGTACATGGACACACACCTGTACATGGACACACACCTGTACACGGACACACACACCTGTACATGGACACACACACACCTGTACATGGACACACACCTGTACATGGGCACACACCTGTACATGGACACACACACCTGTACATGGACACACACACACCTGTACATGGACACACACCTGTACATGGGCACACACCTGTACATGGGCACACACACCTGTGCACGGGCACACACACCTGTACATGGACACACACCTGTACATGGGCACACACACACCTGTACATGGACACACACCTGTACATGGACACACACACCTGTACATGGGCACACACACCTGTGCACGGGCACACACACCTGTACATGGGCACACACACCTGTACATGGACACACACCTGTACATGGACACACACACCTGTACATGGACACACACACACCTGTACATGGACACACACCTGTACATGGGCACACACCTGTACATGGACACACACACCTGTACATGGACACACACACACCTGTACATGGACACACACCTGTACATGGGCACACACCTGTACATGGACACACACACCTGTACATGGGCACACACACCTGTACACGGACACACACCTGTACATGGGCACACACACCTGTACATGGACACACACACCTGTACATGGGCACACACCTGTACATGGACACACACACCTGTACATGGACACACACACACCTGTACATGGACACACACCTGTACATGGGCACACACCTGTACATGGGCACACACACCTGTGCACGGGCACACACACCTGTACATGGGCACACACCTGTACATGGACACACACCTGTACATGGGCACACACACCTGTACACGGGCACACACACCTGTACATGGGCACACACACCTGTACACGGACACACACCTGTACACGGGCACACACCTGTACATGGACACACACCTGAACATGAGCACACGCACCTGTACACAGACACACACACCTGCACACGGGCACACACACCTGTACATGGACACACACCTGTACATGGACACACACACACCTGTACACGGGCACACACACCTGTACATGGGCACACACACCTGTACACGGACACACACCTGTACATGGGCACACACACACCTGTACATGGACACACACCTGTACATGGGCACACACCTGTACATGGGCACACACCTGTACATGGACACACACCTGTACATGGGCACACACACACCTGTACAGGGACACACACACCTGTACATGGACACACACACCTGTACATGGACACACACCTGCACACAGACACACACACCTGTACATGGGCACACACACACCTGTACATGGACACACACCTGTACATGGGCACATACACCTGTACATGGACACACACACCTGTACATGGGCACACACACCTGCACATGGGCACATACACCTGTACATGGACACACACACCTGTACATGGGCACACACACCTGTACATGGACACACACACACCTGTACATGGGCACACACACCTGTACACGGACACACACACCTGTACCTGGACACACACACCTGTACATGGACACACACACCTGTACATGGACACACACCTGTACATGGACACACACACCTGCACACGGGCACACACCTGTACATGGACACACACCTGAACACGAGCACACACACCTGTACACAGACACACACACCTGTACATGGGCACACACACCTGCACACACACACACACACACACCTGCACACAGGTGTGCGGGCACACGGACACACACACACACCTGCACACAGGTGTGCGGGCACACGGACACACACACACACCTGCACACAGGTGTGCGGCACACGGACACACACACACACCTGCACACAGGTGTGCGGACACACACACACACACACACCTGCACACAGGTGTGCGGACACACACACACACACACACACACACACACACACCTGCCCACAGGTGTGCGCGCACACGGACACACACACACACCTGCACACACGTGTGCGGGCACACGGACACACACCTGCCCACAGGTGTGCGGGCACACGGACACACACACACACCTGCACACAGGTGTGCGGGCACACGGACACACACACACACCTGCACACAGGTGTGCGGGCACACGGACACACACACACACACCTGCACCCAGGTGTGCGGGCACACGGACACACACACACACCTGCACCCAGGTGTGCGGGCACACGGGCACACACACACACACCTGCACACAGGTGTGCGGGCACACGGACACACACACACACACCTGCCCACAGGTGTGCGGGCACACGGACACACACACACACCTGCACGCAGGTGTGCGGGCACACGGACACACACACACACCTGCCCACAGGTGTGCGGGCACACGGACACACACACACACACCTGCACACAGGTGTGCGGGCACACGGACACACACACACACCTGCACACAGGTGTGCGGGCACACGGACACACACACACACCTGCACACAGGTGTGCGGGCACACGGGCTGCGCTCAGCGCGGGGCGGGCTGACGGGACTACAACTCCCGCCATGCCCCGGGGCGGGCAGGGGGCGTGGCCCCGCTCGGCCCCGCCCCGCCGGTGTGGCGCGCGGCGAGGCGGGGCGGGGGCGGCGCGCGGCGCTCGGTGTGAGGGCGGCGGAGCCGGCGGCGTTCATCGGCATCGGCTTCTTCTCCCCGGCCGCTTCTCGGCAGCTGCTGCCGCTGCTCCCCGCTCTGTGGCTCGCAGCACCGGCCCGCCAGAGCCCTGCCGCCCGGAGGTGAGCGCTCTGAGGCTTCTTCCCTTGTCGCGCAGTCGGACCTATCGCCCTCCGCGCGGCCGTGAGGAGGCTGAGGCTGCCCCTTCCCCCCGCTCCCGGCCTGCCGGCGTGGGCTGCCTCTTCTGCCCGTTCCCTTCCTCCCCGCGGTGAGTATCGCGCCTGTCGCGACACGGCCCCGTCCGCGCGCCGCTGTCGGAGGGGTGGGGGGCCTGCCCGGGGCCTGCCCCTTTCTGCCTTCCCCGGCTCCTTCCTCCCTCCCGCCGCCCTGCGCGCTTTGTACTGCGCCGCGCAGGGCTCCCTTGTTCTGGTTATTTCTAAAAAAAAAATCTCCGCTATTTTTTTTCCCCCTCCGGGTTTGGGAAGTTTTTTGTCTTATTTTATTTTATTTTTTTGTTTAATTTTTTTTTTTTTTTTTTTTTTTTTTTTTTTTTTGCCTCCCACCCACCCGGAGTTGGCCCCGCTCTGGGGCTGAATGTGCTGGGGAAGCTCTTTGTCATGGAGCGGCTGCCGAGCTGTCTGCCCTCGGGAAAAACATCACTTAAAAAAAAAAATAGGAAAAAACAAAAGTCGCTCAATACTTGAACACCAGGGTTCTGTTGAATTCGGGGATGGATTTTTTTTTTAATTTTTTTTTTTTTCGTGGAGGTGGCGGTATATTGTATATTTTTGGGGGGGTAAGAGCGAGTTTTCCCCCCGCCAAGTCCATTGATCGCAGCCTCCCGTGCCGGAGCGCGGAATAGGAGCAGCACGCAGGCGGGTGACAACAAAACAAAGGGAGATTTTGTTTGGCTGTTGTTAACCTGAAAGATCTTGGTGGGAAAGCTCGCTTCTTTTTCTTTGGATTTTTTTTTTTTTTTAATCTTTAGCTCTTCCAAATTTGATGTTGTTTTACTCTGGAAAAATCTGGCTGGGCGGTGGGTGAGTTGTGTCTTTAATTTTAAGCCTCTTGGGGGAATTGCAGGGTTCCTCTCCCATCTCCTCAGCCCTGGCTCTTTTGTGAGCAGCCAGCCGTCCAGCGCAACTTGTGTCCGGTTTTTCTTTTCACTCTTGTTTTCACCTAGTTCAATAATAGGTTTTCAGGACGATCTAGTACGAGGGGGACATTTCTGCCTGCAGCCGCTGTAGAGAAGATATTCAAAAGGCAGAGGAGAGAAGGAGCAGTTGTGTTTTTAGCTGAATAATTTTCCTCTGATAAAGGGTATATTTTAAAGCAGTTACATTTTTATACCGGAAGCATTTTTCTTGCCCCCCACCCCCCTTGTTTTTGTTTTAACTGCCTCTTCAAAAACTGCATCTACTTCACCTCTGCAAAATGCAGCTTCTGGAATACATGCGAGCAAAAAGCAGTCTGGCTGTAATGCTGGTGTTTCTGGCCTTAAAGGCTATCCCTTTTTGTTTTTTTGTTTTTTTGTTTTGTTTTTTTTTTAATCTGGGACTCCTCTGCCTTGGAAAAACACTACTTGGTAAAGAAAATTACAAAGCCTTTCAGCCATAGCTAGAAGCTGGAGCTTCTGCATCTGAAGGACGATGGGTTTGGGTTTTTTTTTAATTTTTCATTTTGAATGCGTATGGGAGGCGGGGGGAGACCCGGGGAAAAAAAAAAGGCCGTTTCCGGTTTCTGTTCAGCAGCCTTTCGATTTTTTTTTCCCACAAAGAAGCAGCCAGATGACCTGTTGATGATACGTCTTCAGTCGGTTTTTGTTCCAGAAGGCGCCTGTAGGTTAGTGGAGGTGAACAGGCTGCCCAGATCTCCGGTTGCATGTGTTGTTGTGTGGCTTTGTCATGTTTTAGGCTGACAGTTTTGGAGTGAGTAATGTGGAGCTAAAGTTCAGACGTCTGCCCGGGATCCTTCCCCCTTTCCTCTCCACCACAGTCCTTTCCCACAAGAAAAAGCATGGTTTCGTGAAAATTGAGCATCGGTAGTTGGAAAATTAGGCTCTCTCTTGGTGCTGTGCAAGAGAGGTGTCCTAACTCTTTGAAGTCGTGTGAATGGCCTGGCAGGAAGCTTTAGGAATGCATTTTGGTTGTATGTAGGTTGCTACTGGGTACCTTTAAGCTTCAACATCTCCTGTTTCAAATGAATTAAACATGTAGGAGCACCTACTGTTAGCTGAGTAAAGTCGTGTAACGTGTGCCTCATGAATGTTTCCGTTCTTACTAAACACTGGGATGTATTTCTCAACAGAGCAGGTCACTGTGCTAGTGCTCATCTTAGACATTAACATTTTGAGTAACTACTAGTGTAATTTCAGTTAAAGAAGAATTTAATACATTACCTTTGCTACAAACATTTTGTATTTTGGAGGCAATATTGGTTTCTATTAAGAAACCAGGTGTGGAAAATGGGATCTTTTCACTTCAGCATTTATAGCTAGTGGCTGAGTTTGTAGTTACAAAATAGAGAATCATGTGCTTGGAGCCAGTGGTATTTAAAACTCTTATTCATTTGTAAGGAGCTAATTACAAGTATTTTTTGATATAAAATGTCAATTGCTTAGCAATTTCTGCTGGATGCCAGTAATTGGAGGTGCTTGTTGTGGGCTGGTCACTGTGTGCCTTTCTGGTTAGATTGTGAAAATTTTGACTGACCATCAGGATGAAAAAGTCCAGCTCTTTTGCCTCATAGACATTCATGCCTTAAAATCCAGATTTACAAGTGTGCTGGCAAACTGTCAAAGGAAATGACGGCAAAGACATGGGATAGGAAGTAGGTCGCGCACCGCTGGATGCTGCTGAGTTTCAGCGGAAAAAACGTGAGCATGTTTCCATCTGATCTTGTTTCTGTTTCCTTTCAATCTGCTGGTTAGCAGGATGCACCAGGAAGTGTCACACTGCTACTGCAGTTCCCCAGTCCTACTGAAATTAATATTGCATCTCCAGTCAGGCCCAGTTTGTCAACCTGGGGGAAAAGATTAATGGGGAAAAAGGTAAAATTGCAATTTACTTATGAAAAGTTGTGACTGTTGGGCAAAATTTAAGTGGCTCTGTGCCTCTCAGGAGGTGGTGGGCAGCTCGTGGGATGCATTTCCCTGTCCCTATGCTGCTGTAGGCTCTCCAGTGGTTGCTTTGAGGGTGGGCTGGGCCAATAAGGTAGCATCATGGCACGTTTTTTTATAGCCTTAATGTCTTGTAATGGTAATTAATAGTTACAGGTGATTGTGTTTCTTGTTCAAAATGTTTGAATGTATGTATTCAAAAGCCTGCCTTTCAAGTTAAAAAAGATGGAAGCTCTTTTTCCTGCTAGAAATTGTCCTGAAACTTCAAAAAAAGAGCAAGTTCTACCTTGTTTCTGACTTCTGCTAAAAGTAGTAAAAATTTTTTGACAATAACTAGATTTGCAGAAAAATGACAGTCTTGCACACTCCGAGTATGTTCTTTTACAAGTATCCTGTATTTACATTGGCTTGAAAAGAAGCTTTTTCTTCAAGTAGGCAGAGGTTCTTGAGTGCTTTGCACGAGCGAGTGCACGGCTTTTGGGCTACCTTGGTGAGCCCTGTGCCATGGCCTTCTTTTACTGACCCTTGTGATGTGATTTGGAGCACCAAATGTTCCTAGCTGCTCAAAGTGACCTTTCTGGAATAACCCTGTAGTGATGAACGATTGTGAAATAGCTAATTTGAAACTACAGGCTTTGCAGGAAAAAGCTGTTGTCCTCTGCTGGCACCCTGTGCTGGAGGTAGGTGTTCATCAATACCAGTCCTGCTCCAGCAATGTCTTCTGGCTGCCGTGTGAGGTGGCATTTGGGGACGTGGGCTCAAGTGTGAACGAGTCAGCAGCTTGTTTGGTTGAGTCTGAATGCAGTGCTTGGGTGGGAGTGTTTGGTTAAGGATTGATGGTATCCTCTGGAGCCTGCCATGCAGGAGCACGGCTCAGTTCAGGAACAGGTAATAAAAGTTAATCTGCTGACCTTGGTTTTAATCCATGCTGCTGGATTTAATCACAGTGACTTGAATGCCACCCATGGCACTTATGTAAATGCTGAATTTTGGGCTTGAATCTCGTACTCGAGAGCAGAGTGGACTAAACCTTGCAGTGAATTTCTGGCTGTGGTTTCAGGATTGGGAGTATCCTATAATTTTACTCTTCTAATTAAAGCTATATTGCAGTTTTTAGATGAGGAGCGGTCAAAACATCTTACTCTGGTCCAGTAATTATATTCCTGTCAGGAAGAGGATTTGTTCAATTCACACTCACTTTCCTTGTTCACCTGGATGTGTTGTAGAAGGCTTGGGATATGTTTCAAAATGCTCTTGGTCTGCCTTGATGTTACCTAGACAGCCATGCCACCCAGATTTCTATGCCAGCCTTGTTTGTAGAAGTTAATTGCATAAATGTGTTTTTAGAAGGGAGAAAAGCATTCCTTTTGAGAAGTTTTTTTTTTTTTTTAATAGTACAGAGATATTTGGGGCAGGGAGATGCTGGTCTGGCTACATCAGGGTGTGTGTATATGTGTGAACAGCAAGGAGGCTATTGAAAGGCTGTAGTTAAAAAGCCCCAAACCAGAAATTATCTCTGGAATATTTTTTTGTTATGGTTAAGATTGGTTGATAATATGAATAGCTGCTAGATACTATTTCGTGGCTTTATTGAGATTTTGTGTGACTGGGATATATGAATGTGTAGCTACTTGCAGGTTATGGGTTTGGAGTAAGTTAGTCAAGTAGGATTCTCTGAGGGATAGTTTGTTAGAGCTAGGACTTGAAGATACAAAACGAAAAAACCACCCCAAAGTAACCAAAACCCAGAAAAATAATAAAACACAAATCCCTGCCTAGCTAGAATTTTCTTTTAAGTAGACCACCATTGATTGGTTTTTTCCTTCCATTGCCAATTGATTCATCTGTCTGTATGTACTTAGCTGCTTGTATTTCAAGTTTGTAATGTTTCTGTAACTATATAACCCTCTGGGTTTCATTACAAATTCATAAAAATACTCTTTTCTGAGCTGGGGTACCTATTTTCCTTACTTCATGGACAAGGTAGGGAATAGAGATTGAATTTGAAGGCACTGATTTGTTTTTTGTTGAGAAGACTGTTGAGATTTGACATAAGGCCTGCAAGAATTTGTGAAGGCATAGTGAGAAGAAACTTGGTGGTGTGATTTGTACATCTCACACTGTCCTGCTTGTCTCTTCAGTGTTTATGCTTAATTATCAGAACCATGTAGTGAGCAACTGGAAAGTTGCAGCTGTTGGATTAGTTTGTCCCTGCCAGCTTATCCCCATGGATGGTGACCCCTTGATCTGGGCCAAAACCACTAATGGTGGCTTCATTGTTCTTTGGGTCAGGGCAGTTAAACTGGCATCTCTGGGTTAAATCTAGCTTGAAACTTTTCACCCCGCTGGTCATCTTTGCCCAGGAACTGATCAGTGATGTCTGGAACAGCCTGCAAGGCACCTGGGTAGAATTGTGGGCTTTAGGAAAGGCAGCTGGTGTGCCTGTGCAGCATGCACTTAGGGCCCCCTTAAACATCACCTCCTTTGGGACACTGTAAGACAAGGTTTAACTAGTCACAAAGTTAGGCTTGGGGTTCCAAATGTTTGTAGTTGCTTTCTTTGTGTCAAGATCATGCCTTTCCAAAGTGCCCGCTTTCTCTGTTCCCAGGTCCTTCTGTTTTTAATAGTCTAGCAATATTAAACAGTAAGGACTTGATTTTTAAAATCATACAAGCTTGGGTACTGCATCTGTGTTTTCTTTATCCTAAGACAAATGGTTCGTGTTAAATGATAAAAGTCGTCCCGGAAGAATATCTGCTAAGAAATCTCAAGGCTTCTCTTCTCTTTTAAGTGTTAATATGTATACTGAGATTTTTGTCTCATGCTACCTTGATATCCTGTCCACTTATCTGAAGCAGTTGTAGTTCCATGTAATATTTTTACAAGAATAATTATTGTCTTTATCGTGATTTAACACAAGTTTCAACAGGGAAACTAAGCAATAATCCTTATGTCAGATCATGGAGCTGAGCTGTTTATTTGGTATGAGGTTAGAGGTAAAAATGCACAATTCATCATGTATGGAGGCTTATTATAAGTAATTAACTTACTTTTAAAGAACTTGTTGATCAATTTGCTTTTTTAATGCACCTCTTGGGCTAAACTGCTATATTCTAAAAATGTCAGTTCTGTCATTTCCCACTAATTTTTTTCTTTTTTTTTTTTGGTTTGGTTTAATTTTTTTCCTGAGCCACTTCAAGTACTCTGAGGAGTGCTCAATGTGGAAGAAAATAAATGCAGGTAGATATGTGAGTTGCTGTGTTCAGATTGCTGCTGTACTTTAAGGTTAGCCGAAGATGACTTTGAAATTCTGTGCTGCAGTGCAAGAGAGTAAAGTGGCTTCAACCCTGACTAATATTGGAGGTAGGGTATGTGCTCCCTCTTGGATGTGGATCTGACTCCTTTTTGCTGGGCAACTGCCATCTTTTGAATTTAGGAACATGCTACAAAGTCTTCTGATAGAAACTGGGAGAGTTCCTCCTTTTGTAGGAAACCAGAGTAGTTGACTTCTATTTGAGAAGCCAGAGTTATGGACTGTTCAGTCAATACTGCTATTTTCATCTTCATGATCAAACTTTAATTAGGTTTCAGATTTAGGATGATGCTTTCAGAAGTCCACAAAAAACTGTATCATGCCCACAAGTGGCATGAGCACACTGTTTGTGCAGTTGAATAGTTACAAGCGGAGAGGATAATAGTTCAGCTGTAAAGTAAGTCATTGTGGTAACACCTAATTTCAGCAGCCACTAGTTGTGGGCATATTTATTTAGTGTACTTTCAATGAAGAGCTGGGAGACAACCAGCTTGAATGGCCTGAAACTTAGAGACAGTCAGTTAAAAACTGCTTTTTAACAGGGCAAAGGTGTAACAGCTCTTCAGTAGGTAGTGCAGAGAACCAGAAGGCCCAAGAGCAGACACTTAATGTTTCATTTGTTCTTTTTCTCATGTGATAATGTTGAGGCAGATTTGTGATGGTGCTGCTGACACTTGAGATAAACTGCTTCCTGCTCCAAACTGCTGTCCTTGTGCCTGTTAAAGTTAAAAGATTGTGTTTTAATATACATACATACATATATATATATACACACACATATCATATCATATCATATCATATATATTTATAACTGCACTTTGTACCCTGGGATTAGACAGGTGATCACCCCTTTGTGCTTAGATGACTTTCATGGCCAAGTCATCATCTCTTGATTCCTGTGGTGGGTGGATCCATCATACTGGATCTTCGTTCTTTTTCTTTTTTTTTTTTTTTTTTAATAATAAGGTAATTGCTAGGCTGCTGGTAGCCTTCATCAATTGGTTTAGTATTTATTAGGTGAAATATCATTCGAGTTGAGTTTTCCCTTTTGGTGCAGAGTGAGCTGTTGCCTGTTGGGTGAGGTTTCGGTGAACTGCTCAAGGTTGTTCCTGAGGGCTGGAGTGTACCGTGGTGAGAGAAACAGCTTGGTGGGGTTTTTTCTCTTCTCTATTTTAAAAGAAGTGATGTATTACTGTATTAAGGCTGTCAGCCACCTGCTGAAGTTGAGGAACTCAACTTGATTGTGCAGGCAAATAAATGCACAAATAGCTTTTATTTTTATCCATTTTTTTTCCTTGCACGTGTGCATATTTATGCAGTCAGTGCTGTGGCCAGTATTTCAGCTTTGTCAGAGGGTTTCTGAGCAGCAGATGTGAACATAGGGTAGGTTCTTGTCCCTCTCACTGCTGGCTGAGAAAGGTCAGGGAGCTCTAGTAGAAAATGTGGGCTTATAAACCATTTGTGACTTAGATACAGCAACTACTTCTGAATTCCTATGCCAGTATATATAGGCTATTTAAGTTTTTCCTCACTGAAATAAGCATTCCCATATATCACTCTTCTGAGATTTGTACAGACAGCAAGAGGAACCTCTGCCCCAAGAGGGGAAGTGTTACAAGAATTTTTGTTGCCTTTCCCTTACTCCCCTAACTTTGTGGAGGGACTCATCCAAGTTGTCAGTGTATAAACAGGAGCAGAGAGAGGAGCCTGATCCAAAAGGTGAGAGAAGAGTTAATGCTTATTTTAAAGCCAAGAGAGACCATAGGGAGGAGTGAACATTATCACGATAATAATCACGTGACTGGTTTCTTTCAGTCTCTTGAGTCCACAATAGCAAGTATTGTGGACATTCTGCTATTATTTTACAGCTGTTAATGAGGAAGAGTAACAGATTTATCTGGATGCTTTATGTATTTCATAACCTCAATCACCAAGAAATAGCAGCTTTAAAGATTCAGATAGTGCTTGGCTAACATGTCGAGTGAGATGGCATGAGAAGTTTCTTGCCTCACTTTGGGCTGGTGTCAAGTGTAGCATTGCCTATTTCTTTTTCTCTTGCTGCTCCAGTTTCCCAAGGCAGGGCTGCGGCTGAGACGTAACAAAGCTGGAATTGTGCTCTACTCTCCTGTTCAGCTAGGAAAGAGCACAGGACATAGGAGATGGCAGGGAGAGGAACCTGTGTGCTGAGATGGTGCAGGATGTCTCCAAAGCCCCAGATGGATGTTAGGCTTGTCTTTTGTTTTTTGTCCTTCTTTTAAGAAAGGTAAGGAACTCACAGGTGTGTTGATGCTCAGTTTGTTAATGTTTGGAGTCTGCTACAGCAATGCAAGTAAGTATTCAGTTACTAATCAAACCTTCCTCTGCTTTGAAGCATATAAGCTAATGAAGTACCAACAAATGTGAAGGTGGCTGAAAAAAATGATAGTGCAGCATGAGTTCCCCGAGTTCAGGCTTCCCATTTTTCTTCTGCTTTCACTGTGTCAGATGTTTAGAAGTGTCAACATGATTGAGGACCAGGTAGAGAGCTTACGTGAGGCACAAACCTGATGCTGAGCAGGGAACCACAGTGTTTTGGAATGTGGGGAAGTTTAACATCTGTTTGTAACCTTTTGTCACAAGTGGAAGGGATTATAGAATGACAAATAGTGATTATTTACCAATGGGCATGGGTTCCATTTGGCATTGCACAAAGCATGCCAATTAGATTTAATAAAAACGTTCCCCCAGAAAGATCACCTTGATTTAATTTTTCTTCAGATGCATAAAGTAGAAACGAACTGAGGCTCTCTGTTTGTTCTTTAAAGACTGAATGCTGTATTTCTAGCTCTTGGCAGACATTGTCCACAAGTACTTCATGTTCCATTGGGCTTATGCCAAATTTAATGTACCGTGTGTACTGAAAGCATCAAAACCAGACTTACTTTAATTTTAGATTTTACAGTTACTGTTATTGATTTTTCTTAGAGCTGTTCCATCCAATCTGCTATCATCTTAATTTTTTTCCCTGCAGGAGTTTGGGGAAGAACCATGACAGTCTTTATTTGTGTGGCTAGGGACTGTTTGTGTCAGTGAGAGCTCTGCAGTGGCCCCTTTCTCCATTTGTAGAAGCTAAATCAGCAAACTGCATTATTTGTGAACTCTTTCCTTCAATACTGACTGATCTGTTGTGACTGAGGACAGTGTTAAAAGCAGAGTCTGTCAACCATGTTTCAAGAAACTTTATTTTAATAAAATCTCGAGACAGGAAGCTGAACATACCAAAAATAGTGAACTTTGATTTTTCAGCACTTCCATGCTGTATGAATAGAAAGAAGCCTGACAGAAAGACCTTGGACTCCGAAGAGACAAAAAAGGGATGAGGTAGGGGAGAGAAGCAGAGCACAAGTAGGAATTATGGTAGGTAGACAAAGAGAGGAAGGAAATAACTGAGGAAAAGAATAGGATATAGTGCAAAACTGCCAAACAGTATGGGCTGGAGTGTTTGTAATGCTGCACTCCTCAGGTCTGCTGATCCCTGCCTGACAGCTGTGTCTGCTGGCCTCAAATTTTGGCTGTTCATCTTTTTCTTTTCAACCCTCAAGGCCAACTAGCTGTGCATAAGCCAGGTGGCTCATAGCACGCAGAGTGGAACAGGATTCCCCTCCATTGTGTTGATGTGGAGCAGCATGGCATTCAGTGAAGCCTGGGTTTTCCCTTTCACTCCTCCTGCTGAGGCTGCTTTTATTAAGTGGCAGTCTGTTCTGGTTTCTGCTCTGCAACTCTAGCAGAGGGTGAAGTTGCTCAGTGCTTCAGAGACCTACGGCTAAGTGAGGGAGTCCCTCTTGATAGACAGAGACTTAAAATTGCAATGAGTTCTACATCCCCTGTTAATAATAACCCTTGTAGTTCAACTGTGTGGGAATTCCAAGTTAGTTTGTATTGTAAGCTTAACCATGGCAGTTGGTGGTTTTGCTTGCCTCACTCTTACGCTGAAGTACTGAGCATGGTTTTTAGTCAGGTGTCTAGGTCTCAGCCAGGGTTTATGTTTCAGACTTTAATCAGCATCTCTGAGATGAAGTAGTCTTTGGGAATGTTACTTAAGCTTTGGCAATCTTCAGATATTATCTCACACTCTTCAGAGACTGTATTTTGTGACCTACACCTGTCTTCTGATTCCACTCCATGTACCTGAGTCTCTGCTGGGGGCTGTTCAGTTTCCACAGGCTATATTTGCTAGGCAGTGTCAGAAGATGTTTTCCCATCATGCAACCAAGTGACCAATTCAGAAGAATTGTTGGTGGAAGAATTTTCCAGCTGGACCATGAACCTGTGTTAATGTTGGTGCATCCCAGGTTTTATTGTAGCGACTGATTATGGAGGTACCTTGCATTAATGTGAGCAGACAAAATACTGCCCTGTGAAGAAAAGAAGTGTATAGGAAAAGACTAAGCCTTGATGAAGACAGAACTATAGGTTGTTCCAAGTGTGTTTTTGTAACTGAGAGAGAATTTTAATTTTTTCATTTGTTGCTGTTACTATGCTTGTTTTCAAGCTTAATTTTACAACATCCTTCATATAAGCTTAGTTTTAACTCCATATTCATGCTAATAAGATTATTGCTGTGCTAAGCAGTCTTTTACTGATGAGTATAGCTTCTGTTACTTCAAAGAACAAAAGAAGTTGAATACAAGAATGAGTATACAGAAAACAAAATTAGCTCTAGTTAAAAATGGGAGTAAATTTTCCTTGTTTTTCAAGATTTAACATAGCTTTTAAGTACTGCTCAGAAATAAATTCTTATTTCCTGTTATCTCATCATTAATTAGTCCATGCATTTACAGATACACAATTTTAATATTTTTCTGGAAATTACACAGTCATATGGAAGGTGGTCCCAACTCTTGGTTCTTTTCATCTGATCAGGTGCACTTGTCACTGAGTAAATCCAGTTGAGAAACAGCCTTGGAGGGTGGGTCTGTGGAAATCACAGTTGTGCAGAACCTTGTGCCATGTAGCTGCCAGGCCACAGGCAGGTCTGCTGCTATTGCAGGCAGCAGTGCTTTATGCCACCTTAAAATTGTTTAACTGCAGAATGTGTTCCTGCTATATGTTAGCAAATGATTTCAGGCATTCCTGCAGTCATGCAAATAGGGGATAAATAATTGCTTTGTTATGCAGGGCTTCTGTCTTTGCATGCAAAGCCCGTGCCTCTGTGCTCGTGGCCAGGTTTGTCAATGAAGAGAAGAATTTGGAAGGGAACTCTGGAGTTCATGTGGTCCAAGTCCCCTTACTCTAAGTAGTTTGAAGTTAAAGCCAATGCTTTCATCCCTTTATTTTGCATGGTTTTGAATAACACACAGCTAGGGTGTCTGCTGACAGCACTTTTCTAATGCTTACCTGCAACTGGCAGTCTTCTGTAAATGTAAAGCTATGACTTATCCAGTATAATTCCAGAAGGCATTCTTAAATTTCAGTAAATTCTGAGCGTACCAACTGGCAACTGAATTCCCTCAATGTTGAAGAACTGAGCATTTGAATTGCTTTGCACTAGGAGTACTGACTGGAGAGAGGGAGGTATGCTGTGTTCAAGGACACGTTTATTCTGGGGACACTGAGCCAACCTCTAGGAAACCATTCTTTACAGTGGCTGTGAGTGAGAGGTGCATCTCCTACCTGTGCCTCTGCCAGCTGACACTTGCAAATTGCTGATGTCGATGGGGCTTAACCATGTGGTCTCACTCTGGCTTTCTCTCGCAGTGTTGAAAATCGTTGTCCTGTGTGCACTAGCAGCTAACTGAGCTCAGCTCACTGTTGACAGCCACCATCATCAACAGGTCCCTTTCCCTCTGCGCGTGAGGCTTGGTTATGTACCGTAAATCCAAGTGGAAGCGCGGGTACAATCTCGAGGGGCTTGGACACGGTGAGTTTGCATCTGCACAGATGTTCTACAAGAACAAACTTCTTTACTTGCCCATGAACTTCTTTTCAAATTTTTCATCTAGAGACTTTGGTAACTACTTCTAGAGTCCCTTTCAAATAGAGCTTTTATTTACCTCTGGGAGATTTTGATTGAGATAAGCTGCTAAAAGTACAAGTGTAGAACAATACAAACTACTTCTATTGTTTTGCTGTAACTATCTGTAAAGATATTGTTCTCTAATCACTATATTTTTTTTTTAATAAGTGGAAGAGAATGCTTTAAGTAGTTCATTGGATAATATCTCTCTACAGCAACCACAGCTTTTATAAAATGCAGATTATTATATTCGTGACATGCCTACTAAACTGTGTCAAATTTACTTTCTCATGCCCTGATGTTGGCTTTCTACCTAAGGTTATTTCCACAGGCTCTGATACAATATTTACTGCCTGATGAGAGTGATACCTTCTCCATCTCATCTCTCTAGATTTTGCACACACATAGCTCCCCCTCCCCACATCTGAGCTATGCAGTCCTTGGCCTGTCTTAACTCCAGACCTGCTGACCAGAGCTTTTCCATGAGCTGAGTTTTCTCCCTAACTTGAGAGAAACAAATTAATTGTGGGAGTTTCCTTAGAGGTTCAGGGAGCTGTGCCTTGAGTTTTGTTATTAGACTGACTGTATATCCTTCTGATGTGGTAGGCTTAAAATTCTTGCATTGCTTTCTGTAGCTTTGCCTGTGAATGTATCTGTGGCTTGTTCTTTTTCCTTAGCCCTCTGGTTTGAGGACAGCAGCTGCTGCCTTCTCTCAGTATTGCTTGAACCAAAGTAGTAGCGTGGTGTTGTGAGAACATCAACTTTGGCTTGCTTAGACCAGTTTTCAAGTGGAGTTAATGTTAGTGAAATTGAGAGTACAACCTCAAGTACAAAGGGTGTGATTAATAGTGAGAGGACTTTTGGCATTTAACTTTGAAAATGTTTATGGTTTTATTTTACATCTTAGGGCATTGGAGCAAATAGGCATGAGATGCTAATCATAATAATGTTTTTCATGATCAAAGCTATCAGTACTTCAATGGCTGCTATTTCTGTTTCAACTGCCAAAGTCCTGAAACTAGTTATGAGCAGTCAGTATTGGTGGTTAACAGCCTGAAACATTTTAGATATGGGAAATACCACTGCGTTATTCAATATGAGTTTGCTGACTTGAATTCATGCTGCATATCTATTTTAGTTTTTGATCAGCCCTGTATTTCACTGTGCCTCTTGATTTTCTGTCAAGTTTCTATCATGAGTGAGTTCTTAGTCCAAAATTCCTTATCTCTGCCAGTATGTTTCAAGGGGAAGCTCAAGAGGTAGTGCAGTATGGTCTAGACCTTTACAAGTAACGTAGGCTTACAGCTTTGTTTTATGAACTTGAGAGTCTTGTTGGAAAATGCATTAGGAAGAAGTTTTTATCTAATGAAACATGGTGGTCAGAGAGGACTTGCTGTGTTCAAGTACTTGTACATAGGCCAAAAACACTTGGAAAAACTTTAGGAAGAGCTGTGAAACACTATTGAAGCTGGTGGCTTGAGAAGCTGGAGGGTACCTGGCATTTAAGTGCTTCATCTCTTCAGAGAAACAGCACACAACTTAAGTACTATACCTGACAGTGAACATTGTCTCTGAGAGCAGTGTCATTATTTTGAAGGTCTGGGGTTTATCCAGAATCAGAGTGGTGAATTAAATTACATGTCCAGTCAAGATTTGCTCTAGTACAGTCTTGCATAGGTAGGCTGATAGTGATCTTGCTTATGCTGCTGAATCCCGTTGCTTTCAGTGCAGCTGAATCCTTACTTAGCTGCATAACTGGGCTCAAGTATCAGGTTTGGTTAAGCTACCTGGTAGATGATGAAAAACAGAATATGGGCTTCAATTCCTTAATTTCTTTTCCTTGCTTAGCATGCTGTTTTTTTTTCCCCCGAACAGTATGCTTAGAAACAAAGTCAGTCCTGATGCTCCTGATGCTCAGTGCAATTGATCATCTGTTCATCAGATGAGCTACAAATCTCAGTTTTATTTTTGTGAAACATTGGGAAGGTTTAATATAGTAACAAAAAGAGAGAAGAGAGAACTGTCTGCTGCTTTGTTACTATGACAGGCAATAATCCTTCCTTGCTGATCAGTACCTTAGCTGTTCCAGCCATGGCGTGATGTAGTTTTATTTTTTTAACAATGGCTTTATTTAGATTATCCTTTTAACTAATGGTTTTGGCACGCTTTAAAAAGACACTTAAGGAAGAGTATCTTGTTGCAGAATTCCAATCTGGGCTAAACTTACAGGCTGCAAGCATTTTTACTTTTTAAAATTTAATTAAAGAATCTCCATTTGTGACTGTAAAAACCATCTTTGGGGCATGTTGAGTTTGCAGGCAGTTACCTGAAAGGCTGAAGTTCTGTCAAAGGATTTGGCTTTCTGTACGCTGGAGCTGGTTTAGATTACTCTGTGCATTTGTGGTTGAACAGAGATTGCATGTTGCTTTCAATTAACAAGAAAGCTTTCCTTATGATCTTTGATTTCAGTTGGCTGCCACTTCTCTGGGTGTTTTGACTGTAATATTTCAATGCCCCTTTGTGTTAGGCCTTCTGTTATCTCTGCTTAACTTTTTATTCTAGACCTTTTTTGTATTCTAGACCTTTAGACCAGTAAAGATAAGTCTTGCTGTTTCAGTGTATACAATCATGGTGGTATTTTTTTTTGGGAGTGAGAATTGCAGCCTTTATTTTTCTTATACAATTTTTATGGTTTAAGTATACTTCTATATTAAAAGTTAAGGAATAAGCACCATGCTATGTCTTTGGGAAACAAAGACATTTATTTAAATGTATTACTAAAATAATTAGTAAGTAACATGTGAGCATTTTCATATTGCTGAATGAGGGAGGATGGCTGGACGAGACAGGACTACTATGAAAAGAATTCCAGTAATTCCTAAACTCCTACCCCTTCATGTTAGGCTCAGTCCTTTTTTTAAAAAGAAGGACCTAGAACAAGTAAAACATATAGCTAGTCCTGCAGCTGGACTTGGGCAAATGCTCGTACAGCAAATGTGAGGATGCTTAGATGTAAGTTTTAACAGCAGAAGCAGTAAAATACAGGTCTCTAGGTCTCTGTCACAAACCTGGGAATGTGCAGTTGTTCCCAAAAGTAGTGCTTTGCTCCACAGGCACCAAGCTCTAAGTCACAGTTCTTGTTGGGCAAGTTTCAGGGCTGAAACTTTATGTCAACAGCTGCATGCCTGCATTTTGCCTATAATATTTACATCAGTCTTTTGAGTAAATGAAGAAAGTGTATCTTATTTCTGATAGAGAGCTACTATAAATGTTAGATTTTAAGCTTAGGCCACTAACTGGTTTTAAAGTGGAGACGTCTATAGAAAATAGGTTTTTTATGCTTACCTGTTTTTGTTGTTGGGTTTTTTTAAATTTTTGTGCAATTTAAATTAAGTCCCTTCCTTCTAACAAGGAAAAAAAGCCTCAGCTTGGAAGTGATTACTAAAAGAAAAATGCTTCTCCTCAGAAAGGAATGAAATTATTGGGGCTGATGTACTCCTCATGTTGGTTTTGTAACATTGTATAGTGTTGATAACATTTCAGAGTGGCTGACATTGCATCTTTTTGTCCTAGTAGTCATGTTTGCACGCAAGGAATACATAATATGAAATTGAGGAGAGCAAGCTTCTGACAGTGCTCTAGTTATTTGTATGGTTCAAGGTTTTTGGGGACATGTAACACACACACTTCCATCAGTGAAATGCTAAAAGTGCAGAATGACTTCAGTGCTTTAAAAAGTTTAGGCACAACAACAACAGTGGCTGCTAAGCCAGAGAAAGTGTTGTCTTTCCTTTATGTTTAGAGAATACCTGTTCTACAGCTGGGGTTGATGTTGGAGTAAGACTGCGTATGCTTGAAAATTTGTTCTGCCACCAAGTTGCATTGAGGCAACACACAGTGAGTGCTATAGGCAGCTGTGATGATCATCCTGACAAACTTGTAGTTTTCATCAAAACTCACCTGACACTTCGTAAAGTCATGCTGGGTGTTTGGTGTCGAATTTGCTCCAATGACTTTGCCATATTTGAAGTTCTTTAGGTTTTTTTTAGCATTTCTGTTGAATAGTTAATTATATAGATGATATTCCTTTAATGTTTGAAGGGTTTTTTGGTTGTTTTGTTTTACTTTGAATTGGCATTGGTCCAGAAGCTTGAATGTATCAGACATCTCTGAGAATCTGGGTAGTGTCGTCTTTACTTGTCCAGGTTGCCCGTGACAGTTCATTACCTTAGAGCTTTCTGCTCTACAAAGGGATGGCAGGAGGCATCACTAAGCACAAGAGTAACTGATGAGAAACAGCAAATTGGATGTGAGCAGGGTTTCTACAAACCTCTATGAATAGGTGTGAACGAGGCACCGCTGAGCTGTGAGTAGCTATTAGCAATTTGAAACACTGTTCACAAACAATATCAGTCGGGACAGGGCCAATCTACCCCGAAAAGCTTGCAGAGATACTTCTGAAGAGCCAGATTTGTTGGAATGAACCGGTCTGCGCTGAATGGCTGACTAAAAAGGGGCAAGTGAAATGGCTTCTCCAGACTAGATTGTTACTGTTAAATTTGCTGTACTAGGAAAACAGGACCTAAGGTTTCCGTGGAAGATACACACACAGGCAGTGAATGGATGAAAATGGAGGCTTCTCTTAATCTCTTTCCCAAGGTTCAGAAAGGAAGAAATCTATACTATATTAACCAGTCAATGTAGTTAATAAATAAGTGGTGCTGTAAATCATGTGAAATTTATTTCCAAACTCTTTAAAGTACTACTGTGTTCTCAATCGTCTGGTACTGTTCAAAAATCACTTAGTTGTGGTGCTGTCAAAACTGCTGGTTTTTTGTGGCTGTATGCTCTTTACAGTGTATTTGCCCAACAGTGTTTCCTATTTCCTGAATGGAAAAATTCTTCTTTGACAGAAAACAAGTAATTCTTTGCACAAAGGCTGCCACTCAAGCTGTACAGGTACAAAGTGCAGAGTACCTGTCCGTGCAGAGGTCATTACTAGAAGAGAGTTTGCAAGTGTGAAGATACTTCTGCATGACAGAAAAACGCCTGAATAAGAAAGAAATGTAGATGTTATTTCATGCTTGTATTAGTTCAAATCTAGCTCTAACTGTTCGAATTTTTTTTTTTTTTTTTGCTTTGGAGGCTTCTCCAGGTAGCTTTTAAATACGAGCTGGTAAGTTCAGAGAGCCAGAGTCCTGGCCAAGATAGAGCTTTAAGCATGGGTTTTTGTTTAATGTTTTGGGGGTTTTTGGGTTTTTTTTTTATTTCAGAAGAAATTGTTGAGCTGTTTGGCTTGAACATTTTATGTCAAGTAAATAAACTATCATTAGTTAATGAAAAATATGCTGACCTTGTGTTCTCAAACCTCAGTTTTAAGAGTCTTAGTTTCTAGGCCAAATTTTGACAGTTTATATTCACACAGAATTCTGCTGTGGAATTCTTTTGGATCACGCAAGAACATTTTTTGTCTTCAGGAGCACTTTCTTTGTTGGTAGAATTACAAAGAGCCAAAGTGCTGCCTTGCTAATGTAATTGCATTAGCGTTTTAATGTGAGGCAGCATCATTGAAAATGCTGGGGCAGTCCACAAAACTACAGCTGAACTTTTTAACACTGCCTCACTTTGGCATTTGCTGGAAAAATGTTCTGCCACAGTGCCTGTCACTATCCCTGTACTCCACCAATCTAAAATGACTTTTATCTTCATCTGCTAAATTTTGTCTGACATATACTGAATAGACAAGAAGCAATACAGATTTCAAATGCAAGGCTCTTTTGAAAACAAACAGATCACTCTCTTAGTACCAAAATGCCTTTGCTTGTCTTTTATGACCCACACTCTTGGGAATATTTCTTCTTCCAGATGTATCTGAAGGCTGTACTAAGTTAAAGTTGCCATATTGAGCTAGATACCTTCCATTATTTAAAGATAACATTTTTCTTTGGACATAGAAAATTGAAAATTTTAAATTAGTGATAACCTTGAGAACCTGCAACTGTAAGTCAAATGTGAAACATAATGATTTCCTTAGCTCTTAATTAAAACCTGACTATATGGTCAGACCAGAGTCCCTTGGTTCCCTATAGAAATAGTACAGCTCCATCTCCATGGCTGAGGTATTCTGTCCTGGGCTTTTTTTGCTGGGAATATATTTGGCACAACAATACCAAATATTGCATGTGACAAAAGCCAGGAGTAGCTACCGGTTGTCCCTTGTACCTCTAAAGAAGTAACTATTTCTGTCTCAGCCAAGGAGTAGAATATAGGGATGGCATCTCTAGCACTGAGCTGCTGCTATTTGGAAATGACCTTCTTTTTTTGTTAGGTGTCAGTGCCTGCATAGAGGTAAAGTGTAACTGTCTGTTTATTTTTATAAGCAATAAACCTCTTACCCAAATTGGATTAGAAGTGTAGGAAGTATTGTGCCTGTATATGCTAAATCATGCATTGCCTATGAGATTAGAAAGGAAAGAAAAAATCTGATCAACTGGCATGGGATTTTTTTTTTCACTGAGCAGTAACAAACTGTGAACGGGCAGGGAGTCCAACACCAGAAGGTATTGGAACTATCCTGTTTGAATTCCTGGCTGTAGGAGGTGATGTACATGAGAACTAAAGTGTGCAAAATGTTAGTTTTGTGTTTATGTATAAATGCAAGTTGTATTAGCATAAAAGTTGGTTCACCATAGTTTTTAAGGGGCAGCTTTTAATGTATCAGGATATATTTCAGTATTCCTCTATTAGAAACCTATTGCATGTGACAAGTAATCAGTTCTTGTTCTCTTGGGTTACTGCCTAAAGTAACATTTGTTCTGTACCTGAGCTCATAAAACAGTATTTAAAGTATTCCTAAAAAGATGTCCTTGACTGTGAGAAGTGCAGGAAACAGAGGTGCTGAACCCTGTGTTTGTACAGATCTCTGACATCTCCTAGCAGGCCATTGTGCAAACCTGACCCTTGGCTTGCAGAGAGGAGGCAGCCCTCCACAGCTCTCCAGAGGAATGTGGGTCATATGCTTTCATGTGCAAATGCTGGAGGTGATGTGTTTAGAAAGGACCAAGTTTTGTACCTTGTGTAAAGATTGTCTAAAATTTGAAGTGAGGGGGAAGAATATAGTAAGATGCTTATGTTTAATAGCAGTGATTTGCAAAATACTCCGGTATGAGCTATGGACTTGGGACACTGACCTGCAGAAGTGAGGGGAGCTGTTTTGAGGTTATCCAGCACTTTTTTTACCAGAATTGCAGAGGGACTACAGTCAAAATGGTGAGTGTCAAGAGTTTAGTAAGGGTGATTAGGAATTTAGGATAAAGCAGAGGGCTGTTGGATAGATTTGAGTTTTTGCTTCACGATCTCTTTGAGGGTAAATATATTTGCCTTCTTGTGAGAGATCCATTTGTGTGATGTGGGAGTTGATTAGAAACTGTACTGAATAGTTTTTAAACTTTGTCCCTCTTAGCATAATCTTTCTCTAGAATGTGAGTGTGAGGAGATAGCCAGTTATAGCTGAATTTCTGTAACTGAATACTCTTCTTATCTTTTTTTGCTAATCTGAATGAACAATCTAACATGAAATGTTTTTCATCACTGAGGTGAAGATGTTTTTCAGAACTGAAAATGTTACTACTTCTAGCAACGGTCTTAGAATTCTCGGTACAAGTCCATGGTCAAATGATCTGGCTTTGTGGGAATGAAAAATTTCAGGTAATGCAGGTTCAGCTAGTTCTGCTATAACCTTAAAGGCTTTGCAAGTACAAAAATTGTGTCTTGGAAATTAATTCAAATTGGGCCTCCCTTTATTTATTTAGGGGAAACCATAATACCTGAAGCTCAGTGAATCTGTGTTCTGATGCTGAAAGATTGCTGAACAACTTTTAAAAAATACTTTAAGGAAGTGCTTATGCATAGCCAAGATTAATTGAACCAGAAATGATCCTAGAGAACTTAAAAACAAATCTTTTACAATAGCTTTTTCTGGGTACCTGGGAAATTCAAGCTTACTGTCTTGGAAAGAAGCCTGGTGCAGCTACATCTGTGTGGCTCTGACTTGGCAGATGACTTGCATCAGTGTGACCTTTTTTGGAAACAAATGTGCTTTCTTCAGAATGAGGTTTTGCCTATCATTGTTTGTCTTGAATTTTTAGGAATTCAGCACATCTGATGCTTCAGGTGGTACTTGAAGCCAGGTGAAGAACCATCTGTCCTGGTTTCAGCTGGGATAGAGTTAATTTTCGTAGCAGCTGGTACAGTGCTGTGTTTTATGTTTAGGATGAGAATAGTTTAAATGCACTGATGTTTTGCTGAGCAGTGTTTACTCTGAATCAAGGACAGGGTCCCATGTTCTGCCAGCCAGGAGCTGCACAAGAAGCTGGGAGGGAGCATGGCCAAGACAGGTGACCCAAAATGGCCAAAGGGATTCCCATACTGGACATCATGCCCAGTATTATAAACTGGGGGAAGTTGGCTGGGAGGGGCTGGCTGCTGCTCATGGATGGTCGGGCATCAGTCAGTGGGGTGGTGAGTAATTGTGCATCACTTATTTGGGATTCCTTTCTTTCTCCTTTTATGTTGTCTCTCTTTTCCTTAATATGTTTTGTTTTAATTTATTTAAATTGCTTAATTGTTTTTATTTCAACCTGAGGGTTTTGCCTTTTTTTCTCTGACTCTCCTACCTTTCTCATGGGCCAGGGGAGGTGTGAGCAAGCTCCATGGTACTTGGTGACTGGCTGGGGTTGGTTAAACCACAACACTGTTTTGAGAGCACCTTAATTCCCAAATGTCTTACTTGGGCAACAGTTGCTGTGTTGAATTGCTCATTGCGCCATTTCTCTTGTGGAGGACTTCCCTGGTGTAGTTGAGGGACAGGCACACAAAGATGTAAGGGTGGAACAGGACTTCATAAGAAATGCTCATCAGGTTTGTCTGATAGCAAAGTGTGACTCCTGTGGTGGGAAATGCCTCTGTGCAGGGTGATAACTTGTTGCTACTCTGTAACTAGGCTGCTTCAGTCACAAATTGCTCCACAGTTGCTTAAGGATCTCTATGGCTGCATGAGCAAAGTTTTAGAGTTGGCAAATCTGTTTGAAGGAGAATTTGTTGTGCCTTAAGAATTCAAGGTTCTGTTTAGATCTTTTACTCAGCTGTCCTGCAAATCTAATTAACATCTCCTACCCCTTCCAGAAGTGGTCAGTGTAGAAGAGTTCATAGAGTGCCATCTTCTGTGCCACCCTTCATGTCACAGAAACTTGAGATGTAGAAAAGGGTTCTTATCTGGAAGCTGTAGCTATCACAATGGACCTTTGTTTTCTTGGCCCTTGTAAGAACTTTCTTACTTCTTGCCAGAAGCCACCACACTGTAGTGCAGGGGATTAGGTCATTTCCTTCCCTTCTCCTCTTCCTGCAGATTATTTGATTAGCATTTCTATTGTATGCTCTAAATAGCATGTTCTTGGCTTCAGGCTGGTCCTCCCCTCTATAATCTCTTTAAAACACTCTAGTATGACTTTTTATTAGCAGCGTGACATGGGAACTCCTTGCACAGAGATTACATGTGACGTAACACAATAAAAGATTAATGAGGCTGGTAAGTCAGTAATCTTCCCTTTCTTCTTCCCTCATGCACCTGAGATTAGGCTTCTGGGAACCCCCTAACAGTGTTAATGCCTTACAATACATGAAATATTTTTCTTGTTTGGATATCATTTGCTTTGATCAGAGTTCAGCCCCTGACTTCATGGAAAACAGAGTTCAGGTTGTGTATAGTGTATGTTCAACATTCAGCATTGAGTGTACAAATACACCTCCCCCGTGGGATCATTACACGTCCTGGTCTTCCACCAGGTGTTTTGCTCCCTTTTCTCAGTGTTTCCTTTCCTTCAGTCTCTGTTTTTATATACCCTGTGTGCAGGCATTTCAAGCTCTTATGCTGCATGGGGTTTTTAGTCCACTCCTTGCCTGTTTTGTTGAATAAAATTATCAACGGGTTGTTTAGAATGTCAGTCTTGAAACGTTGTAGTAATATACAGATAAGGATAACTCCAGTATGAAGAGTTTGCCATTCTTGCCAGTCTGGACATTAGAGGCCATGGTGTTGCCCGTTGCCCCTATGTGTAAGGCTGTCATTTTAGCTGGAATAGCTAGAAATGCATTCCTCTTCAGAGCTCGTGTTGAATGTCATGTGAAATCACGTAATTGTATCAAACTGTACAGCATCTGTTTGTGAGTCAGATAGAAGAACATGACGATAGAGCCCTTTATTTCCTTAACAGCTTCAAAGAAAGAACCTCCCCTGCAGTTCAGCCTCACTTCGTGAAATTAGCAGTGATATCTTGG
Organism: Anomalospiza imberbis; assembly: GCF_031753505.1. Lineage (NCBI taxonomy): Eukaryota > Metazoa > Chordata > Aves > Passeriformes > Viduidae > Anomalospiza > Anomalospiza imberbis. The sequence goes on from NC_089683.1 coordinate 110,422,032, forward strand.
GCTGCAGATTGCATTGTTTTAGTCTGGCATGGTATCTGTACTCCAGGAGAAATCAGATAGCTCACCTAGCCGCAGCATGCTGGAGGCATTTCATTCCAGTCCTCAAGGCTGGTGTAGTTCTTGTGATGCCGTGAAAATCATTAAACCCTCCTCATCATAAAAGTGAGGGGCAGTGCTGACGCAAGAACAGCTGAGTAGAGCATGGCTGTGAGTAAACACAGCCAGGGAGACAAAGTGGTTCAAACTCTGTTGGGTGAGATTCAGAGGCAGCCACATAGAAGTGTGCCTAGGGGCAAAATAAACCCTCAAAAAGCCTGGATTAAGATGGGGCATAATTAGCTATAAAAAGGACATTGTGTGTTGTTGCCTGATTGTTCCAGAGGGTCACTAATATGAAGGCAGGTAAGGATTGTTATCTGCGGGAGGCTGGTTGGGGTGGTAGAAAGCAAATCCACCTGCAGCTGCTTCTTAGGTGGCTGCAGCATAAAGTAATCTACAAGCTTATTAACCTGAATGCTGAACTGCTTCATCTGTAAAATAAAGAATGTCTGGGAATAAAGGAGTTCTAGAAGCAAATTAGTCTTGAAGTTCTGCTTTTCAGGATGTTTTGAAACAGTATAACTCAAGTTTTGCAACTTGTGTGAGAAAAGTAATGCAGCTTAGACGTGGTCATACCAATGTAACTAATCACTGTGGTTAAATACCTGAATACAGAACACCTTTTGTACTCTTGGTGCTGTATCTGTGTGTTAAGTGATACTAATGCAGTGCTGATGTGGTTTTCTTTTTTTTTTTTCTTTTGAAACAAAATCACAAAAGCAACCCTTAGTCCTGATTAAAACAGCATTCAAGCTGCCAACTTTGTATAGGCTAGGACGAAACAGAAAATACTTGAAAGTGATGAGGGAAGTGGGGTGATGTGACTCCTCCACCCCAGTAAAAATTGCCATTTTAAGGATCTGCACGTTACCAGTGAAAAAGCTGGGCTTGTGTGCCAGTGGCATGAGGCTGTTGATTTTTTGGCAGGGAGGAGGATTCAACCTAAATCTCAAGATCAGGCTTGATGAGTCCCTGGTGTTTCTGTTGAGATGGATGCAGGAGGTCTCTATCCCCTCATTTGCATTGGTAAAATGGGATTACAGAATAAACACACAAACAGATAAGCAAAATTATTTGGGTTGAAATAGTTAGAGATTTGTGTGTGGTTTTGGTTTTTCCCTTAGACCCATGCCAGCTTAGTAATCTGATAGCTGTGATAATGACCATTCCATTTCAGAGCAGTGTTCAGTCCTGTGGTTTTTTTGTCAACCAGAAGAGTGGAAACAAGGGAGCACCTGTACATCAGTGTTTCTCCAGGCACTTTCCAGTGTTCAGCAGCTGTGGGTCAACCACTTCTGTGGAGCAAAGTGGTATCTCTGTGCTTAGTAATCTGTGGTAGGAAGAAAAAAAGTGTCTTTGGAGCATATGTATAATTTTATTATCCAGAATAACCTATGACAAGGTGTTCTGCAGCTATATTTTCTGGGTAGGGGACAAGATCCTCTAACAGGACAGCTGTACTGTATTACTTAGGGGAAAGTATGCAATGGAGTATGAGTTGAGAAGAGAGAAAACACAGATGCATTCACCTTGTTCTCAGCAGTGAAGCTGGCTTCTGTGGAGCTGCAACTTGTGTTATGGCATATGAACAGAAAAGCTGTTTTGACAGTTCTTAGGTTTGAGTGTTACCCAGTGGCTATACTGTAAGGTGAACTGGGAAAGAGTTCTGTTAAAAAAATAACAGAGCAGATAAACCAACTTTAAAACATTGACAGATCAGTCCATAAAATTGTGTTTAAAAGACTGAGGTCGCAAGCCAAGGAGGGAGCAGCAGAAACAGGAGCAGCAACAGTCACATGTACAACATGGAGATGTGGATTGTGAGGCTCTATCAACATTGCCTGAGCCAGGGTAACCATCTACCCCTTCTTCATCCACTAGAGCTGCGATGTAAAACTCAATGTAAAGGTTAAGCTGCTGTGTCATATCGTGATTGCAGCAGCCTCACAGCATTTGCATGAGCAATTCCACGAGGTAACTTGGAAGCTGTGGTAACTTGATCACCACTCTATGGCTCAGACATTTAAATTATCCCACCCACTGACTTGATGCAGTGATTTCGGTGTTGGTGGAATGAGAAATGAGCTCATAACCTGGTCTGGCACATGCAGATTTGCCTTTCTAAATGTGCATCCTACAGGATTGAGCTGTTTTAGAATCATTGGCCGTGACAGTCCAGTACACACAGGTGGCATCTGCAGAGGTGTCATGTGTCCAGTTCTACAGTATTAGTGAAAACAGAGATAGCAATGCCTGAAGAGTTTCTGCTGGTATAATTCTCAGTGTATTAAGAAATTACTCTTTGTGTGGGAGGTGAGGAAAGCTAGCTGGGCTAATAAATTATGGTTTTAAAAAAAAGAAGAAAAGGCATAGCTTGCATGGGTACAGTTATGTAAGAGAAGGAAATAAATCAGTGTTTCTCTGAGAACCTCATCCGCAGAGCTGCCAGGCAATTGGGCTGCAGTATTGTTCTCAACACACCCTCTGCTTCCTTTTTTCCTTTTTGGGGCCAGGGATGGATGAATTGATGGAGCAGGAGCAGGATGCCGGTTCTGCCTCCAGCCAATGCTGTGTGGTGCCGTGGTGTTTACCCAGCTTACGCAAGGCAGAGCCGGCCCCTCTTGAGGCAGGAGGCGCTTCCCACGGCTGAAGTAAAAGCACATAGAACAGTCACTCAGTCTGGCAGTTGCTGGGGGTTTAAAGGAGTTGGTGGATTAACAAGATCGAAGGGCTGGGTTTTTTCTTCTCCACTGTGTAGGAATACTGCAAGGACACAAATATCCTGGTAAGTGCTCTGCATGCCATCACTTTTCCCTTTTACTGTGGTATTGTTTCAGTCTCTCTTCTGAAAGTCTCCTCAGTTGCAGTGGTTTTCAGTGATGCGGTGGAAAGGAAATCTGAGAGCAGGCAGTGTGTCTGCAGGCTCCCCTTCCACCTCAAAGAGGCAGAGACATTCAAAGAGCACAGCTTAGTAAGTGCTGTTTGATCATAAGTGTCAGTCACTTCTCATTTTTAGGGTGTAGAACAAGGTGCCTTAAAACTGCCATTACTTAACAAAATCGTACCAAGGGTAATTTCTCATGGAGCTGTTGAATATTTCTGATGTCTAAACCAAGAAAAAGGCTTTAAATGTACCTGTAAGTCCTATTTTTGTAAGATGATATAGTTTGCTATGTGAAAAACAGTATGTAATACAAACAGCTATTTAGCAGATACTTGGGTACATGAACTGCCTTATCAGGAAGTCAGAGGCTCATAAAAAGCAAAACTGTGATGTTTGGGCATGTAGAACAAGAAGTCATTGTGGTTTTTTGCAAGCCCAGGCTCCTCAGCCATGTATTCCAGTACAGGTGCAACAGACAGTGGATTTTCCTGGACTTGAAAAGCTCTATTGCTTTGTGAAAGAATAAGATGCCTCTGCTTTGGTCTAAGCTCTTAGGAATTTTTACTCTTGTGGCTGACTCTCAGTGAAAGTTGGGACTGCCTTTTTGTTTTCCTTGAGGTAATACTGTGTAATTAGTCTGAAGCAGTGGAGAAGGATAATGTTAAAGGTTTCTAACTGTAGAGCTCTCTGCAGCAGAACTATACTTCTATGCTAGTATTGTACAAAGTTTTTTTCTTTTCTGTTTGTATGCAAGGCATACATATTTGTATCTGAAGATGCAAATAGGTATACTATGGCTAATGAACACCTGATGTTCTCCTAGCATTTCTCTATGTAGTATTATTTTATGGCTTTTTCATACAGGTTAGAGGTTACAAATAAATTTCTTTTGATAATCTGAGTGAAATGAAAATAAAATCAAAACTACATATTTTTCAGCATAGTTTGTACTAACAGGCAAAATGTAAGTGCAGTTAAAGAGAAAGCTGCAAATTAATCTTCTGTAGTAGCTTGTGTGAGTAACTGGCAGGTAGTTCAGCTGATGGAACAAGGACAAGCTGTGGTGTTTGGCCCTCGCTCCAGAGGGTCTGAACCCCGTGCACGGCTCCACGCGTTGTCACCGCTGTATCCGAAAGGGACAAGGGGGTTCAGGCTGCAGGTAAATGGAGCACCTTAACTGGTGAAGAACTTTCTCAGCTAATTAAGGATACAGATAATATTGCAGTGACAGCTTTAAAATAGACAACTTGTGCTAAAAGACAAATGTTTTTGGCTTCCCACACGCAGTCTGAATTACATCATTTGTAACCCGTAGGAGGTTATCGTGGTTTCCTCAGGGGAGGATCAGCTGTTACTTTTCATAACTGAAAAAAAAATTCTGGACTATTTCTTTTTTTAAGGGAATATTTTCAGAATTTATTTTTGTCAGTCTGTTGGAGTGGATCATTATTGATTACATAAATCTTTCAGGTTTAATACACCCAACCACATTCTCATGTCATCAATGGCAGTTCAGAATAAGGGAACTGAAGTTAGCTGAGGTCTGACTGAAATCAGACCCCTGTGCTTAGATGGGTTTTTTCAGTCTTCCGAAGAGGAATGCTATTTTTGAGTACTATCGTAAAGTACAGACTTTCTTATAGGTGCCTATAATAGAAGTCTCATTCTAAAACACTTCCCTTGTTCATTGAGCAAGGTTGCTTGTCCTCAAGGTGCTGTTGCTGTCTTTGCTGAAATTGCTGAGAGCTTCTCAGACCTGCTTCTGAGGCTGGAACAGAACCTGAAGCAGAATTCTAGATGCCAATTCAACCAAAACTGCTGTTTCTTACATTGGACAAAATTAGCTGTGGCCTTAGAGCAAAACAGTAGGTTTTCTCTTGTCTATCAAGTTAATGCCCCTTTGAGTGTCCACAGACAATGGGTTTGTGTGTGTGTATGTGCTCTGACTCACATGACTTAGATGACCAGCCCACTAGTGGCAGGTGTCCATGGTAAAAAGATGCTTTCATTCTGTTTGTGACAATGAAAAGCTCCTCTACTGAGATTTTACAGATGTTCTCAAGGCATGGTAGTAGATAGCTGCTGATCCTTGATGTCCTGTGCAGGATTAGCTGCTTGCTCATTTCAGAGCTTGGCCTCATTGCCTTGTTTTTGAGATCTTGTTTTTGTCTTGCTTTCATATCATAAGACACTTTTGTGTGTATAGTGGATGACTAAGCTTATTCTGAGTTACAAAAGAAAAGGTTTACAGTATAGACTAAGGAAATATTAAGCCATACTAAAGGAAAAGGCTGGACTGATACTCCACGCTCCAAGGCTTCTTCTTGTGGATTTTGATGCTGAAAAACTCCCTTTTCTAGAAATAAGAAAATTAATTTACCTTCCTTACAAGGGTAGTGTATGGCTATTGATGTAAAGTGATAGGCATTTAAATTGCACTAACAGATGCATCACTATACCCCTTCCCCGTGCACCTATAGTGAAGAACGCAAGCTGTACACAAAATGTGGCTAATCTTAAAAGTGGAGTCTAAAACCTGCTGATGGTAAAATTGCAGGTGTGTGTGGGAAGGAAACGTGAGTTTGTTTTTAACTGGAAACTGGGAGAAGTGTTAAAACTGGTAGATAAACACATGTTCTTTTTACCCAGTGATCACTTCAGTAAAAACTATTTTAATACAAGCTTACAAAACTATTTATAGGAAAAACAGTTAAAGGAGAATAACTTCCCAGTGGTGAACATTACTTCTCCCATCACGTAGAAGAAAGTGATTTCTCAACCTTTGCCTCAGCTTTCAGAAACATAGTGATGCAAGGACCTGATTCCTTGTTGCTTGCACCAGTGGAGATCAGTAACATTATTGATATTGTCACCAAGTTGGGCTTGGTGGGAACACAAACTCAAGCAAGCAGTCAGTCTGCTGCTGGGAATTACTGTGAGATTTTGGTTGGATGGCTTTTGTGGGGGGGGGGGGGTTGGGTTTTGTGGTGTTTTTTTTGTTTTTTTTTTGTTTTTTTTTTTTTTTTGTTTTTTTTTTTTTTTTTTTTGGTTTGTTGGTTTTGCTTGTTAAGTTCTTTCTTTTTTTTTTTTCTTTTTTTTCTCTGATCACTTATTGCCTCCTCCTTCAATGCTTGCAAATATCTACATCCTGAGAGACTAGTATTCTGTACAGCTTGCTTGTCTCTCAGTGACTTTTAACTTTAGTATTCTAGTAGTTTAAATCTGAAAATCAATATATTTTCCTTTGAAGTGGTGAGATGTAACCATAGAAGAGAATATGCAGTGCTGAAATACTGTACATGTATTCAGAGGGTTTTGGTTTCTGATCTTGCAGTCACAGGAGACTTGCCTAGTGGAAACTGGAGTGATAAAGAGCTTAAATGTGTAAGTGGATATTGGCAAACTTGGATCCTACTTGTGTATTCTCAGGTGTTGTCACACTATTCATTGTGAATTGTTTGTTTGAAGTATGGGGTTTTACATCCAAATAAAGCTTAGATGCTAATGTGTAAATCTTGAGGGATAAGGACAAAATCTTGTTTCATTGGTAATGGAGTTACTTATAATTTATGTCTAGCTGGTCAAAAGTGCACTTCAGGTGCATATTCCAGTTGCTTGATAGAATTGTGTAGGCTTCCTAAAATGAATTGTGTTCCTGGAATAATTGAGGTTGGGAGGTTGTCTGCTTCAGTCCCTGGACTCAAAATGGGACTGGACTGCCTTTGATCAGGCTGTTCAGGGCCACATGCGGCATGCGGCTGATCTCCAGGGATGGAGGTCTCATAGGCTGTGTGGATTGAGAGTTTTCCCCTCCCATAATAGCTAATCAGGATTTTCTGTGTTGGAGCTTGTTTGTTGCCTCTTGTTCTGCCACTGCAAAAGGACAAGATTCCATTTTGTCCCTATTCCCTCTGGTTTAGCAAAGAATTGCTCAGGGAAGAGCTGTGTGTGAGGATTGCAAGGGTAGTCAGTGCAGAACTGTGAATAGTAAAAAAATAAAAACATCAATCGATAAAATGTCTTGTGCTTTATTTCTAAAAGCAAAGAAGAAAAAAAAGCCAAACCTTAAAATATGTAGATATAGAACATAAATGTAATATTATAAAAAGGGAGGGGAAAATTCCCATTTTTTGCATCTGAATCAGCGTATTTTTTTAAATATATTCGTTGACAGAGGACTTCTTTCTATACTGTGAAAGTGGTTTTCTATGCAGTATTTTAGAAAAGGGCTAGTCTGGCACTAGCTACGGTTGCTAGCAGCCTATAATGCTGGCTCTGTGTTTAGAAAATGATGGTAATTTATTACAAAGAGACTTTTATTCTAGTATTTTTAGCTTTCAGCGGAGTGTTTAATGAATCTCTGCCTGGGCTCATTGAATTTATGTTCTCCCCTCCCCCACCCCATTTTAACCATTAACATACTGCTGCTATTGCTGCAATTCCAGAAGCTGTACTTGGTCTACAAAATAGCAAATTTAATTCACAAGGTGCCGTGCCTTACTGCAAACAACATGTGAAGCAGCTAAAGACTAGTTGTGAGTGAGTCTTGTGACCTGGAAAGGCAGCTGAATGGTTGCAAATGACTGGTTAAGCTAGAGCTGATAGTTCAAAACCAGCCTAAATTCATCTGTCTCTGTCCCCCACGGAAAATGATGTGCTCAATGAAAGAGAGCTCTTAACCTCACCTACTCTGAAGCATCATTTGGGATGATATCGCAGGGGATAGCCTGGATGCAGGGAGCAATGTTTGCATGAGAGACTATGATATGACTTCCTTCTCCTGGAATGGAGTCAGAAATCTGTGTCTTGCTTTCTCAGCTATGGCAGTCTTTGCCTTCTGTGGCTTCAGTGAGTACTAGAGAGCAAGAAGGCTTGTCAGAAACCAGATTCACCTTCCTCAAATAGATTTTAAATGCTTTTCTCAGTTCAGTTGTTGTCACTTTGCAGTCCTTCAAAACAGTTGCATGTGATAGTATTGAGCATTGAACTTTCTGCTGCCCCCAGAGGAACCAGTGTTGAGAATAAAAATATTACCTGTTCATGAGTTTTTCCCGTTCCAGTTTCCTATTTTTGATACTGAAGGATTTTAACTGGTGCCCGTTGTGGTCTGGGGCTGACTGCAAACGGTTGTGCTTGCCTTTGGCCATGCAAGTTGCTTTACTCTCAAAATCTTTTCAATTGCATAATACAGGACTGTGAAAGGTAAGCATTTTCGGGCTTCAGTCTCCTCTCTTTGGCAGAATCAGAGATCTTGACATGAAATGTTTGCTTCTGTCAGTTCTATGATTTTGGAAGAACACTGGATGAGATGGAATCTTGTAATCGACATCTTATTCCTTATCAGTGTTGAATGTTCTTGGAGAAGTTTAGAAGAGTCTGTTCAGAGCTTGCTCCAATGAAGCCTGTTCCACTGATGTGGAAATGCTGCTGCAAGAAGCAGCAAAAATGTAATTTGTGTGTATTTTATTCAAACAGTTGGTCCTCAGCTATATACTGGCCCTTCAGAGCCAAGTTGTCTTTTAAATTAGCCTTTCCTAACTTTTTGAAGAAAAGTAGTATTCTAGGAATAAAAACTGGTTAGGTTATACTACAAGAGAAGGCCCATTATATATTTTATTGGATCCTTTTCTTCTACTCAACAGTTTTCCTTCAAGTAAGTTCTTCACTCAGCTTTAAATGGTTCATAAGCCTGCTCTATTTCAGGAGTGGAGATGTTTTCCCATGGCAGATCAGATTCATCTCCAGTGGGACAGCACTTGAGTTTTATTCGCAGACATGAAATTTCCCTTGGACCTCACTGGAAGGATATAATTGATCTTTGTTATTTAAGGGAACAAAAATATTTTCCTTTTGGTTACAGTGCACCAGACCAATCACATTGGATGAGAAGTAGTGTGTATGTTGGACTGATTATTTTTTTAGGAGTACTGAATCTCGTATGTGCTTGAGTTGAAGTAATCTGGGGGTGTAGTAGCTGTGAAAGTGGTGTGTGAAGCTCATAAAGGTTCTGAGATGCATTTGAAGAAAAATGAAGTTCAAACATTTCAGCCAGACTTTTGAAAGGGGATGAGCAAGCTGTGTTATTAATGATAGCTCTAGATTTCTAATGCTCCAACCTTCCTTAAGTTAGTAAGAAGTGGATTTCCATCATGTGCAAAATAAACTTGAGTGGATTTCTTTAAATGTAAAGCAAAAGAAAATGTTTTAAGGAGGAACTGAGCAATAGATGTGGGACAACTTTCCTTGTACTGAGATTTTCTGTATAACTCCTTGTATTGCTGAAGTCTGTCCCTGGGAACTGCTGACCCCTTTTACAGTTTCTGCACAGTTCTTTGGTCAGTCATGCAGGTAACACACTAGAGTCTCCTTTAACTGTTCACTTGTTATTTTCATGAGGCTTTGAAGCTGACTCAGATTGAGACATGTATTTTTTTAGTTTTCCATTAAAATTGTTCCCTTGGATGAACAGAAGAAGAGGAGAAGCTGTACCAAGCCTGCTCTTGTACTAATGGCTAAAGTTATTTTAAATGTTTGCCTTCCCACTTTCTCTGAGTGGAAGGATTAGCTCTTTAACACTAATCTGGGGTTATACTACTTAAATCTTTGCTTACTGTGGCATGGTGTTTCCTAGTTCTATGCTGTTTCCTGTAGTTTCATGGCAATATTTCTTGTGAGTTGTTAAATGTGAAGGCAGAGGGCAACTGTTGGCCAAGATGAAATTAGTTGTGTGTGAAGAAGACTGGATTGCAGGGGAGAGGCTGTTGAGGAGATCAATATTCAAGCAGAAAATCGGTGAATCATGTGAGGAGGAGATGAGAGGATGAGCTCTTCCAGAAGACACCTGTACAAGCAAGTATAATGCAAGATCTTAAAACAAGAAATGCTGCAGTTGATTGTAAAAATACTGCATAGAAAATATATCTTTATTTTTACATACAAATAAATAATGAAGATTTATACTCATTTCATAAGTAGAAATACTTCAGAAGGGAAATGTGTCTAAAGAACTGAGCACTATTAAACACTGGGATCTATATAGTTCAGTATTACGGTCAGAAAAGCAGCCCTGAGGTGTGTTAACAGGCACATAGCTCCAGTGTGGTGCTCCAAAGTGGGGTGTGATGCCAGGAGGTAAGGAGGGCCCTGGAAGACATGAGAATTGTGAACAAAGTTAATGTTGTGGGGTTCTCTTTATCAAATGGGGCAATCTCCACTTCAATGTGTTGTGACTACTAGCATCGTATAAAGTCACATTTTCATGTGATAAGTTTGCTTTAATGTCTTCATTTTAGAATTCCAAAGGCGAAGCCTACAACAGTGAGTGACCTCACAATCCCAGGGGAGTTACTGCTGCACTTGGGTCAGCAATCCAGAAAGGCTTTGAGCAAACTGTATTCTTTGACTCTCCTGTGCCATTGCCACTGTTCCTGTGTGACAGAGGGAGACTGCTGGATCAGTAAAATGCACTTTCAGCACCAGCTGAGTGATGGGTACCCTAAGGCTTGAACCAGGACAGCTGCTTCCCAGGCAGCAGAAATAGCTTGGTGTCACTGTTCTGGAGATGGGACACAGACACTTCATAGCAGTGTTGTGCAAATCAGGTTCATTGCAATGCACTCATCTCTCAGTGGGTCCGGGTACTGTTGTGATAATATTGTAATATTATTACAATATTGTAATGTTGTGTGTGCTAAGCACAAAGGCTGCAGTTTGCTTGTTTCAAGCACTATGAAATCTACAGTACCTGCACTTGAAAAAAAGAAGAGATTTGGAAAATAATGAGAAATGAAAGGAGAAAATAAAGATTTCTCTTTATTCTCCTGGTTATGTTCTGCAGGCATCATAGCAAATGCTTTGAGGATAGTGTGATGTCTTCACCTGTATTAGTGAGAAGCCCTCCCAAATATGTGGAATAGCATGAAGGAGCAAACTTGAGTTTTTAGAGTACTGTGAGCTGATTGCTGATGGCAATCAACGTGTGCATGCTAAATAGGAGCTCATAGATTTGAGAAAGCATGTTGAAGGCCAAGCTTCTCTGTGAAGGAGCAAAGACTGGGAGAGATAAGGTCAGTAAAGGGATCTTTGCATCAGCTTCTGAACCAATGTGAGCAGGCTGTCAAACACTGCCACATCTTTTTCTCTGTTCTTACGACATACTGTGGGGGTAGATAAAATCTGCATGATGACAACTTTTCTGCTAATAACCATGGTCTAGCCAAGGTAGAAGAAAGTGGAGATACAGCACTGTAGTTGTGGTCAGAGTTGATGACAGGATTCAAAAAGTGCTGTGTGGGTCAAAAAGTGCATTTGCACGAAGGCAGAATGTTAACCATCAGTACTAAAAAACATTAGCAGCTCTTTGAGTTGGTATGAAAACTCACCTGGAAGGACCAAAGGAATGTTCTTAGTTCTGTTAAAAAAAGCCTCAAAGAGGCTCTCATCAGCCTTATTCTTTATCAAGCAAGTGCTCTGCTGGGTAGGCTTTCTCTAGAGGAAGGTCAGAGATGAGCTGCATGGGTCAAAAAGTGTCTGGAAATGCTACTAATGAGAAGCTGTAAAAAATACAATATGAACTGTTCCTCAAAGCAGAAGTCTGAGTAAAAAAAGTACTTCAGGACTGTTTTCATTAGGAGTTACATGGAATTCCCTCAGGAAACCTCCTTCGAACAGATGTTTATGTCACTTCTGTCTCTGGCTAAACATGAGAGATCACATTGCACACCCTAAACTTTTATGGTAGGCTTGATATCAAATTGTCCTACAACTTCCTTCCATCTGCAAATCCAGAAACTTCTTAGAAAGCTCTGAATTAGACTTTCCCATGAAAACTTTTGCCTGTCTAGCTAATGGTTTGTCTGGCTTGTGTTTTTTTTCTTTAATTTTAATGCCTGTTTTGCTCTTTCTCAACAGCTGAATGAAATAAAATAAATGAAGCTATGTATCATTTATTCTAAAAACTAACATGGAGGAAAACACGTGTGGATGTTTTAAGGCCATAGTGGAATTTACTAAATGCATTTTTTTGGTGATCTGGCACTTCTTCAAGGCAATTCAACCTTAATTCCTGTGGTTTTATATATATGCTTTTAAAAATTATTTTGGGCAAAATTAAAACATGGAAAACACAAAATATTGTACTTGCAGTATCAGATTAGTGTGCAAGTTTGTGTAACTGGAGTAGAATATTTTCTCTTACACTTAATTTTGGTTTTATTTTTACAGGAAATAATGAAAAAAGTGTGCCACAACTCCTGATCAGAGACCTGAAGTTTGAGAAGTCATTAGCTAAGCTCATGTTTTCTCCTGACCAAGAAAATCATCCTTCAAAAGCACCAGTCAAATATGGTGAATTGATTGTATTGGGGTAAGTGTTTGTGTGTAAGAGTCTGAGAGTTTCCTATGCTGTAATCCTGTGGGCATGTTTCAGTACTGTGTTAATCAATTCTTGGATTTAAATGAGATTAATTGAAAATGTGTAATTAGTAACACTGCTACTTCAGAATACTTGGTGCTTAGAATGAAAATTCTTGTGGGCCTTTTTTCTCACGAGAAATGAAGTAATACAGGAATGATGGGCTTTGTTCTATTTCTGTGCTTTTTGATAGGTACAATGGGTCTCTCCCAAATGGAGATAGAGGAAGAAGGAAAAGTAGGTTTGCTTTATTTAAAAGGCCCAAGGCAAATGGGGTGAAACCCAGCACTGTGCACATTGCCTGTACCCCTCAAGCAGCAAAGGTAAGCTCCATTTCTCCCTTCAAGTCTGTCTGATTTCTCCTTGTGCCATATAAAGAGCTGTTAGGAAATGATTTAAACACCATAAATATCTGACTGTGAAAAGAATGGTTTGTGTTTAGCCAAAGTTTTTTAGTACCTGTCAGGGTTAGCAAGAAACAATTCAGCAGAGAAGATTTGGTGCATAGTCCTTGCCATGGCCAGGAAAAAAAAATAGTTTTGAAGCGTGAATGTTCTGGGCACAGGCTAGTCATATAAAAAGCTTTATGTTTTGTTTTTCTTCCAAACTCACTACAGACATCTGTTCCAGACTTTGTGGTTTTGTACTCACTCTGCTTTAGGATTAACTTTGTGCAGCTGACTTGTAAATGATCCTTTGCCAAAGCTCCACGTGCACTTGGTGCTCCATCCAGTGGGTAGGAGTTCCCCAGGGGTCAGGACAGGTGGGTTTTGCAGGGTAGGTTTCATAGGGCTTGTAATCAGAGTTCCCATTAAGAAGCAGAAAAGGAAGGACTTAGACCCCAAAGTTGATCTGTGTTTCATGTGAAAACTAACACATCATGGCTAAGGTATTAACATGAAATATTGTGGCTATTCAAGTGTGTGTACAATTGTGTTCAATAACTAATGGAGCATTTCTACTAAAACTATGGCATTTAAGTAAGCTTAGTGGTTGTTTAGAAACTGCCAGTGACAAGATCAGGCCTTTAAACAAACATAGTAGTGTTAAGTGTTTCACTCCCAGAATATCTTGACCCTAAATTCAGGGAATGGTATAAAGTGTTCTGAAATCAGAAGCATTTTTCTACCAACATTCTTGTAGTAGAGCTACATTTATATTAGATCTGTGAAAATAACATTTCTTTTTGCAAATTCTTTATGGTCTGCTAAGTGCTGTTTAGCAGCACTTTTAGAAGTGTTGGTTAATTCCCTAGTAGGTAATTGCAGAATGAATATCTAGACTAACAAACTGAAACCTTTGCTGCAACTTCTGCAACCTATGTTGAGTTTCTCCATTTCACCCTATTTGCCACCACTTTATCTATATATCTTAAATCAGTCATTACTGATTTTAGTATTAACTCAAATCCTGGTTTTAGAATGAAGTCCCTAAGTTTTTGTCCTCACTTTGCTGTTGGCCAAGTTCACTCTGAGATGGCCATGAAGGTTTTAGCCTTTGCATTTGGTTGTTTTGTCCTTTTGTGTTCAGGCCAGTGTTGCTTTAACACAAAACATGACTAATGATATACCCTGGTTATGTTTGTTTAGTTGCAGCATGTGGTGAAGAGACCAGTTTGGTCTGTTGCTGAATCAATCCTGCAGCTTTTTTTTAGTGGCCAGGACTGGGTTTTGTGAAGTTTAACTGCAGGTGTGTCATTAACAACCATCTGCCTTAATTAGCAGAAGAGTCTGATGTTATATATAAATATTGTCTGCTTTGCTACTGTATTCTGTAGAATTATTGTGCACTGGTTCAATAATATTTGGCCTTTTTCCCTAGGCAATAAGTAATAAGGACCAACACAGCATATCTTACACTTTGTCTCGAGCCCAGACAGTAGTGGTTGAATATACTCATGACAGCAACACAGATATGTTCCAGGTACGTGAAGTTAACGTGTACATGTGTTCTCTTTTTTGGTAGTTTCAAACAAGGCATCCTCTCAGCAGGCTTTTTCCCTCAGACCCAAAAGTTTGTCAGTTTCTGCACTCACCATTCAGAGCAATTTAATTCAGTTCATTCCCAAGGCCATCCTGTGAACAAGGCTGTGTGTCTGTACATCTCTTTTAGACTTGGGCAAAGGTGAAAGTTGGGGGGTTTTGTGACTAATGCACAAGAGTATGGTTTTGCCTTTGTTTGCTGGTCTGCAAGTCACATAATCTGTCTCCTAGTCCCTCCTTGCAAAATGAAGAATAAAGGGCACCTTTCTCTTCAAGCACTTGGAACTTTGCTTCTGGCATTTACAAAGGGATTTGGGATCAGCCAGTTGGAGACAGGGTAGAAGAAATACAGTGTGGAAACACAGGAAAGCTTTTGGCACAACTAATATGAAAAATACTCTGAACTTCTTTAAGAAAACCCAGAAATGTCTAAAGCACTGGGAGATGTGAAGAGAGGAGCCTCAGTGCTGATCCTGCCTGTTCAAAACAACTTTGCTGCAGTTCCTGTGTGTATGAGAAGGGACCACAAACACATCTGCAGCTGTGGTGTGCCCTCATATCTTTTAATTGTTTCCTGTTTTTCTCAAAAGGAAGGGGTTTGTTTTGGGGTTCTTTTTAACGTGTGCTTTGTTCTCTCTGATTCCCACACTGTGATCTTGTGTAGCTTTTTTTTTCCCCCTCGTTGTTGCCACTAGTTTATGGCAAGGAGTTTTGCTGTCACAGCATTTAGCTGTGACGCCACTGCAGGATCTAAGGAGGTGGGAGGTGCTGGGAAGTGGTGGAGGAAGCTGCTTTGCAACTGCAAATACAACAGAGCAAAAGGAGTGTAATGAAATCAGTGCAGCATAAGCTATTGCTGGTGTGAGTGTTCTCTCTTCAGGCATGCTCTGGCATGTGTGCTGCTCTGAAATTGCTCCTGGCAGCCCTCGTGTACTCATGGGTTATCCTGCCTAAGAAGCAGTAGAAAAATAGATTCTGACAAAGCAGTTTTAGTCTCATGAAAGCTCTCCAGCCCTCACCAAAAAGCACCTCAAGCTTTTGGGTCTCTTGCTCAGCAGTTAATCGGTCTTAATATAATCACCTATTTTCAAAGAGCCTGAGAGCTCTGGAAGTGAGTGAGTAGTAGTGTGTAAGGGGGCTTTAAACCCAGCTATATGGATGTTTGGGAAAGGGTTATTACTTTTCCTCTTTGCAAGGAAAAGTACAAGATGAGTTGACTGGAAAAGCAGGGATACCTATGCAGTTTTATCAAACTCAGTACAGTTTTTGCAGTGTGGAACTGCAAGACTCACAGTTCCCTGCAGCCAGAAAAGGAGGCACAGCTACTAGCAAAACCTGATTGTAGTCAGATGTTACACTCTCATGTTCTGAGTGTGTAAATGTAGCCCCTCTCTGCCACAACCACCTGGTCCCTGGTCTTTCACAAAAGGTTTGCTGCTTCTCAGTACCCACCAGAGCTGAAGAGACAGTTCACATAATCTGGTTTTCATACATCTATACCTTGACTTAGTCTGGCACTGTTCAGAATGTTCGGGGCATACAAAGCGACTGCATGTCACTCTTCTCCCCTCTAACTGCTGTTCCCTGGCTGTTTTGGTGCTCCTGCAGCTGGTCTGCCTGACCTGAGTGCAACCTCTCTGATGAAAAGGCCTTCAATGGGAAATCATCTCGGAACTGACTTAATTACATCATTTTATTTCTCTTTCTTTCATTTGGCTGTGCCCAGCTTTCAGAATAACTTTGATCATTTGGAGGCAGAAAAATTCATCAATTCAGATGAGGCTTTAGAAACCTAAATTGATAGACTGGTGGACAGGAATGCTTTAAACTGTAATGTCATGATTTTTGTATCTTGCTTTTAATTGCTTTCAATTTGAATAGTCCTAGACCCAAAGACAAACTTCTGACCATTTTTTTTTCAATGCTTTTCCAGATTGGTCGGTCAACAGAGAGTCCTATAGACTTTGTAGTAACAGATACAGTTCCTGGGAGTCAGAGTAATTCGGATACACAGTCTGTGCAGAGCACAATTTCAAGGTTTGCCTGCAGAATCATATGTGAACGTAACCCTCCCTTTACAGCAAGAATATATGCTGCAGGATTTGACTCCTCAAAAAACATTTTTCTTGGGGTAAGGGAATTCTTTTTCTTTTTTCCACTAAAAGTTCAGTGCAGGCTTATTTTTTAAACTAATACATAACTCCAGCCAAATTAAAGGTTCTCATTGGTGTAATTTCTTTTAGGAGAAAGCTGCAAAGTGGAAAACATCAGATGGGCAAATGGATGGACTAACAACAAATGGAGTTCTTGTTATGCATCCTCGTAATGGATTCACAGAAGACTCCAAGCCAGGAGTGTGGAGAGAGATTTCTGTGTGTGGGAATGTGTTCAGCCTCCGTGAAACCAGATCAGCTCAACAGAGGGGAAAGATGGTGAGAGGAGTGACCGGTGTTTTATGCAACCTGTTTAAAATGGTGCAGCCATAAGGGGTATAGTTTGGGCTTAGAGCTGGAATCTGCTGGAATTCCATGTAGTTGTCACCTCTGCAGTTAGTTACACTGCCTCTTAGGTGTCTGTCTGCATGCACAAAGGTGTCTTGCTCAACTTGAATAACTGAGTTTATCTGCAAACTAGTACTTAATTGCACATCTAGGCTGCTCTCCTAAACTGAGTTTCCAGTCTACTCTGTATTTCTGCAAACTGTCCTGCACATTCTACAAGTATTTTCCCGATTCTCCCTTGTGAGTTTATGCTTTTCCCACTTTTCCTTTTAGAATAATGAAGAATAGTTATCATTTTATTGGATATTGATTTCCGTGTTGGTGTTCGGAGTTTTCCCTCCTCCTCTTGTTTCCAAAGTATTGGTGACATTTCCAGGAGATACTTGGGTTCAATGTGACTTGGGATGTCTCAGCAAAAAGAAATGCTACATTGAACATTTTAAGCAGCATATTTAGCTAGGAGTGCTACTGGGAGGAGGGGAAAGCCATGTGTAAAGGGTGTTTTAAGAAAACAGTCTAAAATACAACGGACTAAAACAGTCTTGTGATATTCCTTGAGGCATTTCAAGTAACATAGTTGAGAGTGCTATAGAGATGGAAGAGAGTTGTTAAGATGGGAGAGGAGCTTTTCTTGATTCAATGTGATCTATTTTAATGAACACTTTAATCTCCTAAGATGCTGGGGTTGGGTTTTTCCAAAAGAAAAAAACAAACAAACAAACAAAAAAAGCAAGGAGGGCAGAGAGAAGCTGATACTGGGCTCTCTGTGGGTGTCTTGTGGACACAGTCAGAAGCTGCTTGAAGCTTTGATGGATCTTCCAGGCAGATTAGTATTGTGGAAGTGCACGTTGTTACTCTTCAGAGACCCTTAGGTGACGGCTCTCCGTGTCTGTGTCCATGTCAAGGTTGAGAACGAGACGAACCAGCTGCAGGACGGCTCCCTGATCGACCTGTGCGGGGCGACGCTGCTGTGGCGCACGGCCGAGGGGCTCGCGCGCACGCCGACCGTCAAGCACCTGGAGGCTCTGAGGCAGGAGATCAACGCAGCCAGGCCCCAGTGCCCCGTGGGCTTCAACACCCTGGCCTTCCCCAGCATGAAGAGAAAAGATGTTGTAGACGAAAAGCAGCCGTGGGTGTACCTGAACTGCGGCCACGTGCACGGCTACCACAACTGGGGGAACAAAGAGGAGAGGGACGGCAAGGACCGCGAGTGCCCCATGTGCCGCTCCGTCGGCCCCTACGTGCCTCTGTGGCTCGGGTGCGAAGCGGGATTTTACGTGGATGCCGGACCGCCGACTCATGCATTCAGCCCGTGCGGACACGTGTGCTCAGAAAAGACAACTGCATATTGGTCCCAAATTCCTCTTCCTCACGGTACTCACACTTTTCACGCAGCCTGTCCCTTCTGTGCGCATCAGCTGGCTGGTGAGCAGGGTTACATCAGGCTCATTTTCCAAGGGCCTCTCGACTAACACAGGTGTTCCCAAGGACTGCAGTAAACTGATAAGCTAAGCGATTCTCATTTTTAAACCAACTGTTTTTCGTATTCTCTGGGCTTTGCTGGTTTGCATTAAGATGAAGAATTTTTTGGTTTTTTTGTTACAACAGCTAAATCCCTCTTTATTGGGAAAAGTCTGGAAATAGAAGAAATGGGGGGAGATGGGGGAGACCTCCTGCTTTTTTTTGGTTAATAACTACATCTGAAGAGGTAAAGGAAGTGTTGCAGAGTGAACTTCAATGCCTTCAGTTTAATGGTTTTTGAATCACATGCCCACAGTGTTTGAAAGGTGTTTCATTCTTTTTGTATATGGAGGGTAAATAGTTCAAAGAACATTAGTTTACAGCTTGGATGCAAACATTGTAAAATATAACATGTATATTAACTCTTTTCTATTTATCTTTATTATGGAAAATATTTAGAATGTTTAGAGAGTAGCATGGTCATAGTGTGTTACATCCAGCAATTGGATGTGTAGAGTAGTTCCGGATGGAGAAGAAGGTGGGATGAAAATGGTAGAAAAATCTTTTAATCTAAAATACTGAGTTCTTAGAATAGTTAAAATGCTTTTTAAACAAAGCTAATGCAAATTATGATGGCATAAAGTTGTGTTTTAACCATGTTGAAAGGTAGCTAAGAAGGACTTCTTAAAATGTCTTTTTGGTAGGTCTGTACTTAAGATCTGGTTATGAGGAGAATATTTACCAGACTCTTCGAATATGCAACTTAGTCTAGATTAAGGATTTTTTCCTCCCTTCACGCTAACACTTCTCTTTATTTAGCATTAGTGACATTTGTGAGGGTTTTTCCAGTGTTAAACATGAACAGACCAGAAAGATGAGGCTTGTTCTGTTCCTTGCTGTTTGGGGGTGGGGTGGGGGGAACAAGGGGAGAGGTGGATGCACCTGGGCATGTGTGTGGGGAACAGTTTGTGACTTGGCCACAGTCCCAGCCCGAGAAGGGTTTGTCAGCTGCATGCCCAGCCTTCCACCTGCTGCCTGGTGGGGGGGCCTCAGGCCTGGCCTTTGCCCCTCTGCTAGGTGCAGATGCTCATCTGGGCCACACATGGAACAGAGGTGGAGCCTGGTAGCCAGGGGATGTGTCCCGGCATCCTTGGGCAGCTGTGCACAGCTGGCAGTCTGTCGGGAGAGCTGTGGCTGGGCTGGGCTCAGACCCTCAGTGTGAGATGCTGCCATGGGCTCTGCTTACTCTGGTCTCTGCTCTCCCCTTCCTCCCCCTCCCTCCCCTCCGTGTCCACCAGAAAAGACCAGTATACCACATGCAGCTCTGCTGCCAGCCCACTGTGCTTCATGGCAACCTGACCTTTTTAGCATTGGTTTGAGCTTTTTCGGCCAGCTTCGTACTTTTCTTTTCAATATGTACTGTATAATTGACAGTAAGAAAATTTCTGTACTTTATAGCAAAGCTTTAGCTTTCATTTTTCTTTTGAAGCTGTTCTAAAATTTTCTTTGTTCAAAGAGACCTGTGTTGCTTAGATGTCATGAATTACTTACTTTGACTGTCAATTATTTCTCCATTTTTAAAAAGAAATTATATATATTGTTTGGTTCACTCAGGAAATGCATGTGTCAGGAAACCTGTACTATAAGTTCAGTTAGCTGTCATGTACAAGTAACTGCTGTTACTCCCTTTCCATAGAAATATAACTGATTTTGACATTTTCCAGATTATATGCATTAAGTAATGAAACTTATGCAGCAAGAAATCCCTGTATTGTAGTTGTTCTAATCATCTTATTCGAACTATAGTATACTGTAGTTTTAATTTTTATTTGCAAATTAATTTATTTAAACTACGTGAGTAAACACTTTTCAAAAACAGAAATTCTGGGATTGTGGCTTTGTTTCCAAGAGATGGGAAAGGGCTGGGGATGGCCCTTCTGTTGTCACCTCAGGTGTCCCTCTGTTCTGCACATATGGACTAAGAGCACAAAGCAGCAGCTGTAATGACTTTGGACTTTTTTCCTGGTCATGGCTTTGAATGGCTCCTTTCAGATGAGTCCTCTCAATGTGTTTTATATTTAACTCTGTGTTAAAGGTGAGATTGTTGTTTAAATGACACAGTTAAATGAGTAAGTTACAAATACTGAAATGTAAGCAAGAACTGAACTAAATTTTAAAATGGCAAGAGCTCTTGATTCTGTCTTCCACAAAATCTAATTGACATTTCTCTGGTCCTGATCTTGTTGACTACAGGAACATGAAAGGCCAGAAAAGAACACGATGAAAGTTACAAAGCAGTATGAGTAACAGAGCTGAGCTGTGAGCACAGATGGAGCACGGGATGGTAGGAGGAATATGGGAAGTGGTGTTGGAGGCCCAGCTGGAGGCTGATGCAGAGCCAGGGGTGCAGTTGGGTACATGCACACCTAACTGCAGAGGGGAAGAAGAGAGGGTCATGGCCAATGTGCAGCCCTTGTTAAAGCCCTACCCCATTTAAGATGATACATTATGCTTACCCTGTACTTCTCTACCTCACTCCTCACCCCCCTCCCCAGAAAAAGACATCCCAGACAAAGGTATCTGTGCAGAACTGGCTGTGTCTCTGGGGACTGTTAGGCTAAGGTCGCTCTTCAGTCTGCCCCCATTCTGCCTGTGTTGTACTTTTCCTCACCCAAGTTTGGCTTGTTTAATCCCATTTTTAGAAGGGTGGAACACGGGCATTCAAACACTTGAGACAGGGAGATCCCACTGTCAGAGACAGCATAGCAATGGTTGAGTAGTTTAAGGAGCAAGTTCCATCACCAACAACAGCATCTCTAACTCTGGTACCCTGTTTGAGTTTCCCCAGGCTTCTGTTCTTTGATAAACTACTGCAATAGTCCTCTGTAAATGGTAAAGTGAATTTCAGATTCAAAGTACTCCAACAGATGACTGAAGCACTCTGAACTTTAAGGCCAAACCTTTTGAACAAATGTTAGTGCTGCAAGAGGTGGCACCTTGCTGACTTTAAGACAATCACAGCTCCACTTGTGACAGCCCCTTGCAGCTGCAAAGACCTGCCCCAGGTGAGATCTGTGGCCTTCACCTGCTTTTAAAGGTTTGCTGGACTGGCAAGAAGCATTGGTGATGCAAGCAGCAGATGGGACAGGACTGTTCCCTGGGAGACCACTGCAGGTATAAGGAGCTGGTAAGGGAATGAATGGGAAAATGACATTAAGCGTAGGTACTTTTCTAGCCTTAAAGTTCAGTGAAGCTCTGCAGAAGTGCCTCTGGAAATGAGCAGCCAGTGTTCTGGTTTGTACATGGCTGCCCTGTTCTGTGCAATGTGTAAAGCAGGTGATTTAATGAACTAATTTGCCTTTCAGCTGTAGGAAATTGCATGGATTTAACACTGCCAGAAAGCAGCAGCTGGCTAATGAAAGCCTTTTGTTTTGTTTTGCTTTTTCCCCAAAGCAGAAGTGGGGCAGCACAGGATGCTGGCAGGAGGGCGGGAGCATCGATGGGAGGCTGCTGTGCCTTTCCTGGGGAGAACAGAGTTCTCTGGTTTCTTTGCTGAGGCCTTCCCATCCCAGCTGTGCTGGGCTTGTTACCCCTGCAGGAATGAGACTGGTCTTAGGGAAGGTTTAACATGAAGTCACCTCAGGAGACTCCTGTGTTGGAGGGTGCTCTGTAAATCCCATAATGATCCCACCATGGCATGCTTGGTCTTCTGAAGCAACACTTTCCAGGCTCCATTCTAAAAATACATTTCCAGTTTTGCAAAAAAAATCTACCCTGATGACTACAGATACTTGCATGCTGTCTTTCAGCCTGGGTTAGGCCTGGTTGCTGTTGAATTAGACCAGATTTTGTGGTCCTTGTCTTGGCTCATCCCTTTCTGTAAAAACACTGGCAGAGCTCGTCTATTTTTAATTGTAGCACTTGGCTTTACCAGAAGGGCTGTGATCATCCTAGAAATGCAGTTTCTAAGGCTCTTTTGTGACTGTAGCAGATCACTTGTACCCGCACTGTTGTGCATACTGTAAAGAAGATCTGGGAAAGCATCTCTGCAGGAGCTGTGATGGTTCCTGTGACTTGGATCAGGGACTCCATGGCACTTGTGGCCTCTGCAGGAGCAGCAGCAGTCCCGTCCCTTCCCAGGTGCTGCTTTCAGGGCAGCAGCAGGAGCTCAGGCTCCTGTTTCCTCCTGGAGAACAGCTCTACATCACTGTGCTGTTGGGAGGCAGTATCCTTCTCCTCCTATATTCCAGTGGGGAAACACCAATAGGTTCTACTGCAGCAGGAGCAGCCAGCTCCTTCAGCTCTGTTGATTCTTGGTCTGGTTCCATCTCTGAAAGCAAAAGGGGGAAGATTCAAAGAGCAGAAAAAAAAAGAGCTTTTATTCCCTCAAGCCTCAGGTGCCTCTGTGAGAGCAGCCTTGCCAAACCCAGCCTCTGGGAACCACAGCAGGGCCAGTGGCCTTGGACATGCCTGAGGCTGGGATCAGTGCAGCCTTAGGGAATGGCATTAGCTGTAAACCCCAGTGCCTGGATCTTTATGTTCCTGCCTTGGACCCCCTGAGGATGAGCTGCTGTCCATCCTCCCTGTGCCTTACAGCCCATCCCGCAGTCACAGAGGGCAGGTCCTGTTTGCCTTGCCCCCGCACAAGCCCTTGTGGGATCAGGAATGCATGGCCTGGGGCTGCATTCCTCAAGGCTAAGCTCCAGGGAAGATGAGTAACCAGAGGCAAAGTGCCAGCTCTGGCAGTCAGGAGCTCCCTGCCCACTCCCTGCCACTCTTGGGCTTGCTGCTATTGTGCCTGGCTCTCAGTCCTTGTCCTACTGCCCCTCTTGCAGGGCTGGCAGGAGGGGATGGGAACCAGCACCAACACCACTCTCTGCTGCTGTGGTGTTTGCCTGGCTCTGCTGGCAAGGATATGTTTGTGGCAGCAGCGAAGCACCAGCAAATCCTGGCTTCTGCCAGCCCTGCTGAGAGCCCCTTGCTCCAGTGCAGGGGCTGAGATATTCCAGGGGAATACAAATGACCTCAAAATCAACTCAAAGGACTTTCCTGCTGCAAAGGCAACTTCTCTGCAATTTGGCAATACCTGCAATATTGTAATGTTTTTATTTTGATTTAAGGTCACTACACAGCTCTGAGGCAGGAGTAAATTATTAATCTGCTCTGACTTCCTTCCTCTACCTTGTCTACATCTGTAGTACCAGTTCTGTGCTGAGATCGCTACTGGAGATCTGCTGCCTTCCAGAAAAACAATGAGAGTGGAGTTCTTAGGAGTTTGAACACATGCCAGGATGGTCTATTTTTCCTTTTTGTAGTGGAAAGGTCTCCTGAAAAGGCTTCCCCTCTTCCAGCCCTGGCATGGCACACGGACTCCTCAGGATTCCCTGTGAGCACTGCATGGAGCGTGAGTGGCACAGAGAGAGGAAGGAGGACATGATAGTTCGTGTTGTCAGTCAGATTTAAGTGTGGTTAAATACAGTTATAAACCAGTGGGAAAAGCTTCTTTATGTGTATTTTCTTTGCTACTCACTCCCAAGATTAACTGTCTGCTTATTTATACAATTGTCTTGACCATTATATTTGTTTATGCTTCAACATCCCCCCCAAAGAAAAAAAATTAAATTCACTTTACTCTGCAAATGTTTTATCTGAAAGTTTCTCAGTTGTGTTTGCTGTGATTATGCCTTTCCTTAAGTGATTCTATTAAAAGATGTGACTTTTAATGCCTTGAACCATGTTGGCTGCACCCAGGCCCTGAGGTTTTTTTTTGGTCACCTAGTTTTCTGCCTAGATAGGGTTTCCCTTCAGTCTGTCCCGGAAAATGCTGGAAAACAAGCTGGTCAAGGATGAGGGAAGAGCGATGGCTTTCCTGGGCTCTTGGGAAATAGCTCACAAAAGTTGGGTCTTGTGTAAAAGCCTGTCTCTGGGCTGAAGGGATCCACTTCTTTCCCTGGATCATGCTCGGATTCCAAGCGCCTCCCACTTCTCAGCTCTCTGTAAAATAACTTTTAATATAACCATCTTACAACTGGGCTCTACTCCTCATTCCCTTTGGTTGGCTGCAGTTTAGGAGCTGGATGAACACGAAGCCTTCAGTGCTTCCATATCTACATCTCTCCAAAATAATATTTTTAGCTGATCCCAGAAGATTTGAAACAAAACAAATGCATGCAGCGATATTCTAAACTTGCCTGGATGCAAAGCTAAAAACTGCAGCTTGCTGTCATGTGCTTGATGAAAGGAATTGAGTCAACTCATCCTTTCCAAAAATCCCATGCTTGCTTTTTTTTTTTTTCTTTTTGCTGTTGTGTGGGAGGAGGAGAGAATTAGTTATTCAGTGGAATGAGGACAATTAAAAGCAAATGCAGCTTCCAGCGATGCCATCATCTGTTCAGTTTGCCCTGAGCAACACAGAGGCAGCCTGGCTTTTTAATTGGCCCCTTTCCCTTCTGTCCTGTGCTTCCCATTGGCACAGGGGCTGGCAGTTTCCGAAGTCTCCGTAGGACTGTGGTGCCTATTCTGGCTTTGCCTGGACAATCCCCTGAGTGGTGACCTCAAAGGGGCTGGAAGGCTCTAAACTGCTGTGGCTTGAGAGGTCACGATTGAGGCAGCTCTACTGCCCAGCTTACCTTTCCCTGGAGTGTTGTCCCCACTACAGAGCATGTCCATGGATCCCTGCCCAGGATGAAGCTGTGGTGTCACCTTTGGCCATTGCTGGAGGATAAACGTTGCCTGAGATGGGTCACAGGGACATGGGCCTTCCCACAGCCTGTGGTCACAGTGGCCACCTGGACACAGCTGGGCCCAGGCTCTGCACAGCAAAGCCGTTGAAGTAGCTTGCTTCACTTTTGAAGCAAGCTTTTTTTAAAAGCAATCAGCAGGCCTTTAAATGCCACCTAACCAACCAGGGCACGGATGTTTAATGCTTTTTCACTTATTCACATTAAAAATGGATCCAGAGCAGCTTTCCTGAGGAGGCAGGATCAGCAGTTCCAAGACCTCGGCTCCACCATCGCTCCAAGGGCTTTCAGTGTTACTCAGCGTTTTTTGCCAGCGTCACTCGTTATCACTTGGAAATCTCACTCCACCTGTTCTGGAGCAGGAGCAGCACAAGGTGTGTTCAAGCACCTTTGGGCAATGATGAATCATGCTCATGGCAAAGTCCTTGGCAGCTTCTGGCCACTGCCTGCCAGGGAAAGCTGTCACCAGAGCAGGCTAAATGCCTATACACAAAAGTGGGGTTAGCCTGGAGCCTGTGCCAGCCCTAAAGCAAAAAAACCCAAACAACAACCCATCCCCTCAGGCCCTTCACCAATATTGCCAAATACACATTATTCATAGTGGAGAGTTTTTCATACCATAGAGGCCTGGGATTAGTCCTTCACAACAATATAAATATATTCATAGCCCATGGGTGTCTGCATTTTGTTATACTTTTAACTTCATAGGCTAATGGTTAATAAAGCCAGGCTCTATTTATGCTTCTGCAGCAAAAAATATGTTGAATGGTATCATGCAAGAGGCTTAGGATCTGCTGGCCCCAAACAATCTTTCAGACTGTAATTTAGGGGCTCATTCATAGAATAGAAGGATAAAATTGATATGTCTTAGGTTGGCTTCCCCAGGGCACAGCAAAGGAAGAGAAGAGCAGCTATAGGAGTCCCCAGGACGGGGCATATTTAACCCACCTTTGCTCTTGATATTCAAAAAAAGCAGTGTGTCTGGAGTTCCTATTATATTATTATTACTATTATATTATCCTATTATATTACACTATTTAAAAGTAAAAAAAAACCAAACAACAACCACCAATAAGAGTTCCCAGGTTGCATCAAACAAGTTTTTTGCAAGTTGGAGATGCAAGTGTCTTTGCACCAGCTTTTAAAGTTAACATTTTAAAATATGTTGTTCATCATGTAACCACAGATCCATGCCATGTCCTCTCCTTCATTTGTCTGCCCTGTGGCAGGGTCAGTTCTACCCAAATACTTCTTCCAAGTGTTTAACATGCTTACTCTTTCAAAATCTGCAGTAATGGAGACTCCACGATGTCTCCAGGCAGCCTGGTCCATGGTTCATTTACAGAATTCATAAACTCAGATCTCCTATAAAACTACAGTACTCATAAACTTGTATCTACTGAAGTAAACTGAAGAGCAAGTTGGGACCAAATATCTACCTACTGTTGGGGGTTTGCTTTCTTAAAGAAAAAGAAACAACTCAAAGCAAAAGCTTTTGTATTCCAGGCGCTTCTGCAGAGTTTGGAAATAAAGCAAAAAAGCAACTTCCTGCAAAACATATCGATTGGCACCTTCCCCTGTGTGACACCGAATGAACTTGTCCAACAAATAGACCTGGAAGGAATAAAAAAAGGAGGAAAGGTGCTTACAAAGCTGTAAACCTCTGATATTCACTTTATTAAAATTTAATGAGGAGCTATTAATAATGAATGCAGCCAGGAAGATGGGAGAACAGCAGTGGAATGGCCTCGAGATTCCCCGTTAGCCAGATTTCTCTACAGAGCTGGGAAAGAAGAGGGCAGCTTTCAAAGGACGATAGGGCTCCTGTGAGGGACAGCTGGAAGCAGCAGTCTGCAGCAGGCTCTGTGGGCTGCCTATATCGGTGGAAGAGTATTTTAAGTGGTTTTTTTCAGTAAAAGCTGAACTGGGGATGAGTTGTACTCATGTCCTGTAAGGAAAAGATGCTCCTGAATTCCAATGCCTTGAGTAGAGTGTGGAGAATTGGGGTCATTTCCTCACTGCTGGTGATTTCCTGTGTGAAGTTAACTCTGTCTCCCTGTGTCTCCCATCCCACGCGGTATTATCTGCACAGAAATCCACCTCCTAGCTCTTCAGCCAGATTTTGGGAGCTGATCGAGCACCATGGCATTGGCTGATGTGACACACAGAGCTGGGGACGTGATGGATGTTACACCTTGAGCATAAACAACTGCACTGCCTGTTCAGCTCGCAGCAATGCCGTCTGGACCGTTTCCTTTGGTGGCCACGTTACCCAGCGTCATTCCAGGGGAGATGCAGCACATCCGTGACTTCCCTTTCCCAGCTGCCAAGCCAGCTGCCTTATCAAAGAGAGGAATGGAGCTGATTAGACACAGCCTGCTTTTTTTTTTTTTTAAGCCCCTAGCAGTTGCTTTAAGGCTTATGTGGGTCTTTAAGATTTATTAATGCTGTATTTGGATGTCCCCGTAACTATTGCTAATAGGTTCTCTGTCCTGTGGGATCTCTTCTGTTCCCTGGAGTTTATAGTGTCATTCAACTGACAACAATTTGATCTGTTTCTTGAAGGTTCCAGAGTAAATTTGACTTGGCCCTGCTGAGTCTGGATTCCTCTCATCTCTCTTAGCTGTTGTTTAAGCTCTTCTCTTCCTCGTCTGGCCTGTATTTCCTGTCGCTGGTTCTTACTATGAAGCGTGTTAATAAGCATCTGGATGCCATTAACATGTTTTGTGAGAACAGAAGCAGGGCAAAAAGTAGAAATTGAAAGCAGAGCCTATGTAGAAGTAAATCTGTGTTCTTTTGTGTTTCCATCAGGAGCAACCTCCCAGAAGAAGATATCTTTGCATCTTTCTCATGCTTGTGAAACAGACCCCTAGGCCTGACTAATCCCAGTCAGGTAGGTATAAAAACCACAGTTTGGACAAGGGAGTTGCTATGTGGCAGTAAGTAATGCTTCCAAGGATCCAGGAGGTATTAGAAAGGGCTTGGCTATGGTCGTCTCAAAACCCCCTGTCGCAGTAAGCATTCCTCTTCTGGAACAAAAAGGGACACGACAGAAGAGTGCTGATCACTTTTCTCCTTACTTTTCAGGGCTGGGTGAATCCACAGAGCATATCTGAGTCTCTTTTGAAAAGTCACCAGCAGATGAAGTAATTTGAGGCCTCACCCACACCACAGTTTATTCAGCCAGCTGCGTAGGTCTCTTAACAGAGGTGCTTTTTAATACAGCATGTCAAGTGCTGAGAAATGTCACTTTGATTTTGACATACTCCCCACCAAGGATGATGTGTTTTCTGTTATGCCTTGTTGTCAAGGTGAAGAAATGAATTAGCATGGATTTTTAATTGCTTCAGTGTTGAACTCTGATATAAGCTGGAAGGGAAACATCATCCTAAATGAATAAAGAGGTGGTGCAAGAGCTGATCACCCTCTGGTGAGAAGCCAAGCTCTCCAAATGCAAGGAGGAGATTTCAGTGTTGCTTCTGTCTCTAGCTGCATTGAATCAGTTGCTGGTTCCTACAGAGGCTTCTGGTGGCTGCTAGCAGACACCAGGGGACAAGAAGAGACATGATTGTCTGAAATCCAGGTACTCCTCATTTCTGGAAGTCTGGGGAAAGGCTGCCATCTGCTGTAATGCAGAGCCATTGCTGGAAATACATTTGACTTAAATAAAATCCCAGCAGTCTTGTTGAAGCTGAGATGAGCTCAGGGTAGGAGCAAGGTAAAACAAGCGAAGACAAACTGTGCACAAACTGTGCACCTGATTATGCTTTTCATACAAATCCCTCTCCTAATAATGGCTGTTACCTAGCATGCCCTTAGAGGAAAAAAATCTTGCCCATGGACCTGCTTTAATCCCTTGGATTTCCAGTCAAGCTCAAAGTCAGGACTGAGGCACCATTCAGAAAGCTGCTGGCTGGGCCAAACTGCAGTGAGGGTGCTGCTTCCTCAATTTAATCTAGGCACCCTCATAATTCTACAGCCTCTCAGTTGCAGAGTTTTAGAATGCAGAAAGGTGTGTGGTTTTTCCCTCAGCAGCACGTGTCTGACACCTACACTAGCTACAAGTGTACCTTCTACCCACAGGTCTTGCAACCTAGACAAGAGCAAAGTCTAAAAACATCTACGTCTCAGGGTCTTTATCTCTAATCTTTAAAATAAAACATGTACTGAACCCTGTGGTATATAGAATCAAATTCTTCTTTTTAACAGTCACTAAGATGCCAGCCTTCAGTACCAATATGATCCACTTTTTCTGCACTTTTTTCTTTTTTTTTTTTCCAACCATCACTTGCTTTGAAACTGCACGTTTTGACTCACAAGTAATCTCAGAAACAAGAGCTTTTTGCTCGCCTGAGGTGCTGCTTGGACCAGACTGTTTTCCATTACGCTTTCCTGAAAGAATCCCACTAGAATCCTTCCTTTTGTAATGTTGGAGTGGCCGTGGCTGGATTCAAAGGGAGCAGTGCACATAACAAGCTAGCCTGGAAAGCTGACATAAAGCCAGAGCTCCTGATGACTCAGGTACTGATGTACTCCATCAGAATAAACTACTGTCTGATAAAATGGGCTCACTCCAGATACAGAAGAAAGAGCTTTTAATTTTACACAGCCTCTTTACTGGAGACTGAGAGAACCAAGAACTGTGTGAAATGCAGCCACATCTGTGGCTTGTCTAAGGTGCTGAGGAATGACTTGGAGCCAGGAGGAGCTCTGCTACCCTTGCAGACATGGAGGAATACATGGCAGGGTGTTCAGGAGCAGCAGGAGAGACTTGGCATCCCAGTTTTACGGGTGGTCCTTATGGTATGACAGTGTCTTGATGGGGTCTATTAAGAAACTGTCCTAGAAAGAGCCATGTGAGGGGGTCACTCTTGAGGTGGGCCAGTCAAAGGTCTGAACCTGAGTTCCACCAGTTAGCATTTGGTTAACATGATAAAAATAATCTTCAAAAGTGTCATCTGTGTTAATTTTGAGAGCCAGTTGCCCTGTAATACTGGCATCCCATTCTGCATGTTCCTAAGCTCCTGTCTTGAAAGGTTTCTCATGGCATGGAGCACCACGCTCCACTTAAACAAGGCCTGGAAATGTGTTCCCTGCTACTGGCATGAAATATTCAGTCTTAATATCCCTTCACATCACTTGAGACAAGAAGAACAGAAAGTCTCCATCTGCCTTCTCTGCAGTGTTCGTTATTTTACATATTTCTTTTATACCCCTTGCTTCCTCCAAGGAGAGCTTTTCCTCGAAGTTTGGTTGTTCCTATCATTGTTTAATGCTGCTCTTTTAGAGACAAGATTACCCACTACACTCAGGGTTCCTGGGGGACCTGCCCCTCTAATTACATTTAATCACTATTTTCCCTCACATTCCCTATGGATTGCAGTACCTTCTTCAGTTTTTAGCAAGCTGAGCAAAGGTTTTCTGTGGAAAACTGAAAGCTAGTGGTACCAGGATCCTGTAAGCAAGGACCTTCTAAAACACCAGGACATCTCAAGAAAAGAGGTCAGGTGTTCCTAGAGATGACCCAGCTTTTACAATAGTTGGCTGCCAGTTCTGCCATTAAACAGGAATAAGCATTTCCTTATTTTTTAATGTCTCTTGTATCTGAGAAAACATCAAGCTACTTTGTTCTTTTTACTGTTTATTTTCTACAGCACAAAACTCACTGTTTCCCATTTCTTTTCCAGGAGGACTCCACCGAGGACTCCTGAGCTGGCGTGAGTGTAGGAAAAAACCCTGTCATATTTCTGTTGGTTTATAGGAATGCCAGTTTAACAACTCTCACAGATGAAAAAGCAGCAGTAGAAAGATTTTCCTGGCTAAAGCTACTTGGGGTTGGAGGTTTTTCCTGAGAGAGCCTTTGTGGAACTATGTCCTGTGTGCCCAGGGTAAGGGTGTTTGTTGGGCTGAGTCACGCTGCCCTGCAGAGCTGACGTGGCCCTTGGCAATCAGTAGGAAGCACAGATAACTGAAATGCTCCCATAAAAGCAGACTTTGTGGACATAAGCTGTACGTGAGGAGGTAGACTGACAACAGATCAAGTGAACTATGGTTGACTGACTCACAATTTCCTCACCTCACCAGCTCTGCTGGTGAAGCGACGGCTGTTCTTACCCACAGAGCGCATTCAGGCTGCGAACACCACAGTTCACAAGCCCAGCCACGCCACGTGCCTTGGGGAGCTTTGTTATGCTTCAAAGCAGCCTTTCTTCTCAAAGTCTCCAGAAATCACCCACTGAGTCTCCTACGGTCTGGAGGAGAGGAGGTTTCTCAGGCTGGACTGGCGTTGTCACTGCCACCACGGGGTTTAGCAGAAAGGTGACAGTCAGAAAAGGAAGCAGCAGGAGGCAACCTTATGGCTGAGGCAACCTTTCCTTCTGATCCACAAAGATGATGCAGCTCTAGTTTATTTTCCCAAGGGGAACAGAGGGCTTTGCTGTTAATACAAAACGCAGCAGAGCAGTAACAACATTTAGTTCAGAGATAATGTCAATGAAACATAAGGTAGAAAATCGAACAGTTTGTTACTTTCCCTGTGTCAGCAGATACCATGACTCTTTTTATTGCAACTGGAAAACATTAAAGTCATAGGAGGGTGCATGGCTCAAATGTCACTTTGAGGGTATGGCTTTCCCCTGCATGTCTGACACAATTAGTTACTGGCTTTGAAAGTACCTCTCTGGTGCAAGAGAAATAGACACGAGGTTTTCAGCAAGATCAGGGCTCCCTGGCAAATGTCAACTGAGCCAGCTCTACATAAAGGTCATTTCATGCTAAGCAGCTGATGCAAAATTATTTCTTAGAGCTGCTCTGACCAATTCACTGAGATGAACCCAGTGGGATAGCTCCCTGACTCAGTGAAGATTCTGCAAGAACAGTGTTATGAACCTCAGCAGCTGAGCACTGAGGTCAGTCCTGCACAGCTGGACTTGGCTCTGGCTCAGTTTGCTGACCAGGACTGGACACATTTCAGCAGTGAGTGGATCAACCCATGATTCATACAAGGGAGGCATGGAAAATTGTATTCGTGCTTCAGGACTCACCTTCAGCCTCAGGCTGACCCATAGAGCTAAAGAGGGGAAAATTGGTTTACCGCTAAGCCTGTAGGAAGGGCTTTCCCCTCAAAACCAGTGTCTCTAGTTAATAATCACGTACAACTGCTTCTCTGCTGGGGATTCCCTTTCCTTTTGCCTTCCACTCTCTTCCCACTCCCTCCCATCTGTTTATTTGCTAGTGCGAAGAGGTTATATAGATACTCTCAGGTCCAATTCCAGAAGGTCAGACTACTGAAAGCAAACTGTGAGCTCTGTCTGGGCAAATCCAAACTTTCCAACTCAGTTGTGAGTGGTTGCAGGAGCCATGGAGACACACCCCCAGCCAGCTGGCAGCAATGCTGAGGCAGGAATGCCATCCTCAACCCACACAGCCGAGGACTTTTGTCTGGCTCAACAGCAAGTAACACAAAGCAGAACTGTGGGGAAGACAGGGCTAACACCACCTCCCTCCTACAGCCTCTCCAATTTCCTTACCTTTATCCACGTGACTAAATTCTGCAAACCCAGTCCTTCTGCAGCCTGGATCAATACACAGCAATCCGTTTTACATTATGTCCATGATCTCTTTGCTCGCTTTATTGCTGCTGTGTCATATTTTAGGGATTAGGAGACAGGCAGACTCCAACTAATGTGATCCCCAAGGGGGAAAAAACCCAGGAAAACCCCAAGCCACCATATTTTGCCCATGAAGAGTCTGAGCACAGTGGAGGTTGTAAGGCACAAAGAGATTTCTGCTGGGTAGGGGAAAATATGCTATGAAAATATTGTGAGTGACATTTACAGGTTGCTGGAGGGAAATCCCCACTGACTTCCTAACAAGCATTTAATATTTAACATAGTTGTGTTTTTTGACTTCTTTTGCTGTTCTAGCTTCCAACGGAGTCTGTTTGAGCTGTGCTAATATTAACTCCAGAAAGCCAAGGACGGAATTCTGAAGCATGAGAAGGGGTACATCTTTATTTTCTAAAGCATGTCTATGAAAGGTATAATTGATGGCCACTGACACTGAAGCCCACGGTCATGAAGGAATGGTAATATTAAACTAGTCTTTCTTTCTGGTAGTGTCACGTTTTTTGCTCTTTAAACTCAACTTTTTAAAGGGTGAGCATTGGTCAGGTCAGACACATCTCTCAAGGAAGCCATCAAGGAGTCCCTGATCCTGGTGATATTCATTTGGGATTTACTGGCTGAGTCTGCAGAACAAATTGTACCGAACAAAGCAACCTCTGCCAACCTTGACCACCAAGGAGCAGAACACGTCCAGCCCAGTGTGCCCGGGCCAGCAGCGGACACAAACACGAGTTAGTGAGCGGCAAGCCCAGGCGTGAACCCGTGTAACCCATGGATTTCCACACTCGTGCGTTCACACAGCCCATAGCCACACGCTTGTGTTATTAAATGCAGCCGGAATCGCTGCTGTTAATTAATCGGAGTTTCCCTGTGCTTTTTTGACTGGCACGGGGCTGCGGCCGAGAATTTAAGCCTGTTTAAAGTACGATCAGGCATGAGGCTGCTACTGCTTCAGCGCGACCTAACGCGCCCCTCTATTTCAGCAGCTTCTGTGGCCTGACGGAGAACTGCAGCCTGAAGTATAAATCTGAGTCAAGCGGGCCGCGGAGCTCGGTGACGAGGGCTCCCGCACGCCGACCGCGGGCCCCGCGGGGCCGGCTCCGCGGACGGGCGGGCGGGCGGCAGCGCGGCCCCTTCCGCCGGCCTCGGCCGCGGCTCCTCCCCCGGGCGGCGGCAGAGGCGGGGCCTGGTTCCTCCCGCCGCCGCCCGGGCCCTTCCTGCGCCGCCCTGCGCGGGGGCACCGACGTGTCGCGGCGGAGGAGCCGCGCTAGGCCGCGCATCCCGCCCGGCGCCTCAGGTACAGCGCGGGGGGCCCGCCCGCCGCCGGCCCCGCCGCCTCCCGCCCCCGCCCGCCGCCGGGGCTCCCCCGGGGAGCGGCCGGGAAAGTTTAATTTCCCCGGGTGCCCTTTGTGTGGGCGGCCCGGGCGGCCTGCGCCGGGCGGCGGAGCGGAGGTGGGCGGGGGGAGGGGGGCTGCCCGCGGCCCGCTTTCCCTCCTTCCCTGCAAATCCCCGTTCCGAATTTCCATGGTAACCCCCGGTGGGCAGCGGGCGGTGCCCGGCGGCAGGCGCGGGGAGAGTGCGGAGGTGCCGGCGTGAGGCCGGGCCTCCCTCACGCGGTCGCTGTCCCGCAGGTCCCCGGCAGCATTCCCGACGATGCCACGGGGAGAGATATGACGACGGCCTCCGGGAGATACTCCTGGCGTGTTCTCCATAAGGTATGGCCGGCTCGGGAGCTAACGCTCAGAGCAAGTATTTAGTGTTTTCCTCTGGCGCATGGCAGCCAGGATAGATTGGGATGTGGAGCACTAAAGGGCTTGTTGCTTCCATAAGCCGTGTAGGAATGCGATGGTTCCCGGGTTTGTAGATGACCCTGAAACTGTGCGGTGCGCAGATTAATGTCTTGCATTCCTTTACTGTAATTTTTCAAAGACGGTATGTGGTGTTGAGAGAGATACACATATGGGGGTGTAAAACACCAACCTTCTGCAACCCCAGCAGAAACTTTCCCTCTCTGACCCTCCAGTTTGGGCCTTGGTATGTTTCTTCTCTATTTTTC
This sequence comes from Anomalospiza imberbis, assembly GCF_031753505.1. Lineage (NCBI taxonomy): Eukaryota > Metazoa > Chordata > Aves > Passeriformes > Viduidae > Anomalospiza > Anomalospiza imberbis. The sequence continues at coordinate 110,456,792 of NC_089683.1, forward strand.
TTATACTCTCTAAATGCTTAGGATTTCTGTTACAGGACACAGAGTTATCACAGTCCAGTGTAAAAAAAATATAGAACGCCTATTTTAAAGTTCATCAAAGTAATTACTGGCCTACAGATTTGCATGTGTTTGGGATTTTTTTTTTGTTGTTTTGTTTTGTTTTTTTAGTTTCTAGCATAGGTGGTGTATTGCCTTTCCTGTCTTACCTGTGCTGATGAAGTCCTGAATGAGAAGTCCTATGGACTTGTGCAGCTGTTACTGTGCAACCCTGCAAGAAATTGCTCTCTTACTGAAAAACCCAGCTGCAGTATGTTAATTGTGGTGGCTGAAGTAATTGCTGTTGTGACCTGAGAGTCAGTGTGACTCTTCGACTGACTGTAGCGCAGACAAAAGGTCTTGAAATGCTTTGGGCATTAGGGTGGTGTATCTGTTGGGTAGGAGAACAGTGTCTAAAATGGACTAATAGACAGGAGATCCACGGCTGTTCACGCAAAAGCCACTGGGCAGCCTCGCCAGCGAGGCCAGAAGGTTGCACAACGAGAAGCATCTCTACCTCTCCTATCCCATTTGCCAGCAACGGGATCTGTCCCAAGTGTCCCTCTGTCTTCAGCACCATATTTCTCTGTAGTGGGAGTCTGGCATGTGTGCAGGAATCTTGCCTTGTTGACAAGCACAAAATTCATGGGAGGAGAAGGAGATGCACATTTCCAGTGTTGAACGAAGATATTGTTTGCCTGGAGAATGTCAGGCGGTGCTAGAAATGAGGGGAGGAAGCAGACTGCAGGCTTCTCTTTGGCAGTTTGAGCAGGAAGAGGTTGGGAAATGGAATCATGATCATGTAGGTATTGTTTCTTTTTTTGGGGCAGCAACTCTGTGAAGAAGTCACTTCTGCTTCTTCAGAGTTTGAGGACAACGAGGAGCTGTGAGTCTGAAGAAGAGAGAAGGCCCATGAACATCATATTGTCCTTCCAGTTGAGAGGCTCACAGTTTTCCTTTGGTTTCCTTTTTTTTTTTTTTTTTTCCCCACACTTTGTCTATTCTTGTCTTCTTTTATGAATGGAGTAGAAAGAGTGAGCAGGTGAGCATGAGTGTGGATGTTTTATGTACATTTTTCTGGGGCCTCATATGAGTAAGTCCAAATCATATTTACCAGCAAATCTAGGATTTGTCTTAATATTTTTAGCTTTTTCCACCCACCTCACCTAGGTGCTAGGTTAAAAAAAAAGCCAAACAACTGAGTATTATCAGCAGAAGGTAAAGAATTGTTAATGTGTTTCCTTCATACTCAAAACCGACAGGTGCATGTACTTATCAGGTGTTCCAAAGTACTCATACCTAATAGTTTAAATATCCCAGCTTTTCTCTATTAATCTGGTTCTTAAATTAAAAAAAAAGGGGGCGATTTTGAATGTGTGTGGGTGTGTGTTAGGGCTAGATTATTAGAATTGGAGTAGCATGTCTGGCACTTTGCAATATGTTAGAGAGTTTCCATCATGTTTATACAGTCGCTGTCAGCAGCAGTGCAAGACTTTCCTTTTGGTTTCTGGCATTCTAGGTGTAGCCTGACCATCCTGGGTTTTATGCCGTGGAATTATTTACTCTTTGTGTCAACGGAAGCTGTTTGAGGGATGAAAAGGAACTGATGTGATTAGAGGCGATCAGTTTTGTTTGATCTTCTGTTGGGCAGGTGTTAATACCACAAGGACTATCAGCAAACATGGATGGCACGCTCTGTTGCACACCAAGTTAGAGTTTGGATGTTCTTGATTGCAGAACCTGCAGAACTCTACCTGCCCTGTAGAGTGACAGTGGGCTGGCATCCTGTGTCAGGACTTGATGTGAGGGGCACTGGGCCTGCTTTTTGTTAGTCTCTGGTCGCAGCTTTATGCATGATGTCAAACTGTGAAATATTTTTATTTGGCTCCATCATAGCCACTTCCAGTTCAGGACTTGGGTAAGGCTTTGGAAAGACATGATTCCCATGAAAACTTGTATTTTTAGGAAGTTATTTTCAGATGAACAAGAGCCTAGTCCTGCTGGAGATGGCAAGTGGAGGGGCTGTACAGGGAATCGTGCTGTTGACACAAATTGCTGTGAGCATCTATCGGGCTCCTTTTGTCACGTCAGCACCTCGGTGTTGGGATTTTTGCTGGGACTGGTACAGTTCTTCTGCCTTTTCTCCACATGTCACTGCTCTGCAGTCTCTGCCTTTGACAGACTTGTAGCAGGAATGCCTGCTGGGGCTCCTTGGTCTTTGTTCAGCTGTGTGGACCGCTCTGGAGCTCTGTAAGATGCTCATATTTTGCTGTTTTCCAAGGGGGTAATGCACACTGTAATGTTGATGCCTGGAAAAAAGGGTACAAAGAGACTTCGTTCTCATCTTGTGTGATACTGTGGGCAACTAACCACAAGGCCTTTTCTGACACATATTTTTACTGCTTTGATGATTTTTTCTGAATGATTCTGGCACGTCTGGTGTGGAAGAACTGGGTGCATAATGACCTAAATAGCTGTAGGTAGGTCTAGTTCTCCGGCACAGAATTTGCCTTCTGATATCAAATTAGTGTTCAGCATTGGGAGGTTGGGTTTCCAGGTGAGAGGAAGTACCTTTGCTACAGTGGGTACATCACAAGTGTTTGGTGTAATTGTTAATTTGGTACCTGAATGAAAGTGAAATATTACTTAACAGATAGTTTATCTAAAAGGAGATAAATTGCTTTCCAGTTTTTGACAAAATGTTTACACTTGTGAATTTTTTTAAGTAACAAGACAATATTCAGTGATGGGACATTTTGGGGTAATTCTTTTCAGAGGATCTTATCCTGTGTTTAAAGAAATGAAGTTCAGCTAAAGCTTTTTTTTATTTTTTTTAAATCTGCTGTTCATGTGGCTACAGCTGGGAAGGGCAAAAGAAACCAGTACAAAATGTGATAATATGAAAGTCAGATGTTGTTTTATCCTGGCCTTGTAGGCTACCCATGGTGCTTTGCAGTGGGGATGCAGCTGTTCTGTTCTTTCTTCGGAGTCACTACTGTTTTTTCTTGCCTCTTACCCTGCTTGAGGAGAGTGTTTTGGGATGTTCTTATGAAAGAGACAATTCAAGGGGAGGGTGGTGGCATTACTCTTTGGGCTATTCAAGTGCTTTTGCTTTGCCACTGTCCCCATTCTGCAGTTTGCTGGGAAGGTAGCACAGTCTGAGGAATTACAGAATCTGCTGGAGCATAACAGCATGTGTGGCTAAGCAGGGCTGATGGGAAATGCAGATAACTTATACATTGCTTCCTTGTTGGGTTGATTTCATCCCAGCAAGGCTAACCTGGATGGTCATCAGTCATGCTAACTTTGCCGAGAAGGTACCCCCTACGTGTGAGAACATGAGATTGGGGATACTGTTAGGGTGTGCAGAATGCACTCAAATATGTGTTTTTTTTGTGAATACAAATGTATTTATTAGGCTCTGAGAAAGGCCAGGCTCATATGGCCTCTTCTTTAAGTTGTGTGAAGAGGTTTTATGTTGGAGTGTGCTCCAAATGTGGGTGGCTTGCCATGGGGACAAGTTGCAGGTCTCCTCTGACTCTGGCCTCGTCATTCCCCTGACAGTCATCATCTTCCTCCTCTGAAACCCCAGGGTGGAAGTAGGTGTTCAGAAAGAGCTTGGCTTAGCAGAACAGCTCCCACAGCCTTAACCTCAGTCTCTGAAACTGCTTAAATGTTTCTTCTTCAAGCTAACCTTGGCTCCCCTGCTGAAACAGGGATGTCTGTCTCAGGGCACCAGGACAAGCATGGAAATTTCAGCCTGAGGAATTAGCTGGTTGAAAAAAAAAGTGAAAGCTTGCACTAGTGGAGTCTGGCTCACATTGTCTTACAAAGGTGCTGTGTACTTTGGTCGTACCATGGTTTCCCTGTTACAGGGTGAAATCCTGCTGATTTAGCGGTGGGTAATAATACATGGGGAAAGCTCAGCTTTTCAGGACAGAGTAAATATATTAGGCCAATAACAACATGCCATTTATTAGCTGTTGAGGTCCTGGAAGGAGTCCCTTGTGTATTTTTATCTTTTAGTTATGTTTCAGGTATGCTTTTCTTTAATAAATATCTTTGGTATTTATCATATCTTCTAGAAATGGTGCAGTATCTTGCTTTAGCTTGACTTGTGGGTGGCTTCTGATAGTTTTCTATTCCAAAGCATGTTGGGTAGCCAGAAGAGTGCTTGAAATATTTTCATTTCACTCTGTTGTTGCCAAAGCCATGACAAGCAGCAGGGACTTTAGCATGCCATTTTTGTTCACAGAGAAACTTCTCCTGCTTTACCTTTGGGATGCAGAGCATACCCCTTGAAAAGTGCCTGCTGGTGTCCACCTGTGGCTTGTTGTGGACAATGGGGAATACTTGAAGGAAAGCTTGCTCAGTGTTGCGTGTTCAGTTGGAACCCTGGGGGCTCTTCCCCCTGAGTGCTGAGTGTCTCTTCTTAGATGTCACTATTTTTGAAGCTGAAATAAAATTTGGAGAGCAGATTCTATGAATGATACTGGAAAAACAAAGCATGTGAATAATTACACTCAGAACGTGGGAAGGCAGTTTCTGAAGAACTTTTGTACAAGTCCTGATACTTAAAAAAGCAAACACGTTCTCCAGAGTTACAACCACCCTGTGCAATCACTTCTGAGTAATACACTTTGCTGTTTGTTGTGCTTGCTTCCAACAGCTGAAACCTCGGGTGCGAAACTCAAGAGTCACAGCGCAGTCATCTCAGAAATAACCTCATGTGATTAATGCAGTGCTAGCTCACAGAGCTGCTCTTTCGCTGACTGTGCAGCGTCCGAGCCTGTGGCTCTTCCTCTGTCACCACAGTGTTTTGTTCCGTGCTCTGTTGTACAGCTGTGTCATATTGTACTTGCTGAGCATGTTACTGAGCAAGAATATTTTTAGAGAGGAGGCTGTAAGTTGAAGTACAACTCTTTGTGTGCTCAGACTGTAGGAATACTGTCAATTCAGGCCATTAAAGCTATTTTCATTGTTGCCGTGGCTGATTTGGTTTAACTTCCGCAGTATTAAGTCATTACAGTGACAGTGTAATTTAATATAATCTTTTTAAATAAGGAAATTAATACAGTGTGTACAAAATAGATGTAATATATTGAAGGCATGTTGCAAGTAGAGTCATAATCCTGGGTTCCAGGCTTCATCACTACTCTTGTGTCTAACCTCTAAACGTTTTTTTTAATTGCGTTAGTTTAATAGCCATCGCTAGACAAAATGGGAGTAAATTATGGTGATTACTGGAGAGAACACAGTTGATCTAACCCATTTTAATTGTATATCATTTAAACACTGATGTCATGAAGTTACACAGTTGCATATTTTTACTACAGCCATATGTTCTTCTAAGTAAGAGACTCAGGGGGTTCACCATTTCATAATTCTCTCTGCACAGTTAATGCAATTAACTGCATTTACCTGCCTGTCATTTTGCACAGTTAGTGCAGTTAACTGTGTTTGCCTGACTTTGACTTGCATGGAAAATTGAATGAGTTAAAATACTCTGCAGAAGTTTTGTTCTGTGTTAACACTGAGTTTCATTTTTTGGTATGTTTAAATCAGCAAATTTGTTTATTATTGTGTATTTAAAATGTTGGTTTAGGGGCTATTTATAGATTCATTTGTCTATAAAATGTTTAGTAGTGGAGCACAAGGAGCTGCTGTTCTGTTGGTGAACAAATTAAAGTTTTTCAGTTGTGGGTAAGGTTAGTGTACAGAGGTGAGTGTAGGGCAGGATTTTTGCCTTTATATGGGCTTGGCACATATTCCTTTGTAATGTGGATTTAATTCAGGTACTGTTGTCCAGTTTTCTTTGTCTTTCTGGAGTTACACTTTGTTGGTCAATTTAAGGACTGCATTTTGAGGAATGCCTGGTTTTGGGCAGTACAGAAATGAGTTTTTTCCTGTGCAAATGTGGTTGTTCATTGGGGTTAATTATCCATAAGTTCCTGACTTATGAGGGTACTAGAATAGCTGCTAGCTATGAATAATTTAGTTACAGCATCAGATTGCGTGCCACTTAAGAAGGCCTCTGCCTATGAAGCCTTATATCTTGTTGAAATCCACTCAACAGTATGAAGGTTACTGCTTGCATTGGTATTTTATTGTACTCTTTCCTTTCTATTTTAAGATTGTCAGTTAATATTTCATAATGATAAGTAATGAAAATACCTGTGCAAGAGTAGGCAGAGCTTGTTTTTGAAATGCTGAGGTGTTGAGCTACTCTTCAGTCTTAACTTGTCTTTTAAATTTAATTTAAATCTTTGACTAGCATCACACAGATAGCATTTTCTCCACTCAGATTTATGTAGTTGAGACAATTCATATTCTAGACAATTCTTTTAGATGGTACTTCATTGTGGGGAAAGGAGAAAGGCTTAATGAAAGGCTTGCAATAGTTACAAGATTTCAGTGCTTTCTACAAATTGCCCTAGTTGCTCATACATCTGACTAGAACAGACTGTGGCTCATATTACTGAGGCTTTTTCAGGAGAAAAACTGCAAATACAGCACTTTGAAGCAGTTCCAAGTGCAGATAAATTTACTGTATGCCTTTAGGAGACTTGGTCATGGCAACATAGCACTGGATGTGTTTTTTAAGAATGCTTAAAATAAGTGTTTTATCATCATATACAAGATTTTTCACAAAACTACCCTAAAACATTTGAGAAGAGCTTAATGAAGAAGTTATTTTGGAAATGTCAAGGGAAGAACATAAGCAATAAAAGTAGTAGAGAAAAAGAGTTTTGTGGGGCTTTTGGGGGAGAGAGATAAATGCTTTATGATATTTAAGGAAGATCTGTCAGATGTCTGGAAAGGTTTTTTGTCTGACTGCTTCTGACTGTTCCCATTCTCTGTCTGCTAGTAAGTTTTCCTTACTATGGGCCTCTTCATTGGGATGCTCTGTTATAGTTGAGCATCTCTTTTAGAATTGTCTTGTAGGACACTTTCAACCTCGATTAGAAAGTAGAACCGGTTCTTTTTCTTTTCCAAATGAGATTTGTAATATATGTGATGCTGCTGGAAGCCGACACGGTGAGATACAGCCATCCCTTAGTGCCTGCTTTAGCACTTGAAGATAAAATTGGCCTTTAATCTTTTTGTGCTCCTTCACAGGGTAGTGAGTAATTTAAGTGTCCATTAAGGGTTAGTAGTTAAATGCTATGATCTTGCTAGATGTGTTTAATTTCTCCTTAAAGGTGAGGATCCAGATGAGTCCCTTTGAACAGGCACTCCTTGAGCTGTGCAATTTTAATAAACTCTCAAACCTCTAATAGTTGTGCACTGTGCTACTGTCTGATACTTTGATGGAAATGCAGTTTTGTTTACAGATGGAAAGAACTCATTAAGTACAGCCCCGGTGTAAAATTTTTAAGGCTATTTATTTTCAAACTGGGATCTTAAAATTGAACTGAAAATTAGCAGGACTTTGGTTACTCTGGAGCTTTATGATCTATGATTTAATTGTCTTCTCTATGCAAATACATTATGCTGGAATAAACTGTACTTCACTAGGCAGCCAAAGAAGTTGAATTGCCAGTTTTCCTCATTCAAGTACAAGGTTTCCTGATATTTGAGAGGAAATTCTATTGTCAGTGTGTGCAGGGTGGCTGCAATAGTTATGGCAAGAAAGGAAGAAGTGTCTGAAAGACTTGCTTTTTTTTTTTTTTTTTTTCAAATGTAACATTTCATTGTTGCTGTGCTCAAGAACAGGCTATCTTCCAAACCTACAGGTGTGTGAGGGACGGACTACAAAGTTGCGTTCTGCCTTTTATTTTTGTGTTTAAAATAAACTTTCTCCTGTTGTTGAAATGTGAAACAATATTCAACAATGTTGAAATGTGAAAACAATACTGGAGTGTCATTGTTTTGATACAGTGTCTCCCTAGAGCTTTATTAAAGCCTTGATATCTATTGTTTCCTATTTAGCTTTTATCAAGTGGTGATTTTATGCAATGGCATCAAGCCACAGTTCTTCACCAGTGCCTCAGTCGAACAGCAGCGATGCTTTCTTTAAAAAAGAAGTGGATGCCACGAAACGCTTCCGCCCTGTGCAGTCCCTGCCAGATGTGTGTCCCAAGGAGCCCACAGGTAATTCAGCTGTGCAGGGAGAGGGAGAAAGCAGCTCAACTTGCTGAACCATTGCCAGCTATCCAGTCAATATTTCTTGTATACTGGGTGTAGTACTAAGCCATAGTCTTACTTCCAAGCATGCTGTGATTCTTTTTTATACCACCCAGTGTCCCTTTGGAGCAATAGGAGAGACTATTTGCAGCTTTTTTTAAGATGTCCCCATTATAGGTGGGACTTTGCTTGCATGATTGCACATTACAGCTGTGATCCATACTCCATGTAAGAAGAGGGTGCAGTCTGACAGAGCTGGTAGCAGACGTGTCCAGTGTGCTTGGATCCTGGCTGCATTCCTTCTGGGGGACATCCCGGCCCTTCTGCAGGAAGAAGCAAGTGACCTGTTTGTAGTATTAAGTCTCTGGTGCTGTTGTTAAACCAGATTTTGGTTATGGTTCCAGCTGTAGTGTTACACTAAGGCTTAGTTTACACACAGGAGTAGGTAGGATGGGATCTTAAGAATTACGACATATAATGCTAACAAATTGCAGCTGTCATTCTGATCAAGATCAGGTTATTAGAAATAGTTTGTGTTTGGAATCTTTTTCTCTTCAGTAGAAACTAATGTTGAGCTAAATCTGTTTAATGAGTGTCAATACACCACTTCTGTGTTCAAAACTTGAGATGGTTAATCTCATAGAAGAAATGCAAGGTGACTTGTTGCAGAAGGAGAATATCATCAGTCATTTGCATAGATAATTCTAGTCCAGTATGTAATTGGTAAAATATGGTTTGATTAAGAACCACTTTTTAGCAAAAGCTTGCAGCTTTGTTTCTCACCCTAACAAACTGTCTTGTCTTTTGTGCTGCAGGCAATCCCAATGACTTACATGACAGCCCATCTCTAGTTGTGGATCAGCAAAGATGGACTATTTATCATTCCAAAGTCAATCTCCCAGCAGCACTAAATGATCCTAGGTTAGCAAAAAGGGAATCTGATTTCTTTACAAAAACATGGGGAGTGGACTTTGTGGACACTGAAGTCACGCCTTCATTCTACCTCCCACAGATCACCAAGGAACATTTTGCATTATACCAACAGGAAATCACTCCGGTAAGAACCCCCAGTTGGGTGCACGTAGTCCTAGGAACTAGAAAGAGATCCTTCTTCTATTTAGCTTGTCGTGGCTAGTAGCCCACTGTACAGTTAGTTGATAATGAATTTGCTTTTTCAGTGTTGTTTTGGTCTTCATTAGACATTTCTGATTTTATAATCTCAGAACTCATCGTGTGGAAAATGCTCTCTGAATTGTCCTGAGGCAATTTCATGTTATTTTTAACTTCTGTTTCTGAGTACTGAGCTCTGCACCAGGGCTTGCAGTTCATATTTATTCTTTCTGGTGGTTAATCCTTTTTTCCTGTAAGGATTGTTTAAGGATTGGGCTCTACAATGCAACACAGCATTCTCAGACCTTTGGATCAAATGACTACATGCTGCAAGGGTTGGAGATATTTTTTAGGAGTCTTCAATCTAAACATTGAAACATTTCTACATTAACTTCTTAAACTATAAGGAGGCCTATTACCTTGGTGATTTCTTTTGTAACAGGGAAGTGTAAGCTACATCTAAGGACACCAGGACCAGTAGGAGACTTCTACAATCTCTTAAAAATACAAGTGTCAGTAAGTATGTAGTATTCTATTTTTTTTTAACTGAAAGAACATGTAGAAGTCTCCTGCTGTTTTCTGCTTCCTTGGTTTGTAACTTCCTTTTTTTTTTTGTTGGTTCAGAATTAGCAGGAAGTGTTACTTGTGTAATTATATAGTTAAAGACTGTAGAAAGGAATTGTCTGTAACTGAACTAGAGCTGAACTATTGCCTTTAACTCACATATTCAGCATTTAAAATGTTTTAAGATTTCATCCTTTAAAATTAGTACTTCATGCAGTGACTGCTAAATGACGGAAGTTTTTGAAAATGGCACCTGAGCTGTGATGTAGCTTCTTGTAGAAATCTAGTTAACATTGGTATTCTTTAGAAACATAATTTATCACCTCTATGGCTTCTGGTGGTGTTTAAAATTCAAAGCTCAGCATGATGAAACAAGATACGTGGTTTCAGCAAGGTACTTACTAGTAATATGTACAGGTAATTTCTACTTTCATCCAATTTGATTTAGCAATGAAAAAGGATTCTTTGTGTGTTAGTGTGATTCCTAGATTAGTCAGTAAATAAGTGTTTGTATATGTAATTACCATTTATCTGTGGTTGTATATCATTATGTAGAGAAGTTATTACACCTCTTCAGTAACTTCTGTGTTCATTTTCTCTTGAGATGTAAAGATACAGGAAAAAAACAACACATCCACTGTAGGTTGAAGGTTTTGGTGCCTTTCACCTGGACAAACTTTGTCTGAGCTTGTAAGAGAAAGAAAATACTGTGAACTTGCCAGAATGATTTTGCATAATTTAGTTGTGTTTCACTGAATGTTTTGCTTTAAATGAAAAAATTCTGGGTTTTAAGCATCAGAATAATTCTTTAATATATTTTCTCTTCTACAGAGAGAGAAGGTTCATGAAAGGTGCAAGAATATTTGTTCTCCTAAAGATACCTTTGACAGGACACTATTACACACTCACGGTACAGTCAAAGCCTCCTTTAGTCATTAAAAAGTGGTGTCTTTTTGTATCAGTATCTTATAAAATCAGCAGCAAATGTTATGAATGTTACTCATCATTGATTCTATAATGTACTAGTTGTCTCTGTTACTTGCTTGAGATCTTCATGTACAATAATAGCCGATGATTTCTTTGGAACAAGAATTGAAAACTCGGACAAGGTAGGCTTAGAAGTATTCATGACCACTGCTGACATGTTATAGGTCAAAACTTTAGTGATACCTGCTTTTAAACTTTTTCTTGGTATGTTTGGATTTGTGATGGGTCATTGTGGCCCTGGCAGTGTTTTCTTTAACTGCTTTTTATTTCAAGATCCATTGAAACCATTGCATCAAATTTGTATCACCTGTTGGCTTCTCAGTGAAGAACTGCAGTGCCATTCCTGTATCTCTGCCATGAGAGTCACATCATGGCTGAGGTGGGAAATTCTATCTCAAGATGATCTAGTCTAGACCATCTGCTCAAGCCAGGACCATCTATGGGAGGACAATGTCTAGTTGGGTTGTGAATTTCTCAGATGGAAATTACTCAATCTGTCTGGGCAACCTGTTCCAGTGTTTTGGCACCCTCACAGTAGAAATACTTCCTTATGTTCAAGCGAAATCTTTCATGTATCAGTTTCTGCCCATTGCCTCCTATCCTGGCACTGGACATCACTGAGAAAAATCAGCTTTGTGTTCTTTGCAGCCCCTTCTCAGATCTTTAAGCACATTGACCTCTCCTGGGCTTTTCCAGTCTAAACAGTCTCTCCTCCTTGTTTCTTAATCATCTTCGTGGCTCTTGACACGATTCATTCCAGTGTGTCTAGGTCTGCCTTGTGCTGGGGAGCTCAAACCTGCGTGTGAAGGCTGAATTTCAGGAATTCTTAGAAGTAGTTCAACTAATAGGAGACTAGACAGGAAGGAAGTCAAGAGGCACAAAAAAAAAAAAAAAGACAAGTAAAAAGAAAAGAAACACTCATAACTTGGAGAAAGTTTTTTTATGATTTATTTTAATTTACTTTCTTAAAAAGGGTAAAGGGTTTTTATCAGCATAAAAGGGTTCATTTATCAATCCTTGTTTGATAAGTCTTACCTGTATCAATGTCTACAGGTAATATAGCAAAAAGGGTTCAGTAGTTTACTCCTTCTGATCAAGTTGTTTCTGTTGACTTTCTTCCTCCTCTTCTGTGCAAGAGGAAGCCCTTCTGCAGGCTTTCTCTGTGTTGGTGTTACTTTGGAGTAGCTGTTCCAGAATGAGTCTGTCTGTGATGCATGCTGCAATATCAGTCTTAGCTTAATCCGTTTTAAAAGAGTGTGAGTGTTTTTAAAAAGAGAAAGCTGCTGCCCCCAAAGTAACTGGGAGCTCCTTGTGTAGCTGAACAGTTCCTAGTAGAAGCATCATTTGGTAAACTGAAGCTTGTGATTTTGTATAAATTCTGGTGTTACTGTTTCCTATCTTCCTCTAACTCCTTCCCACAAGGCCTAGCCTTTCACTCCTGTAAGAATTGGTCTGTCCAAAGGCCGAGGACAGCAGGGTGATTCCAAGGTTACCTTTTGTACTTCAATACACATAAAGTAAGAGACAAATGAAGTAAAAACCAGAGAAAAGTATGGGAGTTGATGCTGGGGTAGCATTTGCCATGTTTGTCAGGGTTGAGCAGACTGTCCAGCAGAGATATGGGCTTGTTGCTTTTAAATTCCTCAACGTTTTTGTTCTCCAATGTGCCCCCTCTTCATAATGCCCTCTAAAGTAATGAGTAGGGGTGGGACAGGGTGTTTTGGCTGAACCTCAAAAGTCTGAATTTGCCTTTTCTTCAAGTTCTTCTGGGATATAATGAATTAACTCTTTTCCCAGCTCAACTCTCTCACCCTCTGTAATTGTCAAGTCAGCATACTCCATGGGAATTAGTGCTGCTGTGCTGCTTGCTCAGTGCTTGAGACTCTGGCCCGAGCCCTTGTTCATCCTTCTTGCCAGTCTTTGTGCATCCAGTCTCCAAGTGTTGGGCAAAAGTGATTATATGGGCAGCTGCAGTGTGAAGCATTAAAACTGGGATGATGTTAGAAGGACCTTTTGGTGGCCCTTGCCAGTGCACTAATGAATGTGAAGTGCTAAGTGGATTGCTTTGTATGACAAAAACTGACACTGCCAAAGCAGCCAAGTGCGAGCTCCCTTGAGTAGTCTGGGCATGAGACCTGAACTGCAAAGGACAAAAGAGCACTTCAAGGAATCAGAATATTTCAGGTTGGCAGGGACTTCAGAAGGCCTTCACTGCAACTTCCATCTCAAAGCCAGTTCAGCTGTGAGGTCAGACAAAGCCATTCAAAGCTTTACCAAGAAAAACAGAAATATCCAGAAAATATCTACAAATATGTATCCAGAAAATCTCCAAAGTACACAGCCCTTCTGGGCATCCTGCTCCAATGCTTGACTGTCCTCATGTCATCAAGGCTCTCCTTATGTTCAGTCAGAAAGGTTCACTGCAGTTTGTAAGCCTGTTCCCCTTCTGTGAGGAACATGGCATCATTGTCTTGAAAACTTCCTCACGGGATTCACTTGTTCAAGGGAATTGTTTCCTATTGTTTGCTCATGAATGACTACCTGTGTTTTGTTTAATTTTAGATAAATCCAGGACAGATCTGGAACAAGTACCTAAGGTATGGCTTCTGTGGACTTGGAGCTGTTGTACGGCTTTCTCACATGAAGTGTTGGATATATGCATGTACTCTGTTCTTTGTAGAAATTTTGCCCTCACTGATGACTTGGGTTGATTCTCAAGAGGATCTGTAGTGCTCAGAATTTAAAGACTAAGGATGATTTGCTTTATTTTTTTTTCTTACTGTTTCCATGGTCTCCCTTTTTCTCTTAAAGTATAATACAACTACCATTATTTTTTTCATCTATAAATAAATGAAGTTAAGCCCTCAGAGCTGAGCAGAATTAGCCAGTCTAGGAGGAAGGGAAAACTGAAGAGTTTGAGAAAAGCTTGAATATTGCCTAATGTACAACTCAGCATTAGGATTAACTACTTGAATCCTTGATCAGAGCTCTCTTGCATATAGGCATGGAGCATACATGATGTGGGTTTTTGTGTCAGGTTGACAAAAGACACAGCTCCAGATTCCATTTTAGTCTGAATAATTTTTTATAGGTATAGTAAGAAGTCAGAGTGTTAATATGGGTGAGCATCTCTGTGCCAGTTGTGTAGGCTGTGAACTTGAGAAGCTGTCACTGCAGTGTTTAAAGTCCAGGAAACAAGAATGCTTGAGTGTGGTGTGATGCTGCAGTCTGTGTTGAACCGTTTAAAATTACACTTCATAAGTAAAAGGAAGAGGGTTCTACTGCCTGCCTGAAAGCTCAAGGTTTTGTCAAGTATAAATAATGTTACCAGAGAGAATTTTAGATTAATAGTTCTCCAGGAGCTGTGGTTAATGTTACATGTTACACTCTCTTCCTGTGCCCAGCACAGTTGCTACATCCTGCCTAAAGGATGTCAGCTGGAGGCTCTTCTCCCTCCCAGGGAACACTTGCTGCACCCTGACAGCCAGCTGGATGATCAGCCTGGTGGGAGCTGTGGCCCCAGGAATGAGCAGATCAGCAGCAGGGTGCCCTTGGTAGTGAAGAAGCTTTGCTCAGATCCTTGAGAGGGCCTACCTGCACTTCAAAGCTGCCTGTGTTTGCACACTCAGGGCATTCAGCTCATCTCAGGTGGCTGAATACATATGTAATTTTGGAGCTGTGACTTCCACTTTCAGGAGGATATGACTTTGTCAGATCACACAAGCTTTGAAAGTTCATTGGTTGTAAGATCTGGAATGAATTTGTTTGCCCGGATAAATGAAAATCTGGATTTTGAAATCAACAAATAAGGTCTCTGTTAGCCTACTGAGACAGGAGATGTGTTTAACTGGGGCAAAAAATATGGGGGTGAGTGAGGCACATTTATTTCTTTTGTTTTTCTGTTTCAGATTTTTATGAAACCAGATTTTGCCTTGGAAGATTCCTTAACGTTTAATGCCGTTTTACCATGGTCTCATTTTAGTACCGCTGGTGGAAAAGGAAACCGCGATGCAGCTTCCTCCAAGTTACTTCAAGAAAAGGTACAACTTGGACACAAGTTATGGTTATCCATCAGTGCTGGTGGATACTGCAAAGGAGCTCCATGGCTGCTGCTGTGTAGTGTTTCTTGAGACATCAGTGTGGGCTTTGCTATCTCTTGTTTTATATCAGGCTGCAGATTGTTAGTAAATCATGCAGGAAGCATCCTACTGAAAGAAAACTGTTTTTCCCTGCTCAGTAGATCTGTCAAATCTGGGAAAAAAAAAATCTGTGTATGATGTGACAACTGGCTCTTCATGACAGCTTTAACTTAGTGAAACAGCTGTATATGGAGAACTTCAGAGGTGTGGAGTGGTTTTCTTAGGGAGGAAGAGCAGTTCCATGAGAAGGGAAAGCTGGATTGCACAGGTGTCAGTCTGTTTTTTTCCAGCATCTCAGGAAGATTTCAGATTCAAGGGGCTTTGGTTTCTGTGCTAAAAGCAATAAT
This sequence comes from Anomalospiza imberbis, assembly GCF_031753505.1. Lineage (NCBI taxonomy): Eukaryota > Metazoa > Chordata > Aves > Passeriformes > Viduidae > Anomalospiza > Anomalospiza imberbis. The sequence continues at coordinate 110,472,102 of NC_089683.1, forward strand.
AAATTCTGTGGTGTTTGTGTTTTAGGAGATTGCTCTTTTGTTGCTGTCTGCATTGATCTGTTTTTGCATTTCACAAAGGAGAACATGAAAGCAGAGTGGTTTCTTTCATATTGGAAACAGAAGTCTCTTCTTGGTCATTCTTATCTTTTTTTGCAAATTATGTAGTCATACTATAGAAGATCTCATAATGAGTCATCTTTACAGTACCAGTACCCATAAAATGATTTTAGGAAATCTGAGTAGTGAAGTACATTAGGAAAAAATGAGGTATCTTAGGAAAAAATAACATGAGATTGTCTGGAAGGTGTTTCTATATTTCTGGAAATTAATCTTCCTGCTCTCCTGCCAACTCAGGAAGAAGTGACAGGCTCTGCTGGAGGCTAACTCAAATGTTTATTAGGTTGTCCTCTACATCTAAAGGTGGAGGAAGGCTTCTTTGGAGTTTTTTGGAGCAGTTGCTCTCTGAAGATGAATAAGCAATGTCTGGCATATGCTGTGAAATTCCCAAAATGTGCCTGGCAGCAGCATGGACACTCAGAAAGGACTTGTGTTGAAGCAGACCCAGAGCCCTCTCTGATGCAGAGGAGTGAAAACATTGCTTCATATGACTGAAATGAGCCCAAATTTGTTATTTTGCTTTTAAAAGCCTCTGAACTGCACGAGGTTTACACTTACCACATGTAAATATGTGCTCTGCTGCCATAATTGTCCCTAGCTCCAGGCAACATTTTCCAACAGGATTTTGAAAACCTTGTCTTAAGCAAGATCTGCCTTTTGGACTGCTGTTGATCTACTTGAGAAATTTCCTCTTGATGTTTTCTTCTTTACCTCCTCCCATGTGTTGCCCTAGATTGGGACTGTAAGCTCTTTGAGGCAGGTGCTGTTTGTTCTACCTTGTTTAGCATAGGGAAGGGACTTGGGGCATCTGGTTGGTACAATCACATAAATAATTGTTTGAAACAGCCCTTTCTCTGATCTCCGTGTCAGAGTCTGTCTTGGCTTTCCCTGTGGCTAGGTGTGTCACGGCTGGTTGGTGAAGGATGCTTCTGATTAAATTAGATGTGAACAAAAAGGATGAGTTTGCATATTGTATAAATCCTTAGTGTATCCATAGGAAGCAGTATGAAAATAACTCCAAGAAGAAGACATTCTCCAGCTGATTTCCTTTCCAGCTCTGGTTGGCCTTTTGGAATTCAGCAGGAGGTTTGAATGCTTGGCATCTCTGAGAAACCAGGTCATCTGAGTATTAACATTCAGATGAACATCCTAAAGCCTCAGTCCTTTGAGTTTGCACATTCAGCAAAAGGTAAAACAGAGAGCTTTTACAGTCAAAGAACCAGGCCAGCACAGTGGTCTGGTAACTGTTGGACATGGAGAATTTGAATTTCAGGTTCTGAACATGTAGATGTACTCTGTCTCTGGGAATCCCACAGTGCCAGCACACAGGAAACAGGCTTAGTACTAATTCCAGCTGGTTGGCAAAAGTACAACTGCATCCAGAGATACCCTGGAGATTTTTCTACAAAGAAAAATCTACAGCTTTTTAAATAAGCAGAGCCATTCCAGTGTCATCAAATATAATGGCTGCACCTTTAGCAGCTTCAGTGACCCAAATTTCATAGCATATTTGAATATATATACTGTTGCTTGCAAGCCAGTATCCAGAGCTGTCTCCTGGTTATTGTCCATATTCTGTGGCCAGCGTGCAACTATGTGGTACAAAACTTTGGGCATTTTAGATTTATTTGCTTTTCTAACTTTTTATTTTCAAGCAGGAAAGGCATCAAATCAGTCTTCCCACAGTGATTTTGAGTTAATTTAAGAAGAAGTTATTAAACCACAACGACAAAGGGATTTAACTTTTATTAGCAAAACTTCCTTGTGATACAACAAGACAAATACTCTGAAAGTGTGTTTGCATGGTGATAAAGCTTCCAAGTCATAACAATAGTATTGGTTTTTCCTCTTCCCTCCTCTTCCCAGCTGAGCCATTATCTGGACATCGTGGAAGTCAATATTGCTCATCAGATTTCTCTCCGTTCAGAAGCATTTTTTCATGCAATGACCTCTCAGCATGAGTTGCAGGACTACCTCAGGAAAACCTCCCAGGCTGTAAAATTGCTTAGAGAGAAAATCTCTAAAATTGATAAAGTAATGTGTGAAGGATCGCTTCGAGTTTTAAGACTGTCGCTCACCAGAAATAACTGTATAAAAGCATACAATAAACTGAAGTTAATGGCTACTGTACACCAAACACAGCCCACAGTACAGCTGCTGCTCTCCACTTCGGAGTATGTTGGAGCTTTGGACTTAATAGCAACAACACAAGAGGTGTTACAGCAAGAGCTTCAAGGTATTCACAGTTTCCGGTAGGTAACCATGTGGGAAATATGTAAAATGCAAGCAGAGCTGGAATGTGTTGAGCACATTATGTTGGCTGAAGGGATTTGTTCCACCTTTGTTCATTCATTCTTAGAGGACCAAATACAGAAGGTATAAAATGTAAGTGTGGTATAAGCAATGTGACTGATGCCTTTGCCAGAGATGGGCTGTTTTTTTGGAGTGGGATGAACTTTTGACATCTAAATGCTTTGTCCTCTGTTCTGGTTTACAGATGTTTTAGGGGTGCAGAGATGAGAGCAAAGCTGTGGCTGGACTTTCATCTTGCATGGCTTGTAGCTGAGAGGTTTTTTTCCACATGGGGGTCTGCAGTCCTCCTGCAGGCAGCACGCCAGGGATGGGTCCTTGGGCCCGTGCCTTTAGTGGCTCCTGGGCTGGAGTTGTTAAAGGAACATGCAGGAATCCTTCTAGCTGATTTAAAGTAAGCTATCACTAGATACAGGTGGTTTAAAAGTGGTGCATGCAAAGCTGCCAGTGTGGCATGATGCTGGCAGAAGCAGTGTGTGGTTAAATCAGCTCCAAGGCTTGCATCAGCCAGCTGAGGAGCTGTGTGCTAGGTTTTTTAAGTTGATGCTGGGTGAGGGGTGCTTTGTTTAGAGGTTTTGTGGTTCCTACAGCTCAGTGGTCCACAGTTTGCATAATGGAGGCATGGTTGCTGCTCAGTACCTGCAACATGAATGTTCAGAACTTTATATAGTTACTGCTCTTGTCCATCTCTTCTGTCAAGTTCCTAACACATCTTCTAGCTAGTTTGGAAAAACACTCTTATGTAGAAAAGATCTCAGGAAAAAGTCCTAGAAAAAGTATTAAAAATGAAAAAAAAAAGTTTAAAGCTAATAAATTATTGGGATGAAGTTGCTGTAAGTGTTTTTGTTAAAAAACCTAGAAACAGACCGTCTAAAAAGTGTACCTTGTCTCTCTTCAGATGCCTCAGTGCAGTTTGTCCTCTTTAGTGTTCCTGCTATCAACCACTTGATTCTGGTGCACAGCCCTTGACTGAGTCACCTTTGTATCGACCTTGGTGACAAGTCAGTGCAGTTCTACAGCCCTGTGACAGCATCACTCAGAATCAGCTGTGTTTTGCAGCTGGGTAACCTGTGTGCTCTGTCAGCAGAGAGTGCCATTCTCTTGTCATTGATTGACATGATGTCCCAAGAACGTGCCATTGTTTCAAAATTACCCTCAGGTGTGGAACATATTTGCAGGTAGATAGTCATCTTGTCTGTAAAGAATAATTTCTATGAGTAAAGCTGAGCTGGTTGTTTTGGTAGTTACAGACAGTGGTGTGCGTGTGGGAAATGTCCTCTCTGCTTTGGACAGTAAAGGCTCACAAAGGTGAGTTAAGGGCTACCTAAGTCATGTACCCCACCAGAAATGCAAGTGCGGTTGAGAAGCCCAGCACAGTTTCCAAATCTCACAGTGGCCTGTGTATATAGCTTGTGTGAAGAACTAATGTGCAGTGGAAAGATGGAAGTCTTGATAAAACTTCTCTGTAGAATGTTGTGTTTCTAAAAATAAATAAAAATTTTTAAAAAAATCTTAATTGGTGGCAAGCACATATTCTTCAGCCTTTCTGCAGCAAGAAATACCAAAGGTATCTTCTTGCTTTATTCTGAGCGAGAATGATGCCGTTGTCAAGGCAGTTAAATACCCAGTTTATTTTAACAAGATACTTCTAAAGCAATAAGACATTTTCTAAATAATTACTTTTTTTTTTACTAAATATCTGATGAAAAGAAAACTCACAGCATCTTGTTTTAGTGTTGCCATGGCAGCTTGTAGAATTTGGTGTTTCCAATTGAGTCATGTCATTATCATTCAATATAAAGCAGTAAGAAAACTACTCAAATCATCAATTTTTCCCTTCTCATACTGTATGCAGAGAAAAATGTAGTTTGTTTCTAGTTGTAGCAAAAAATGAAAAAATCATAAAGGTTGTGTGAAGGAATACTCTTTAGTCTGGGGTAATGTCACTAATGATATGTGTCAGTTGTAACTGCTTGCTACTACTCTAGGATAGAATTAAAGTTTTAGAGCTCTAACCTTTTCAAGTTCACCCTTTGAATTTTACAAAAGAAAGCTAATGTGTTAACTAACTTAAAAATCTGTGCAAACACTTTCTGCATCGTTTTCACAGTCCTTGTTGGGGTGATGGAGATAGTGATTTTGTTTGCTTGGGGGGGTGGTTTGGTTTTTTGTTTAGTGTTTTGGGGTCTTTTTTCCACAGGTATGCTGGCCAACCACACTTTTATAGTATTTTATACAGTAAACCACAGATACATGGAAAAATAGTTCTCATTTGAGTATTTTAAAAGAGGCTTTACCCTGCAGTCATCATTTTCCATGGTAGAGTTGTCATATTCAGTATTCATTGGAAGGATCTGATGTGTGAGGGGTACCTGTTCAGAGATAATTACCAAGGTGTTTTGCTGGAGTGTGAATTAAGGTTTGACTTGCTCCTGAATGTTTCAGGTTGGAGGGATTTTTGTGGCTGCTAGGGATTAGAACCTCTTGGACAAAGCGGCGGGGGCGGGTGCTGGGAGCTGTGGTTGGATGTTGTAGCTGGGGTTTGAGAGGACAGGTTTTGGTGTGTTTCAGTGCAGTTCAGCACAGGTACAGAAATAATGTACCTAGGAGCATCTTCATGCTTACCTCAGTGAGAGCCTTTGTGGCTCCTAGTGCTGCAGTCAGTTTTGCAACTCCAGTTACATTAATCTTTGGTGTGTTTTTCTGTTGTGTTCTAAAATGCCCATGATGCAACTGGCTTGGATTTTCCACAGGCTATTTTTGCTTAAATTAGATATTTGAAATGTGTCTGCCTTGTCCATTTCAATGAATTATTGAACAACAATTTCAAAAGCAGGTACATCCCTGGTCATCTTGAAATTAAAATAAATAAATTAATCTGCTCCACTCAGATCCAGCAAGATTCATGGACTTCAACTCAGTGCTGGCCATGTGGATTTCTGCAAGGAGGAGGAACCAGGAGTCTTAAGCTATGACAGCAAAGGATCCAGCTACACCAGCACTGAATGAAAGCCATGTTCATCCCTCCCATTTTGTATCTAGGCTTATCTAAAATATCTTAGCTCCTCTTAATTCTCATTTGTAAAGTGTCTGAGTTTGGGTTTTTTTAAGAAAAGGCAGTCTTATTTTTGCAGACACTTGTTTCCAGCTGTTAGTGGAAGTTGAAAAGCCTGGAGTGTTTGACATCTCTGAAGTTCACACTTTTCAAGGGTGGTTGGCATTTCTGATGTGAGAAATTCCCTTGTGGTTCTGTATGACAACAGTCTGCAAAATATGGTCTAAAATCTCCCATACGTGGGAAAAATATTTTTCATTTAGAGTAGCAAAAAAATGGCAAATTTAAAAACTCCTGTGTATTCTGTGAAAGCCATCCTCTCATGTGAATTTAATCTGTGATCACATCAAAAGCTCAAAGGTTTGAATTAGAAGAACTTGTGGACTGATGATCTGAGGAACTCGAGAAGCAAAAGTATTCCTTCTTTTTAACACCTTTATACTGACAAGCACTGAGTATTCTTAGTTCTGGTTCACCTCATTGGGCTGAGAGGTACTTGGCACCTTCCAAAAATACTTCCAGATTTTATCCTCCATCAATATTCAAGTCCATATGTTTTGGTTTAAGGTGACAGTGCCTCTGAAAAATGCATGATTTCAGCTGCTCTGAGGAGTGAAAGATTGGAGCCTCCCATTAAGCCAGCACTGATTGCATGGAAATTTCATGCTGGGTGGTTATTTTCTTCAACTGTGAACTAATGATTCGTTTTCAGGTTGATGATTTAGCTCATATTTCAATGGCTGTTTTTCTTAGGCATCTTGGCTCACAGCTCTGTGAACTGGAAAAGCTGATAGATAAAATGATGATTGCAGAGTTTTCAACTTATGCTCGCAATGATTTAAATAGACCCCTAGAAGATGATTGCCAAATTCTAGAAGAGGTATGTCTGTTATTGAAATAAACTGTCTCATGAATATGTTTGCTTCTGTAACATACCTAATTAGCACCAACTAATTCACTCAGGTCCCTAGAAGCAACACTATAATTGTAGACTATTTATCTGCTCATCCACACCTCTCCCCACCCATTTATTTTTGTGCTTGATAAGATTAAATAATTCTAATTAAACTCTGAACTGCGATCTAGGCCCACTTTATTTTTTCAAAATAATCAGTTTTCTTTTCTGTGATTAAATGTACACTGAGTTCACTTCATGAACCTAAGCATCTAAGTGGAAAAGAACATGGACTCTGATCAACTTGGTTGTAAAATATAAGTTTTGCTATGAAAGCTGGTATTTGCATGTTGTTCTCATTCTGTCTCCCCATGCTTTTATGGGTGCTTATACCAAGCATATGCTTGCCCTGAATGTATGCTTCATTAACAGTATATATATATATGTGTGTATATATATATTTTCATTCCTCTGATGATCATAAACATACACAGATTAAGCTATTGTGGATGCTTTCTAGCCCAGAAGAGATTTTTCTGGATTTTGCCTGTAGGGCTCTTTATTATCTGTGACCTGTTCAGCCTTGTTTAATCCAGTTCATGAGGTGCAGTGGTTGGCGGTAGCACTGCAGTGCTCCCCTTTCTGCCCTGTGGTTCCTTGCCCTCTGTGCTGCAGCGTTTCAGTCTCTCACTCAGGCTGTGCTTAGTGTCAGTTTTGGACAGGATCAGGAAACTCACTCATTGTTAGAAATATCCACAGGTTTAAGCACTTGTGAATGAGCCCAGTTGAGGAATTGGCAGGGAAAGGTGGTGGGAGACTCAGCTGGTATTGCCACAGGGAACTTTTTTTGTACAGGCAAAGCTTGGTATTAGTCTGGAGGAATTGGATTGACCTAAATGCTGTTCACTGTGTGCTTGATACTTGAACTTTCTTCCTGCTGTGGAATTTCTTAAAATTGTTTCTTGTCTTCAACTTTTTATTTTCAGTATGTGGGTTTTTTTTTTAATTTTCTTTTTTCTTGATAGGAGAGGCTTGTATCTCTAGTATTTGGACTTCTAAAACAAAGGAAGCTAAATTTTTATGAAATATATGGAGATGAAATGATTAATACTGCAAAGAATATAATTAAACAGGTAAGACAAACATTTCTAATGTACCTGACAAGCTTACCTCTGCGCCTCACAAATAAATTTTTTCAGTCATTAAGAACAGCTCTGATTTTTTTTTGTTGGCTGATGGTCTCTCAGAGCAGCTGAGCTTGCAGGCACTTAAGAGCTCCCTGAAGCACAGAGGTCTTTACAGAATAACTTTTGGAAGGTGTAGGTAACATAAGCTCCCTGTTTTCTGTGTAAAATTATCATTCTTGTGAGCTTCCCTTTCTCTTAACACGTGGCTCTCTGAAATAGTACAGTTGTGTCATAGCACTACATTTCATTAAAAACCCACAACAAAGCAAACATTCCAAAAACACACTAAAAACCTCTCCCTCCCAACCCCTGTAAGGCAAAACCCTCGAGTTCTTGGTGTAAACACATAAAGGAGAATCAAAGAACTTGCCAGTTTAAACAAATTATTTCCCTGCAAATGGTACAGAAAATATTTCTTGCCTTAATGTTAACACAGACCTGGCATAGACACATGATAAAAGGTTGGAAAATATCCTTGCCTATTTCTGAGAGAGCAAGGTGAAGTAATAGAGAAGGTAGAAGTGCTTACCTGTAAAACAAACTTAAATTAAGCCCCCAAATCCTTTTCTGCATTGGTGTGGTGGTTTGCCATTTAGGGCAGAGTATCTTTCAAGCCAAAAAACCTTATTGATAAAACCAGCTAAAATCGATGATTGAACAATATTCAGATTCTTGCTTTGGGGGAAATACAGTGGCTAATTTGGATAGCGACATGATGACTTTTGTTTGCAAACAGGTCTTAGGCTGAATTTAGGGAGGGTGTGTGGTGCTTTCAGTTTTACTCATCTTGTTTGTTTGCCCACATATGTGAGAATATTGTGTAAGAATTTTTTTTTTCCTAGAGATAGGTGATTATTTAAAGAGTTATGCTCTGATGTGCTATGAACTCCCTCTGATTTGTATCTCAAAGGCTGGGAGATAGGTGCTGAGTTGGGCATCTCCTGTCCTCATAGGATAGTCTGCAGCTCACAGCTGCATTGTGAACTGGGTTGGGAACCTAATTTTTAAAAGTTTGGATTTGGTTTTTTAATACTGTTATTTGAAGGTTTTTGTTTTAAGCCAGACTTGGCTGTTCCAATCCCTTTCACATTGCAGCCCCGTGGTTCTGTTGGTCTGGTTGTACAAGGTGAATAGGCCCATATTGCTAGTAAATTTAAAAAAAAAAAAAAAGGAATTAATGAATAACACCAGGATAAAGCTGTTCATCTGCCTGGCAGTCTCCACTGGCTTTTCACTTGCCTGTATCAGCAGACATAAGGAGACTTTTTTTTCCGTTCAGATTCTTTGTTTGATCACATATATACATGTTTGACAGGTAGCACTCCCTGTTTTTCTGCTCATTCTCAGTCTCAAAATGCTTTTCCCATTCTGCTGAGAAAATGTAAGTTGGGTTTTTCAGGTTTCCCCTCTGCTTAATAGTAGACAATGTTTAATCAAATTCCGGTGTAAATTTCTGTCCAATTAGGAAAATAGGCAGGATTTGTGTAACTCCTGTGTGGTTTGTGCAAAGCTTTTGTATGGTGGCCCATTGTCTCAACTCTTGGGGTACTTTTCCTTAATAAAGGAAACTCTTTTCTTGCCACACCTCAAACGTGCTTCCTCTTCAAATGCATTGCTGGGCTGTTCTGGTCAGTGAATTGTAGTAGGTTTTAGTTGCCAGGCAAGTGTAAGAGCAGAGGTTTGTAAGCACTGAGCACACTGCATAGTTCAAGAGCAAGGTTCTGTTTTTCAGAAGCTTCTGTACTGACCACCATTATTCAGAACACAGGTGAAGCCCATATAGCTTGAGGTGGCAGCCCTCAGTCACCATTGGGATTGTTCAAACTTGCTTAAAGGCAAGATGACTTCACACTCCGCTACTCATTTGTTCAGTTTATTGACTGGCATTTGGGAGAAAAGCCCTTTTTCAGTCTGAGTGGAGTTGATTTGTACCTTGGGCTTACAAGTAATGGGAAAAGAGATTAATGAAATGGCTGTAGAACTGTAGATGTGTTTGGAATGAAAATTGATTGTACTGGAGACCTAAAGCAGCTGGCCAGTTTTGTATGCACCAGTTGCTTTAGGGGGTTTCTTTTGGTTTTTTGGGAGGGTTTTGATTATTTTTGGGGCTTTTTTGTGTGTTTTTAGAGAAACAAGTTGTTAAGTGATACAAAAATGTCTTTCTTTTCTTATTTTGCTTTTCCTTATTTAACTTGAGGATTAATGTGTTTGTTATGAAACTCAGCAGTGGTTAGAAAGAAGCTAAGATCTTTTGTTTTTGGTTTTTCTTTCCTCCTTAAAATTTGACAGTGTGTGGTTAATACGGTATCGCAGATAGAAGAAATAGACACAGAAGTGGTTGTTAAGTAAGTATGCTCCCAGATTTTTTGGTTTTTTTGTGGTGGTGGTGGGTGGGGATAGTATGATTTTTAGCATAGATAAATTTACTGTTCCAATTTTTGCTTAAATTTCCCTATAATTAAGGATTATGCTTCTCTTGCATCTTAAGACTGTGTTTTTGTCCACCTCTGGGTGGATATTGTTTTACTTCTCATTCAGATTCTAATGTTACCTTAAATTTACCTTTGAAATAAATACTAAAATTCTGTGAATCTCACTACATGAAACATATATCTCTTGAATACATCTCCACTTGAAAGCATTCCCTGTCGCCATAATCTGGGACTTTGTATTAGAAGATGTCATGACTTTAAGTTCCCCCTGCATAATCAAGAACAGGAGCTATCCAGAGAGGAGACCAGACAACTTTAGCCCAAGAAATGGCCCATCAGGAACCTCACCAAGCCCAGCAAAGGCAAATGCCAGAGCAGAGATGGAGGTGGAGCCAGTGGGCACAGTGTGGAAGATGAGAAGTGCCAGTTGAATCGCAGGGAGAACCTGTTCCCCAGAAGGCTAGTCAAACACTGGAACACAAGCCCAGAGAAGTTGTGGAATCTGTGTCAGGCTTTGACTGGCCCAGGGCAACCCAGTGTAGTTGGCCAAGGCAGCTCCAGGGGCCCCTGCCAGCTTCTGTTTTTTTCTGTGGCTTTATGATTCACTTGACTCAGCAAAGTGTTACCCCAAGATAATAAAAACAGTCCTGCTGATAAAGCAAAGTGAGTTGCAAAACCTGCATGGATTTCATACCCAGATTGGGAAATGACTGGGCACAGGGTCATTTTTACACTTCGGCTATTTGGTCACCATTCTCCAGTGTTTAGTCTTTTGCTTTTGGGTCCTAACTGTATATTACAGGGTTTAATTTTTGTTCTGTCAATTATTTTTCTGCCCTTTTGCCACAAACTGCTGACTTGTACTTTAATAGCAGAAGTGGTCTCATTGCAATGCCTTGCAAATGGAGCCTTTAAATGGGCTGAATTACACAGCTTTTTAACACTTGAAAAGTATTTTCATGTAGGTTTTTTTGTAATTTTTTTTTCCTCCCACGTGGTTTATAAGAATGTTATTAACCTCGTCCCTTGTTGGTGACACATACTTATCCTAGGGCAGGGACCATTATGCTCAGGAAAGAACTAAAGGGTAAATGTGAAGCTTCGTTTTCTGATAGTATGATCTAATCCTATATCCCTCCTTCCCCTCTCCACTTGCATTGTGTTGATCATGACTGTTGTTTAGGTGGTGTTTGTCACTTGCCAGGTAAAAGTGTACACAGTTTTCCTTATATTTGCAATTCTATTTAAAGCATGTTTTCTTTTCCTTTATGTGCCAGTAGGCGTCATGGCCAGCAAACAATTGCTGTTTGCTGAATACTGCTCTTTTTTTAGGCTTGCAGACCAGATGAGGATGATGAATTTTCCTCAGTGGTTTGATTTACTGAAGAATATATTTTCAAAATTCACTATCTTCCTCAAGAGAGTAAAGGTAAGACATTCCTCTACGAAGAACTTCATACAGTTCAGGCATGAAAAGGAATGAAGTTGCTTTTCCATTAGAAGTCTTAAGATGTTGGTTTTGCTTATAGAGTTCAAACTTCTGATTGAAAGGAGATGTGAATATTGGCATCCAGGGCAAAAATGGTTTAGTGCTAACCAAGAGAGCAGTGACAAAGAGATAATACCTCTTTTGCTCTATTACTTCTATTCTAAGCTGCTAGGGATTAGGACAGGACTTTTGTATGTGTTAGATTGCTCCAAATAAGGTTTCTTTCACCTATCTCAGAAACACCTGATATTGGTTGCCATGACAAATGGGTCTGACTCTTAAGTACTAATTACACAACAAAGAAAATCTCCTTCTAGCACAAGCTTGTGGCACTGGGTTTTGGGGTGTTTTTTTGTAATAAAAGTTATATTTTATTCTAGGTGACGTTAAATGCTATCCGTAGCGTGGTTTTCTTGGTTCTAGACAAGAACCAAAAAACCAGAGACCTGGAGGACACGTTACAGAAGAACTCTGCTAAGGAGAGCATGGTGGACAGCGAGGTGGCCTACCTGACCCACGAGGGGATGTTCATCAGCGACGCCTTCGGCGACGGCGAGCTCGCGGCCGGAGCAGCCGACTCGGCTCCCCAAAGGAACACCTCCCCCAACAGCGAGCCCTGCAGCAGCGACTCCGTCTCCGAGCCCGAGGGCACCACCGACTCCTCGTCCAGCAAGGAGCACACGTCCTCTTCTGTCACTCCAGGAGGAGTAGAGATGATGTGAGTGAACACCCTGCCTGTCTCTGCCTGGCAGCGTGGCCAGAACAAGGCGTGAGGTGCAGGCGGTTTGTTCTGGTCACACAGTACAAAAATGACTTTGGAGGAATGTGCTTTTTAGGTAGGTGAAGTGTAGTGGTTCTCCCCCTAGGGACTGCCATCAGAATGCACTGTTACATTTACCTTTTTTCCACCTCCATATGTAGTGGTACAGGGACTGATTTATGTCACTTCTTCCAGAAAAGAGCCCCTTCTCCATTAGATTTTTTGGGGATGTCACTTGTGTAGAGAGCAGGAGAGATGTGAGTCCCTGAAAGACAGATTGTTTATCATGCCTTTAGCAGGCAGAAGCATTTCTGTTCCCTGTCCATGTTCCCTATGGTTATTTTTCCTGGGTTTTTTTTCATTTGTTTGCTTTAAGATGGCTTCATAGAATATACCTTGATGAATTCTAGAGAAAAATCTTCTGTTTGTCATCAACTATTTGACTTGCATAAATAAATAAATAATTAAATCCATCTCAGTGCTTTGGTTACATAGGCAGTGCTGCCCTGAGGTCCTCCAGTCTCCAGAGTTCCAACCTTCTGGCATCCTTTTATGCACCCTTTACTTGTGGCTGCAAGTCAGAGCTATCTTTTGAAAAGAACCGGGCATAATGTGTGTGGGACTCGGGCATGAACCACTTCAAAAGCCAGCATGTCTGGATACAGAGTTATATGAAGCAAAACTGAAATACCACTTGTTCCCCTGCTGAGAGATGGAAGACAGCAAGTGGCCTGCTCTTGCTGCTTGGTCCTTGAGTATCTGTACTTATGTGTTGAAGCAGCTGTTAGTTTTGACAGAGGCATTCCCCACCAAATGACAATGCTGGCTGAAGGAGATAGATTTAAAGTAAATATGCTGTGCATAAAGCACAGGCCTTTGTATGCCTAAACATCTGTCGTGTGCTGGAGGAGAAATGAAATGTGAAGAGGAGTCCAGGGTTACATGGAAGAGCAAGGAAAGGAGAGGGGGTTGGATCCAAACTAGTCTGGAGCACTTTGCCAAGTTGGCTAAAAATACACCTTCCAGCTAGAGCTTCTGAGGAGTAAAGTTGTTTCTGAGGCTGGTTACATTTCTTTGTTCTAAAATAAATTTACTTCATCACTCTTCTGGTTTTGTTTGCACCTTTGCTCTGTGTTTGGAGCAGGCTAGTAAAAATACACAGAACAATGTTTGCCCAGTTGCTGCTCTGTAGTGTCCTGAGTTCTGTTCTGTTGTGCTGTCACTCCTTGGGCTGGCCTAGAAGATTGTGATCTTCACTAGTGGCATGAACCATGAACAGCAGAGCTGTGCAAAGTGCTGGCCTCAGAACAGTAGACAAGTCATACAAGGTCGTTTAAAAAGCACCACCTTAAGAGCCTGTAGTCTAAAGAGGTAATAGAAAGACAGCCTGTGGATTAAAGCTGTGGGAAGTGCAGAGTATCTATTTTAGACCTTACACTTGCATAGGAAGAAAAGTGCTGTGTTTTATTTGTCATATGCTTGTGATGCTGAAGTCTCACAGGAGCTGGGTAAATTTTAACTCAGTAAATTGTATCAGTAATGGCTGTATCATGTTTACTCTTAGACCATTAATAGCAATTAGAATGCAGAATCAAAAAAAAAATAAAAAGGAAAGGTTGTGCTGTTAAGCATTTCCTTGCTACAAGGGGCTGACAGGACCTTGACAGCACCTTAGAAGATCCCATCTGTATAAAGTGACTTGGGGGATTAACTGACTGCATTTAACAGTTGCTGCAAGGCTTTTTCCTTCTGTGTGCAAAAATACTCTTTGCTCCATAAACTGATGCTCAGCCAACTGCTTCTGTCATTTGTAGGATCGGCGAGGACATGAAACTGACTGACCTGGAGCTGGTCAGGCTGGCAAACAATATCCAAGAGTTACTTTATAACGCCTCTGATATCTGCCACGATCGTGCAGTCAAGTTCCTCATGGCAAGAGCAAAGGTGAGGAGCTTGGCTCAGAACTGCTGGTGGTGCCTCGTGCTTGGTGAGCATTTGCTTCCAGGTTACTGCTTTGATGAGGGCTCTGAAGCAGCATCTGCGTTGGGAGTACAGGAACAGTTCCTGCTGCCACAGGCTCTGCGTGGTAATGCTCAGAGCACACCAGTGTTAACATAAATCATTGCAGGGCAGTGTTGGTTTCTTGTACCTATTTCTTTATCTTTTTAATATTCTGATTTGCTGTCTTTGATGCTTCATGCAGAGAATGCGTGTCTGTGACAAGGTAGCAGCTTGCACTGCAGTCTACTCTGTCTGTCACGTGTAGGGTTAAATAATGTGCCTCTTGAAACCATAGTAGCCCTCAGACATGCTGACTAGTTATTTCTGTATGTCTCTGGATTTTTGTGGTGGTATGTCTCCTTACAGTGGTTTTCTCTGCATGCAGGATGGCTTCCTAGAGAAGCTGAATTCCAACGAGTTCGTTACTCTTTCTCGCTTGATGGAAGGCTTTATCTTGGATACTGAGCAGATCTGTGGCAGGAAAAGCATGTCCTTGAGAGGAGCTCTTCAGAGTCAAGCCAATAGATTTGTGAATAGGTTTCATGAGGAGAGGAAGACAAAACTAAGGTACCTCTGGGTAGACAATCTTTGTGTTCTTCCATGAATAATTTTATGTATCGTATGCCAGCCGAACACAATCTTTTGTTGCCTAGAACATCAGCAAGATTGTTATACTTAAAAGCAGGGGGGAAAAAAACTGTATTAAACCCCAATTATTTCCAGTTGGTTTAGACTTTTGCCTTTTTCATAACTTGATTTCTTCAAACTGGCTTGTTCTACAGTTACCTAAATAAGTACAGTAATGGCTACAGAAAGTACACAAAACTAGCTTTGAAGAGCAGGATTGCTCTGTTTCAGGGGTTTAAGAATAATTCACTTTCATCTGTTTTCTAAAAAAAAAAAAAAAAAACAAACCCAAACCTCTTGGAGAAACAGCCTGGCCAGTAACATCCATCAAGTCTGTTTGCTCTCATCCATCAAAGGCTGTTAAAATTCCAGTATTTATACATTACTTCATTGGCAGTGATCTCACAAAGACCCTCATTGCCTGGTGTAGTTTTTGTTCCCCTATGGCAGATTCAATGGACAAATTGTGAGATCTCTAGACCAGCACAGTGTTGTTCTGTTTTGCTGCTGACAATTGTCAGGCACCTCCTTCTCATGAAGATGACTGACATAACATCTTGGGCCAGTGGTTTTTGTTGAAGTTGTTTTTCAGCATTACAGGCAAGAGAAGTGTCAAGACAAGGTATTTCTTTCTCAGCTTCCTCTCTTTTGTGTCTGTAACCAGCTTGCTTTTGGACAATGAGCGCTGGAAGCAAGCTGAAGTTCCTGCTGAGTTCCAGGACCTCGTTGATTCTGTGTCAGATGGCAGAATTTCTCTCCCTGAAAAAAAACCAACAGGTGTGTGTCTTGCAGTCCTGCTGTGAAATGAATTTATTATCTGCAAATTTTGCTGTTGAATGTTGATGGCCATATTCTGATGACACGCTGGATCTGTTTCTGCTTGCTGTCCTTTGTGGGGATGGGAAGAAAGTTGATTGTGGTTCTCTAATCTTTATTTTTTTTTGTTACTGGTGTTGAAATGCCTTGTGCTGAAAGATTATCTGTTTATTTTTTGGAAACACCCAGAAGTGTTAGCACAGGGAGTGAGCTGCCTTTTTATACAAATATTCCCAGTGTAGAGGCTTGCAGCCTCTGCACAAATTCAGTCTTTTCCCACAAGGTACCACTGAGGAAGTGCAAGGGACTCAGGAGCACATGCATGTGCTCAGCCCTCCTTGTGTGAAACAAAGCCTGCTCCTTCCCACTACTTCATTTGCCATTTCAAATGAAAGGCAGCATGCCATGTGGCTGCTCATGGAAGGGAAAACTCATGTTCATTCAATTATTTACCTTGCCACAGAAACCTCATTTGAACTCAGAGAAGTCACTTTTTCCTCCTTCTCCCCCACTTCCCCATGTGCACAGTGGGAATGCTTAATGTGTTCTTACCTCATGGGGATACTTATCCAATATTGCAGTGATGGGGAGGGGGAAGTAAATAACCAGAAGAGGAAGAAAGCATGCAGAGAGGTGGAGAAAAATGGCAAGAGATTGGCAGGAAGAAAATTCAGTGATGTCATGGTAGAGAAACCCTTATCTCCCAGAAGGAACATAGCAGATAACAGAGTGTAGTATTAAAGCAATAATCACTCCAGTTATGGAACTTGTCACCAAAATATATTTGTCAGCCATTGCTTGTAAAATAACCTCCTGCAGCCTCCTTCAAGCAGATAATTTAGCATGAAAAACTGCATCAGTAAGAGCTTCTGTTATGAAGCCTGAGGAAAAAGTGATTTGAAGCTAAAATATTAATATACACAGCAAATTACTTGAGAATGTATAGTAGAAAACCTAGTGGCTTTTTCTGCCTGTCTTCCATTTGTAACCTGTTGTATTTGGAGTTTTTAAGTCCATAATGCCTGTGGGACTATGAGATTTTTTTTTTAAATCTAAAATCATAGCAGATAATGAAGTAACTTTGTGGGTCATAAAAATTTTGATGGGCGATCAGCTATTTAATAAATACTGTAATAGAGAGAAGTGCTTGCTACAAAAATTGTGGGTTTTTTTCAAACCTTAGCAAGTGAACACTGCATTTTTATAAACAGCACTTTTTGCACTTGATTTTAGTTCAACTCACTCTTTTTCCTGTCTTACTGAAATATCTAGCTACTGAAGAAAGAAAGCCAGCTGAATTCCTTATTGTTGAAGGACAAAAATATGCAACAGTTGGGTAAGATGCTCTCTTTTCTTTTAGCAGTAGGTTAGTTGGCAAGAACTTTGGAGTAGAACTGTGATGAATGCCAACAGCTTTAGCAATCTTATTTAAATTAAAAATCCCTCTCCTTTCACAGACTAGTTTCTCTTTGGTTCCCAACTGTTATAAAACACTACAAGCTCTTCGCTACATTAAAATGCTGTTTTTTCTTTGAGTGGCTAGGTTCTAATTTATAATTTTATTTGAATTTTTTTCCAATTATTTCATGAAAACACACACCTGAAAATACTTGCTCAGGGCCCTGACCAACTCAACCTTGAATGTTTCCAGGGCTGAGGCATCTACCACCTCTCTGGGCAGCCTGTACCATTCTCATTGTAAAAAATTTCTTCCTTGTGTCTAGTGTGAATCTACCCTGCTTTACTTTAAAATTGTTTGTTGTTCCTTGTCCTGTCACAGTTTGTCCTGTCTTTCCTATAAGCCCCTACAAGTACTAAAAGGCTCCAGTAAGGTCTCCTCAGAGCCCTCTTCTCTCCAGGCTGGACAGCACCAAAATACCTGAGTCCACTACTGAATGGTTGCTTATCTTATTCAGAATAAGATATGGGCCATCTCAGAAGCTGCATATGCTATTTCTTAGTATCCTGGCTGATTTGAATTGGAGAGTGTTTTTTTAAAGCTGGTTATATCAGAGACATTTTAAAATGTATGATACTCACTTACTTCTTTCATTTATAAGTATGCTGTGTTTCCAGAGACTGTGAGGCTTAACTATTAATTATGCATGAGAGTGTTTTTGGAGAGGGAGTAAAGCCTGGAAGATCTCACTCCCCAGAGTTCTAACATCAATTTGCACCAAACTTAAAAGGTGTGATGTACAGGATGTCTTGGACCAGCTGTCATTTTATGAGTTGCTTCATGATGATGTGTCATTGTTCAACTGGAAACAGATTCTGGTGGCTGAGAACTTCTATGCCAGGCAGATGATATCACTGCTGAAGAGCATTTCAGGTCGAGTAGGAGCATTGCTCTAAAGGATAAAATTTGCTTAATATATGATGTGTTTGATAATATACCTCTGCTCACTTGAAGCTTGTCATATTTAGCTCTGTGAAGCAAGTGAGAGATTCACAGTGCAAATACTTGTTTCATTCCTACACACTTCTGCATCCAGTTTCATTGCATCTAATCAAATAAAATGCATTCGGCACAAATGTCGTGTTCATAAAACATTCTCCAGGTGTTTATTTTCAGTTGACTTGTTGTCATCTTTTTGCACTCTTCTGCCTTAAAGAAGAAAGAGTTTTAACTTTTTGAAATGTTAAAATACCTACTCTGAACATTTGATCTTGTGTCAATTTTCCTGCCTTCTGTGTATTTGAATTCTAAGGAGCATGCTTGCTCTATGGGGAGCCTTCTTAATTCCATCCAGTAGCTCCCAAATTCTCCAGTGCCTGCTGACTTCAGGAGAAATTGCAGGTGTTGAGCATCTTTGAATATTTGGTGCTGTTTCTTCGCAACTGCCTACTCTGTTTGTGACTTCTTAGCATTTATTATGTATTTTTCAGAGATTTTCTTTCATATAAAATACTTCTTCTACACACCCTGTGGAGTGGATATTGGTTGTAACTATCTCTATGTAAATCTCCTTTTATGTTTCACTTCTGCTCCACATCAGTTAGTGGGTTTATTCAGTGCTATAATCTCTAGCATTTGGTAGCTTTCTATCAACATGACTGGCCTGTGTTTGATTTTTCAGCTTCTTTTGTGCACTGAGATGACATATTTGGCCGTTTCCTCTCTTTCAGGACAGTATTGCTGCTAATAAGAATAATCCTGGAGTACTGCCAGTGTGTGGATAACATTCCTTCCATCACCACTGACATGCTAACCCGCCTGTCGGATTTACTCAAGGTATGGATCCAAATGTGCCCCAGGGCCAGGCAGGGGCACTCAGGGTGCAGAGAACATGGCCTCCTCTCAATAATGCTCATGTGTTTTTGTCATTTCCTATAAATTGTAAAAATTATCTAGAATCATGGTGTTTGCCACTGTGCCATAAGGAAAGCTTTCAAGCCAAAGGCATTAAAGATGCAATTTGTTGTGGGAATTAACTCTGGCTGTTCACCTGGAATATTGGAAATCCTATCTAGTAGTATTTGACAGAGCTGCCTGTCCTTCAGGCTGGGTGTGGGATTAATGCTGCTGGAAAAAAAAGCAATTTGATCCCAGATGCCACAGAAATATATATCTGTATTGAGGAAGGAAACAAGTTTTTACATATCAGTAGAGATACAGTCAGTAGAAGCATGAAAAATAGTATGGGATGAAGGTTCTGTTGTAAAATGTAAAGGTGATGAAACACCAGGACCTCTTGGTCATTTATTTCTCACTAGAGAAGAGGAAAGCTGGTAAAGCCCAGACACTGCAAGGTAATATAAATAATCAGTAATAAAAGGAGCACATGAATGCACCTTAAAGCTGTCATATATATACACACACACACATATATGTGTCTATACAGGCTCCAAAGCCTAGCAGCTAATTTATGTCAAGGTTTTCACTTGTATCTTTGCCCACAAGAATCATATCAGGTATTTGAGTTCTAAATATGAGCATAATCAATGAAAGATAAACAGATTCAATCTCCAAAAGGATATTTTACATAAGGTGGGGGGCAGGGGAGGAGAAACTCTAGGAGATGGACCTTTAAATATTTGTCCTGTTGGTAGTTGGTATTTGAATAACCAGATGCAGGAAGACTGCTCCCTGCAGCTGTCGTTCGGATTCATCCACAAATTTTCCCTTTTAAAAGCACTATCCGGCGCAAATCAGTCTGTTTGAGCCTGCCCCTCTTCAAGTCTTCTTCTCCAGCTGCTGCTTCCCTCAGGAGTTGCAGCACCTTTTCACAGGCAGAATAGCAGTGGATGTGTCAAACTTGGCCAGATTTGCATATCTGTGTTACTTCCTTCACCTTATCTCATTCTAGCTCTGTCATTTGTGGTTTATTTCTTGGTCTTCAAGCATCACGTGCAGTTAAACTGCTGTATTTTTTATCTGTCAGCACGGTGCCATTAATTGGAGAGATGTCAAGAACAGCTAGAAAAAACAAAAGCTCGTTTATTATACTTTGAACAAAATAGAGCCACTCCAGGTGTCCTGGCACTGTACTTTTTGTTTGACAGCTGTCAGAGCCAGCAGACTTTGAGAGTAGCAAGAGCTTGACTTGATTGTAATGGAAAATGGAAAGCATTCCCAGGTAATGAAATTCCAGGCAGTTCTGAGCTGGGGCTGCAGCCTGAGTGAAATGACACCTGTGTATGGGAGAAATCATGGAATCCTTTAGATTGGAAAAGACCTTTAAGATCAGTCAAGTCTAGTCATTTTCCCAACACTGCCAAGGCCACCACTAAACCACGTCCCCAGGGCCACATCTACACATCTTCAAATACCTCCAGGGGTGCTGTCTCCACCACTCTCCTGGGCAGCCTGTTCCAATGTTTGACAGCCCTTTCAGTGAAGAGATTATCCCTAATATCCAAACCCTGGCACATCTTGAGGCCATTTCCTCTTGTCCTGTTGCTTGTGGAAGTAGAGACTGACCCCTACCTGGCTACACCCTCCTGTCAGGGAGTTCTAGAGAGCAAAAAGGTCCCCCTGAGCCTCCTTTTCTTCAGGCTGAGCACCCCCGGCTCCCTCAGCTGCTGTGGAAACCCAGGGCACTGGGAATATTTCTCTGTCTGCTCTGGGGTGTCCTGACCCCCAGGGGAGCACTGACTTTGACCCTCATTCATGGAGAAAACTTCCAAAGCCTCAAGGTAAACTAGAAACCACAAAAGTGTGAAAGAGATTGTAGAGATTGTAGAGAGTAGTGTAGTATGTCACATGGGTGAGAAATTTAGGCTTTAGGATTTTTAGTATGTTATAGATGGGTTCAAGATGGAGGGTACAGGGTGTTGTCTTGAGTTCTTTTCTTCTTTCTTCTTGGGTTTGGGTGGCATCTTGTAACTAGGTAGAAAAATCCGCATTGTGGGTCTTTAGGGGTCAGTTATTGGGTTAGAAAGGAAAATAATTTAGGTGTCACTTGTTAATTGGGTAGCTTAGATTTTGATTAGGCTTCAAAGGCCTTGTAACACGAGATTGTTGGCCATTTTTGTGCTGTTTTTCCTGCACGCAGACTCTGGTGCAGACGGCGTGCTGAAGTTTTGATGAGATAACAATAAACAGAAGCTGAAGACCGAAAAGGTCCAATGTGTCTCTCATTCCTGACACAGAACTGCTCCAGGAGGGTCTCCCCTGCCAGGGGAGCCCCCAGGGGGTTGCCCAACTTGGGGCCCGCAAACTCACACAGATCCTCCTCTGGGCACCCTCCAGCAGCTCAGTGTTGTGAGATGTGGGAATCCAGGGCATCCCTCCGGCTGCCCTGGAGGGTCTGGGACCCTGGCAGGGGGTCAGGAACCCCCCTGTACAGAGCCCCGAGAGACACTGTCTCTGATCTCTGTCCATGGAAGAGTTTTCAATCTTACAGGATGAATTACAAGCTCTGAGTGTTGGATATAAGTAGCAATTAGTGTGGCACAAGTGCAAAAGTAGAATTTTAGGATTCTAGATAAGGGGTTCAAAGGGGGCAAGATGGAGGAAACTGGGCGTGCCTTGTCCTTTTTCTTCTTCTTCATGCCCTCCGTGTTTCACCGTGGTGTTGGCATTTTTCTGTTGGTTTAGGCTGGGGACACACTGTTCAACATGGGTGATAGGTACTGGCACATTATTGTAAATACAGCACACGCAGTTTTTGGTATATAATGTTTGTAACATCCCACTGAGGGGCAGAGCCCCGCACGCTGTCCTGCAAGACAGACCTGCTGCAGGTCAGAGAGAAAATATTGTACATAAGAAAGAATAAACAACCTTGAAAACCAGCACAGACGAATTACGACTCCTCCTTTGGCAGCCGGGCTGAAAGACAGAGACTTTACAATCTCAGAATCATCTGAATATCAGGGATCCCGACAGTGAGAGGCACACGTGGCTGGAATTAGTGGGGTTGTTCAGGTGCTGCAGACAAGAGAGGGCTCCTGGCCTTCCTGCTGGCTGCAGGAATGCTTTCCTCCCGGCAGGCACGAGGAGGAGGTGTTGCTCTGTTCCGGGCTCCCTCCCTGCTCTGTCTGCACCAGGTCAGCTGGGAACTGTCGCTGCCACAAAAGGCAGGGGACAGAACGTGTGGCCAAGCTTCACAGACCAAGCTTTTGGTGGTTTGTCTCACCGTTAACACCATCCTCAGCTAATCACCGCAGAGGAGCTTCCCTGCCTTGTGTGCAGGGAAAATCTCCAACAAAATCCAGGAAAGATATGTAAGATTTGAGGGAAAAGCCTTTTAAAAAATCCAGGGGAAATCCCTGGAAAAATCCCTCCAAAATTCTGGGATAACTCCCCCAAAAATTCCAGGAAAAACTCTCAAAATTTGAGGGAAAATCCCCCAAAATTCCAGGAAAACCCCCTGAAGTTTGACCAAAAAGCCTCCAAATTTTAAGAAAAAACACCCTAAAAAATCCAGAAAAACATTGAAAAAATCAAAGAAAAAGGGCCAAAATTCTAGGAAAACCCCCCCAAAAAATTCCAAAATAACCTCCAGCAAAAATATGAAAATCCCACAAAAAAACCAAAAAAATTCCAGAAGTAACACCAAAAAAATTCCAGGAAAAATCTGATATGAATTCCAGGGAAAAGTCTTAAAAAACTGCCGGAAAAAAAAACCCAACATTTTAGGAAAAATCTCCCAAAAAATCCAGGAAAACCACGCAATATTTGAGGAAAAATCTTAAAAAAAAACCAGGAAAAATCTCCGAAAAATTTGAAAACTTTGGCTCAGTGATTCTACTTTGAAGCCTGCACAGAGATGTAAGGAATGTTGTTGCTTTCTGGAGAGGATGAAGTGGGTGTGAGGCAGTTTCAGCCCTGCCCTGTCGGAGGGCAGTGGAGGTTTTGCCTCTCTCAGATCAGGGGCCACACGTAGCTCTGGGTCAGTCATGGGATGAGGTCTGGGTTGCTTTTCCAGCCCTGGATGCACCATTCTGGCAGCCCAGATTTGGGGGATGGTTCATGGGGCCTCAGCCAGAAAATGATTTCCCATTTTTACACGAGGAGAGTTGAAATTTTGGGTGTGTTATTGTGAAGAAAGACCTGTGAAAGCAAAATAATGCCCCTGCCCTCAAAAAGGAGATCTTTGTGAGGGCAGTTCTCTGTGTTGCAGGCACAAGCTGCAGGGCAGGCTTGTCTCAATTCCTTCTGCATCTTCAGGTGTATGAGAAAGGGTCAGGTCTCTCTAAGTTTTGCCTTTCAATGTCAACAGACAGTTCTATTCAAATCTGAGCCCTGGGATTTCTGCTCTGCATCCAATGCAGGAGCTGGGGACAACAGCAGTGGCTTTTCTGCTGCATCACCCAGGCCCAGTCTGGAATATCTGGTGTCTCAAGCTGGGTGAGGAAGCAGAATTCCAGTGTAAGACAGAACCTGCTGATAGCAACTGTCTTGCTTGTCCAGAGGCTTTGTTGGCCTATGTGCTTTTAATGATAACTTCTTTTCTCCTGGAAGTCAGTTAGGAAAGTCCAAGCGTGAGTTGTCCACTATACCCGGAATTCTTACAGGACTGGCTTTTCATCTTCTGTGCATCACTTGTTAAATCCAGTATTTCATAGTGTTACAAACATAGATTCAGTCACCTCAGCAGGAGGGAGTTTCAGTGCCTTCAAGTTTCCTTTAACATCAGCAGTGGAGAAGGTCAAGAGCCTGAGCAGAAACCTTTTGTCTTGATGTTTTCCACTCTGCTATTACGTGGCTACTCTACTGAGGAAAACTAGTGAAACTCTGGAACTGGCCTTCATAATGACTTATTTAATCTTGCAAAATTCTATTGATGGTGTTTCTAAACTGTGGGTTTATGTAGATGGTAAAGAGTCAACATGCATTTTCACTGTCCTTCTTTTTCTCACAGTATTTCAACTCTAGAAGTTGCCAATTGGTGCTTGGAGCTGGTGCATTACAAGTTGTTGGCTTGAAAACAATCACTACGAAAAACCTAGGTATGGATTTCTGGATTTAAAATGTCAAAGCTCGTTCCCCTGCCTGTTAAAAAACCCAAGTGCAGAAAAGCCCTAAATATTTATGATAAGCTCTGTTTGAGTTGTGAAGCTGTGCATAGATACAGAGGGTGGTAAGACCTTGCCAGTTACTTGCTTGGAGTGTGGTTTTAAACTTTCTCCTGAAATTAAGATCCTTTGACTGATGGATTGGAGCAGGCATTTAAACTTAGAGTTCCCCTGTTTCAGGGTGAGAAAATTGTGAGATTACCAGCCTGCATTTCCCTTCTGGGAAATGAGAGCCTGATGAGAAGAGGTTGAGAGGCTGTGGGCCACAGCTGGGTCAGGTTTTCGCTGCAGAATGTTAGGCCAGCGTGGTGGCCACACTGGCACCATTGTGTGTCCTGCTGCTGGCTCAGGCCCTGTTGGAGCTGGGAGAAGCCTGGTTCTTGGATCCCGTTGGCACTGCAGCAGGAGCAGGTTCAGGGCAGGTCAGTGCTGGCAGGGCAGGGTGTTTTATACACCAGTGCAACAGAAACACTGCTGCCTTGAGAATGTGGTTGCTGAGGTTAAGTAGCTGATGAGTCAGGTGTTTAGAGATCTCTCCGATGTCTGCGTGTGCTCAGGGCTCAAAATGTCGAGTAAACACTCAAAGAGCCTCTTGTAAAATCAGTCCCTTAGCCCATCTTACCAAAGCTAGGTGTGAGCAGCCAGCTACCAGTCTGGCATCTTCTGGGGTGGGGGTTCCCAGGGAAACAAACATGTACCTCTGTGCTTTTAGAGCAGACAAAAGCCCACCGTGTGAAATTGTGTCAGATCTGTTACTTATGTCAAAGGAGACACGGTCCATACAGAAATGACTCTTCCTGTGTAATAACTCCATTATTTCTCCTCCTGGATTCCAGCCCTTTCTTCACGTTGCCTCCAGCTCATCGTACACTACATTCCCATTATCAGGGCTCATTTTGAAGCTCGGCTGCAGCCGAAGCAGTTCAGCATGCTCAGGCATTTTGACCACATCACAAAGGTAATTCTGGCATTTCCTGAAACACGCAGTTCTGCTTTTCAACTGTACTCTGAAGAACATGAATGCCACTAGAAAATGAAACCTGCTTTCTTCCCTTACAGGATTATCACGACCACATAGCTGAAATTTCAGCAAAGCTCGTTGCCATAATGGATAGCTTATTTGACAAACTATTATCCAAGGTAATGATTTATGGAAATAATTATACACTCTCTAAATTGCAACTGGAGGTCTCATTGTATACAGGCTATATGTTTCAAATGGAGTCTTAAACTTTCCTAACCAGGACTTGTTTGAACTTCTTTTAAATATATAGAAGGAAAGCTCTGTGCTGTTCTCACTAATGTGTCTTGTGTTCACATTTGCCACCTGGGTGTCAGTCACCCTCACTCCCAGGAAAATGAAATGTTTCATTGGCTGCTTCGGCGGGAGCAGCAATGCTGTGGCTGGCACAGATGCTCAAGTGTTCAGGAGCTGAAGTGCTCTCCTACCACTGACAGCTCTTGTCAGCAGCCAGGCTCAGCAGATCCCGTTTCCTGCTCTTTCCAACGGCGAGGGCGGCATTTCCGGCAGCTGAGGAAACAGCAGGAAAGTGCTGAGGAGGAAGAGTTTTGGAGGGAAAGGACCAGCCCATCTGTTGGGCTGGAGGCCTGGGGACTGGAGGTCTGTGCTGAGCAGTTCCTGCTCTGGAGCAGCATTAGTACTCCTGGTGTGTTTTGGCGCTTAAACAGTGCTACAGTGTGGTCTTGGGCTGGATCTGCTCTGACTCACCCCAGGACAGAACACACTGAGACACCTCCTTGAGCCACAGGTACATCAAGTACGTGACCTTTTAAAGCTTAGTGGTGTGCTTTGGATCTTAGGGTTTCGGAGGAAAAAGAAGCTGTTTCATGACAGGGATGAGTTCATTTTTTAGTGACCAATTTGATTGATTGGCCTGGGCCTACATCTTCCTTCCAGGAACTCATGAGAAGCATGGGAGCACAGGCTGGGGACAGGCTGATGAGAGCTGTGGTGGAGCAGTTGCAACAGGCAGCATTCCTGTTGTCCTTGCTGTTTCTGATATTTTATTGTTACTTTATGTTGTGCTTTTTCATTTCATCTGTTTCTTTGGTCTGTCAAGTAGTGCTGCCTAAACTTAGGGTGAAAAAAAAAAAGCAAAAGCATTTAAATTTGGATTTCCCAACCCTATTGTGTTTACTTTTCTTTAAAAAAATGTGTTTATGCTCTTCTCTAAAGACCAAAATGGTCTGCTGGTTTTTGGGGGTTTTGTCCCACATAAAAGTAGCTGTTATGTGAAGTGACATGGCTGTATCTCTTGAGAATAAAAGCCAAATGCAGGAATTTATGTTATTAATGCTAAATAAGTGTAGCCCACAACAAAGCAGGAATACAGTTTATGTTCTTGATGGCAGTTAGTGAGAACTCGTCTCTTACTGTCCCTCCATCTTCACAGCCCATTGTCCCTTTGGGAGCTGCCACAGGATGTAAACTGGGACTGTTCCTGTCCTTTAGAGTTCCTGAAGGCTGAGTGACAGTGCTTGGCCCTCGTGAATGCAGCCCTCAGAGCCCAGGACCAAAGGATAGTTGATTTCCTTCCATTCCTAGCCCATGCCATCATTTGGCTCATCTCGTTCCTAAAAAATGAAATCTTGGTACTGAAGGCTGTGAAGAGCATAAACCCAGGACATTTGCAAATAGGCATGTCAGTACAACCATGCCAGTGTGTTCCTGGATTCAGGTGTTTTTCTGAGTCCAACTATTTCAGTGTCCTGTGGATGAAGACCTGCTCTGAGGTATGTAAATCTGCGCAAGTGAGTTCCATAGCAGTGGGCACACCTCAAACCCAGAAATTCCTGCTTTGTAGGAGATGAACAGTTGGTGCAGTGGGCAGGATGTTGACCTGGCACTGGATAATGCAAGCGAGTTACTCCTGCCTTTCCAGGCTGTGCTTCCCCTGGGAGCTCCATGGCATGGGAGCTGTCCTCACCCAGTGCCACTGAGACAAGGCAGTTCACAGCAGCATGGACACTTCCCAGCAGCTGTCTTTGGCAGGGAAATACAGCAGGAATGGCGTTATTGAAAAGTGGAAATAATAAATTCAGCAAATGGGAAAGGCTCGTTTGTTACCAGGAATGGAAAAAATCCAGTGTGAGTTCTGAGCTCCTTTTGGAACTTGCTGTCTTGTGACTGTTTGGACAGAAGAGCAGTGAGGTTCTTTCTGATCCCTTGTGGTTTTAAAGCTGTGGACCTCAGCTGCAGATAAAAATGGCCAGGAGATCTTGGGGTTCTTCCCGGGGCTCTTGCTTTTGCCCATGACAATGAAGAGTTGGGTGTGGCTGCAATCATGCAAGAGCCACTGCTGCAGCCTCCCAGTTCCCTCTGGTTTAACAACGTGCTGGGAAATTGGAAACAATTTCTTGCTTAACTTCCTTGTCTTGAGGTATGCTTGATCCCTCAGGCTGGGTGGTTGTTCCCTGGTACAGAAAGTGTTATTTTTCTGCTACTT
Organism: Anomalospiza imberbis; assembly: GCF_031753505.1. Classification (NCBI taxonomy): domain Eukaryota; kingdom Metazoa; phylum Chordata; class Aves; order Passeriformes; family Viduidae; genus Anomalospiza; species Anomalospiza imberbis. The sequence continues at coordinate 110,499,724 of NC_089683.1, forward strand.
CTTCTGTCAGAATTAGGTCATTGGTTTGGATTTTCTGTAAAGACTTTCTCAAAACTCCCCATATCTTTTTTTCTCTTGTGCTCAGACAAGCTTTGTTCTCTTTTACAATTCAGGCCTGCCTAAAAGCAGGCATCTCCTCCAGTCTGTTTGTAAATGATGTAGTTACAATGATTTGGTTCTTTCCTGAACTGTGCAGTGCTCCCTGGGGTAGTGTCACCCTCCCAAAGGTGACCTGCCAGTGTGTCACCCAGGCCTGTGATGGATGGCACAGCCTCTCCACCTGGAACTGCAGAGCTGGCTTCACTGTTCCTGGGACAGGTTTTCAGTGTTTCTCCTGTTCAGATATTCCCTATCCAGAGTTGGGACATGAGAATTCCCTTTGTAGCAAATCTCTTGCCATCTAGTGTTTTCCAGTGCCTTGTTTCTTGGATTTCAGGCACTGGGAGCAGGGACTTTTTTTTTTTTTTTACTTTGCTTTCCAAGGTGTTTGTGCAATATTCTTGTGGGATTGTGATGTGATGTGGTTGGGGTTTTTTTTTAAGGCAGATAGTTGAGATTTCAGGAGTTTCCATTTTTTTATGGTTTCCTTTCCTTGATGCTTCAGAAATTTGGATATGTATGATCCTAGACAAGCAGTTTTCTTTGGAGAAGTACTCAAGGGGCACATTTCTCAGAGGCAGAAGTGCTTGTCTGTCCTTGGCTCCTACCAGTCTGAAGGAGAGGGCCAGCTCACTGCCACAGGACCTGCATCTGCAGTTCCTGGCTGGATCAGATCATGCCCAGCCAGCCTTTTAATTTGTGGTGTGCTAAATGGATCTTGATTCCTGATGTTATTAGCAAAGCAGAGCTCCAGGTGGCTGTTGGAAGCTCACCTACCTAAACCATTTTAAAGTGGCAGAAAGGAGTTAACTGCTTGTGTGTTTATTTCCAGTACGAAGTGAAGGCCCCTGTTCCTTCAGCATGCTTCAGGAATATCTGCAAGCAAATGGCAAAGATGCATGAAGCTATATATGATCTCCTTCCTGAGGAGCAAACTCAGGTGAATGTTATTTTTGAGCTTCATCTCACAGCTTGCTTTCAAATGCACATGGCCTTGGGAACAAGAGAGACTTTATCTGGGGAGAGGGGAATTCTTTTTTGAGTCCTGGTGAAACCTACACGTTAAAGGGCTTGGCAGCAGTGACATGGACAGCTTGGGCTGAGCTGAAGGAAGTATTCCAGTGTGTAGGAAGAGTGATGAGGCACACAAAAAGAATTATTTCAGGATTTTGAGCTGCTTTTTAATGTCTAGAGATGGCAGTCCAGGAATTAGTGCTGAAATGCTGTGCAAATGGCAACACTTCCAGGCTTGAATGCAGCCCTCTGAGAGGATTATTCTGTAACACTGCTCGGAATCAGTGGTTTCCAAAAGTCCCTAAATGTATTACACACCCAAATTGTACCAGATGTGCTTTTGCAGGATTTTGCTGCAGTCATTGCTACTGCAGAGTTGCAAACCTTAAGTACAGGAAGGACTGAGCCAGTCATTGAATACAAGTTGTCATTTCTCTTTCACATTAGATCAAATGGTCCCTTATAGCACAGGAAAGAGATTTGTCATCTTCTAGGCTTAGTACAAGTTGCTAGATACTTCAGACAACAGAGGAGAAAAGTTCATGTTCCAAAGAACATAGCCTCTAAGTGCCACACACAATGAGTAGGTGAGGGTGTCCTGGATGGCGCAGGCTGTGTGTGGCCAGAAGGGTGAGACCCAAGCACTGGCAGAAGGAGGAACCACGTGAGTTGCAGAAAGAAAACTGAAAGTCAGTGACTGAGGGTGTTGGCAATGTTTCCCCTCTGGAGGCAGAGATGTGAGCATGGGCACAGTTCCTTACTCTGCTGCTGTGGTTTCTTCCAGATGTTGTTTTTACGAATTAATGCAAGCTACAAACTCCACCTGAAGAGGCAGCTGGCCCACCTCAATGTGGTCAATGATGGAGGACCTCTGAACGGGTGAGCTGGGGCTCTTCTCTTCTTTCACTGTTTAAATAAGCAGGCATTGGGAGGGTGTCTTCTGCAAGGAAGTTGGGATTCCAGAATCACAGCTCCATGTTTTAGTAGATCTCATTTGGAGCTTGCCTACAGTAAAGGACATGACTTGTGCCATTCCACAGTAACTAGGAGTGCAATCCACTTGGTAACAGACTGAGAGCTGGACGTTGTCTGACTGGAAACCTGCTGGTAGGTGTCCTCAGCTCATGGATTGCTTTCTCTCCATTTGTGTGACAGCAGCAGCCACAGTTTAATTAGCAGGAATTGTGTGATTCCTGAAACAATTTTGAAACGTGGATGGTGACTCATGGTGCTGGCAAAGTAAAAATAGGAGAAAGTAGCATTTCATCTGTGCAGTGGGCAGCTCTGCAGGAATGGTTTTTAGAGCAGAACTAGATCTGAAACAGAGATTATGCTCACAGAGCTTTTCCCCTTCCCTGCCACAGCCCACTCCATCCCCAAACCGGTCAGTGGTACCTGTCCTGAGAGAGGGTGCCTGGCTGTGCCTGCTGTCCCCACCTCACAGGAAAAGCCTCTTGCAGGCTGAATTCTGTTGTCAGATGGATTGTCCCCTGAAACAGTGGAGTTTTTAATTGTTCCTGATGACCTGGGGGCAGCGATGTGTTTGCAGTGTAGCAAGGGTGAATGAAACTCATGGGCCTACCCACATGCAAGAAAAGATTGTCTTAGGTTGCAGAAGTCCAGGAAGAAAGTTGATAATGCTTCATGTGTCACTGGAATGAAAGTTTTGTTCCTTACCAGTTTATTGTTGCTTCTCCTGCTTACGTGCATTCCTCCATGTACTTTGTGCAAGAGTTTATCTGAACTGGCTCTCTGTACTTGTGGCGAGTTCACAAGGTGACATTCCATTGCCTTTGCTATTTATAAAGGTGTTTGTAACCAAGCTCACGGAGTATCCACTGCAGCCCCAGCTGAAGTGAGAGCCCCTGGGTGTGCTCGGGGTGTCTCTCCCTGGGACTTCCAGTCCCAAACACGGCACTGTGCTGTCTTCATCCTGTGCTCTTGGTTTTGTTCTGTCCTTGTGGCTGCATGGCCTGGATCCCTTTTGCTTAGAAGAGTTGAGGCAGGTGTTCCTGGTGATCTGCTGGGGGTGTTCCCAGCAGGCAGGAGGTCTCAGCTGGCCCAGGACTGTCTGATGGCAGCAGTTTTGTACTTCAGACACATCTCTTAGGGAGCTGGGGCTGTTTGAGAAGGGGAACATCAAACCCTGGATGGCACTTGCTGTTGTTCCAGCAGTCTTCACTGACCAGGTTTTTAACATGGTTTTCTGATCCTCATTGTGTTTAAACTGCTTGTTTCTGTAATAATAGTAGAAATCCAGGCCTGTGAATCCTGGTTAACTTTTTTGCTATGTAAATGCAGCTTCTGTTCCTACATCTTGCTAGCAAGAAGCATCATGATCCCTGACATGTTTCAACAGTATCTGAGGGATTTTAATTCTGTATAAACTGTTACAAACAATACAGCTGTTGTGCTGTTCAGTTGCTTTTTACATTAATCCTAGAATCATAGAATCATTACCCTCTAGAATACAGAAGTTAATGTTACAATAATTAATATTCTTAGTTGGAATAGAATTGGGGGTTTAAGTCTAGATAAGCCTGGGATTACAGCAAGAGAATAGAAGTTTTAAATGCCTAATTCCTGCTGAGTTTTCTGAACTCATGGTTTGATCTCCCTTCCCTAGAACTAGTTTTACACCCAGCAGTAATGCTGTTATGGATGATCACTGCTGTAAAATAAATCACATGCATAGCATTGAGTTTTGAACTGATACTTAAAATATCTAATCCAGGCATAGGATTTGAACATGCATTGTAGCAATTGTGTGCCAAAGTCCTTGACAAACCCTGTCGGCTTGTCCAGGCGCTCCAGGTGGATGTGATGTGGTCACATTCTAATCTTGCTGTGTGTTTCACTGCAGGCTGGTTACTTCAGATGTGGCTTTTTACACTGGAAACCTTCAAGCTTTGAAAGGCCTTAACAACTTAGATCTAAACATGGCTGAAATCTGGGAGCAGAAGAGGTGATGATCCACTGGGAGCAGTCACTTGGCTCTGACAACAGACTGACTTTCTTCTAAGCAGCGTGACGACGGTGAGGTGAATACTTGAGCCCAGAGCCCCAGCAAGGGCAGGATTGAGAGTCGGGGGAGCTTAGACTCAGAGGGAGCTGCAGGGAGAGATCCTTCCAGTGTCCTTCAGCAAGAAACAAGTGATCAGCTGTCTGTGCAATGTTTTTTCATTCTCTCTGGAAACAGACTCAGGTTTCTTTGGACCAAATCCAAAAGAACACATAGCTGTAACACAGCTGTAGTTGTCTAGAATGCTCTGTATATCTTTATATTAAAAAGATGCTTTGCATTTCTTCTAGTGCAATGAAATTCACATGGTGTCCCACCTTATTTAATGATGGTACAATATAAAAATCTTGCAGTTGGAACTCTGTAGAAAATGTTTTTCTCTATGAAACTATGCTGTTCTAAAATTTATTTTTTTACAGAACTTTATATAAATAAATGTCTTTTGATTGCTCGCATATAGGATTCAGCTTTGTTAGGGAGCAGTCCTGTTCCAGGGGATTTCTCAGGACCTAAAATCTGAAGACAAGATGATTTCCTAAGCAAGGGCCAGTTCCTCAAAGCCATTCCCTGTGGGAGAGAGTAACCTGACCCTCGTCAGCAGTGACAGGGTAGCAGGGGGGCTCCTGGGGGAACTGGAAGGTGGGAAAAAGGCTGGTGTAAGGGTGGCCACCTCCAGCTGCCCATGGCCTCACCAGAGGGGAGGGACAGCGACACAAAGAACAGGGCAGGAAGAATTTTAAAGGTTTTAGGCCGCTTATAAAAGGCTGCACTGTGAAGGAGAGTGCAGCTGCAATCCATGTCTTTGGGAGTTTTTAATCCTACCTTTAACAGACTGGAGGCTGCCAGTACTCAGTTCAAGTGCCTGTGTTTCTCACCTCACCCCTCTGTACCTGACCCCGGTCGAGTGCCTAACCCTGAGGTGATCATGTCTGAGGGAATGGTCTCTGCTGCAGTGTGTGTGTGTGCCTGTGGTGCCCTCAGCCAGGCATGCTGACCTGGTAGCATAACACGTGTCATTCAAAATAAAGCTCTAAAATCACAGTTGTTTTTAAAGACCAACTTCTTTAATGATACATACCAGTGTTATACTAAGCTTATAAAATAAAGTTGTCTGCATGTAAATACAAGAGAAACATTAAGAAATCAATAGTGATCAGGACAGGGATTTCGATTCCTGTACAAATTTAGAAACTCAAGAGAAGATAAATTAACATACATGGCTGTGACAGTATGAACACAGGTGTAGTCAACGTGATCCATTTATTGAAAAAAGAGAGCAGATCGAAGATTAAGATATTAACAGGAGATCCAGTCTTAAATGGGATGTGAAAAAGCAAACACCACACGTGGCTACTGAGGCATTTTTCTCAAGTATTGGATTCTTTGGGCAAGTTTGGAACACGGATGATTCCCACTCTCACAATACGGAAATGGAGGTATGGACAGCCTTACCCCAGTACCTCGACATACAACTGGGATAGGACATCCCACTTGTAGTTTGGGGGGGGTTGAAGAGGGCTACAGGTTGTGAGCACATGAAATACAGGGTTTTAAGAGCCTGTTTAGCAGTAGTGAAACTTTTGGTTTTCAACTGTGCCTTCCTAAAACGTCACAGGAGTTGCCAACCATGTTGTCCCACATGTATTGCTTCACAGCTTTATTTCTGCAGTTACAAGCAATTCAAAACTACTGAATTCGAGGCGAGCCTCTGAACTTCTTATCAAAGAAGATCTGTCCATCTTCCCGCAAGACAAACAGTATTGCACTTCAAGGTTATATTAACTGAGTTACAGAATCTCTTTAAGGACTGAAGCATTACTTACGCACATCCATGGCGCTTATGTGGCTGCTTAAAGATAAGCAAGAGAAATTAATTTTAAATTAATACTGCAGGGTACTGTGAAGATGACAAAGCATAGGCCCTCTGTGTACTTAGGTTTCTAATGCTTAAAAGGTTCTTCCACGACGAGGCTGGCTGGGCACAGCAGCCCCAGCCCTGACCGTGCCCTCTCCTGGACTCAGTGGTCCAGGATCCGCAGGTTGCCAGATACGATTTTGTTCTCTAGTAGAGCTCCAGCTGGGATGTCAATCCTGTCACCGTGGTTTGCAATGATGATGACTGTTCCCTGGGGATACAGAAAAGAAAACAAGGGTTCAGAAACCTGTTACCTGTTGATGTGGAAGGAGGGAATAGGTTGTCTGGAGGAGCAGTCAGGTGTCGGCTATACCACAGCCAGAGCCTGAAAGCATTTAGTTGTATTGTTTCTGCATACACATTTGGGGGTCTTCTTCCCCCAGAACAAAGGTTTTAAACAAGCATTACTGGAACATCTGTAATTCCCATGCTAGATCCTATTGGCCTACAAGCAGAACTGGTAAGTTAGTTGAAGACATGGTTGCTCTAAGGGCTCTTGTCTTGTCTACTTGCTTTGAAGTGGAAAAATGTTACCCCCACTCCTGGGTGTGTCCCAGGAAGGCTCCTGTTCCAGCTGAACAGCAAATGTGGGGACAGAGGGACAGCTCAGAGCCTACAGCCTGAGCTTGTCCCAGGTGATGCAGCACCACCTTCCACCCCTGGCAGCTGCCAAACTGCCCTAGGGAACTGCAGGTGCTGCCAGGACTGGCAAGATGCTAAGGAAGAATTTGAGAGAAACTTAACTTGCTCAGCTCCACCATTTACTAATAAATCGAGAACCCCAAAGCGATGCAAAAGGGCCTGAAAAGGGGTGGTAAGGCCAGCCTAGGCAGGGAGGTGGGACTGAGCCAAAGGACAGAGGTGGCAGTACTGCTTGAACAGAGATGTGAGGGCTGTGGTGCTTTCAAGGTTCATAAATAAACCTGGGCCTGCACGGAGCAGCAGCTCTGGCACCCACATTCTGCACTCCATCACAAGGGTCACTGTCCAGCCATGGCCTCTGCCATCTTTGGGCCAGTTGCCCAATTCCCAGGAGTGCTCCTATGGACTCTGTGTACAGGGACTGCCTCAGGATCAATTGCCAAGGAGCAGAGATCAGTCATGTTTATTGCGGCAGCATCCCCACTGCACACTCACCTTTAATGAAACATTCTTCCCAAATGTAACATCACCTGAAACCGTGAGATGATCCAGCTCCAGCATATCTGGAATACTTTCAAACCTCCGCAGGTAATCTTGAACCTTTTGGAAAGAGAAAATAAAAGAGACCATTTTAAAGCCATCTGTGGATTAAGACAAGCGTGGGAGGAGCCTCTTGATCACTCTTCAGGAACCTTCCTATAACCTACATCTGCATCAATACAAAAGTTGCTACTTTGTGATTTCTTTCAGAAACAAGTGTGAGGAACAGTAGGGGGGCTGCCCACCAGCTCTGGGCGAGCCCTGGGGAGCACACACAGCCAGCTCACCTCCCCTGAGGGCTGCAGAAGCACCCAACATCCACAGCAAATATCTGTATTCTCACAGCCTTCACAAAGAGCAAAAGGGAAGGCCCAGGTGTGCAGAGGTGGATAAAGCCAACCTCACTTTTCCCTCAGTTATTGCTATGAGCTGTATCTCTTCTCAAAGAGGTGTTCACCAGGTGTTTACCTTTGTGAAGGAGCTTCCCAGTTTGACAAGAGGCACTGTTGGGAATTCGCGCTTCTCGCTCATCGTTAGAGACCCCGCGTTAAGGCTGTACAGATTGGACATCACGAGCAAGAGATCCGAGGTGGTCTTCACAGGCAGGAAACGACTACGAGGTACGTTTATCCCCAGAGAGTTCTCAAAACTCTTGATAGCAGCACCAACTGCGGTCTCCAGCTGGATAACATTCAAGCCTCCATCCAGAGTCTGGAAGAGAAAACTCGGGTGAAGACATGGAGCAGGTCCTGGCACTCAGAACTGGAGCCCAGCATCAGCCAGAGCACCGCCCTCACCCCCGGTCTGGCTCTGTGACCGCTGTGCCTGTTACCCACCCAGAAACTAAAAGTTTGTTTGGGACAGCATCCTCTAAACCTTTGCCAGCTGATTACCTTTGGGTTAACAATGATCTCCATGTCAATGGCATTTTTCTCTTGCAGCCTTTTAATTGCAGACAGAGCAATCCACAAATTGTTGGTGTTGAATATTTTGAATTTCGACACAGACTTGAATTCATCCACATGTGCTTTAGGGACCTGAGCTATCTCCACCAGCCTCAGCTTGTTCTCGTACTGCGTCAGCGTGCCACCCTGCAAGGGGCAAGTGAGAGGGTTTAAGTCCTGTTCATGAGAAGCCAGAGAAATCCTCCCCTCAACACAGGCAGATGCACTGGTCTGTGGGCATTTGAAGCTGAACCCCAGAGAAAACACATTTCTTGTTTTTAGTAACCAGCTACCAGGTTACTAATTATAGAGCATGTTTAAAGTACAGTCAGGACTGTCCAGTGATCGTATTTCAGCTCCAAGACAGTTAATTCCTTTAATGAAGGTTGTTTGGAATATTTTGTAAATGTTGCTGTTGTCAAAAATCACCCTCAGCAGTACTTTATTAGATGATGGAGCAAAAGCTAAATTAAATCTAAGTATTCTTACAGTGCCATTGCTGTGCTTTTATTGGGCTAAGTCAGAGCTTCCCTAATGAATACAGGGAAAATCCAAATCCTCATTCTCACATACGAAAGAAGAGAGGCAGAGCACTGTAGCAGGACAAATTACTGCAGGCTAAAAGTATTTCATACATGTCATAAACCTCTGAGAAATGTCACTCCTGGACTCTGTACAAAGCCAGGGGCTGGGGCAGGAGCAGGTGGGCAGCTGTGCCACACAGAGCTGTGCAATGCAGGGCTGGGAAGTGGCTCAGGCAGTTTCCTGTGAGACACAACTGCTGCATCCTAGCCCTCAGTGCTGTTTTCAGGCTTCCACCTTCAAGCTTCTGCCCCCAGTGTAGGTGACAGTTTGGAGAAGGTGCAGAGGTTGTGACCTGCACCCTGCACAAATCCCTTGTGCTTCCAGGCCAGCCCAGACTGTCCTCATCTGCTGCTGCCCAGAACACAGATCAAATCTGTTCCGTGAATTAGAACTTCCTAAACTTGCTGATTTTGTGCATCTCAAATTAGATCTGAGCTGATGTGTTAAATGGTGCCTAAAATAGCTGTGAGGAGACTGGGTGTATGCCTGAATCCGTGGATTCAGAGGAGGCTGGAGATGGCCACCGACACTCTCAGACTCTCACCCATCCTCCCTTTACCTTCACATCCGCCCGGGTTTTGTTTGTGACTTCCATGACAAATTCACAGCGTTTTCCATTGGGTGGGTTCATGAGGTGGTTAAGAATGTAAAGGTCCACAGTGGCACCCAAATTATCTATATTGGACACAAAAATATATTCCTTCCCCTCTGCAATGAGGTTGTCCAGCAGCCCAGAGTTGTAGAAGCTGGCGTAGATGTCTCCATGGCCTGGAGGGTACCAGCACTCCGTGTTCTCTCCTGAGTAAGAGACATCCTTGGCTATTGGCAGCAGAGTTTCCTTGTTAATTCTGGGATACCTGTGAGGACAATGGGTCTTGTTACATCCTCACCAGTGTCAGACTAGCATGAAATAAAAATATTACAGTTAAGGTGCAGCTCCATGGGCTTCTGGAGGCATGCTTTTCCTGAGTTCGCTGAACAGGAATTCTGAGCTGTCACTAAGAAGCTACAGAATGCAATCTATCCACTCAAGGATGTAAAGGCACAGTTCTCAGGCCACACTGCAAACCAACTTTCCTCTGCCAGGCAGGTCCAGAGCATATCAGACACCCGTCTGACCCCAACAGCCACCTGGATTAGAGTTTGTTCTTCATAAGGAGCCATGGTCTGTCTCCCTCCAGAGCCCAAGGATACTAACAGCAAATTCAGGAATCAAGGGGCCAGCAGCCAGTACACCACTCTTTGTACATTCCTTAGAAACTGGGGCCCACACGCCCCACTCTCCCCAATTTTAATACATTGCCCTTGACTCTGCCCAGCCCCCTGGTGTTTCAGTCTCTGCACAAGGCCCAGAAGAGACTGGACACAGGTACAGAAGACACCACTGCTACCCCAGCACCTCAAACCCAAACCCACCCCATGTGGACTACAGAGAAACAAGGTGTTTCCTTCTACCCAACTGGAGAAGTCTTTTGATACCTGCTCTGATTAAAAGTATATATCTTCACACGGCTGTGACTGTATTTCTGCAGGATTTTCTTTGTGTCATCGTCTGTGTTGAAGGAATTCATGAGAACCAGAGGAACATCGGTGTTGTAGGATTTGTTTAAATGCTGAGATGGGAAATAAATGGTAAATTCAGCATGTATTACTAGCTTTAACTCCTGACACCTGAGATTTTGGGAGAAAGAAATTAGGTGAAACAGACTGGAAATAATGAATGCATGAGGAAAAAAAAAAAAAAAGAGATGCACTTATGCTACAAAAAGAATAATCCATCAGGTAAAGGAAAATAAATCCTTGTTAGTTGTAAAGATAAGACTCACACTAATTAATGTATTTTTAATTAGTGAATCTTTGTTTTTAAACCTGCATTGAGGTCTAAAATTTGAAACCACAATGCCACAAAAGGATCACTTTAATTTTAGCTACTGTTGATTACAAAATGCATGTTTTCCATCAAATTGTTGCAGTCTGTCAAGGTGACATTTCCACACTGTCTGCACAGGAAGCACTTCCACATTTTCTTAGCAGACAGAGATGGACAATTGTATCAAGAGCATATAATAAATGAACTGTCACCATGTTAATTATTTGGGAATCTATAGCATGGAGTTGAAATACATAAGAGCATTTCCACGTGCACAACAAAGGCCAAAAAAAATCGGAGATTGTAACAGTTCCACTGAAAACAGAAGGTGCAGGGGCAAAAGAGAAAGACCCTTGAGTGAATGTCAAGCTTTGTGTATCAGCTCACCCTCCTCTGCTGGAGCATTTGGGGCCATTACACTTTGGTGGGGGCAGAGAGCTCCACAGTGATGTTTTGGAGAAAGGGCTGCATCAGTTGGATGTAAATTGGAGTTTGCCATAGAACCATCTAACACACATGGGAGAGCCACTCCAAACAACATCACACCGAGGCAAAAACTGTGGGCACTCCAGAAACCAGGCACACCCCATCTCCTACTCAAATGACTGTCTTCATTATCTGCTGTAAGAGGAACATTCAGCATTAAAAGCATAAGCTGAAATGTCCTCTCCCAACACCAGCAGCTGTTATTTTCTTTTGCTCTTCTTTCTTCAGAGAAAAATGCCAACAATTTCTTCCAGTGCAAGAGTTTAAATGCATGAAGGAACTTGGAGCTTCTGTGAAAAGCTTTGTTCTACTGCTCATAAAAAAACCCTTTTTTGAAAGATAAACTTGCAGCAGGAGGAGTCAGAAACAAGCCCAGGAGTTACCCAGGCCAGACAAGCTCTACAGTGTGACTGCTTGTGTTCCTGGACACGCTCCCCCTGTCCAGGCTGGTGTGCACAGGCTGGATCACACTTGTGCTAACACACGTGGGGGCACAGAGTTCAGTCGCTGACTGCACCGCCCCTTTCGTGTCCGCTCTTCCCAAGGGAATTCTCTGCTTCCCCCCAGCACCGTGACCAGACCTCGTCTCCCTCTCCTCTTTCTTTTGGCAAGCCTCCACTTGATCCCTCTCAACAAGCCATGCAGGAGCAGCTCAGTGTGTGTTGCCTCCTCCAAAGCTCCTCAGACATTACCTCGATCTGCTGCACTGTCAGGTCCAGGAAGGTGTTCTCGTTCCGCACCCCGATGAGGCTCTTGGGGCCTTTGCAGCCCATGCTTGTGCCCAAGCCACCATTGAGCTTCACCACCACCAGCTTGTTCAAGACAGAAGCAATGTTATCAGGCAGGCCTCTGGCCTTGATCTTCTCATAGGGCTGGATCTGGGAAAACAAATGAACAAAAAAAAAACCCAAAAACCAAAAACCCAGCAGTCAGATATTCAGAAAGAAATTGCTAAATTGCTTCCTCCTAAAAACTTTCAAAACTTACAGTCTGGTGATAAACCCCACATTTATTCACATGCCTTATAACACTAAAGAACATCTGCAAAGTGAGTCTACAATAACTGTTTTGTTATGATACAAAAAACCTGGTTTGTTACTATAATAACCTCTTTTCTCAAGAGGTTCTACAGACTTTGTGACACCAGGCACCATTAGCTTCATGCAGATGAGGAGAAGTCAGGCCACTTGTCACAACCCTGATCCTGCCCCGCAGAAGGGCAGGGGGATTCCTTGGGGACCATCTAACTCACTGCCCCAGAGGATGGCCCCTCTCCCCCTTCAGTCAGGCCACAATTTAAGAACCAGGCTCTACATGCAAGGCATAGAACTTTCCTTCCCTAAGCAGCTTAAACTCATTGATTGTTTTGGTTTTTTGGGGTTTTTTTTTTGCACTCTGAGGTTGTCAAAGGCAACATTCTTGGGAAAATGTTGGTTCTTTAACAGAGTGGAAGAGAGTTCCTAGTTCTTACTCTGCACTTTTCACAATGTGTTCATCCAGCTCATAATAGACCTTACAGGAAATCTGCTACCTCACTGACAGCTGTTTCCTACAGGTTTAAGAACAGAGTCTGGGTTACATTTGGGGCCGTGATGGAGAGCAAATTCAGGCTCATAATGACAGTATGCCTCCCATGAGGTACTGCTGTCCCCTAACTCAAAGCACCTAAGTCAAAGAAATAATGGTAACAATGCCACACTAAGAATCATGCCAAAACTGTTAGACCAGAATCAATACAATTCTTCTTTAGCCTGCCTTTCTAAAGATTTTCTTTTGAAGAAAAGCCCTGGTGTTCCAGTGCTGTAGCATTCTAGCTGCTAGAACATTATTTTAATTCTGATAAGGGGTGTGTAAGATCCACAGCTGGTTTCCAAAACCAAATACATACAGAGTAGCTTTCAGAGCGGTGTTTGCTTTGGGCAAGGGCTGGGGTTCAAATGGAAATTCACCCTGCCCTGGAACAAGAGTCATATTTCTTACTGGGATACGTGGGGGTACAGAGGATGGCTTGTGCAATTCCAGCATTCCGGGACACCGTGGGCAGCAACCAGGGCAGATCCCTCACAGGAGGGAAATTCTGCCCATGGGATCTGGAAAGCTTATAGGATGCATTGCAAGATAAGATAACTCCACGTGGAGGTCTCGTGGCTGGGACAGAAAGCAGCACCAGAATCACTGTCATTTCATGAGGACACAGGCAGGAGCTTCCTTCCAAACTGCCAAGAACTTTTCAGGAACAGAAGTGCACAAAAAGTGGATTCTTGCTGTGCTTTGTCAACAACAGAGATTATGTCCAGGCCGAAACACCCTGAAATTCTTGTTAATCATTGTTAATTCTTCTCATTAACAATGAGATGATAAATCCTGGGTTTCGTGTCTTGGAGGTACATCAGGAAGCTCAATGAACATCCTGCTACCAGCAGGACCCACAGAGACTTACACTCAGATTTACTGCTTCCCATCCACTCCAAGGTCAGTTACACCCTGCATTAGACCTGTACATGGATTAAAAACATCTCATCTCGAGCTTTAGCTGGGTGGGATGTGAGTCACATCCATGATGTTCTGACACTGTCTGGCATCCAAAAAAATTATCTCAACTTTCAAGTCTCACTATGTTCTTTTTGCATCACTCACAAAAAGCAGAAAGTCTGACACTCAGTTTGGGGCCAGACTGCCTCAAAAATCATTTGCTTTTGCTAAAGTGCCAACTACCTTTTGATGCTTTCACTATCATGCCTGAAACCAGCTTTTGCAGAATGTTCAGAGCAGAAGTCCTGAAGAAGGTGACAGTTCCATCAAGGACTCAGCTCACCGGATGTTTCACCAGTTACAACACAAAATTTATGACTCAGCCTCACTAAATGTTTCAGTTTCTTCTGGCACAGGCATTGGAAACATCAACTTGGCAATAAAGCCCTGGATCTTGAAGGGTCTTTAATTCAGAGAATAACAAATGTCAAAAAGTCAAGTTCCAGCAGGAACGCTGCAGCACCAGGACTGCTGGATGCCAGTGCCATCAATCCAGCAGTGCCAGCCATGTGCAGGCACTAATAGCACAAATACCTCATCACCTACAAGCCTATACACAACTGGAGAAGTGCTTCACAGCAATAAAAATCAATTCTTGCTCTAAGGGTTTGGAACTGGGTGCTTGACAAGTGCGTGCTGATGGGGAAATTCTTCAGGAAAAACCAGGGGCAGGAATGACATGCCTTACAGATGCATGGCTGCAGTGCTGCTCACTTGACACACGTCTGGCAGCCCTGCTTTGGGACTGCTCTGAGATGACAAATGCAGCTTCTTTTGTTTTGCAGCCAATGTCACAGAAGCGATTTCTTGGAACAGCCTGGATGAGGCAATGTTGGGAGTTTGACTAACAGATTCCAGCAGCCTACTCCTACTGAAAGGAGGCTTGCAAGAGTTTGTCAGAGACAGACAAAATGAGCATCAGGGCTGTCATCGTGGGCCGACCGGAAAGGAGGACGCCCCTATTAGTTAATATCTACTTACAGTTAGAGGAAACATTTACTCAGCACCAAGGGACAGTTCTAGAAATAGCACCACATGGAAAGGTCTCTGCCCTCGTGAGACCCCACCTGCAGTGCTGCACCCAGGTCTGGAGTCCTCGGCACAGGAAATCTGTGGACCTGTTAGAGCAGTGCAGAGGAGAGCCACAAAGGTGATGGGAGAGAGAACAACCCTCCTGTGAGGTCAGGGTGAGGAGAGCTGGGGATGGTCAGCCTGGAGAAGAGGCTTTGGGAGACCTTCCAGCACCTAGAGGGGGCTTAGAGAGGAAAAGAGATTTCTGACACAGGCTGATACAGATAGGAGAAGGGGAATAGTTCCCAACTGCAAGAGGAGAGATTTAGATCAGAGCATAGGAAGAAGTTCTTTACTCTGAGGGTGGTAAAGCAGAGGAAAATATTAGCTGTGGCTGCCCCATCCCTGGAGGTGTTCAAGGCCAAGTTGAATAGGGCTTGGAGCAATCTGGTGTCCCTGGGCAGGGCAGGGGGGTGGAACAAGACAATTTTTAAGATCCCTTCCAAACCATTCCACGATTCTATGAACCCTTAAAACCTGTTTCCAAAGTTGAAGATTAAGAAGATATTTAGCTTTTGAGTAAGGGCATAACATTAATTCTTTTCCTTCTTGATATAACTCATTGAGGTGACAACCTGAGCTGCAGACAAGAATCCAACCTCTGGGGAAGAAAAAAACAAAAGGCTCTAATAGACAAGCTCCTTTCACACTCACATTGCTTTGGATGCTCTCTTTACATCCCAGATGAGGTTCTGCATTGCTGTTCTGAGGTTAACTTGATCACTGCAGTTCTCTCAGAGGCCTCCCAGCAGGACTTTGCTATTGCTTCCAATTCAAACAAACAGCTGGCTGTAATCTACATGGAGGGGATTAAGTTACACTTGCCATGTCCACATTCTTTACCTCCTCTCCCTGTTAACTGGCACTCTCAGTGTACTTTCTTCTCTGGAGACTGTAACAGTAATGGGTCCTAACTATGCGAGCTATCACTGTAAGCCTTTGGACATTTGAAAGCAAAGCATCTGGAAGGAAAAAACAAGGCAGAGGTTTACCAATATAGTGTGAAATGGGTTCAGTCTTCTGTTACTGTCATCAGTATAAGTTGTTACACTGAAAACGTGGTCAGGGATGAAATCTCCCATTGCAGAGAAAACCAGGAATACTACAAAGCAATAATTTCTGTTTCAATTTACTGACAGGAGACTTTATTTGTCTTCAGGAAGAAGCAGAAGCTACATTCAGAGAACATATACAAGATAACACACTAGATGGCCTACAGAAGTCTCATCAGAAATTCTGCTTCTGCACAGCACTGTCCCTTGGCACTGGGCAAAAGCCTGAAACACTCTTCCCCACCTAAAAGACAAAGCCCATAAATCCAATAAACTATTCATGAACTTTTTAAAGCTGCTAAATAAATAAAAAAGCAACAAACCCACACTTTGGGAGATTTTCTGTGTGCCTGTTTACAGATACACACGTATGTCTGTGTGTTTATACACACAGAGGCACATAGATACCCCAACATGTGCCTTTTGCTCTACTAGGGATCAGCTGAAGATTAGACTTGCCAGAATTCCCAGGAGCAAAGCAATTCTCCAAAACAATCACAGGCAAATCAATTCACACTGCAAAGAATTTGGTACTTTCTAGGCCATGATCCTTGCAGTGTGAAATTCTCCAAGCAGCCAAGCATCCCACCACCTCATAAAACAAGGTCATCCCCACAGGCAATTATAAATCACTTGCAATTATAAATGACTTGCAAGATTGCCAGCAAACACTTTTTCTATACACCAACCCCTGTGCTGTTCTAACAAGAGCAGAAGGAGAATATGCTCTGCTCGGAGGTTTTATATAGCTAGGAAAAGAAAACTCAATTGGAACTGAAAAGAAGCACTCAAAATGGATATCACAGATGGATACCTGTCCCAAAGAACTCAATACTGCAGTCTTTCAAAAGTTATTCCTCTTTACCCCTTCTGAAAGCTCATACTGCTCTTACCCATGCTAGCTAGACCAGCAAGTCTGAAATCCTGGTCTTTATGAAATCAACTTTTACTTAATAATTCCATAAGTCATACTCCTCAGTAAAGAGCAATTTGGGAGGAGATCCCTTGGAATGTGTCTTATGAGAAACCCTTTTCATCGTCCATAGTATGTCCCTGACATGACTGATGCATTAAAAAGGAGGGAGTGGATACAGCAGGGAGAGATAGAAACCTTATGGTCAGCAGAAAGGAGAAAAGAAAAAAAATAAGGAAATTTAACTCTGCTCTCGCTTTTCATAAGCACTCAAACCCACGTCCTGTCAGATCAGGAAATCCAAGTATCCCTAAAGAAAGGGGTATTTACTATGAAGTGAAGAAGGCATAGAAGGAAGTTTGTTTGCAGATATTTTGCCCTAGCTCTCTTCTGTGACACAAGCATGATTTAGAGCTCATGCTAGGAAGCAAAATTTCATTTCCCATCATGCATGCATCTCATCAGACCACAGGTATCCTGATTTTGCAGGTCACTGATTTTGCAGAATTCTTACCTTTCTCTCTCTCATCAAAAGTTGCTACATAGCACAGGGACACATTTGAGAATGAGCAGTACAGGCCATAAGGAAATAAGAGAGATACTCTTTCTAATTCTGCCCTTCTCCACTCAGCCCTCTGTGACCTTAAGTTAGTTCTTTTTTAGCAGCTTGCCATGCCTGGGAACATGCCCCCAGTCTATTTCAGAGCCTTACCACAAGTTTGACATCTGCACCAGATGTCCTACCTGGGTACTTTCAGACCTTTACAGAACTTGCAAGTTCTTCCACTGAAGGTGTGCAAAACTTGAAAAATAGACAACAGCTCTTCCTGTCCACAAAGCAGCCATTCACTCGCATCAAACTTCTGTAATTTAATCCCTTCTCTTGGCACAGGGAACAGTTTATTCCTTTGATTGTCCTAACTACCTTCTTACATATTTAAAAGACCTATTGCCCCCCAGAGTCTCAGCCCCCCTACACTGAAAGAAATCCCCTTTTCTTCAGCCTTCCTTCTAAGTCATCTTATCTAGAAGTCCAATTTCCCACCCTGGCCTCTTCATTGAGGGCAGACTTCTCTCTCCAAAGCAACACTTCATTCACTGTTACAGTACAGAAAAGAGAGACATCACGTGTTTTTGAAGTTAAAAGAAAACACTCAACCTTGGAAAAACCCTAGACTTGCTCTAAAACAGCATCATTCTTCAACGCTTTATAGAGCAGCCCTGCATCTGTTCTGGAAGTAACTGGACAGCCTGCCTTTCATGGGGAACAGAGCCTCGATTGAGGCACACAGAGAGCCTCAGAGAAGCCACAGGCCTGGGAGCACACAGAACTCCTGCAATATGCCAAGATCACTAGGCTGGGAAAAGCAAGAGTTTGTAGCACAACTACACCATTCGTTACACAAGAGTCAAAGGACAGCCTAAGGCCACTGATGAATCAGTAAAATGAGGTTAGGTTTAATAGGAAGTATTTATTTCAGTACTAAACAGTGCTGAGAAAATACATAGTGCTTTTTCAGCAGCAGCTCAAATTACAGGTTATAAGTTACAACAACATAGACAACATTAGAAAATCAGGCTCCAAAACCCCCTACAGTCAACTCCTTGTTTCAGATCCCTCACTTTTGCTGAGCTGCTGCAGGTTACAGAAGTTGCTAAATGAGATCTATTACCCAGCCCACTTGCCATATGTCCCTTTCAAATTATTAAACACAAAGGATTGTTGGAAACAGTCTCATCTGAGATGTGCAACCCTCTTCTACAGGCAGGAGGGAAATGGGAACAAGGGTCCTCCCTACTCCCCCTCTAACACAGGTTTACTCCAGAGAAGGCACCAAATGGTGAGGTGGCATCTGTCCCATTTTGTTCCCCTGCTCCCAGAGCAGCTAACAAAATAATACCAAAGAACTTGACACATATGGTAAGCAGAACCTGATGTTCAGGAAGACATACAACATATGTCAACAAATAATTATTTCTCAGTTAGAACCCGAAGTGTTGTCCTACATGGTTTTATAGAACCATGGTAGACCCATTTGATGGGAGAATACATAATTTGCTTTAAGTAGCAATTATCAGTTTTATTTTCCTTACAAACTGTCACTTAATCACAACTTACAGAATCTTCTGGAGGTCTCTGAATCTTCCCCCAGTCCACAGATGGTCCCTTTTCTTGTAGGAATCTATGAAATAGCTTCTTAAATCCTTCCAGGTCCTTTTTAGTGTGCTACAAAGAAGAAATGCATTAGTTAATGCTGGTATTCAATGCACACCTACTCAATCACAGAAGCATTTCTACAAATTGATGTGCAGTCTATTCACGAGAATAATTTCATTAGCACTGAAGGAGACATGCTAAACTTGGTAAAATTCCAGAAGTTACCAAAAACTCATTTTCACTAAAATTCTGAGTACAAAACCAACTCGGAAACCTACACAAGTCTTTTGTCAAAATCATAACCATTACAATTTGGCCCAACATTTAAGATAACAGCTTTACCCTCCCTTTCTGTAATCCACTGAAGATTACACAGAACCTTTAATAAGTAAAGATGATTAAACACTTAATAACTCTGTCACCCAGTCTAGAGGGAACGGAAAGTCTCCTGCTGACATTGTATCCTGGCTACTCTTCCACACAGGATCAGAACACATCCTAAAAACAAGGACCTGGAAATCTGTGATTTTTCTCCTTTCTGAGACTTGCCTCAATGTCCTGGATCCCATTTCTCATGCTCTGAGCAGCATCCACTCCGTGTTCCTTACCTCTATCTCATTTGAGTGTGCGGTCGCAAGGATCTTATCGAGTTCTACTTTCATTGAATACTCCAGCTCCTGCCGAATGACTTCCTGAAACTGTGAGGAGCCAGCTTGAGACATTGCTTTGCTCAAATCTTGAATAAAAACAAAAGAAAATTAAAAAAAACAAACAAACAAACAACAACGAAAAACCCCAACTAGCTTATTTAGACTACAAATACCCTTCAGTTTTCTTTAAAAAGACTGACAAACTCATAAAATCCAGTCTTGTTTTAGCACTGTGCTAGCATTCCAGGAATCTAAAGTTTTTGTTCCTAGTTACTTGGGGAACAGATCTTAAATTGGGCCCAAAGAATAATGACCCTTCTTTCAAAACTCAAAAGTACCCCAAAGGACCAACAGTCCATCTCAAGAAGTATCAAAAAATCTGCAGCACTGCACTCTTTTACTAGAGAAGTCACATCCTACCACATCAACACACTTTATCTAGTATAAGTGTGAAAAAGAAGAATTTTCTTACTGAAAAGTTATGCAGAATACTGTGATTGAAGGTATCCCTCTGTTCCACAAGCAAATAAAAATGTAAGCTTTCATTATTTACACAGTGCACTTTCACAGGATCTTCTGTTTGTTCCAGTAAACATTCCCTTACTTTGTCATGAGTATTTTCACACTACAGCATGCATTTCAGTTACTAAGCAACCTAGAAAATTGGGCTGTCTATCACTTCAGCATTTGTTTTGTTTTTGAGAGTGATAAACTCCAGAAATGTGAAAAAGAGTAAATACACAAATATTCTATAAAGTTTACCCTGCAGGAAGAACTGGGAGAGAGCATGACTTTATTTTCCAATAGAAAGCATTGGAAGCTGGTGTATTCTCAAAAGACATTCTGAGTATGCTCTCTAAAGACCTCAGTTAATTTAATTTCTGCCAAATCCCTTGAGTGATCACTCCCCTGTAACACAGAGAGTGATGTATTGCCAAATATAGCCGGATTTTAGAAACACCCTGAATACTAGTGCAAAAAAGGAATGGGAGGAAACTTTACAAGTGAACAGAGCAACACTGACAGAAAACATTGTTAGAAGAGGAACCTGCATTTAAAGTCTACTTATTGAGAACATGCATTAAAAGGCTCTTCTATTGAGAATGTCTAAGAAAGCTAAAGATGGTTCATTTTAATGCAATTTTGATTTTATTTTATTTTTCTAAGCAAAGTATTCCACAGCCTCAGCCTCAGTGACAGTATCTAATCCTTGCTTTGAAGCCCACAGAAGCCATTTTCCTGACTGCACTGTTTTGCAGGTAGGGGAGGGAGAAAAAAAAAAAAAAAAAAAAAAAAAAAGACAGACAAGTGCTGCAGTGCACATAGTATGTGTGGTGCAACACGGGAAAACACCAGCTCAAGATGAACAGTGCACTGAACAATAGGTCCTTTTTTAAATCAAATGCTTCATTTAGTAGTAAAAACAGGTAAGAGTTGGAAGCCTGTTAGGTGTATCTTTCTGGGTCAAATGTGTAAAAACACAGACAGCTCTCCACCAGGAAGCACTTTTTCCTACAGAAAAACAAGGAGATCTGTACCAGCTTCATGCTTAATACCAAGCTGCTACAAGTATTCCTTTTATTCCTGCCCTTTGGGGTGATGCACACCGAAACAACTGCCAGGAGATGCTTTCATGCTTCTAATCCTCCCTGCAACATGTTATAATACACCACTTCTGCTACAACAACAACAACAGTGGCCATTTCTCATTTCTGGCCGACCTGTAAAACATCTGAACCTCCCAGCATGATGCAACACACCTCGTAAGGAACTCTGCCAACCCAAATCTCAGCAGAGACCTTCAGTCGTGCCGTGGGACACGCTGGGGCTGAGGGAGGCACAGCCAGCCTCCCCTCATGGGGCTGCCATGCAAGGAGAAAAAGCTTGTTCTGCTCATATTAGCCAAAAAGACTTGTGTGGACCAGAAATAAGCACTTAGAGACTAAGCAACACCACAAACAAACAGAGATAAAAAGGCATCATAAAAGTAAATATATGACAACGTCCTCGTTTAGGGGTCTTTTCATTTTCTGTAATATTCTAGGTTCTTCACAAACTCAACGAGCAAATACTAAACACATTTGATCACCCACATCCTCACAGGAAAGCAAAGCAGACCTGTGGCTTTTTCCAATACCAGGCATCAGGCACGCAGAGCAGCAGCTGGATGGGACAGCGCTTACCAAACCCCAGCCTGCCAAAGCTGCCAGCGCCGTACACTTCACCAGCAGTGGGGGATATTTAGGCTTTGCATTTAACATTTATCAACTACTGCGACCCCTCAGCCTCATCCACACCCAGTGTGTCGGGACACAGCTGCTCAGGCAGAGCATTGCTAGTGCTGTTAGTCCAATTGTTATTATTACAGGGAAAGAGAGAGGAAGGATGTGGCCGGAGTCCATAAAAACACGTGCTTGCCTGGCACAAGAAAAGTATCTATTCTGCATAGGTAAGAATGTCAATAGTGTAACTAAGAGCCAAGAGAAACAGCAAGCGTTCTGCTCTTAACATGCCACTGTGAGGCAGAGCTTTGAGCATTTATCTTGGAAATACCCACCAGGACTTGGGCTGCACTCTTTAAAGGCTCCCCAAAGCAGTAGTGGTGCACAATGTGAGTGAACGTGGCTCTAGTTGTTCCTGCTGCCCTCAGAGATTTTGGGAAGGAGCTGGTATTCACACATCTCAGCCTACAGCTGGCAGAAAGACAACTGCAGTCCTCCAACACAAACCACAGCTGAATTTAACAGCCTGGGTGAAGAGTGATTTCCCTTTTCACCCAGCCGCTACAAGGAAGTTGAAAGGCCAGTGCAACTGCATATCTGAAAGCAGTTCTTCCCTGCAGGCAACTAAAACTTCCTAAGGCCATAATGAAAAGTAGTTACTGTGCCTCTAAAAATCAGATGAGAGGCTGGGGTGCTGGATAATCACAGGAAGAGATTTCCAAGGATACACATGGCCAAAAAATAAAATCCCAAATTATGTTAAAAAGAAATGTCTCTTCCAAGCTATTTCGCAACCACTGGCTCATATTTCAGCCTAAGCCCACTTTTATGAAACCAGCGCTCTTGAACACTCATCAGACGTAAGAAAGGGAGGGATAAGGTAGTGGAAGACTCTTGGGGGACCTGCCCACACAGGAAATGAGCACAGACCAGAAGAGCATGACTAAATAGCTGAGACTTGGGAGAACACTGGGCAGTGCAGGAATGACCACACAGGATATCTCACGTTAATGCCTTTGGTAGAAAGTGTTCCCCCAAGCAGCAAAGACAGCGTGGCACTTCAGTCAAGTTCATGCTGCTGTTTGATGCATGGAGAATTTCACTCCAACCCTCCTGCCCCCACCCACTGTTATTTCTAGCAGGCTTTTGTGCTCTGCTCTGACTGCTAACCTGGCCCCTGCCCTCACAGCACGAGCTACAGCACACAGATGAGTATTGGCAGGTTTATGATGCCTAATTTTATAACTGCCGTGTGAAAAAAACAAATCACGGTATATCAGAGCAAGCTAATAGAAAGGAGGACTTTGTACACAACCAGAAACAATACAAGGGGCAGATCTCCTCAGGAAAACTGCACAAGAACAGAACAGTGGTCACCTCTTACTGAAGGGCTTGCACATTATTTCCTTTCTGCTGTCCTTCCTCTCATTCTACGTTAAAAGCAGAGAAAACGTTAAGATGGATTAGTTTCTTCATTAATCCACTCAGAAAAGAGCTTCACTGCCTTGGTACTATGTGTACAAGGAGGCAGCACGGGAGGGAGTTGTGGGACAAGTCAAGCAAGAACTTCTCTCATGAAAAAGTAGGGAATCTCTTGGGCTGAGGGTTAGGAATTGTGACTACTTTTGCAATCCAAGCAAGCATACAGAAAGACCTACAGCAGAAAATTATTTAGGTCTCCCTGGAGCCAGAGAAACACAAAAACCAAGAAGGGTGGCCAGTAAGTTACAACACTCAGCTAAACTTTAAATGCTCTACCCTTGAACTCTGTGCTCAGGGTACAGAGTGAATGCCTTAACTTCCAATGATTCCGCTTAAAGTTCAAGGCAATTTTTATCTCTGGCAGAGATAAAAGTCTGTCTCTTTAAATACCCACACTATAACGCGCAATGCTAACTAATACTACTTTGAATTTTAGAACTGAACATACCCACTCAGCCTCTACAAAACATTTTCCTACTACTAGAGGCAAAATTTGCCAACACATGCTGAACTGAAGCATACGTGAAGTGAAACCTTTATGCCCTGACTCTTCTTGACAGATGAGCACATTAGCCTGAGCTAACTCAGAAATTTGCAACCTAGGAAGCTGCTCCTGCCAGCTGCACACACCAAGAATTTAGGTGTTACAGTCAGACACAGCTGAATTTCCCAGTTTAGCAGATGATCCTCATGCTAAAAATATCACTTGACCCGACAACATGTTTTAGTACTATTGGCCTGACAAAAGAGTATCTAAACAGTGGATGGTTTTGGGTTTTTTTTAAGGCTCTCAGGATTGTCAAATCTCTGGCGATATTTTAAAAACCAATTATGATCATTACACAGGTTTCTACAGCTTTCTGTTTCAGAAATAACAGCACTTCTCTGCAAGATGGCTACCTTCAGCAGTAGTCTGAGATAAGCCAATTCCATTTAAAAAGAACAAACAGCAATCTATTTTCCTAATCAACTTCACAAGGGCTTATCTTGATAACTTTCAGCGTGGTCGGTTGAGCAACCTGCTGGCAACACCTTCCTCCTCCAGCTGCCGGCTTTCTGCCCAGGTGTCACAGGGCATTTGTAGACAGGTGATGCCTTCGAACAGCCAGCATTGTCCAGCCCTGGACATCCACTGTGCGATGGACAGTGATTTCCCGAGCCTGCCAAGGCCCTCAGCTGCCTGCAACACCCAAGTTTGTAGAGCAAACAACCTACTCGTGTTCCTTCTGCAGGCAGCATTACATTTGTTGACAGGCCTGCGAGGATTTATATTAAGGAACCCTATAGGCACGTATTTCATTACAAAAAAAAGCACACCCGCACCACGAGGACTATAGGAAAACAGGGAAAGAAAACTGCAACGGCAATGCACCAAAGTAATCTTTCTTCCCAAAATGACCTCTTGCGGGCTGGTTCCCTGTTTCACAGGGAAACCAAAACTCAGACCACGTACACACAAACGCTCACACATGCGGAGAGGAGTAAAGGAGAGCGCCGGAGCCTACCGGGATCAAAAAACGCCAAAACATACTCAAGCCTCGGGGAAATAAAAGGAAAAGAAAGAAAAAAGAGAGAAAAAAAAAAAGGGGGGAAGACATTCAACCTCGGCATCCATCCTCCTACAACTTTACCAGACGGCTTAGCGGACAGGGGAGATTTGCGCTGGCGAGGTCCCGCAGGAGCCCCCAGCCCCTGGCCGCGCACAGCCCCGGGTGCAGCCCCGCCGTGCGCCCGCACAGCCGAACCGAACCGAGCCGAGCCGGGCCGGGCCGGGCCGGCCTTGCCGCCGGATCACGGACAGGGCTCCGGGGCAGCCCGGGCACATCGCAGCCCGGCGGCTGCCCCCGAGCCACTGGGAGCGCGGACCCAAAACACAGCGCAGCCCCCGGAGGCACGGCGGAGGGGCCGAGAAAAACAAGGCGCGTCAGCTTACCTGTCAGGAGCGCCGACATTTTCGCGCTTTAATAAACAAACAAGCACTTGGGCAAACACGGAGCGCCTCGCTCGGGGGGTTCCGCCCCGCGGCGGGCAGCGAAGGGCCGGAGCGCGGCTGCCGCCCCTGCGGAGGCTGCGGCGGGAGAGGCGGCGACCCCGGCCTCGCTGGGAGCTCCCGCCCGCCCGCCGCGCTGCCCCTCCGCCGAGCAGTCCCTCCCGGGCCGGCGGGCGGGCGGCGAACCCCGAGCAATTTAAATTTCATCAATGGAAGAGGCGGACCCGCCGCGCCCCGGGTTTCGCCACCCCCGACCCTCCCCTCCCCTCCCCTCCCCGCCGGGCCGGGCCGCCCGCCTCCCCGGGGAGCTCCCGGCGCGGCTCCTCCCCGCTCCGGGACGCGATGGGACGGGACAGGCCGGGCCGGGTCGGGCCGGGCCGGCGCGGCCGCCCCGCGCTCCGCCTGCCCCGCGCGGCCGCCAGGCCGGGGGCGGCCCCGCCCCGCCCCACCTTCGCCCCGGGGCCGGGCCGGGCCGCGCCGGGCCGCGCCGGGCCGCGCCTCGGGGCCCCCCCGCCCGGGCCGGGCGGTGCCGGCGGCGGCCGCGCCGAACCCACCTCGTCCTGCGGCACCGCGGGCGGGGGGCGGGACCCGCGTGCCGCGCGCGCCCCCGCCCACACCCTCCCCCCGCGGCGGGGGCGGGGCCCGCGCCCGTCCCGGCGGGCCCCTCGCGCGCGCCGCCGCCGCCGCCGCCGTCGCCGGAAGTGGGCGGGGCCCGGGAGCCGCCCCCCGGCCCCGAGCGGCGGCCGCGGGAAGCGGGGCCGGCGGAGCGTCCGGGCCACGGCTCCTGGGAGCGGGGACCCGGGGGACGCGGGGCCGGCGGAGCGTCCGGGCCACGGCTCCTGGGAGCGGGGACCCGGGGGACGCGGGGCCGGCGGAGCGTCCGGGCCACGGCTCCCGGGAGCGGGGACCCGGGGGACGCGGGGCCGGCGGAGCGTCCGGGCCACGGCTCCTGGGAGCGGGGACCCGGGGGAAGCGGGGCCGGCGGAGCGTCCGGGCCACGGCTCCTGGGAGCGGGGACCCGGGGGACGCGGGGCCGGCGGAGCGTCCGGGCCACGGCTCCCGGGAGCGGCGGCCGGCCGTGCTGCACCCGCTGAAAAGGGGGCTCGGGGCGGCCTTCTCGCCCCACAGCTCCCTGGTGGAGGCTGTAGCCCGGTGGGACTCGGCCTCTTCCCGTCCTGCCGCTGTCTGCCTGGGAGAGGACATGGCCTCGAGCTGCGCCACTGGAGGTTTAGGTTGGCCAGTAAGAATTTCTTCACAGAAAGACATTGGAATGTCACGTTTGACATTGGAAGGGGCTGCCCGGGGAGGTGGTGGAGTCCCTGTCCCTGGAGGTGTTTCACGGAAGACTGGAGGTGGCTCTCAGTGCCACGGTCTGACCTGGTGTGTTCGGTCATAGGTTGTACTCGATGATCCCAGAGGTCTTTCCCAACCTGATTGATTTCTGTGATTCTGCTAAGTATTTCTGATTTGTGGAGTGTACCGTGAGTTAAATCATCTCCACCCATGGCTTTCCACCCAGGTTTATGGCCACGTTCAGTGCTGGGGAGGTGCCGTGGCCCTGGGAAGCACAGGGAGCATCCCTTTTCAATTGGTACCGCCAGACAGTACAGGGCTCACTGCATGCTGCCTTCTTGACATCAGGAATGCCCTGAATCCATCAGGAAAAAAGTCCTGGATTCACTCCAGAACTTCAGCAAAATCCAGATACTTGTCTCTAGACACTGATGGGAGCTTGCTATTTTCTTAAATAATAGAGATCAGCCCCACTCCTGTCCTTCCACTGTTCATTAAAATGCTTTAATTTAAACCTGTTGCTCTCTCCCTACAGCTCAGCTCTGCTATGATGCCACATCCAACACCTGCAAGCCAAACACAACCTAGGTATTCTCTGGATAGGACTGGGCCAACTTTTGTACAGCTGTCCCTTGAAAGGGTAATTACAGGCATGACTTATAGGGGAGTAAGCAGAGATAACTTTTTTATCTGCCAGCAATAAAATGAATTCCAGGAACATGTCTCGCTGCAGTGGAACCAGGGGAAAACACTCCCTCCTTCACTGCATTTTATGGAAGGAAGGGAACAGTCAATACTGAGCACTGGTGGCATCAGTCAGTGTCACTGAGGAGGTAACCAGAACCAATCTGTCCAAAACCAGCAGAATTTGGTAAAGCTCTTGAGCTGGATTAAACTCAGGAGAGGTTTATCTCACAGCACACAGGCAAGCTGCTCGTGCAGCTCCCGGTGCCGCCGCTCCCAAACGCCGGCCGGGGATGCACAGGGAGCGGCGTCCTGTCCTGCCAGCCCATCCACCTGCTCCAACATTTTGGGTTAAGTAGACACAGGAACACCAAAGTGAGGTCTAAGTGCCCCAAATGAAAAAGAACCTTTTTCTTCCCCAGTGCCTGATGTCACCATCTCAGCCAGGGAGTTCAGCATCTTCCAGGAGCCTGGGGCTGCATCACAAAGGAACAACGGGATAGAGGCACCAAGCCTGGTTTAATGCCTCATAAATAAACTGCCTCCTAAATATGCCTCATGAATAAATAACTACAGTAGTCATGATTTCTTTTGGTCTCATCAACTGAGAGGCTTACACCAGTGCAAGATGCTGCCAAAAGTACTGGTCTTGTCCCCCGCCTTATTCCAGCCCTTCTCCCCAGTGCTGAGTTTTGGCTCAGCACTGGCAGTTTTTGGCTGGGAGAGTTGTCTTTTGGATGGGCTGATTCCTGGCTTACAGGTGGGTGGTGACAAGGGGAGGTGGAAAAGCCCTTCTGAAGACCCAGCATCACCCTTTCACCTCACTCATTTATTTCTTCCTTAGCTCTCCTTACTAAATTTCCCACTGAGGACATTTATTTTCCCTCTCTCCTTTGTTTTTCAGCCACTTCATTTATTGCCAATGAACTGACTTGTTTGAGCTGAGAAGGGTCAGCAGATAAAGGAAATCTGTGGGTTTATGGGGAAAAGACAGTGTAAATGCCAAGGAAATAGGGCTGGGAGGCAGCTGGAAAGCCAAGGTGTGAACATTTTAATTTACTGACTAGGGAAGAATAGAAAAATCTTAGTTGTTGTTGTTGTCCAAATAATATAAATGATAACACAGCTGCTTTATGGCCATTTATTTCTGAATTATATATATTTAATAGTAATATATACTATAAATAGTATGTATAATCTACATATGATATCAATACATAATACAAATACACATTACATAATATTGCAACATGTATATATGTAATAATATATATGTAGTGATATGCATATAAGTAGTAATATGTATATGTGATTTCTATGTCTTATATTATACACATATGATATCTTTTTCTATATTATGTAAATATATATTTACAACTTTATCTACAATATAAAATCAGGAATTTATATTATATACATGTAATTCCAGGTGCATCCAGTAAAGTAGACATGATACACACACAGATCCCCAAGGGGGTGTGTGTGTATCTAATATAATTATTACTTAAAGATTTATATCTATTTTATCTATATGCATTTATATTACGGATACATGTATTTACACAGTCTATAAAACCTGTATAATATATAGCTACATGTTGTAATTCTTGTGTTCATTTTTTTCTTTTTTAAATCTGAATTTTGGCCGAAAAGGGCAGAGAGTGACTGGCAGCAGTAAAAGGCCACCTCTGGGCCCCCTTGGGTGGGGCACACGGGGCACGGTTTCACCTGAGCTCTTCCAGCTCATGTTTGTCCAGCGAGTGCAGCAGCTGCCCGACACATTCCCGGTCGCTCCGGAGCTTTGTTTCCTGACCAACACCCATTTGCAGTATTTCCCAAACCAGCGGAGGCTCATCACCATCGCTCCCACTCCCTCTTCGCCTTCCAATGATCCCTGCGGGCTGGGGAGCAGCCGAGTTCAAGCAATCCGCGCTCGGGCATCGGCCGGGCGGGACGTGAAGCATTAACCAGTTTAATAGCACCCAACAGGTAAAAGGTTTCCAAGTGCATCATTAAAAAATATCCCTGTGGCACCGGTCTGTGATACCCCAGGGCTTCAACATGGGGTGCAGAAACTTGTGACTGCCTTCTTCTGAAATCCTTCCCAATTGTTCAAAAAGGTGTAAAAATCCACATTTCATTTTAGTTTAGTTTAGTTTAAGAAACAGGGTTCTCCCTGCCCATGCTATACTCACACACACATTGTTCAACTCCACATGGTTCAATGCTGGAACAAAATAAAATATAAAATTAAATTAAAACAAGATATTTTTTTTAACTCTATGTCTTTCTGTCTGTGTCTTTTCCATGCTTCAAGCAAGGACATACAGCACACCTTTGGGGCAACAGCTGAAAGCCACTGAATCACAAAAACCTGGTTACACCTAAAAATCTCCTGTTAACAACCTCAGCAGGGACCATCTACAGGTTTTGGGTGCTCCCCCTTGGAGCAGCAGCATTCTTGAATAGTAACTTCTCCAAAGAGGAGCAGAACAAAGAGTAACTTATCCAAAGAGGAGCAGAACAGAGGCTGCAAGGGCAGGGTCTCCTGGTTTGGTGGGAGTTCGGCGGTGCTGGGAATGGCTGGAGCTGCTCAAGCCTCACAAGGGAATGGGGATTATTTCTCCCACAGACAGGCTGGACAAAAGGTCTGGAATAATACAGGGCCTATTTTTACCTCCCTTCTTGTAGGAATTCTGTGGCAGCTGGCGCCTGGTGGCACGCCAGCACGCAAACCACCCTCCCGGCGTGGGGCTGGGAGGGGGTGTTGGGAACAACGCAGCCCCCTCTGGTCTGAGGTGCTGGGGGGAAGACAGCCAGAGAGAAAGACAGGGTTCCTATAGGGCCTGTCTTGCCAGCTGCTTCTCTGCGTGCTGGAAGTCATCCTACTGGTTTTTCACAGAAAACAAAACCCTCCTGACAAGCCCTTATGACGAACGACAGATGAGTCTTGTCCTTATCGCCACCCGGTTGTCACCCCTTCACATTTGCCCCTGGACCTACTCCCACTGCTATAATTAATGGCAAATCAGGTGTCAGCTTGCTCTGTTGGACACAGCCGTGGAAATTCTTGGCACGGTGCTCTTCCTTTCGGGGCTGGAAGCCAAGTGCTGGAGACATGGGAGAAAAAGGGCTCATTACGCCTGCAGCGGGGTGAGAGCCTTCCCCTTCCTCCCCTGCGCACCCAGGGCTGGATCCAGGACCTAGCTCCGACCCAGTGACCACGACTGGACTTCTGTGTGCCCACCCAGCAATCCCCATCCAGGAGAGCCTTGCAGTGCCACACCAGGCTCATCCACCTCCCAAGGTTTGCACCCGTGGTCAGGCAGGTTCCCTGCAGCCAGGAGCCTGGTGGTGGACTTTGGGATGCTGGTGCGGAGGGCCTGCCCTGGGCCTAGAGGTCTGCAAGGGATGGAGCTCAGCCACTGGGTGATGAGCCTCCCTCGCTGCCCCACCAAGGCTGACTGGGCTTGGTGGCATCAAAACTTCCCAGCCCAGAGGATTAGGGACTAACACTGCTGGTGGCTCCTCCTGTGGGTTTGGTGAAACATCTCAGTAGGATTTTGGTGCCTGCCTGGGAGCTGGAGTCAAGGGGAGAGAGATGGTTTCCAGGTCACTCCACTTGGCCAAGTGGAGCATGAAGAGGTGTTTGACCGGCCAGTAATTGGATCTTAAATGTTGGACATGCAGAAAGAAAGGACATGCACTGGGGCATGGTGAACCTGGCTACGAAAAGCACCAAACAGGTGAGTTAAGACTAAAAGAGTTACTGTAATTTTCAGGTTTCTCTACCAATAGACCATGTGGTTTTCCTAATGAGTCATAGATCTGCATAAAAACAGAGGCCAGGAAAGAGCTCTGGAGCTGGGACCTCTGGAGGCCCCTTCTCCAACTCCTGCTGGATCAGGTTGTTCTGGGCCAAGGTTTTCACATCCCAGGACAGATATTCCACATCTTTGTTGGATTACTCTCATGGAAAACATGTTTTTTCCTGGTATCCAACCGAAATTTCTCTTTTTCCACCTTGTGCCCACTGCTCCTTGTGTAACCTCTGAGAAGAGCCTGCCTCCAACCCTGTCTCTGCTCTGGCAATTCCCTTTGCTGGGCTTGGTGAGGTTCCTGATGGACCACTTCTAGGGCTGAAATTTCTGGTTATCCTCTCTGGATAGCTCCTGTTCTCGATCATGTGGGAGAAATTTAAACTACTGACACGTCTTAGTACAAAATCTCTTTTTTCAGATTATGAAAACAGGGAATATCTTCAAGCACTTAGGAGACACATGCCTAAATGCACTAGTTTATGCTTCATCCAACAAGTTGCAGGGAATTTTAGTTTTTATTTTGAAGTTTAATGGTAAGTTTTAAAGCAAGGTTAATTTAAGGTAACATTAGAATCTGGATGAGAAGGAAAATATGCAATATTCTCATGGAACTGAACAGCAGCAGAGATTTAAGGTGAAAGAGTAGGTTAACCCTTAGTTATAAGGTGATTTAACCACAAATTAGAACAGTTAATTTATCCATACTAAAAATGTCCATCTCCTATCCCCATGTATCACAAAAAATAATTTGGCTGCATACTTACTTAACAATTATCTCTATATCTACTACTTCCACCTGCAATTCTGTATTAACCATGTGGTATCAAATACAAAGAGGAAAAAACAAGAAGGGAACAAAGTCTAAGTTTTCCTTCTAACTGCTGCTAAGTTTATTAACACACACACATGAATCCCTGAGGCAAATAAGTAGCAGAAATGCACAGGAAAGACCTACTGGCGTCATTCAATGCTCTGTTTGTTCAGCGGCCCTTCCCTCCCATGTGCTGGGATCATGCGCAGGCTTCTGCAGCTTGCAAAACTCTCTTCCCACCAATGTCCCCTCCAGAGAGATGATTTTTTTTTTCCCCTATCCACCACATTTCTGAATATTTTTTCTTGAACGGTTGCCCAACCAGTTGGTTTCTGAGGGAAAATTAAACCTGTGCTCACAAGCCCACGTGCAACAGCACAACAGTTTGTACCAGAGAGGGAATGGTGCTCTTCAGCCAACTCCTAGTCCTGCAACACTGCAAAACCAAGCAGAAGACCAAACCCAGTGTGCCCACATGATCCTTTTCCCCGCCTTGAAATGCATAAAATAAGTTAATTTTCATTTTATTTCTTGTGATGGTTGAGCCCCTTACTGGCAGATCACCAGCCTCCTTCCCTGGCACGTGCAGGACTATATGCACCACTGCTGGAGTAAGGAACAAAATATCACCTGTTTTCAAGCATATAAAAACCTCTTAAGGCCACCAGATCTTTTCTGGGCCCGTGGTTCAACTGGCAGAAGCCTGCCCCTGGATGGTGGTGCTGCCAAGCACCCTAAGGGTGAAGCAGCCCAAAGGGCCGGTGGTGACCTCCCGGTTTTCCCCTGCACCACATCCTCAGTGCTGCTGCTGAAGGAGCCAGCGGGAACAAATGGGACTCACAGCTTTGCTTTGTGTTCGTGGGCTGCAGGCTGGGGTGGCAGGACTGGGAAGATCCAGTGGAAAGCCATGACCGAAGCTGCTGCATCCCAAAACTCCATTGGCCATGTGAGGCTTCCCAGCAGCCGAATGCCTCTCCACAGCTGCTTCTCCCAGACACAGCCCATGGTGTGAGAGCCGCCTTCCCGAGGTCACGCCGCAGCCATTTCACGGAGCAGGGATGAGGTGTCCTCCTGGGATTTGGCAGGCTCTTGCTGGACCAAATTCAGGATGGCCTCGAGCCTGGCGCCATGGCTCCACGGGGCTGTGTTCTCCTGGGAGAAAACTGCAAAGAACATGTGGTCCTGTTGAGCCCCACCATGTCCCTTCAGGTGCTAAATATTAGGGAGATTTAGGAGGAAAGCAGGGGGTGCCAGCTGCTAACCCATTTCAAATCATAGTGTTGTTATCAATGACTTGTTGCCTTCATTTTGGTTTAATTTTAGACCTGCTCATTTTGGGAGCATTCTCTGAAAATACAGTTTATAATAGAAAGGAAAAGATGATTTATTTATTGCTACAAATGGACATGTTTTTCATCTCTTCCATGTTCAAGCCAAGCCATCCACTGCCAGGCAAGCTCCCTGGAGCCCCTTGGAAATGATCTCAAGGACTTTTGTGGTAGGACAATGACTCCCCACAAAGCCTGCCCTGCTTTTTTACCCCTTCTCCAATCACTTTAGTTCTTGCCTGCTCCACACTGGACTTCCCAGCCCCATCTCTGTGAAACAACCTTTTTCACATTTTCCCCCACATAGTAAATCCTTTTATTTAAGGCCACATTTGCTTCCCTTCCTTAGTTAGAGAGAGACAAAAGACTTCAGCTGGAACCCCTGCTAAAATGTTTACTTCATGCTACTAAATAGTCATGGAGAAGCCAGATGAAACATCAGAAAACAATTTATTTCTGGTGTCCACACCACTGCACATCAGTGTTCCTGCCCCATGAGGGGGTGGTTTGGAACTTTAAGGTCCCTTCCAGTGCCAACCATTATAGAATTCTATGATATTGCCACCATAACCCCTTTTTGATGGGAAAGTCAGAATCCTGGATGATTTTGGATGACCTCACAGCTGTTCAGGCTTTGCTGGTGGCAGCACAGATCCTCTCGGCGCACTATCAGCTGCCATCCTTTCCAACCAAGCTCGGGGTGGAAGGGGTTGAAGTTTGCCCCCAGTACTGTTCTTTGAATGTTGGATGATAAATCTGTTAACTGTGAAACATGTTTAATGTTTTTTCCATTTCCAAGGACATTCTTATTGAAAGTGCAGCCCATGTAGTGAAACTGTGCTTTGAGTGCAGCCATAAAGGGTGACACATCACAGATATAAAGACAGACCCTTGTGTCCTGGGTACATTTTCACAGAGGAGGTGTCCTAAAATTTTCAACCCCGATGAAGTTTCCACTGGTGTTGACATACAATGATCCCCAAAGATCTTTGCCCAAAAAACCCTTGTCAAGGGAAGCACAGTGTGTGATTCCTAAGGATCATTGCTCAGCACCTCAGAAATAGAGGTCAGGATAGGAAACCAGGTCTCTGAATGGCAAGAGGAGGCCAGTGAGGAGCCTGAGCAAACAGCCTCATTCCAGCAGCAGAGCCACAGCTACTGAGGGACAGGAGACCTGGGGTGCCTGCACTGCCCTGGGCCGTGCTTATTGCCAGGAGCATTTAATGCCATGTGCTCCGAGAGCTGCACTTTGCCGCATCAACAGCTCCTGAAGGCCTACACCATTTCCCATTCTGTAAAGGGGTCCCAATCAAATTCCTCCAAAAATATCTAACGTTTGGACTCAATGACCTTAGGGACTCAATGATCTCTTGCAATCTGTGATTGTGTGACTCTGTGTGAAGGTGGCTGCTTCAAAGTCATGCTTTTCTCCACAGCTAAACCACACCTGACCTGTTCAAGACCACTTTCCTGCTTTTTTTTTTTTCCCCTAGTTTTGCTAAGCTCTGGGGTAAAACACAAGCGAGTTTAATCTTCTTCTACACGTCTTCGCTGGAGAAATCCAGAAGCAGCCAGAAATGTTTTACAAGCTTATCAAAGGCAATAAATGTTCTCTGCTTGAGCGAAGAGGCTTTCCCAGGAGTTTGGCTGTACTGACGGGGAAGGGGCTCCACAGCCCAAGCAGGCTCCCCGGGCTTTGCCCGCAGCCGTGGCAGACGCCCACACCCACAGCTCAGGCACCTCCGCATCGCGGGCTGCGGGAGCGGGGGGCTCCCACTGGATACGAGCGCCTCCGAGGAGCCAAATCCAGCGGCTTCCAGCAGAAAACTTTGGGAAACGATTTGTTAGGAAGGGCACGCCGCGGGAGCTGCAGTGTTGCCAGCTGGAAGCCTCGAGTAAGGCAAGCAACAAGTTGATTTACTGTGGTGGCCAGCGTGCTGGGCCGCGTTCCGGGGTGTGAGGGGAGGGTGCTGTTGGCTTTGTCAGCCACACGGATTTGACCCAGTGCTGGGCCAGGCAGCAGCTGAAAATGCTCTGCATGTGTATGTATATACAGCTATATGCATAATATGACCAAGCTAGCCCGAGCTTTGGCATCCCTCATCCACCACGCTGGGCTTTGAGACAGGGTTTGTCATTCTGCCCCTTCGGGAAGTTTGGGAAGTTTGAGAAGAAAGTTTAAAAAAAAAAAAAAAAAGAAAAAAAAAAGCTTCTTTTTCATGCAAAGGGTAATAGGCTGAAAAAATCCAGACTGAAAAATCGGCTGAAAAAAGACCAGGAAATCAAATGGCCATGCAAGAGGTTAAGCTGGCAGGTGCTACATCTCCAGGGGACGTGGCATTTTTGCTTGGTGCTGTTCCTGCTGTTCTTGGAGCTCAAGGGGCTGGTCCTCATCTCGTGGCAGCTCTGCCCAGCCCAGCACAGGTGCCAGCTGTTCCTCCTTGCCCTCTGTCCCAGTGTCAGTGCTGAGGTGGCTGTGCTCCAGCAGCTGCATGGCACGACCAAGCCCTGCCTCCAGCTGCAGAGCCACCACCCTCCCTCCTCCCAGCCACCTCTCCCTGTCCCCAGGTGGCTCCAGCCTCCTGCGAATGCAGTGGGGGTGCTGCAGTCCCCCAGCATGCAAGAATCCACCTGCCAGACCCTTTGGAGAGCCCATCCCTGAGGGAGAGGCGTCCCAAAAGCTGGCATGGTGAAGCAAGAGCTGGTTAAGGCAGCCTGCAGGGCTGTGGGAGCACCACCCCCTGCCCCTGCTCGCCCAGGGACCCTCTTTCAGGGGCCTCCCATGAGGAATGCAGTTATCACAGCCAGGATTTATGGGCAGGAGGGGGCTGCAGCCCCCACCACCCCCCAGCAGCCCTGCACAGCCCTACACGGTGCTGCAGGCCCAAAGCTGCAATGTCTGTACTGCAGGGCTGGGCACAGCAGCACCCTTGCTGCTGCAGACGATTTTTTACCTGCCCAGCAGCAGAGAACCTTGCAACAGGCGTTGAAATCCTGAATTCTCAAGGGAATGACACCTCCAGCTATCAGGCTGTGGCTTCTTGGGTCTCCCCTGCCATGTGCTGGTTGCAGCCCCGTGGGACCGTGGGTTTCATCTGGCTGTCTGTGAAGTGGGGACACAAAGGCACCCAGCTGGAAACACGACAGCTTGTCAGGAAATAAGCACAGGACTTTTTCCTGGAGATGGAAGTTTGATGAGATCAGCTCACGAATTCATGTGAAGGCACAGAGCAACTTCTGCATTTTTTAGAGTCCTGGAAGATTAGAAGCTCCCATAAACTTTAATGGGATACTTCTGTGAAACCATTAGTAGAAGCTGTTGAAAAGCAAATTATAGCCATTTATGGGGACCCAAGAAGCTCCAGCAGCTATTCACTCAACGAGAGCCGGCAAAGCAGCTTTCCTTTCAAATTTCATAGTCCCTTTTGTCAAGAACTTCCTCCATTCTCTTGTCAGGCTTTAATTAAATTTGTGCAGAATTGACTCGTTTCTCCTCCCGCGCCACTGCTCCGTGGGCCAGCCTGGAGCTGGATCTAGCCAGGCATATCACCCACTGCACTCCAGGTGCCACAGTTCCCTGGGGAAAACCATGGTCCTGAACAAACCCAGGCCTCACCTGATGGATCTGAAATGACGATGTAACCAGGGGCCTCCAGGAAGCTCAAATGATGGGCAATTGTATCTTTTAAAGCTAAATTGGAGGGACACCTGATCTGAGCACAAGAGATGTGGATATGGCTTTTGAACATATCAAATGGCTTTTAATGCCTTTAATGAAACCTGGGGAGAGGGTAAATTTCTTAGCTGCTCAACTCTTCTTTGAAAAAAGGCACAATACATCTCAGCCCTTCCCAGATAAGAGAGCAACTCCAGCATGTCATCCTTCACCTTCAAGAGTTGTCTGCAGGGCTGAGTCACTAATGCAGCTAATTAGAGACTTCAAGCTGATTATGAGAATTGCAGTAAGTGGAGTTACAAAATCCCTGGGCCTGATACTCCTTAATACAAAAGCCACTTTACACTGACCCAGCCTTAAAATACCCTGGGAGGATGTAAAACGCTCTTAAAGCAAATGGGATCTCCATATGCATTTGGAGGGACTGGCACACATCACAGACCACCAGCAGCCAGGCTGATGGGGCTCTCAAAGGCCCCATCTGCCCCCAGGTGAAATGAAAGCGTGTTTCTGGTCAAAGAGAGTCAGGTCTTTCACAACAAATAAAAACAAAACAAAATATATTCAGGCAACTACCTGAAGAGCTGACTGATATCGATTCAATAAAAGCAGAATAAAAATGTTGCTGAGTCCAATTTGCAGGTGCCTCCAGGGGTGTCTTAACCTTAACAAGTCAGTAAAACTCCCCTCAGTGTCGACTCTGAACTCTCTAAACTTCAGATGTATTTTGAACTGGATACAAAACTGAAAAGAAGAGCTCAACATTTCTGTATTAGCAGTACTGGGAAAGAAAAGGATCTTCCTATATTGTTTTCAAATAACTCATGGCAATATATTGCCTGCAGAACAACATTTGAAGCTAAAGTGCCAGGGATGCACTTGTGGCCTGGACGTGACCATTTGGGTAAAAGGTGCCAGTGCTTGGCCTTTTAAGAGGGAAGAGCCCTCTTAAAACAGAGAGGATCCCCCCAGCCCCAGCAGCCCGAGAGCTGCTCCTTCCTCACGCCTCAGGATCTCCCAGAAGCTGCCAGTGGTGTGTCCCAGGGCAGAGGACTGCACACACTTGGCCATGATCTCTGCAGAGAAAGGAAGTTGCAAGGGAAGCCTTATCTCTGGGCTAAGCACAGCTCCAAAAATATGACAGCAGTCATGAGACCCGCGACCCCGGTCACCTGATGTAAGGTCACAGCTCTGGTGACATTTGGATTACAGCATCATCTATCACAGCTTTGAGTCAGCAAAGAAGTGCAGCCAACGGTTTACATTTCCCTGCCAGTAAAATAATGCAGGAAAAATGTTTTGCTGGCAAGTGTGCACCATCCCAACCCAGCCTCCCTGAGCCTGTGGGGCAGCAAGGGAGGGAGGGAGCGAGCTGGGGTTTCTGAACATGTGGGAATGACACCTCTGGAGCTGGGGTTTCTGAACACGTGGGAATGACACCTCTGGAGCTGGGGTTTCTGAACACATGGGAATGACACCTCTGGAGCTGGGGTTTCTGAACACGTGGGAATGACACCTCTGGAGCTGAGGTTTCTGAACACGTGGGAATGACACCTCTGGAGCTGGGGTTTCTGAACACGTGGGAATGACACCTCTACTCACCCCAGGTACCTCCAAGTCCTGGGTACCAGCATTGGGGTGGCACAGGAGCTTAGACAGAGGAGCCAAAACACTGCATTCCCTCCCACTCACTTCCCAGGGCCGGTCAGCCCTGTCCTGTGCAGAGGCAGCGCTGCTGCTCAGAAGTAACCTGTGATAGGTAAAGGAACGTGAAAATCCAGCTAAACCAGTGTGCCCAGGTGGCAGTATCGGGGACCTCAGCCCTGGTGGAATGTCTGGGGGAAACTGGGACTCCATCTCCTTCATACCAGGTGTCCTGCCCTTTCCAGCACCAGCGCTTCAGGCAAAGGGAAAACTCTGTGGTCACCTTTGCTCGACGGCAGATTAGAGATCTTAGGAAGGACTTTTTTCCCGCAGTGGGAGGTTTTGCTGGGGAACAGGTATGAGCTGTGGGATAACACAGTGCCAGCCCACACCCAGTGGGTTAGTGGAGGGATGGGATCAGCCTCATTCCCTCCATAGGCAGAGGGAGAGCTCCATAAAACTTTATTGCTGCCAGGGCTCTCAAAGGAAAAATTATGGTTAAGTGGGATGAAGAGCTGAGAAGCAACCTGTTTCTGCAGGGGGGGAAGAGATGCTTGTATATAAATAAATACATTTAGGAATGTGTACGAACATTTTCCAATTTAAATGAAAATACATGTTTACATGGCTTGACAATCTCAAATTAAAACAAATAAAAAGATGCAAAGGTTTCTTCATGTTCAGAAACCTTCCTGTTACCCTCACCTGCCCAAATATTTGATCCAGAAGTAATGCTGTTCTGGGAGAGAGAGGCAGAGTAGGCCAAAGGACAGGCACAGTTGGATCTTGGAACATTTTTGGATCATCTCCCGATCACAGCCAATACAAAAGAAGCATATTTACAGACCTTCCTGCAATCACTTTAGTGACCTGTGCTTTCCTATTTTCTCACATTCATCTCTCACTTTTCTTCCTAGGACTTCTATCTGCAGATATTTCCCACTCTAAACCTAATTTTTCCCTAACCACTGTCTTCTGCCATGATGTTTTCACCTCGCTTTCCTTCTGTTTCCCCCAGGTAGCTTCATCTTTTTCAGCTGCAATGCCTTGTATCTCTCTATTTCCTCTGGACCAGCTAGAAGGACAAGAGTCCTGAATCCCCTCCTTGTCCCAGATGCAAGAGGATAATTTTGGACCATGAGCAGCTCAGGCAGCACTTCCAGGTGTGCTGTACATTTGCAGGAAGACTGTTCCTAGCAAGCTGGACCTCAGCTAAGCTGCCTGCCTCTGTGCTTTATGACGAGCAGTGTGTCTAAATTCAAACCCATGTTACTCCCATATATTAAGTGCTCAGAGCCTGATCTGGGGCTTCTTCTAAAATAAGGACCCAGCTGCTTCTTTCTGATCCAGCTCCTTTGAAGCTCAGGAGGGCTTAGGTGGAGACTCCAACCAAACCAAACGCAGAGACATCCAGCCATGTGCAAGTTAGCAAGCAGCGAGCACGAGAACAGAATTGAAATGACCAGGGCTGTATCTTCCACTGTTACCAATCCTGCAGTTCTGCTGTGACTACATCAGCAGCACGGGGTGTGGATCACTCATGACTTCAGCACAGCCCTTCAAAGCATCCCAGCCCACAGCTTGGCTGGTGACCTTCCTACAAGGCAGCTGGGATGTGGCTGGGGGTTAAGGAATGGATGTGTTTACAACCTGCTCTTTGTAAGCCCCCAGTAACAAAAAAACATCTCAAATGAATGATCCCAGCCTGGACAGGATGATTGTGGAGCTGTCTCTAACAAAAGCATGAAGAAAAGGAGCTGCAGAAATATTCTATGGCTTCATGTTTCCCAAGGTGAGGAGATGCAAGCTTCCAGCTCCCCTTGACAAGAAAATGTCTTTGCAGAAGAAAAAGACATTTTGGGTCTTTGCTGGACCCAAAAACCCAAAAGGAAAAGTCCAAAACCTCTACCCTGGACCCATAGGCTGTTTTCCCACCAGCATATACTAACTCACACTGCAGAGGTGGCCAGGATTATTTCCAAATTATCACCTCTGCGGTTATATTGTACCACAGCCACAACAGTTTCAGCCAAGCCAACCCACCTCGTCCCAAACCATTCTCAGCACATCTTCTAGCTCTGTGATGGGAAAAGGGGTGTCTGAGTAAAGAGGGTGTTTTGCATACAGAAGAGATCCCTGGTGCCTTTGATGCAGGCACCTAAAGAGAAAGGCAATCTGGAACTGCCACAGAGTTCTTTCAATGTGCTTTGAAAATAGTCATCTGCAAGTGCCAAGGGGGAGCAGAAGCAAAGTGAGAATAGAGGCGTTTTTCTCTCTGGCTCAATTGAACCTCTGCGTTTGGTCCCACAAGTGCACCAGCACCCAGCTGAGCTGCCATGGAGGAGCCAGCATGGAGGAAAACCAAGCAAATCTCTTCCCCAATAAACATAGCAGAGTTGCCACTGTGAATGCACATAAATAATGGTAAACCAGCATGGGGAAAATATCCATGGTTGCCAGGCAAATTAATGATCCAGCATAAACAGCAAATATAAATTAGGCTCATAACAGCTTTTGTCGGGGCACTGGATGCTTCAGAGCGAAACGCTAGACAAGGCAGCAATGCTTGTTGTTAGAAAAATTGGGCTGGGAAGGAGGGCTGCTGGCATGGGAGAAGTTTGGCAGTGCATGGCTCCCATTAAATCTTTCCCACACGTGTTTTGGGTGGAGCTCTAGCTAGCTGGGCTTCTCTGTACCTTTTTTCAAGCATGTAATAAGGTAATGGCTTATAATTCCTCATGCACAGCTTTCCACATCTTCCAAGTCAACCCAGCGCTCCCATTTTGCTCTCCTGGAGCAGGCTCTGGCTGTGTCCCCTGCGGTGTTTTGAAGCCAGGCTGGTCCCATGAGGAGATGGGTAAAAAGCACCAGAAATAGCGGGGGCTGTTGAAAAGGCAGCTCTGTGCCGGGAAGGTTGCAGACGGACCTCGGGAAGGGAAGGAAAGCTGCATTACAATCCTGGCATTGATGGCCCCTCCTGCTGAGTGTGCCTTTCATCGCTGGCTGCTGCGAGGGGAGACAGGGAAGGGTTACTGAGCCATTCCTCACCCCAGTCCCACCGGCTCCTGTGGTGCTGGTCTTCTTGTACCCTTTTCAGGTGGGGAGGAGAAGACAATTCTGCTTTTTTCCCCCCCTTAAAAATACACACTTGTTGGACTCAGCAGCATGCTAGGGCTTCACTGGAATATTTTCAGTGGCTGTGAGCTGTCCTGTGGTTAAATAACAAACACAGCAGTAAAACACCAGTACATTTTCCTAGAGCAGGAGACAGAGCATCTATTGTCATCAGTCCTTAAGAAGTGCTATTCTT
Organism: Anomalospiza imberbis; assembly: GCF_031753505.1. Lineage (NCBI taxonomy): Eukaryota > Metazoa > Chordata > Aves > Passeriformes > Viduidae > Anomalospiza > Anomalospiza imberbis. The sequence continues at coordinate 110,541,478 of NC_089683.1, forward strand.
ATTTGCGGTCCCTGACCTCCTTTTTTATCCAATTGTCTGTTTCCTAAATGCTTTATTGGGAGCAGATGCCAAATATGTGTCATTAGTTCTTACCATATATTGTTCTTTTGATATTCTGCAGTTGCTGTCAATGAAATGAGAAGTGGAAATTAGATAGCCAGTCCTATTCAGCTGAAGAGATTTAATTTCCTAATCCTCTGAAGAAGGCTATAAGCAGGCAACTGTACTCATATGAGTAACACTTGGACTGAACCTGTAAAAGTCAATCCTTTGTAATTAATTCTGTGCCAAAGTGTTAACTGGCAAAATTAAAGGAAAAAAATTGAACATCAAGAGGAATTTAAGTTTTAAAATGCTGCGATGATTAAAACTCTACATTGCTTCTCTGAATTGAACAGTCATAGAATATCCTGTGTTGGAAGGAACCCACAATGATCGCAGAGTCCAAAGCTTCCTTCCAATAATTCTAACAGGGATTTTTCCTGTTAAATACATTTTTTTTTTAAGACTGACTTGTAAATTCAGACTTTAATGAGACCCACTCAGAGATTCACCATTTTCATGGGAAATAATGTGGCTAAGCATCTCTGGACTTTAAAGTACCCACAGAAAACTGCAAGGGACACTAACCAAAATCTGCTCCACAGGGGCTCAGATCCAGTTGGCATTAAAGAACTATGTGCTGCTACCAAGGGGCAGCAATTCCTTACCAAGTAAATAAATCCATCTGTAATGTCCTGGGTCCCAGTTCAATGACAGCACACGTGTTTGACTACGCAGAGACAGAATTTGGCCTTTCACTACCACCACATGGAAAACGACTTTAGTATGATAAATATGTTGATGCCAAGTCCAGACAGTGGGTGACTTGTGCTTAATTTTCCCAGTATAACTCAGCAAACTTCTATCCACGAGGCTCCACATGACTTTTTTCATTAAGCTGTACAGCACGTACCAAGCCCCCTGTCTTTAAGGTGACATTTCAAACCCCCGTGGAGGAGGGACAGTTGTCAGGGCTGTGATTAAAATAGATCCATGTTTGTTGGCGTGACTTTTCCTCAGCTCCCGGGAGATGTGGCAGTGAGCCCTGCCACCTCTCCCAAAATGAGACATGACCCAGATGGAGGCACATATAACACCCTGCTGGAGGCTCTCTTCCAACCTGCCCTTGTTTGCACTCACTGTTTGGGCTGGCAATCGCCTTTCCACCTTTTCATTCCACAGGCTGCAGGCAGGAGTCTCCCATGGGTTGGCACAGCCCTTCCACCCTCCGGGGGCAAACCTAAAGACCTGGTACCACCCAAGGCCAAGTGCAGTGGTTTTGTGGGAGCGCCAAGAGCAATAATTTGAGCTCCTAGGGTTGCATGTTTTTGTGCTTACGCACTTCAACGTCTTTTGGGGGACTGCAAGGATTTGTAAGGAACCTCAGAGGATGACGTCCCACAGTGTGTCCATTACTTGGCACAGCCCTGGTGGTGAACTCAGCTATAAATAGAGCTGAGCCGCTGAGGCTGAGCCCACTTAAGCAGCTCTAATGCAACACCTGCTAATCACTGGTCAGTGATTAGCTCCACACAGGCATGTGGAGCTGCCCACCAGAGTGGGTTCCCAGAGCCAACGCTGGAAGACAAACCATTTTCCAACGTCATTTTTTCAAACGGAACAAACGGGATGAGGCGGAGCAGCTGTGGCATTTGTCATGTTGGACACTGAGACCTTGAAGATGCTCACATGCTGGCAGAGGCAAGGCAGAGAGGACAGGAGTTTTGCAGGGGAAAATGAGACAAAATTATTTAGAGACTCTTACCATCTCTTACCAAAAAGCTCTATAAGGAACTCCAGCTATTTGCTGAATTAGAGATGGAAAAACAACATAAATTCCCTAAAAGCACAATCCAGGATGTGTGCCACACTGTAGAGTGGGTTGTTCCTGGGCTATAAATTTAAAAGACAGACTTCATTGCCACTCTTCTCCATAGATGCTTTTTCACCAAATCTCATTCTGGGTAGGCTCCTGACAGGGATGTGACATTTACCATTGTCCAGACCTCATCACCCTAAAGCTGTCCAAGTGTCTCAAATCTCCTCTGTTTTATCACGTCATGTATCCCCATTGGGTCAACAGCTTCCTTGGAGAAGAAGCTATAAAAAATACCATCTCCTTTCTAATGTTATGTCTTCCACATGTCATCCATTCCTTCTCTAGATCCTCAGAAGTCAGGACCAGTATTTTTGGCTGACGTGGCAGCAGACAAGACCCGTGACACCATTGCATGTCTCTTCGGAAGGTGAGAGCTGACGAGGGCTGGGCAAATGCCAGTGCTGGAAACCAAGGCTGGCTCAGCCCCAGCTGATCCACCCCTCCCAGATGGCCATGGATGACCACGTCTGCCCATCATCTGGCAGCTCTGCAGAGTGGAAGACCAGGTGAAATAAACACAACTTAGCTAAAATATTGCTTTAGAAATTCACTAGGTGGTTAGGAAGAGTGGATTTTTTTGCTCTTTGTAACCAGGGAAATCCCTGGTTTTTCTTCAAATCCAGCTCATTATCAAGAGGGACAACTGCAGACAAAGCAGAACTCACTTTTATTAATGTTTTTTTTCTAGGAACAACAGCTCCCAGGTTGACTGAGTTTCTCTAGGAACAACAGCTCCCAGGTTGACTGAGTCCCTTTCTCACAAAGGGACTTTGTGAAGTTTAAGGTTTCGTCCTCAGTGTCACCAGGGCAGTGTGTATTCACTGTGAACAGAGGACGTGCTCCCCAGCTCTGGCTTGTGCCAGAGGGCTGGAAAACTCCTGGTGATTAAATATTAACAGTTATTGTAGTGCCTCCACTTTGTTCTAGATCTAACACAAGCTCTTTCTCCCAGAAACGTGGTAGTTATGTGAGCTGAGCAATGTGGGAGCTTGGTTATTATGCACAGTGCTGATCATGAATAAAGCCTTCAGCAGAGCTGAATCCATCCTGCCATTTTGGGAAGGGTGAATAGCTACATAAATAACATAACAACATCTAATCTACCCTTCCAGCTCTGATTTAACCTTGAGATTGATTTGTAAGCTCTTTTTAATTACAGTTCTTTTCAGTCTTCTCTACGACTGCTTGGGAAAGGCTGTTTGAATGAAACTCTCCAGGGAGAGAGGCCCAAATGATTCCTTTCTCCCAAGCTGGTGTGATTTCTCTTGCAAGTCTTACAAAGTGCTTCATTGGAGCATCACTTCCAGTTTTATATATAGCAAATAAAATCTTAATTCACCTGTGGAATGGTCACTTCTTAAATGACACAAATTTGGAATCAAATCATAAAAAACAGGAGGAAAACACATAAAAAGAAGGGCTGGTAGATACTGGATGCAAACATAGTTAAGGCCTTTCTGTCTTATGATCTTCTTCCTGTTCCTCTGCTTGGATGAAAATTGAAGACCATTTGAAGTGCTCCAATGTAGTAGCAATTATACAGCTATAAAGAGAGAGGATGTTAAAATAGTTATTGAGGGAGAACAAACAAGAACAGGAATGTGGAACTTCTCACAACCCCATCATATCTTCCATGACATGACAAGAGAGAGGTGGGAATGGTGTGGATTAATAATTTGCTTTTTCCCCTCATGTAAATGTGATAAATCTCTGAAAAAACTGTTCCTATGTATAAGATCTAACAGAAATGTGTTCACCCCAGGGAGTCTGGAAGGGAAACAGTGGTTTGGCCAAGCAATTTGTCTATAATATTGATTCTGTCAAAGTGGCATAAATGGAAGAGAAGCCTTTAAGTCTGAGTACCAAAGTGCAGCCTCCATTTGATGTAATGAGCACACGTTTTCTGGAACTGTGGTACCCTGGGAGCCGCCTCCTTCCCATCTTATGGCGACTCAGCTCATGGGCTCAGATGAACCTGACTGAAGGACGGTGGCCTGAAAGGTATCTCAACCTTTTGCTTCTGTGTATCCAGTGTGCCACAGCAGGATATGAGTCAGGAGAAAAGGTGAGGCACGTCCTAATTGCTCCATGTTAGTTAGGCACTCAAGAGCATGATCTGCCTTAGAAAAGCAAGGGTAGAATATCATATGAGAACAGCATGGATGGCTTGATGTTAATTTCTCCAGCTCGGACTCTTGCCTCTTCTTGCATTGTCATTTTCCTGCAGATGGGGGTTTGGCCGGATTTCCAAGCAAGCCACAGCCCCAGGTTTGCTGCAGGACACTCCAGGCATTCACCTCTCGGAGAAGGAACCAGCTGGCATCTGCTTGCCTCCAGCTCCTCTGCACACCTGGATGGAACTGGCCATAAGGTACGGCTGGCTGGCTGCTGAAATTGTACCCAAAAATGGAAGAAATTCCTGTCTTCTGCCCTCCAGACTCTCACCTTGAGCTGTGCTGGACCCCTGCCAGGTCCAGAGGAGGATCCTACTCCAGAAAGGGCTGGGTGAGAATAAGGACAAGAGCCCTCTCCAGCACAGAGGTCCCTACAGATCCCATATGCTCCTTACAAAGCACATAGCTTTGTAAAATAGCTGGCTTAGTGGGGATGAGAGGAACACCCTCTTTCATGGAATTTTGGGAAAATTTCATAAACCCTGCCCCAGCTCTGTACCCAGGGACATTTCCAAGTGCAGGCTCTCCTGCTGTCACTGCTTTAGTCTTGCTTTTTAACCTGCACCATTTCCTCCTCAGCCTTCCTGGCAACTTCCCTTGCTGGCTTTTGCCCAGACTTCTCCCTGGGAGTGTTGATTGGAGTTGTCCAAGCAACACTTTTCCCTCTGTCTCTGCTCTCATGCTGTGACTCCAGTGAGGCAAGGCACCACAGCCCACCCTCCAGCCATGCTGGCTGCCACCTGCACTCTGCTTCTCTCCTGGCTGATCTCGTTTGCCTTGCCAACGCCAAAGCAAACACAGCGGAGGCACCGTGCGACACGGACACGGACACTTCCCCTGCCACGTGCTCCCACAGCTGTGGCCTTTGCTGGGGCTTGGTGACAGCCAGCCTCCCTCAGAGACATGCTGGGTGTGACACTGCTGCCTGAGCAGTGGGCTGGCTCCTGAGAGGGACATCATCCAGCTGACATCTCCACATTCTGCCCTCTTGTCTGTCCTACTTCCACCTCCCACCACCACCTGCTGTCCTGTCTCATCATCTGCTTTCTCCTTACCACAGGCTTAATTCATCCTCCTCCTCCATTCTCCTAAATTCTCTCTATTTCTACCCATATTCCCCTTCTTCCAGATTCAGTAGCTTCTGGGATTATCCCTCAGACCAGCCTGGCTCTCTTCCTGCTCCTCTCATTTCCACCTAATCAGCTCCTCCTAAGTTGAAGTGATGTCCTCATCCTCCTGGCCAGGTTGTCTTTATAACAGTGCCACATATTTCTTTTTTCTGTCACCTCTCTTTGGGGTTCAGCCAGTGGTTTTGTGTTCTTCAGTCACCAGTGTCTTTGAATACATCTACTTGTTTTCTCCCATCTCTTGAAATCCACACTGTTAATTGCTATTTCTGACTAGCTTCCTTCACTTTGCTTTCAAAAGGTTTGTTAACTTGTGCTAGAGCCAAAAACATACCTTCTGTAGAGGCAATAACAAGGGAATTCATAAGCTCACACACACAAGGTCATTCTCAGCACATTCTAAAATGGGGAACAAAAGAACAGACCTTTTATCTGGAGTAAATGGAAGATGATGGATGCAAAAAGACACGATGCAAAAAGAAAGGGAAGGGTGCTACAACCAAAAATGAGGGATGTCATTACAGATAAGTTGTTTGGAGAGTACAGTGTTACCTACTGGAAAGGCAAAAAGTATATTAAGACAAAGCTCATGAACTAACCAGGGGAAGATAAAAACTTGTCATGATGAAAAATACCAGGTGCTATCGATAGCATATAATGGACTGAAAAATACATGTAAAAAGCAGCATTGATTTTGTGTCTGGCCCCACTTTTATCAAGGTCCATAACCAAACCCAGTCAAAATCAATAACAAAAGTGGCTGGGAAACCACAGGGCAGTTTTGATCAGGTTGCATCTCTGTGGCTTTGATTCTCAGTTTGAAGTCACTCATACTGCATTTCCCGACCTTTTTCAGTCTGACAGTCTTAAAAAAAATATGTCGAGGAGTCCTTTTGTGCCATGACACCCTAATGTTTGCCTTGCCAGTGAAATTAAAAAAAAAAAAAAAGCCAAGATAAACATTGAGTAATCTTTTACTACTTTTTTTACTACTCTTTTTTGTTCCGTTGTTTGCCTAAAGATACATGTGATTTGGGTTTTTGTACTCGCTTCCCTGACCTTTCCCTCCTGCTTCCCAGCAGTGCTGCTAGAATCCCAGGCAGAGGAGCACCACGTAGGAGCTATGTGAATTAGGTGACAGATTATTTGCTCAGGTATCACTCCCTTTGCTAAGAGACATTTTACACCCAGGTAGGTGTGGGCTTCATCACCTGCTCTGTGAGCACACCAGGAACCAGGTGACTCATGACATGAAGGAAGTGTTTGCAGTAAGAGTCGGGAACGTGGCAGCCCTTTTCTCATGGATGAAGAGTTTGGGGATTTCATGACCGGTACTTTTCATAGTAAGGAAAACTCCGCAGGCAATATTTCTGACAAGCTTGTTCCCCTGTCTAATTCAAGCATGATTATCTGTGTTGATGAATGTCAATGAAGCACATCACTGGGGTGTTTCAAGAGGGACAAGTGTCAACTCCCAGAGGTTTCGCAGTGTCACTTGTAGCCTGACATTTGGAAGAGGAGCTGCAGTTTCCCTCGGCTGTGGGATTCCTGCCCACAGCTGATACGGGACAGCAGTAAACTCGCATGCCCCCTTCAGCTCCCTGAATTCCCTGTCAGCAATTTCCTTGCCAGGAGCCAAGATAAGCCCACTTATCCTGTGGCCAAGGTCATTACCCAGGTTACAAGACCAGGCTGAAGGAGCACGGACTTTGAGCAGAGGTTACTCTGAGCCCTATCTCAATGCAGGTCACTTGTAGGTTTGGAGAAACCCTCCAACAGGTATTTTTTTGTCTGTTTGACAGATTTTCCTTCTGTTGACTTCTCTAGTCTGGAAGGGAAAACAACCAGTGCTGAAGAGCCCCATCATCAGCCAAACCCTATGTTATATTTTAGCATAAAAGCCTTGTTCAATTAACAGCAGGAATGGTAGGAGGCCCAATAGTCAAGTGCAAATGTAGAAACTCTGAGACACCTTCTTTTCCCTACCACTCACCAAAAAGAAATGAAATCTCAGGGGTTTTATTCCATCATCACAGGTTTTTCTGTGCACCAAAATGAAGCATGTCATTTCTGTGCTTGGGTGAAAAGTAAAAAAAAGGAAAAGCTGGTTTCACATCAAGGTAGTGCTTTTGGTTTTGTCTACCAAATAGCTCGGAACTTCACAAAGGGCTCTTACTTCTGCTCTCCTCTCTGCCTGAGAGGATTTGAGCTGCTCAGAAAAAGGCACAAATTCTGCATATTTTGGGACACAAGAGGAGCTCTTCCTAATCTCACCTTGTAGAAATAACCATACAGCAGCAAGAAGTGGTACCCTCAAGACCCATTTGCTGTCATCTCCATAAGGAGTTAGTTAGCCTTAATTAACCCTAATTAGCCCTTTTGCTGTCCTGATGAAAAGACCAGGAACTAGGATGGACACTTTCTGTGCCAAAATGGTCACTTTTGGGGAAGTTACTGCTTGGCCAAGAAACATAATTTCTCTAGATCACTTCTGTACCTCTGTCTGGCAGGCACTGAGAACAGCAGAGCAGCGGGACCAGAGAAGGACAAGAAAAATGGAACATCTGCTTTCCTGTATTGCACCTGCTGCACTTAGTGGTCCTAGAGAGACTGGGAAAGATTGGACCTTTTTCTCCCAGAATGGAAGGGGAGCACTGTTTCTAGCAAAAGCCAAAAATAGACATTCACTTCTAAAAATAAACTTTAAAAAAGAGTCAGAACTTCATGCCCAGCACTACAGAGTTGTGTCTTCTCCCGTGGCTCCCCTCTGTCCTCCTAAGGCCGTGCAGCTGCCCTGTGGGGACACCTCGTGGCTCAAGTGGCACCTTTGGTTTGCCTTAAGGGATCACCTCTTCATAGCACCACGACCCGTGCAAAGTGTATTTTAGCTGTCAGTGTGACAGCCAAGAGGAGAGATATGAAGTCAAATTTGGAGGTAGGAAGCACAGGGGACAAGTCTAGAGCAACTCTTCTAACGATTTCTTTAGCATCTAGTGAAATTATAAGTGGCTGAGTTTGAACCCCTCACCCTTTCAGATGCCCTTGACCAGCAGTGCTTGGCTGCTGCCTTCTCCTGCTGGCCGGTGCAGGTGAGTCCATGAACAGCAACCCAGCCCCAGAGAGGGCAGGGAATGGAGGCACTGAGGAGGTGCTGCCAGGAGTTCACTCTTGGGGATGTGGTTTGGGATGGCTGAGATCAAACATCTCACCAGATTTCTCTGTTACCAGCCTGGACACTAACAAGAAACTTAATTTACCCCATGTCTAATTTCACAGTGATGCAGCCAGGCAGGAGTATAGCATACAAGGAGTTTGTATTAATTATTTCTCTGTTTGTGCAACATGCAGAGAAATGCATGGCACCTGCCAAGAAAAGCCAACCTCATCTCCTGTGGCTTTGCAGAGAGAAATGGGAATGCCTGGTAACCATGTCTGACTCCTCCCTCCTCCAGGTATTTCCATTCAGTGGTATCAACAAGTCCTAAACACACACAGGTGTCCTCTGGCTCACCTCCTTCACCTCTTCTCAGGAAGACAGAGCTCCTGGTTCTCAGAAGAGGCAGATGTTTATCATGCTCTGCTCTGCACCAGCACCAGACCACACCAAAGAGAAGTTACCAAACAGCGTTTGGTTTTCTCATGATGGTATTTCGTAACGAGGAGGATTTATGCTTTTCTCCAGAAAGCCCACAAAAGTAGCACAGCCATCTTCACATGGATTTAACTTCTCCAGTCAGGAGAAGTTAATGGGTCAGGATTACTTGTCTTGCGGTCTGCTTGCTGATGAAGAGATGCCTGTGTTTCCTGCTCCATTTGCCTCCCAGGCAAGTGTCACCTGGTGCATGGCCGTCCCACCTTCTCCAAAGCACTTGCAAAGGAAAGTGACCACACCTCGAACAGCATCCTCCAGCCAAGGCTTTCAACTTCTCTTGCAAATATCTGCTACAAGAAGTTGAGGGGCAAAGACAGGTAATCTGGCTGCTGTGGGCTCCTGCAGAGCCAACAGCAGAACTTGTTTCCTGAATTTATCACTTGATTTCAAGTGCTGTTTTTCCTGGGAAGTGGAAGAGAGGGGCATCTTTCAAGCAAGGGTAGTGCCAAGTGCATCCACATGCATCCTTGTCCTGGAGAAGCCACCTTTCATGTAGATATCTCAGTGGCATGGAGACAGGCGTCCACACAGGTGATAATGCGGGTATTTTGTCAAAACCTTCCCTCTCCTGTCCAAGAGTTTCCTGGGCCCCCAGTCCCTTGCAGAATGAGATTTGTTTGCTTTCTCATAGACAGGTATTTATTCTCCAGGCTTCCAGGTTGAGGAGAAAAAATGTTTTCCCAGTCTGACTCCCTCTCTACTAGCTCCATCTGGAGGCTCCAAGAAAACTTGCACTGTAAAAGTACTTTTATTTGTACTTATTTATTTTATAATTTATTTAGGAGTTGAGGTGGTCTTGGCATTGATGATTATGGTTAGCAGACTTGAAAAAAGAAAGCATCTGTGCAATTAAGTTTTTAGCTATAAATTAATTAAAGATTCTATAAAATCAAAACAATGGGCTTATTTCTGGCTAAGCTGAAGACTGCATCTCTATCTGTTCACTTCTCTATTTACCTGCAGTTACAGAGTTATATTTTAAGCAGCTGACTGCTCAGCCTCTGTTCTAATTCAGCAGCATTTATCACACTGCTACGCAAAGCTGCCACTTGAAGAGCTGTTGGAATGGGTTTTTTTAAAATAAAATGTGGTACTTAAAATATCTGCTATTTAAGCTGCAAATAGTTACAGTTACATAACTTCCTCTTTTATTACTACTGAGGTATAGCTATCCTCTAGGAGTTGGAATTCTTGGCATTCTAAATATATAATTCTTGGAATACTTGGAATTCAAAATGTGTCTATAGATGTAAAAAGACCCTAAACTACAGGAAATGAGGGAGGGGAGGAAGAAAAACAGGAAATCATTCTAATAAGTTCATTCAGGACATCTTTCCTCAGGTTTGTAAATTCAGTGCTCTGAAAGCACTTGCCAGAGTTCTCCCACCTTCCCTTGAGGAAAGTGAGATTCAAACTTATTGATTGGATATGATGTGATGCCTTATAACTCTGCCCAGGGGTGAAGCTCTGTGGTGAGTAGCAGTATAATGTTGATTTAGATTCATTTGTTAGATCTGGGGTTTCCAGCTTCACCTGAGTTACTGTAAGAAATAGCAGGAACAGCTGTACTGGGAGAAGAATGATGATGCAAGACAAACTCGGAATCAGTTTTTTGTTCATTTGGGGAAAAGCTTTATTTCTTTTCCCTCTCAAAAGAATTCTTGCTGGGAATGGAAAGCTGTCAAGAAAGCACAAAGAGATCAGATTAGCAGCCTGCCTTGTGCAGTTTCAGGAGCACGAAGGGAGGATTTGGGATGCAGGGATTTGGTGTTCCACAACAAGGCATGCCAGCCAGGCTGAACAATTCCCAGCCTTTCCTGGGAGCCTTTCTGCTGACACACAGACTCAGTCAGGAGCCCTAATGTTCTCAGCTGCTCCATCTAGAAACCTTCCAGAAGTGGATCTGACAATTCCAGCCCTAATTTCCCCTAGGATTTGTTTCTCAAAGAATGCTTGTATGTAATCTCTCAGGAGTTGCTGCTTGAAGTCCTAGCTTTTGTTCTCTTGGAGAAGTAATCAATGTACCTGGAGAAGTAAAGAATGGATGTGAAAGCCTCTCCTGCACAGCAAGACTTTATGTCCTGGAAATACCTCATCAGTAACTGGAAAGTAACTTCCAATACAAAGAATATTCACCATGTGGTAGCTTGTAAGTAGCAGGATAGCAAAGCATTTGGACAATGAGCAGGTGAGAGATTCCCTGTTCAACTGGTTCATGGAAGTGCGGAGGGAACACAAACAGTGCTTAAACTCAGCAAGAGGAGGTAAATGTCAGTGCAACTGTTAACTGGAGTTCAGTGTATCAGGAGAGAGAGATACTCTATCAAGTGCAGAGCTTACAATGGAAGTGTTCTGATACATTGTTAGAAGCATTACTTTACAAGAAATTAGTTTTCTCCGACAGAAGGCTGCTTTAAAATCGACATCAAAAAGCCCTGAAGAGCTAGATCTTACAGATTTTCTTTCTTAAAGCTAATTCCTTATGTGGTGATGCTACAGTAGGTATGACACAAAGCACAGCAGCAGCATTTATTATCCCTTATTTATATTTATCAGGCATAGATGTGCACTTTTTCCTTTACAGGAGGTGGCTCCAGTGCACACTGTTACTTGGTGTAAAAAGACTTATAAGTCTTTTTACACCAAGTAACAGTGTGCACTGGAGCCACCTCCTGTGACATTCACTACAAAAACATCTTAATTTAAAATAAATTGTAGCATGGAAATTACTGCAATGAATTCCTTTGAGCCCTGAGCTCATGCTGAAATGAGATTTTACTGACTTTCCATGGAACTACCAGAAGGCAGTCAATACATTGGCAGCTTTTCTTCCCTCCCTAATTTCTGCAAAGTGCCCAAACTGTCATGAAAAGACAGGTACATTAAATTTTCTCCTCAAAACTAAACTCTAAGGGGCTCAGAGGAATGAAAAAAAACAGTGAAAAAATACAACTGTGTATACTTCCTGTTTATTTTTAAGACTGCAGAAATGCATAAATGCTTGCAACAGCTGCTTCATAAGCATTCATGGTGTTCACTCACTGTGCCCTGTGCTGCAGCACATTCCCATTTCCTGAAATGCTTCTCTCCCCTTTCACCTCTACATATAAGTCTCTGCTGCATCATTGTCACTGTACTTAAAAGGTACAGTAATATTCTGACAGCAGACTTATTTTTATGGATAAGCTTACTGATGTTTGCTGATTTATTTTATATTCTGGCTGCTAAATCCTCAAAGAAACCATTCAATTTGCTTATAATTCAGTTTAACCTTTCCTTTTCTTGTCAAAGAAGTTCTGTTTTTCAAATCCTCATTAAATGAAAACAAACCAAAAAAGAAAAATGAGATGACTCCAGATATGATAGACCAAGATTTACTTTAGTACAAGGCAGAAACTGCTATTAGAACAGGACAGACACCAACTCAGGCAAAGGGAAATGTTAATCATTACGAAAGCTAGTAATGCTTAAAGCTTAAACCAGTTTCCCTCAGTTTCCTAAAATAGGCTTTCAAGGTTTTTTTATCTTGTACTATCAAACTGTTAGTTACATAACTAAAACATGCAAATAAAGTCCAACAGACTACTCTTAGCCAGTATCTGATTGAACAACTTTTAATATTTCTACTGACAAACATTGTTAGCATAACCAGAGTGAAACGTATTTACTTGAAGTCTGTCCAGTGATGGACTTGGGTCACTGAACTATCAGTTCAAGGAGAATTACTGGCATTCTAATTTCATTTTCAGTTGAGACAGAGGCTGCTGAAGTGATCACGGACTAGGACGTGTTCCAGTGCTGCCAAATTCTAATCAAAACTCAGATTGTGCGTTAGTAGCCAAGGCAAACAATTATCCTATACCATACACAGAAAGCAACTAGTATTGAATGGACAAAAACTTTGGTCAACAAACTAGTTTTACTTCTTTAATAATATTTTGCTAATAACTCAAGAGGCACGACAGTACCAGTAAGCATATGAACATTAAAATGCACAATGGCCACAGACAGCTGACTTGGATACAGTATTGGTGTTTGGTAGCAGACCTACAGACGGCTTTTCAATTCTTCCACTCTGAAATGATTTTGTATTTCTTCCTGACCTAGTCATGCACTGGAGAGGAATTCCACAGCAGTCTCCTTCTCTTCAGTTAACTCCTTAGCAGTAAGATCCATCTTCTCACGAGAAAAATCATTAATAGGAAGACCCTCAACAAACTTCCAGGTCTTGTCCTGATTGAAAACAAACAAATAAGAATGTAAGAACAGGCTTAATTCAGTCTGCATGAAAGAAACTTTGTGGCATAAGAACACAAATTATGGCCCTAAGAACCACATCAGGCAGAAGTTAATTTTATTTCAGATAAAGAATGCAACCAGCACAAGCTAGTCAAGTCAGATTGTACTTGTCTACCAGCACTTAGCTGACAATCAAGAAAATTAAACTTGGTTAATAAGAGTCCTCTCTGTGAAAGAGAGACTGCTAAACCCCCACATCCCAGCAACTGCAGTCCCATACTGCTGCTAACAAGCTCACATGACAGTTTAATAGGTCTTGCAGAAGATATATGGATTTAAATACAGCTTAGTTACCTTGATCACAACAGGGAATGAATACAGCAGGTCTTCAGGAACACCGTAAGAATTGCCATCAGAAATTACTCCCATCGAAACAAACTCTCCCTGAAACCAGAAAAGTCAGAGATAAAGACATTTTTCACTGCTAGAAGCAGGCAAAATTTTCAAGACTTTCAATATCCTTTATCTTCTATGACACAACTTACTCCAGAAGAAGACAGAGTCTTTCCTCTGAACACACAGACACCTGAGGTCAGTGAGGTGGGCACAAAATGAAAGCATTAGGCAAACAAGCACTTTAATAGCCACATCTTACCGCTGGAGTGCCAAACCAGATGTCCCTCACATGATCACAGATAGCTTTGGCAGCTGACATGGCACTGGACAGCTTCCTGGCCTTAATAACAGCTGCTCCACGTTGCTGAACAGTCTGCAATTAAGAAATAACCCAACCATAACTAAATTGTAAAGCAGCAAAACCATGGCTTGGTCTACATGCTGTTAGTAAACGCCATCAAGAAAGACCCTTGTATGTAATTATTTTATTTTATCAGTGAAGATACAGTTCTTTCACTAAACAAACATAGTATACAATAGTATACAATCTAAAAGAGTTTTGCCAACACAATTGCAATTGTTGTATGTAATTATTTTATGTTGTATGTAATTATTTTATTTTCTCAGTGAAGATACAGTTCTTTCACTAAACAAACATAGTATACAATCTAAAAGAGTTTTGCCAACACAATTGCAACACTGTTTCAGAGGCTCATTCCTCAACTGTACAGCTAGCTGGCTACTCTCATTCCAACCAGATGTCTCAAGATTTTCCCACCAGGAGACTTCGTGCATGTCAACAGTAGCAGCTGTCTCAAAAAACGCACTGTCATTTAAGGTCTTCTGCTGAATACCAATGAGAAACACTTGCTGGTCTCAATCCTACAATACTTAATGCATACAATTGATTTAATTCCTGAAGATAGCCGAACCTACCTCACCATACTCAAGTTAATAGTTTTTAAATTTAATGGTTTTGGTAAAGCTTTATTCATCTAGGGCTTTAGTTCCTAGATTTTTCAGACTCCTTTTCAGAAATGGTGCTGATAACGCCACATATTTAGGATTAGAAATTGTGTGTGTGTGTCTGTGCACATGCATGAGCAGGGAAAGAGTTGCTGGCCTTTTCTGGTGGGTGGGGAGCATCAAATGAATCATCCCACTTCATCTACAAAACTGCCCCAAAAAGTCACCATAGTGAAATGCCAGTGGTGTCCCTGCGTCACACAAGTTTCACATAAGCTGTGATCAAAACTCCTTGCTGAATCATTTTAGCATTCCAGTTGGATTTTTCTAACGAAGTTACATAGACTTTCCAGCCTTGAATTTTCCAAGGGCAAATAACTGATAGCAATATGATATCTGAAGATGGCTTATTCTAGTGAGAGAAAAGAACTGCTTCACTACATCAGTTACATTTTTTTACAATTTCAGATGAGGTTTGGAGAAAGCACAAGCACAAAATAACCATTAAAAAAAGTTTTCTTACCAGGATAAAGTCTCCCTTCAGCCAGCTGTCATCTTTGATAGCTTCATAGACTCCAACTTCCTTTCCTTTCACATTTACCTTCGCATGGTTAACATCAGGATATTGAGTGGAGGAGTGGTTGCCCCAGATGATGACATTCTTCACATCATTAGCAGTCACACCAAGTTTCAGAGCAATCTAATTGGAAATTTAAAATGTTCATTGCATTGACTTCAGCTTCTCAACTTACAGGCTTCTCTGAAAGCATTGTTCTGTCTGTATTGAGCAGAGATAACACAATAGGCTCTTTTTTACCTGAGATTTGGCTCTGTTGTGATCCAAACGAGTTAAGCAGCTGAAATTTTCCTTTGGTATGGATGGAGCTGACTTTGATGCAATCAGGCAGTTGGTATTCGCTGGATTCCCAACAACCACAACCTAAGAACATAAAAATGACAGATGAAGTAGGTATTTCTGCAAAACACCTCCCTTCAGTGAAATACACTGCTTGGCCTTCAAAGAAGCTATCTAAAAGTTAAGTTTTCTAATCTCTTGGTTGTCTTCAACAAGACTGTTTTTTAATTGTGCCATTCGTAGTCACCCAATCTTCTATAACTGCACATAAAAATATTTTCCAGGTAGGCATGTTCTTTAACTTGACATCCAATGTGAAAAGGAACAAGACTTCTAGGGAGATTTGTACACTGATCTACAGCCTGGCTTCAAACCTCATGCTACCAGATATAGGGAGACAGACCGAGCACGCTTGTAACCAACCACTTTTAAATGCTTTCTGGACTCGCTGCCACTGCTTTATATAATTGCTTTAAAATTAAGAAAGCCAGAACAGTTACTTATCTCAATGTTCATAGGCAGTTAGAAGTAAAACACTGCCTCAACTTAGATCAATTTATTACTATGCAAAACTGATTTTTATTCATCCTTCATTTGTGCCTCGAATGACTTATGTCAAACTCCACATACCCTAAATCACACAAGCTGATCTGCAAACCTCCCTTTGTACTTCCCCTTTTGAAAGTGAGTTCAGTAAATTTTCCACTGCTCCACAATAGTCATATTGATAGTTTTTATTCCAACTGGATAAAGAAGCAAACACATCTTTAGAAGCCGTAGGAAGTTCATCAGCAGACATTAAAAAGTCAGTTACAAAGCACAGTCAGAGTCTGGGTCTGAGATTAAGAGCAGTGGGAGAGCAGCCACATGATCCCATTAACTGTGCTGAAGGATTCTGAGAAAGAACAATTAAAATCTTCTAATGCTCCAAGTGAGATGCAAACAACCTAAATAAAGCTGATTTTTGTGCAACTGTAATTCCATATTGATACTGAAGTTAAGGGTCATTATATTAAAGGACACAGATGGATATGAAGGAGGGAGCTGCATTTAGTTAATTCAGTTCTCCTAGAGAAGAGTGATAACATGCAAAAGATTGCCTTTTTTTTTTAAATACAGTTTTATGGGGTTGCTTTAAAAATTGGAGGTAACCAGTTCAGAGTATGTGTGGAATACAGCAATACAATGTAAGACTCACCTTTTTCACCAAACAAATTAATGACTAAATCATCCACCTATTTAACATTCTGTTTCTTATCTACCCTTGACTGTGGTCTATTTTCCAGGGCATAAGGAAAGGAATGCCCACACTGAGCAGGCTCTTGCTTGAGCAATACTCTTCTACAACGTATCCAGATCTTTACATAGCAAAGAATTAATGTTTTAAATTCAGTTCCTACATTCACCTTGACAGTCTTTTTGGCATACTTGTCCAAGGCTGCACCCTGAGACTTGAAAATTTTCACATTTGCTTTGAGTAAATCCTTCCTCTCCATGCCCTCTCTCCTTGGCATGGAGCCAACCAGAATTGCTATGTCGAGGTCTTTGAATGCAACTTCCTCCTTGTCTGTTGGAATGACCTCTAAAAAAGAAGGAAAGGGGGAAAATAATTCAGCAAGATGGCATAGTGCTAACAGGAATATTCTTTTGTGCATAAACAGTATATAATCTAATCTGATAAGACCACCACCTTCCTCTTCCAAAAATACAAGTAACAGTCATTTGGCCCTACCTCCACAGATTAAATACATCCCAGTAAATTGGTTTTATATACAAATATTTATCTAAAGTGGAAAACACAGGAGAAATCTGTGTAAAAAGATACATTTCATTTGCCTCTAAAAATGTGTATATAATACATATGCTTTTCTTTACTTTTACAATAAAATTTCAGTGGAAAGGACCAACACAAGTGAAGTTTTGCTGCCCCCTTACCAATTCAAAGCAGAGAAGGTTTGATTTGTACAAGAGCTGTTACCTACATGCTTTTTTTGTCACATGTTATAGCAATTACACTAACTCCTACTTGCTCCCTTTCTTCTGCTTGTTTAAACTATTAGAACTCAGCTTGTTTTCATGGCTTGAGGACTTTTATCTTATATTTTTATACACAAGATATTTTTAAGATTACATTAGGGTTTTTTTTAAATTTTGAAATAAATATCATATACATAATATAGCAATGATATATATATTTCCTGGCTGGGCCAGAATACATTGCATATATGCATGAGTATCTGACAATTCCTTGTCCAGGCTGAAAGCCCAGGATTAGATGATATAAACCCAGGTATCTGCATTGCCAATTCTGTTCACAAAACCTATTTGATGTCATTCTTCCTAGCTTACAGGCTAAGTTAAATTGATTATACTCCACAAAATACAAAACCAAGGAAGGATCATCTAAGATTTTCTTCTGCCTAACTTCCTGCCAGCTACAGGGACTCATAAATGCAAGAACTGTACTGCAGCATCTTGTAGGTATAAGAAAAAATTGTTTTGGCCACCTCTGAGCAGCGGCAGAGCACAGTCCTGCAGCTCCATCACCACACCTTCCAGTACCGTCATCATAGGAGTGATGTCCAGCAGCACAAGAATAAGAGGCTGGAGAGAAAGAAAAGGTTTAGTGCAAGCTGGGCACAATGTATTTTGAAAATGAATTTGTCTTGTACTCAGCTGTTACCTCGTGCAAGATTTAAAACCCATTTGCAGAAAACAACTTCAGCACAACCAACAACTGACAGCTTGCATAACAGAGCAGAACTCCCATTTTCCCCACTTAAAGAAGAAATTACTTGCACATTGGTAAACCATTCCGAGTGTCTGTGAGGAAACCAGTCTCAGGCACTGCAGTTCTGACATTCATTCATTCCCGTGCCAGCAGGAGCAGGGAGGTCATCCTTCCCCTGTACTTGGCACTGGTGAGGCCGTACCTCGAGTGCTGTGTCCAGTTCTGGCCCCTCAGCTTGGGAAGGACATTGAGACGCTTGAGCGCGTCCAGAGGAGGCAACGAGGCTGGAGAGGGGCTGGGAACACAAACCCTGTGAGGAATGACTGAGGGAGCTGGGGGTGCTCAGCCTGGAGAAAAGGAGGCTCAGGGGTGAGCTTATCACTCTCTACAACTCCCTGAAAGGTGGTTGTGGTCAGGTGGGGTTGGTCTCTTTCACCAGGCAGCACTGACAGAACCAGAGGACACAGACTCAAGCTGCACCAAGGGAAATACAGGTTGGATATTAGGAAAAAGTTTTTTATGGAAAGAGTGATAAAGTTCTGGAATGGATGCCTGGGGAGGTGGTGGAGCCACCATCTCTGGATGTGTTTAAAAAAAGCCTGCATGTGGCACTAGGTGCCAGGGTTTAGTTGAGGTGTTTGGGCTGGGTTGGACTTGATGATCTTGAAGGTCTCTTCCAACCTGGTCAATCTGCGAATTCTGTGTGAGAGTTACCTGGTCTTTGCCGAAGACATCGCCCTTGGCAATGCTGTAGAGGAGGGAGTAAGCAATCTGCCCAGCTGCTCCAGTCACCAGCACTCTGACAGGTTCACCCTGCAAGGAAATGACACAGCCTTACCCACAGTTCCACACCTCAGCCTCACATCAGTTAAAAGATAAGTTACTGCAGCAAGAACGTTATGATTATTTAACCTGGATGAAAGCATGTGCCTAAAGGCAGATCAGCCCCAGCCCCTGGGATCACACTTCTGGTTCTGCTAGAAGCACCAGCAATTTCCCTGTTGGTTTTACACAAACATATCACAATTGCAAAAAAGATCCTTAAGAATTGCTCCTGGAAAACTTGCAAAATGCCCGGAATTACGATGTATTTGAAAAGTTTTGCATTCCCTTTAACACTGCCTTGTTAACATAAGACAATACAACATACACCCCACCCATTCATACTTGAAATTTACTACAGAAGTTTCAGGAGCTGTGACACTTGACTGGTTTTCAGATTCTTTCAATTTCAAGGGCTGTTCCCATTCAGCACTTCAAAAGCTTATTTGCAAGCAAAGACTTATTGAATGCCAGAAACCAAAGAATCTAGTGGACTTAAACCTACTGCCTCACTGAACTGTTAGGCAGCAAATTTAACTAATCCACAGACAAAAGCTACATTATGAACAAATACAGACACTACTATCCATAATACAACTGTCTTTTGTCAAACTGACCCAAAACTCCAAAAGACTGGGAGAAGACTGCCAAAATGCTACTATATTGCAAATAAGAGGGGAATAAGGGCTTGCCCTGTAGCAAAATGACACTTTGTTAAGCAGAATGGGGACTGGAAGAAATCCAGATGTTATTTAATATTGAAAATTAAAGGCTGCGAGAGTTTGGGTTGGTCAGCCTGCAGAAGAAAAGGTACCAGGGTGGCTTTTCAATGCTCAAAGGGGACTTAGGAAAAAGAGTAGGACAAACTTTTTGTAGGGCCTGTTATGAAATGACAAAGGGGCAATAGTTTTAAAATTAAAAGAGGACAGACCAAGATAAGAAATAAATACTTTACAATAAAGATGGTGAAACACTGGCACAGATTGTTCAGATAAGTGGTGGTTGCCCCACCCCTGGAAACATTCAAGGTCAAACTGGACAGGTCTCTGAAAAACCTGGTCTTGTTAAAGATGTCCCTGCCAAATGCAGGGAGGTGGACCACTGACCTTTAAAAGTTTGTTCAAACCCAAAGCATTCTATGATTCTATGAAAATGGTCCACGTGGCAAAGGACATTAATAACCCAGTATTTCGTAAACCTGGTGTTTGTATTTCCCTTTTTCTTTAGGGGCAATAGGGCTGGCAAATGTGCTAGGACAGGAACAAGCAGACTGACCAGCCTGCTGGAATGTCAAGCCCACTTCTTCAGAAAATTAAAAGATGATCATTTGAGATACAGTCTAGGCATAACTGAATGTGAAAGAAGTGATTTAATTGGGCTACATTATGAAAAGCTGCAGAGCAAAGTCACGCCTTGCACTCAGTGCTGGTGATATTGCAGATGGAATACTGAGTCCAGTTCTGGAAACCTGAGTTCTGTATGGTTCTGTGGTCTGTAAGATGAGGCTGAGGGCGCTGGACATAGTCTGGAAAGGCAGAGGATAAGGGGGATCTAACAGCAGACCACCACATCTTCACAGAATAAAATAACACTGCCCCCAACACCTCTCAGCAGTAGCAGAACAGGATGCAACAGCTACAAATTAAGAGAAAAACTCTTGATTATGGGGTACTGCTGCAGCAGAAGAGGGTACCCACAGGGTCTGTATAACCTTCACCCCAGGCAGTTTCCAAGGCCCAGACCACAACACCTATGACATGATCTATCAGTGCCAAAAGTCTGCCTGTCAGGCTGGATTAGACAACTTCCAGACATGGAGCAAGAAAGAGGGCAGACTCTGTGACCTCTACAGATCCTTTCCAACCAGTATTCCTGTCACTGATATTTATAGGAAAACCTTGTGGGGCTTCCAGTGTATTCTCTCTGCAGAATTGACCAGACAAGCACAGCTGCATCACACTAGTGTTAGATGATTTTAAAAATTAGGCTACCTACCCCATTTTATCACATACTAGATAAAAGCAGAGCATAAATGATGAAGATAAACTACTGAATTCGCAGATTTAGATCTGACCTTCATTATGGGAATGATTCCTCAAATATCTCGTTACCCAATTGCCCGTTACATGGTTGAAGTGCATTTTTCTCTTTTGAACTCATCCTCCTACGAGTCACACCCCTCTAACTTCATCCAAACTCCACTGTGAGGGGAAGGAGAGCAAGACAATCAATTCTTGGGGGTTTAAATCTCAAAATTAGTTCTGGTACTCTATTCTTGAGCAGGGAAATGTACCCGAACATCTGAATGATGATGTGCAGCATGGATTTAGATGCGTATCAAATTTTCAAGCCAACTTTTCAGCATGTTTCTAAGAAAAATCTACATTTTATTTATATAAATGGAACAATGGCTGCTCTTTTAAGGCAGCTAACCACATTAGTTAGTAAAATAAGTACTGAAAAGTTACACTGCTGCAAAAGCTTGGCCTGGCAAAATCCCCATCACATAAAAAGTGATCCCGTGCTAAGCTATTCCAGAACTCACACAGGTAGCAGCAAAACATGTTTTCTTTATATTTATAGGGTATCTGAAATCAGTTGTGAATTGATTTTGGAATTTCCAGTGAATAGAAGAAAGATTTTAAGGCTCTTTCTTCTAAAGTAGTGTCACAAAAGTCTATGAGCTTTATAAGCTATTCTGATTAAAACATTAAAAATTCCAACTTATCCACTAGCACTATGGTGAGTATTCAGCATAATAACAGGAGAGGGAAGGAGTAGGAGATAAAAAGGTAAGAAATATGACTATTTATTATTTTTTTACTGAGAAAAACTTAGCATTTAGTCTCTAAAAAAAAAACATCAAAACTTCAGTCATGATTCAGCTCCTCCTTCTCAACATAATTATGTTTGCTTACTACCATCCTTCCTGTTGTCCCCCATTTGGGGCTGGAGGAGGAAAACACACAAGCTAAAATAAGGTGAGGAGTGCTGCCTACTTGTCATTCCTTTCCAAGCCTTCAGTACACTGGATTCAGTGCATTCCCCAGACCCTTTTACCCCTGCACCAATTGTGTGGATTTAGCATCAAACAAACTTCCGTGCTCTCTCTTAAACCCAGAAGCTGGAATAACAAACCAAAAATGTTCTGCTGCTTACAAAATGTGGCTAACTCTCAACAAAAAAAACCTTACATCTCATATTAAAATTGGCCTCACTGAGTGTCTGAGGCTACTTTTAGAGAGATGAGAAGCTCCCCAACAGAAGTTGTAGGTTCCAGACATTCATGTCCAGACAGTTTAACCCGTGACTTGGCTCCTGCAGGACTTTCATGCTGTGGTAACTGCAGGGGTGACCTTTACTCACTCTCAGGTATACAGGAACTAGAGGAAAAATTAAGCAACAACCAGCTATTTTGTTCCAAAGCCTTCCCCACTCCACATTCAACTGATGCATAGTTAAAAAGCTTTAGGAAAATAAAAGAGTAGCAAAAGTAATGATAAAAAGGATGAGGGAAAAAAGCTCCAGCAAGTGACCATTGCATCCCCACATACCCCTCTTCATCGAATCCAGCAAATGTAGGATCTCTCCCCCTCCTAAACTACCACAAATAAAAGCAAAGCCTCCAATATCAAGTGAGGAATTTGAGGTCTTAACGCCCTCGCCACACACTTTGGTTTAAGAACTCAGTGCCTCAGTCATTTCTGTGATTACAGCTGATATCAGCAGACCTCAAACATTAGTGCCATACCTGCAAACAGCACTGCACTGCAAAACTGATTCAGGAGGTTACAAAGGTAAGTAAAAGATAACTCACAACCTATCAAGTGTTGTGACAGGACCATCCTGACTACACAAGTGATAGACTTTGCATTGCTAATTGCAGTTATGAGAGATCTCTATAAAGATTATTGCTGATAAGCTCGTCTATAAAATACCACCAGCTTAACATTATTCCTGAATACTAAACGTTATTCCAGCCAACTAAGCTGTCCCACCTTGCTTCACAATAATTACTTAATCATTAAAATATACTTCTATCTCTTCCAAAGTCTAGAGCTTGCCTAAGGAACTTTCCCTTTGCTCTCCCTTCTTTAAAGCAGAGATGTGGGGACAATAAACACGATTGGAAATGGAGCAGAAAGTCTCAGCAAGGCAGCTGTGCACTTGAAGAACACCAGCAGTGCTGTGGTTCAAAGACCAAAGCAATTCCAAAGGCATTCCTTCCTCAAGGAATGACCTTGACACAGGTGCCCTGTAAAACTTTTTCCATTTCATTGAGCTAATGGTGGCCGTACTGATAGGTGATTTTATTTCAGAAATTTAAAGCCTCTGCCCAACACCACATGCATAATCTGAATAGCAAAGGCAAGATAAAAACAGTGATATTCTGAAAAGTCTGTACATCAAAGTTCTTGTAAGACCAGCCCATCCATGTCAGCTCATCCATGTCTCAATGCTTTGAGAGTTCAAATACAAACTAGAGCTTGCTCTCATGCTGTCACCCCTTCAAATCCCCATTTTAAATAGAAAGAGTGGAAAAGAAGGATAAAGTTTACAGATTTTGGTATTTTTTAGGGTATAGCTGAAATAAGCCCCGTTTCAGAGCATGCAAGCATTCTTTCTATAGCAAAATACTGAAAGTGAAGGTTTGAGTAACAGGGTACCGAGTCTAAAAAAGCACAGAGTTGTTTGCATGCCTAGAAAGGAAAGCAAGGTCTTTGTGCGGGTTTATATATCTATCTATATGTACACACGCTGCAGAAAAGCAAAGCACTGCAGTTCACCTCTGTAACCTCAGGGCAGAACTAGAAGGACTCCTTGACAATCTAGAGAGTCTGAACAAACAGCTGGATTTCCGACAGCAAGCAGGAACCCATAAAGGCATTGCACAAGCACTTTCCCTCGAGCTAACACAGAACCGCACCGAAACCCTGCACGCCTCACGGACGAAGGCGCTGACAGCCGCCGTCTCCCGACGGCAATGTCGGCAGGCGCGGCGCCGGGAAAAGGCGCGATCAGCCCCTTCGGAGCGCCAGCGCCAGCCCAGGGAGGTGCGCGGCGTTCCGACCGGGGCACATCCCGCCCTCCCCCGCAGGGCCCTGGGGACAGGGAGAGGCAGAGCCGCCGCCAGGCCCGCACCGACCCCACGTCCCCGCCTGGAAGGTCACCCCGGCGCGGCTCCGCGGGGGCTGTGGAGAGCCCTGGGCCGCCGCCAGGCCCGGCTTCTCTGGGTGCCACGACCACCTCCAGGTCACCCCTGCCCCTCGCTCCCCGGGCCCTCCCGGGAGCAGCGCGGCCAGGCGGGGACGGCGACGCCACTTCGGGGTCACCTCCGCCTGTCGCAGTTCCCTGCCCCGAGCCGAAGGAAGCCGAGGGGAGCGGTACCGCCGCGGGCCCGGTACCGACCATGTCTGCGGGAGCTGCGGGTCCGCTCGCTGCTCGGGGTCACCTCTGCGGCGCGACTGCGGCCGCGGCAGCGCTGCGCCGAGGTGCCGCGGGGGGGGCGGGGCGCGCGCCCGCGCGCGGCCGCCTGGGGGTTGTAGTCGCGGCCGCCGCCGGCTAGCGCCGCTCGGCCGCCGGAGAGAACTACAACTCCCACCGTGCCTCGGGGGCGGCGCGCCGCGCCCCCGCACGCCATTGGCGGTTGCCTCTCCGCCCCTCGCCCCCATTCATTGAAGAGCCGCGCGGCGCCGGAGGGGTCGGGCCGCCAGGGGGCGACGTGCGGCTGGGGGGGGGGACGGGGCCTCTCGGCGGGCGCACGCGCGCTCGGCGGCGGCGCATGCGCGGGGGGGGGCGGCGCGCGCGGTTGCCGCGGTGACGCGCGGGACAGGCCCCGGCGGCGGCGCCGCGCCCGCGCCCGCGCCGCGGACTCGGAGCGCTCGGTGGGTGCGAGTGCGCGGCCGGGCCCTGCCCTGCCCTGCCCTGCCCGGCCCGGCCCGGCACGGCCCGGCACCCCCCCGCGGCACCCCGGAGCCGCGAGCCCGGGCCGGGCAGAGCGTTCCCCTCGCGTTTCCCGCGCGGTTCCCTCCCGCACGGCTTCCCCCCGGCGCGTTCCCGGCGCTCCGCGCCTCATGCAATCCTGCCGTCCTGTTGCTTGGTCCTTTCCGTTCTGTTTTCAGGGCAAGCTGTGCTGTTCCGCTGGTAGAACTGCGTGGCTAAACTAGCGATCGCTTGTGCAAAAATAAAGCTGCTCGTTTTACTTGTATTTCGAATTGCTGAGTGGAGTAAATTCCTTTGGTCTGGCTGCAAGGGAGGCTGGTACCGGCATAAATCCATCAGCAGAACAGAGCTTCCTGGACTCCGGTTAGGGTGCAAAGGAAGGTCTTGGATAGCGCAGTTGATTTTTCTTTTCCCTCAGGTCCTGACAGGATTCCCTGTTAGTTAAGTGTTTTGTGCAGGTCTCACTTGTCCCAGTGTTTTTCTGCAGGATTAGTTTGAAATCTTACTCCAGTCCTTGTAGTAGTATTGAAAAAAAAGCAGTGTAAGGAGCTGTATACTGAGGCAATGTGAAATCTTACTCTAGTCCTTATAGTTGTATTGAAAAAAAGCAGTGTAAGGAGCTGTATACTGAGGCAATTTGAAATATGACTCTAGTCCTTATAGTAGTGTTGAAAAAAAAAAAGTCTAAGGAACATGTATACTGTGGGAATGTGAAATCTTACTCTAGTCCTTATAGTAGTATTTAAAAAAAACAGTCTAAGGAGCTGTATACTGAGACAATTTGAAATATGACTCTAGTCCTTATAGTAATATTGAAAAAAAACAGTCTAAGGAGCTGTATACTGAGGCAATGTGAAATCTTACTCTAGTCCTTATAGTTGTATTGAAAAAAACAGTCTAAGGAGCTGTATACTGAGGCAATTTGAAATATCACTCTAGTCCTTATAGTAGTACTGAAAAAAAGCAGTCTAAGCAGCTGTATACTGAGGCAATTTGAAATATGACTCTAGTCCTTATAGTAGTACTGAAAAAAAGCAGTGTAAGGAGCTGTATACTGAGGCAATTTGAAATATGACTCTAGTCCTTATAGTAGTATTGAATAAAAAGCAGTGTAAGGAGCTGTATACTGAGGCAATGTGAAATCTTACTCTAGTCCTTATAGTAGTGTTGAAAAAAAGCAGTGTAAGGAGCTGTATACTGAGGCAATTTGAAATATCACTCTAGTCCTTATAGTAGTACTGAAAAAAAGCAGTGTAAGGAGCTGTATACTGAGGCAATTTGAAATATCACTCTAGTCCTTATAGTAGTACTGAAAAAAAGCAGTGTAAGGAGCTGTATACTGAGGCAATGTGAAATCTTACTCTAGTCCTTATAGTTGTATTGAAAAAAAGCAGTGTAAGGAGCTGTATACTGAGGCAATTTGAAATATCACTCTAGTCCTTGTAGTAGTACTGAAAAAAAGCAGTGTAAGGAGCTGTACACTGAGGCAATTTCTTCTTTGGTCCTGCGACAGAACAGGGAAGTTGCTCCTTTAGGTCCGGGGGTGTAAAATGCAGTTTTCCACGCCACGTTGTCCCTTTCTGGCGGGTCTTGCTGCCGGTCGTGCTCCTGCCCCAGCTCAGAGGGTGCCGTGGCTGGAAGGAGCCTTGGAAGGAGCATGGGGCAGGGGCTGCAGCCCTGCCGGCGCTGCTGGGCTTTGCCCCGCTTTGTACCGCTCCAGAACCGCGCGTTGCTGCTCGCAATGAAGCCTGTACCCAATTCCCTTCTGCGGAGGCGTTTGAAAGCAAGCAGAGCTCAGGGCTGGCTTGAGGGAAGCTTGGGAAGGAGGAGGGAGCTTGTTGAACACAGTCGGAGTTTCCCTGAGTGTCCTAAGAGGCTTTACCCTGGTGACTCTTAACCTTCTCTGCACCCAGACCTTAATTAACACTATTTAAGATTGTTTAAGATTTAAATGTACACAAAACCTGATGTGGACCCACATAAGGTAATTTCCACTGACCATAATTGGTTCAGTTTAATTGATTTCTTGTCAATTTTCAGCTAAATCAATGTTAGCAGGCTGTAAACTGGTTTTTCTGTGTCAGGATAGCAGATTGTATTGATTTAATGGATTTCAGTTAAGAGCTTAACTTGAAACTTTCAAACTTTTTTCAGTAGGTAAGACTTTTCTTATTCTTGCTCCTTTTTTTTGCCCAAGCTTGTGCTCCTGGAATTATTTGCTGTTGGAGATAACAACAAATCTTGTTAGTTTGTGTTGAAAGTGATTTGTTTTGATGCAAAGCCACTTTGTTTGTCACAAGCATGTTTATCGGTTTATTTTCAATCCCAGTATAATTAGTCCAAATTGGACTCAGTTGTTGTCTGTGCTGATTTAACTGAAGAGACTGTAAAATGTTGCCTTTTATGAATGTGATGTAATTTTTAAAGTCAGCAAAACTTAACAGTTCTAGTATTTCCTTCTTAAATTTTGTTTCTACTTATTAAGCTTTGATGTTTTCCAAGCAAAATTTAAATGTAATTTTAAAAAATATTCTTTAATGCTCTCCCCATTTTTCGTTAGTATGAGTGTTTCCTGTAGCACTGTAAGCCAAAAAGCTGCGTAAATAAAAACAGTACATGCAAATGAAGCAATGGAAATTTAGTGTGCACGTGAATTGGGCTCTTGGCTAACTTTCAAATACACTTTGCAATTTTTGCACTCAAAAAATGCTGAATTACGTGGAAATCGGTAATTAAAAAACACACTGAAGTACTGAGATGTTTTAATCTCCATTTTCAGGGGATTAAGTATTATTTTTCAAGGCAACTAGTAGTTTTGAAGGGTAGTCTGCCAGAATTATCTCTTAATTTTTTAAAAAAATATTTTAAAATGAATTATTCTCTGTTAACAGCTGGCTGTGTTCTTTAACTGTATTTTGGATGGGAATATCTTTTCCTTCATTGCCATCTATAGAAACTGATGAATATTTTTAGGTAAGTCTTTACACTTAATTTTCAATAATTTGTGAAGTTTTCTTTTTGCCATCCTCTCTATGTCTAATACAGGTTTTTTATATTATGCATTTACTTACAATTGTTGTTACCAAGTCATGTCTCTTGTAGCTAAGTCTGTGTGATATAATTAACATTTAAAATGCACAAGATTATGTAAGAAAAATTAACTATATAGTGGCCAGGTTCAAACCTAGAAATGCTAGAATTGAAATAGTTTTGTAAATCTCTTCTGCGTTCTGGTCCAAGGGAATAATAGTAAGAGATTTTTCAGAAATAAGGTAAAATATTACAAAAAAAAATACTGAAATAGAATTAAGAGGATCAAAAATTATTTTGTAAAGTATGTGAGAAATCTATAATAGATTTTAAAAAATATATAGATATGAACAAGAACTATTAAAATCATGGTTTAGAAAATTAATAGAGGGTTGGGTTTTTTTGTATTCCTGGTGCTAATGTCCCAAACATAATTTTTCACTGTTCATTTCTAAACCTCAGTCATGTAGTACTGCATGGACCTTAAATGTCATGAAGAAACTAATCTATAGATTCCATTTATAATCCAGATTTTGTTTTTGCTGTGGTGAAAACTTTCTTTCTAAAAGAGAAATTTTACCTTCTGTGGAAGTGGCTTAATTTTTTATTGCTTATTTTTAATTTCTTAACAGCTTAGTTGGTTTTTTAATTAAAGTTGGGTAATTATCATTAATTGGTTTCTACAACCTTCAGCATGTTTTTAACAGGTAGCTAGGATGCAATAACACATCCTGTGCTCATGTGCCTACTGTCTGTGAAGAGACACAAATGATCTGTGGCTTGCATGTAATATGTAATAGTAATCTTTATGAACTATTCATGAGTCAAATATTAATAAAATTGTGAACAGACAGTTCTTTTTTATTTGTTTTCCCTAAGCAGGTCGATAGTATGAGCAGGTATTGTAGGTTTGGCAGAGGACACTGAGAGTTCAGGCGTTCTCTGGTGTGGGTGCATGTCAGATCTGAGCCTCTGGTGCCCAAAGGAGTTCAGGGCTCCATCACTGACCAGAGGGGCTGGTGGCACAGTGGCTTCATAATGGCACCGCCAGAGCTGAGGGACTCTGGAAGCTCTGTCCTCATCACCAGCCGAGCACCACTTCTGGAGGGTTTTCTTCTCACAGTTGTTACAAGGTCTGGGATACAGAGAATCCCTGTTGAAAAACAAAGCCAAACAAAACCAACCCACAAACCAAACAACCACATGGGACATGGCACAAAGGCTTTGGCATATTGGCTGTAAATTCAGCAAAGCTGATCTCTGAATTATTGCCAAGTCAACAGAAGGGTTGTGTTCCTGGTGCATGAGAAGCAGCGTTACTGGATTCTTCTACCTTAACACAGATCTGTCTTTCTCTTGGTTGAAGAGAGACTTTGTGACAGCAATATGTGGGTTTTCTACTCACTGATGTCACTGTCTGGAGGAGAAGAGGCAGGTCGGTATTCTAGAGAGGAGATGACCTGTGTAACAATTCAAGTTCTACCAAAGCAAACCTTGTACTCTTAAAGTTAATTCATTGCAACATTAAAAGAAACCCAACATGACCACAATCTCCTGTTCCCCCACAAGATGTAAACATTAAGCTGATGTCCTTGTGAGTTTTTTAAATAAGGTAAGCATTTAGTCAAGGGAAATAGGTCCTACTGAAAATAAATGCTTACTTTTTCTCTCATAAGACTTTCTTTTGCATTTGTTCATTATAACCTGACAGTCAAGGTATACATTTTGAACAAGAAGCTAGCAACCATGATGATGGCTTTCCATTTTTTAGGTGCAGTGCAGATGGGTGCATCCATCTGCTTCCTTTATGCCTCCTTTCCATGTCACAATGACTGATGAATGCTCTTCCATGCCAAATCTCTTGCACAGTTACAAGAGTTTTTCTCATTAGGCTTATTCCTATGAATGATGGTCACATAGTTTGCTTAAAATATTTCAGCTTGTTTTACAACATCCATGTGAATTTATTTCTGTATTTTTGCAGAACCAAATTCTTAATAGCTGCCACTATACAAACTAATTTTTTCTCCTTTTTTCCCCTCAAGAATTGAATAGTGTTTCAAAGAAAATATCCCTAGAAATACTGGTGGAAGGAGAATGATGTCTTATGGTGTTGATTTTTTTGAAGTTAATTGTATAAAATATATTTCTTTACAGATGGAAAAGACTGATACATTTTTATCTTAATGGCATTGTTCATTTGTGAAACCTAACTTTCAAACATGAATTTATCACTAATAAGTTTAAGAGGCAAGTAAACACTGTTTCCTGTATGGAGGTTTTTCTGCTGTTTAACAGATTGATTTTGGTGTCTGGCCTGCTTTTGGAAACCTTATCCAGACAGATTTTTAGGGAGCGGCAGAGTCTATGGGTGCTTTAGTAGCATATATGCTTATAATACTGGCCATATTCAGTGTCTACTGATACTTGAGTAAAGAAAGAAGAAATTGCCTTTATTCATTCTGCTCACATAAACACAAGTACTCTCTGCACATGCCTGTGTTCATTCAGTTGCACACTGTAGGGCTAAACTACCCCATCTCTGAATAAAATTGTAGGCCCCTAATTCCAGCTGTGTGGACTCTATTGTCCATACCAGTGCTACATAACTTGGAGTTTCCTGTTGCTCAAAAATAGGCATGCATATATATTTTTTGTTGGCTTTTTTTAGGTAATTATTGGGACCCATGAGAATGGTCCTCAGGCTCATGCTCAAAGAAAATGTTAGAAAATTTGGAGCCTGTCATGAAGTCATTTAGAGTTGTCCTGTCAGGTTGGGATAGTGTTGAGGAATTAGTTAATTTGAACTCAGGGAAGTCATGAGCCCAGTGTGAATGAGAAGGGAGCAGTGGCCATAGGGAAAAAAAAATCGGGTAATTGGCTGCATATATAATGACACAAATGGTGGAAAGGTGGTGCATCTTTGGATGAAGGAGGCTTTTCCATGCAGTAATCAAGCAACAGGAATCATGATTGCAGTTTGTGTTTTTCTAGTTTCCTTTTAGAATGATACTGCTATGCCTTTTTGCTCAACTTGCCTTCTACCCTTACCTGTAAAAAGTAGCCATGGTAAAGCACTACCCCAGATATGGTGAAAAAATTGGACCTTAATTGGATAAAAGCCTTTTGGATGTTTATTAGAAAGGTGTAACTCTTGTCTATATAGTAAAATGTGCTTTTGTTTCATGGCCTATAATCCCATTTATTTACAATAATAGGCCAGATACTCTTTTTGAAGTTGCTTAATGTCTGATTTGGGAAAATATAAAGTATTGCTCTGAAATGGCCTTTTCCTGTTATAGTTGCCTGACATAGAGGGTCTAGCCTCAGTGTGTATTAGGCAAGAGAGCTAGAAATACACCACAGTTAAATTATGGTTAAATTATGGGTTTGTATCTCCAGGTGGTGCATGAATTCATAGTTGAAGACTGAAGAAATTAATTTTGCTAAAGCAAGAAACAACAGGACATTAAGCTACTATGCCAGCTTTAGATGTATGCTTCAAAAATTTTCTGCTGCTCAGCATTATTCAGTAATCTTTAACTCAAATTGCAGGAAATATTTGAAATTCCATTCTAACAATATCCAACAGAGAATATTAAAGAAGCATTACATTTCAAATGCCTGAGGGAAAATGTTCTCTTCCAGCACCATGGGCATTTGGATCTCACTAGTGTATGCAGTATTATAGTCTAGTATTATGCTTTACTTGGTCTAAAATGAAAGCCCAATTTTAATTCTATCTCCAAAACTTGGCATACTGCAGGGAAAAATAATTTATTTGAATGTTGTTTTTTAATACACTGCAACTAACTTTAAAGCTTCCTCATATAATACTCCCACTACGGCTTTTTGTAATCTGACCCTTTCATTAAGACTTCAAATATATTCCCAAAGACTTATCTCAATGCTTTTGTTACTAATTTACAAGTTAAAAGATTCCAAAGTTACCTAAGTTTTTCTCATTATATGCAATTTTTCTCTTAATAAGACAAAACTTTTGAATATCTTTATAAATATAACACCAAACAGAGGGACTAATACACTCTTAAGGAAGGTAATATGCAAACTCAGAATAGGGTTTAATAATATATACACACAGTTCTAGGCTGGGTAATTTGGCAAACCCATTAATGAACTTCTGTAAAAAAGTGCTGATTAAACCTTTGGGGTTTTATAACCTATATATGCTGTATTTAATAGGAAAGCTATTTTGTAAGTGAATCCCCAGCTTACAAGATTTGGGGGAAAGAATAAAAGTGTATCTAGAAGGTTTATAAAATCACTAGCTTGAACGTATTTCTAACCATCTCAGTATTTCAGTGTTGCCAGAGCATGGACAGCTACCATGTTTCTGTTGGAAAAATAAGATCTATGGTCTTTAGAGAAATAGAATAGGGCTCTTATCCACCTGCTGCTCACTTTTTTTCTGTTTGCACTTGACTGTCATAGAGTCGTGTCCAGGAGAATGCCAATACTGTGATATTTCTTGCCTTCATGGAGTTTCACAAGAGGCAGTTTTTTAGCAGTAGTGGGTCACTTGCCTGTGTAATTGGACCACTTGTGACTCCCTGACAAACTAGATTGGAGGGGAATATGAATCAAGGACTTGAAACCTGCAGAGAGAATTCAGAAGAGCAGCATACTGCAGATGGTTTATTTGTTCAACGTAGCCGTGTAGGACATAAATGAGTGAAGTGTCATTGACAGTACCATTAGTTTAACTGCAATGCTAGGCTCTGGCCTTGCTAGATGAATGTCACTGATTCCTATAATGAAAGCTGGGAATCCTCTGCAGTGCTAGTGGACAACAGCTTGCCTGCTGAGGGCCACTGGTGGGCTCTGAGTTGCCACATCCCTTTCATGGGAACTGAGACCAACTGAACATTGATAAGGTGTCTTTTTTTTCTATTGTAGTTGGTCCCAGGCAGTTGTACCCAAACTTCTGAGTGAGTAGAGTGATCCATTATCTTGTATTGTGTAAAGTCTGAGAGATTATAATCTATTTGAATGTGCCTCTGAGAAGACAGGAGTATCCACTGCACTGTAGTAACACCATCTGGTAGCATAATTTTTAGACAGAAATGACTAAACTTTTAAAAACTGCACCTGTAAAGGACAGTGTGCATTTTTGGAAGACACTTAGGTGGTTTTGTAAATGTTGAGCTTGTCTTGCTTGAGAAATGGAAGGTTTGTAAAATGCATTAAAAATATGCATTGGAAGAATAGGCGTGTATGGACTTCAAAATCATGGCATTACAGGCATTATTTCCAATTTTATAATCAATTTTAAAAAATCATTTCTTTCTTAATGATTATATTGACTGTTCCTTAAATAGAAGTATAAAGAAAAGCAGGCACAAATATAAAGCTGAATGTACCAAGCTGTTTCCGCTCTTTTGTACCTGAGCTGTGTATTTAAGTAGATGCTTCCCAATCCACTGTTTTGCCAGTTTTTGTTCCAATAAGTTGACCAGATGCAGTGAATTGCAATGAGTTGTCTGCTGCTTTTGTCACAGAATCACAGAGTGGTTTGGACTGGAAGGGACCTTTGAAGTGCAATGCACTGTGGACACCTTCCACTAGACCTGGTTGCTCAAAGCCCCATCCAACTTGCCAGGGTTGGGGCATCCACAGCTTTTCTGGGCAACATGTTCCAGTATCTCACCCCCTCAGAGTAAGGAATTTCTTCCTTATATCTAATCCAAATCTACTCTATTTTGGATAAGAACACTTGCCCTTGGTCTTCTCACTCCAGACCTCATGTAGAAAGTCCCTCTCCCCCTTTCTGATAAGCCACCCTTTAAGTATTAATAGGCAATCATAAAATCTCCACAGAGCCTTCTCTTCTCCAGGCTAAAAACCCCCAAGTCTCCCAAACTTTTAAGAAAGTTCCTTTCCTCCATTCCTTTTTTGTGGCTCTTTTTCTAGACCTGTCCCTAACAGGTCCATATCTTTCTTTGCTGGGGGCTTCAGAGCAGGATGTAGCACTGCAGGTAGAGTCTCAGCAGGGCAGAGCAGAGCAGAGCGAGTCCTCCCCCTCCACCTGCTGGCAATATTTCTCTTTACACAGCCCACAATGCAGTTGGCTATTTTTTTTTAAGATATTGGAAGGTTTCATTCGTAAATGTAATTGGTTAAGTTGAAATTGAGACGAAAGTCATAGTGATGTAATGTCAGTGAATGAGGTGCAGCTTGTGACACAAGTTATATGAAAGCCCGGAATGTTCCTGGAACACTGCTGGCAAAGTCCCCTACCTCTTAGGAGTGCTGTTAACTTTGTTACTCTTCAACTTGTGGCAAAGGTCTCTTCCTGTGGAATTCAGTCTAAGAAAACTTGTACTGAAAATCTTGTAACATAGTGCCATTCTTGTGTTAAAATACAAAATCAGCACAACTATGAAACAGTGACATTGGTGGGAGTTTCATTTGAATAAATACTCAGATAGTAAGCAGACCTTACTCCTTGGGACTGTTGCAGAATAACTTGCTTAATTGACTTTTCATCAAAGAGTAAATTAAATATTTATATTCTATAGAGATCTTGCTGTAGTAGCTTCTCTGGTATCTGTCAGTGATATATTTAACTTTATCAACTTTTTTCTCTTAGAGGTTTTTTGATTTGTTTTCTGGGTAGAATTTTTTTTTGTATGTGGTGTTGGGAAACCCCTTAAGTGGCTTTTTCTGTCTGTCTCCTTCATAATATATCATGTAGTATCCCTATTTAGTAAATGTCTTGATAAATGAACTTCACTCTGTCATGCTTGTTTTCTGAATCTGGTTACCAAAACTGCAATGCATTCAGCTTCAGTGTGTGGCTGAACTCCAGTGCAATGACATACAATGTGCAGGTAGTTAAATATTCCTTAAGAAGCAGCCTGTAAAATAAGCCACCCATAATGCCAGTGAATAAATCCCAACTTCAGCATGAGTGTTCTTTTAAAATGTGCACCTTGCTGAGGTTATTAGTCACTCTGAATTCAAGGACATGTGAGTGCAGACTTTGCATAAAGCTCCAGGAGTGGCCTACCTGTGAAGTGCTGCTGCTTGATTTTCAGAAGATGGCATGCTGTGAATTTTAAAACTCCCTCATCGTGGATGAACTGCAGCAAATGCCATTTTGTAATTGAGGCCATGTAAGTTAGTTATTCTACGTGTACTTCTAACAATGAAGTTTCAAAAATCTCTTTGCTGAGATCAAAGAAATGTTATCATCATGAAAGGAAACACTGCAGTATTTGCTGAATAGGGTAAGGAAACAGAAGAATGAAAATTCTGCATATTTTCTAACATATATATTATTGTTATCTGTTTCATGGATTAGTGTGAAGATTATGCTGTTGGCCTTCTGTTTAACAATACAGGAATAATGAAAATTGAGAAAATATTGCTGCTTCCCTTAACATGAACGTGGATGAAAAGGAAGCATCACACAGAATTGTAGCAGCAGCTGTGACTTTAATTTGAGCAAACCCAACTCAGACAAAGATTTTGGGAAAAGAAATCCACAGATAGAAGTGAGACAGACCTAAAAATTATATCAGTCCTAAGAAGACTTATGTAAAATAAAGGTTTGAGTAAAATACAGAAATCACTTAACTCTGGGGACATTACCACCCCCAGCTGCAGCCATTTAGTGGTTTTGTTTTGCTCTGCCACTTGTGTGGCTAAGTTAATCAAATTGTATCTTTTACATCTGTGAAAATGGAAGGAGTCAAATGTTGCAGCTAGCTAGAATGGTCAGTCCCAGCTCTCCTTGGAGAGAAGGTATCTCCACACTGCCCAGAATGAATGCATTTTTAACCAGTGTTTATTGTAGGTGAGAGATCACGGATGAAGCTGTGGTGGGGTGACCCTGGCTGGACATCAGGTGCTCACCAAAGCCTATCTCATTTGCCTGCTCAGTGGGACAGAGGAGACAGAGAGAGAAAATACAACAAAAAGGTCAAGGTAAGGACAGGGAGAGCCAGTTACTGTCATGGGCAAAACAGACTCGACTCAGGGAAATCAGTTTAATTTATTATCAATCAACTCAGAGTAGGATAATGAGGAAACAACTGTGTTATTCCTGAGGCAATGGAGCCCATCACTGATGGGCTCAGCCTTGTCCAGCAGGGGGTCCCTCTTGGACCTGTCTGGCATTGGCTCTGCTGGATATAGGGAAAGGTTCCAGCAGCTTCCTCAGCTTCCTCCCCTGAAAGCTCCTGCTACCAAAACCTTGTCATGCAAACCCAAAACAGAAGTGTTTAAAATTAAAAAGAAAAGGCCAGAAATATGATCTTTGTGCTGGATATTGGAGTGCAAAATTTGTTAATTATAAAAGCTTCTTTGGAATACATGGGATTCTAGGATTGCAAAAGCTGATCTATAATATAGTCACAGAAATAATGGTAATGGGCAACAACTATGATATTTTTTTAAAATTTTCTCATTCTCAAATTTTTTTTTTGAAACCTCATGGAAGCAGGTTATTTGCCAGTGATTGACTGATGCTGTAAAGGCATCCTTGTATGTCTCTCTCTAGAAAAATTGTCACATTCTAGGTTGTGTGCTCATTACCACTGTTTCCATTAAATTGCCATTTTGTAAATGGTGCAGACTGGGGCCACATGAGAAATGGGTTGGTAGAAAGATGGGGTCAAACTGTGAACTGATTAAAAATTAAAAGATCTGAACACACCACTTGAAATTTTTGGCGTTGTCTGATTTCTCATTATTTCAGTTTTTAAATTTTATTACATCTCAAGGCAGGCAAGCTTCTGTGTGATCTCATATTTTCTCAAGGGAAGGAATAGAGAAAACATGCACCATTTCAATGGCTGTTCATAATTTGGGGCTGCCAAACCAATGCTATTCATGCTGACATTCTGTCTTATCAGGCAATTAACTAATATATTGAGGTAATTAAAGACAATTGCTTGTAATAGCAGAAAATTATTATAATGATTTTGTTTTCCAGATAACAATGCAGATTTATAATTTCTGTGACCACATCCAGAGTTCTACTACCAGAATTGACAGGGAAACCATAAATAGTTGTTATTCCATTATGCTAAATGTCAGGGGTATAAATTTAACTCTGTTTTATTTAAAAATCCATGAGGAGAGGCTATGATCCTTATGTTAAATGGATCTGCAGCAATTAAACCTAAGCCCATTCTTAGTTTTCATAAACTTCTTCATATTTTGTTGCACCTGTTGGACACAAATCATATACACATCTTGAAAGGGCATGAACACTTTTTGAAAGTTTTAAAAGAAGACTTTAAATTAATGTTGAGGTGAAAGAAAAGCAAGTTTCAAAATGCTTCCACTTTTCAATGATTTCATCAGGTAACTCCAAGCCTATTAGCAAATTTGGTCA
Organism: Anomalospiza imberbis; assembly: GCF_031753505.1. Lineage (NCBI taxonomy): Eukaryota > Metazoa > Chordata > Aves > Passeriformes > Viduidae > Anomalospiza > Anomalospiza imberbis. The sequence goes on from NC_089683.1 coordinate 110,578,699, forward strand.
CTTGTATGCTATTCCCTCATGTTCAGTGACATTTACAAGATCCCTATAATGACTTTTTCTCCTCCAAAACTAGGAAGGGCTTTGCTGGCAAAAGCTGTTTTAAAAGGTATTTTAAAAACAAAACAAAATACATCTTTCTTTCAACAGCATAGCTTGGGTGTGATGCAGTCAAGAGGTGCATTTAATTGTCAGTAACCTGGGAAGTTGTAACAAAATGTGCAGCTTGGGCTATACCAAGAGTTTCTATTCAATTTGACTTCCTTTTTCTTTGTTAATGATTGTGGCTGAAAAGCTTCATGAGGATGTAAAAAGTCATTCATACAGAGGACATTCATATTTATATCTGTTGATCTTTGATGTGTTTAAAATTTTAAAAAAAAGTGGGGGTTTATGAGTTTAGAGGTCATACAGACATAGTGAAGTGGTATGCTGTGTTGAGAATTAATGCAGATTATTCTGATGCCATTCACACTAATTGTACCATTGCCAGTTTCTTTATTATGTTATGTTTTGTTATGTTTTCCCCTGTGACTATTGCAGGCTTTGTCAGCGTAAATTTTGGTTATGTACATAATGCTGCCTGTTTTAAAGACATTTCACTCATTACTTTAAAAACCTAGATTTTTTAAGTGATGTAAAAATATCTGGGTTTTCTAAGTATAATTGCAGGGGTTTTATTTAAAGCATTTTAATCATCTCCAGTTTTGCCTGTTAGCAAGGTCCTTTTTATCCTAAGAAATGAAAAGTGAAAGACAAGCAAATGGTTTGAGATTATATGGATAATTAAGTTAATGGTTGTGAAACAGAACCTGAGGAATCAAAAATGTGGTAGAGGAGCATCAAGATGGTTTTCTAAATGCTGAAGGGTTTGGATAGGACATGCAGCAGAGTGACTGAGGGAATCACAGCCTCAGGGGTTTGTCTCTGTCTTAAGCCAAAGCTGAAAGTACAGCAAGGAGAGCCCCCGCCGTGGCCCGCTGTGTGCAGCCCTCTGATCTCAAAGGTGGTGCAGGTCATTGGCCTCAGAAAGGACATGTATTGGAAGCTTTGAGTAGATTCAATTCCCCAACTTCTGTCCCTAGTGAGGAAGCTGCTTCTCTGTCCTCATCTCCCAGGTTTCCTGCTGGGCTTTTGATGCTCTTTTTGCAGGGGTTTAGCAGAAGTTGCCATTCATGGGGCCGAGTGCTTGAGTTCGAGTGTTGGCAGTAAGCCGCAGGACAGCCAGAGTGGTGCCACTCAGACAACCCCTGCTTCTTTTGAAGTTATGAAAGCAGAGATAGGGTCCCTTTGAAAAAGGCACCTGAACGGAGTAGATGCTCTGACAGAAGTTGCTTGGTAGAGGAAAACAAAGCCAAGAGCCCTGGGAATGTGGTGCCTTAACATCACCATGCACTAGAGGGCCCAGCCTGCGTATAACCAGTTCCCAAGAAGGAACATGGGAGTAGACTGAAGGAACTTCTGAGGAATTACAGTGATATTAGGAGGAGAAAGAGCTGTCTGAAGCCAACAGGGCTCAAAACAGGACTATATGTGGGGAAAGGCGATAGAGTGACAAATGCATTCAACCTGAAAATGTAATCAGACAAGCATGTTCCCCTGCTGAAGAAGGGATTTAGCAACTTTGAACTCAAAATCATGTGATTTTTCTTCCTCCTCCTGGCTAGATTAAAAAGGGGAGTGATGTTTTTAATATTATATTTTGCTTAACAAACCATTGCGTGCTGTGTCAAGTTCATTTTCCCTATCTGCTCTGGCTAAAACCCATTGCTATCTGTAGTCTAGCCTGAAGGTGACAAGAGATTTGAATCATTGTAATTAGGCACTCATCATGCTGCAAAAAGATACAACTATCTTGATGAATCAGTATGAAAAAAAAAAGCTATGTGGTTTTTTTTTTTTCTTTAACTGCAGTTGGTGCCTGGGAATGTGAGAGCAGGAATGAGCTCAGCAAGAACTGAGGCAGCTTCCTCAGCATGACAACTATTGTCCTGTTCTCTGTGCAGAAAAAATTGAGTGGCTTTTGCCCCTCCAAGTCCTGTTGACACCTTCAAGTGTTCTTGGACCTCTCCCAGGTTTTACTTGAGAAACATTTTCATGTGTGCCACTTCTTTCTGATTCTGAGAAAAACACAGAAAGAATTCACTTTCTGCACTTAAGCAAGAGCTATGAAATGAGTTATTGTTTGCCTTTTAGGATTTTTGCTCCAGGGCACACTTTTGCTGTAAAGTATAAGTGATGAAAAAGTGGATCTGCTCAGGTTTGTGGTTGGATATGGCAGAAATGGGGTATAAGGAGCTTTATCCCTCTGGGGAAAGGCATATCCATGCATACCAAAAAGTAGGTTTTGTGACACTTATTACAGCTGCTTTGGGTTAATAATCAAATTTTGTTCTCTTTTTTTGCCTGTGTTTTAGAAAAGGTGCAGAAAAAAACAAACCCTGAAATACATATGGCTTTCATCATAGACATGCATTGCTATTTTCACCTTTTCTTTCTGGGGACAATGAGTTACCCTTCATTCTTTTTATCTGAAGATACTTTCTCTTATCACTCATCCATGCATCTTTCCTCAGAGCCTGGATAACATTCCTTTTTATTATTAAGATGTTGCATTTTTCGAAAATGAATCAGGGAATGGCATTTATTGCCCAGTTGCATGCCTTATGAACAGTGGAGTTTTGTCATAATCACAAAGTGTCTAAATTCAGGGTTCTAATGCCAATTTATAAGTGCCCTAGTTTTCAGAAGTGAAATGTGACTATGGGTTTATGTACTTATTTCAGTAGTGGCAGCTGAAATGGGATAACATACTTTGGGAGGAGCAGGGAGCAAGCAGAATGTTGCTCACCCTACATGACTACCCTGTAATAGATCTTTCAGAGCTTTGAAGAGTGGGTGTTTTTAATGACTATGTTGTATCACTTAATGGATAATTAAAAAAAGTTACACACTTTTGCAAGTCAGTGTTAAAGCTAAACAGATTTGGAATGTGCCAAAAATAGATTTCAAGCTGGATTTTGTGAAAAATTACTCTTCTGGGGTGAGCAAATACTAATTCTGTTGGTCATGAAAACTGTGTCTTCGTCTCTATTGAGATTATGGTTTAAATTCATAAAAGTGCTAAAATATATATAGATATATACTAGAATTAATTTGGCTTTGCAACCTTAGGTATTTAACAAGAAACGTACCTGAGAGTTTTCCTTTCTTCAAATGATGAACTAAACACTTAGCTCAAAATCACAGCCCTAATTTGCAGGTAGATAACAGATGCATCTATATCCAGAACACTGTTATTTCCCTTCTTTATCATCACCTGACTAATATAAGTAAAATCTGATAAGGACACAGCATTTTTTTTTTAAATTACCTGAAGGGACAAGTTCACACAGTCTACCTTTCAGTTCACACATTCACTACCTTCCATCCCACGTTCATTTCTGGGGCATGTTGGTTGACTTGATGCATTTGGTGGATAAGGTAGAGATCTTAAAAGCTTCAAATGTGAATGTGGGTTTTTTTTAAATTCAAGGAAATGCAAATTGGTGTTCCCTTCCCCACACTGCTCAAGAAAAGACTGATGTGAGCTCAAGGATTTTTTCCAATTTGGCCTTTGATATCAGTCATTAACTACACAGGTCCTGATGGCTGAGAAGGCTCCAGAGCAGCCATGGTGTGCTGCTTTGTGCTTGGCTGGTACCAGAGTTGTAGTGGCAGAGGAGAGGAAGGAAAAAGGAGCTGAAGGGCATGGCTACAAAGAAGTGAACAAGCTGAATGTAATGTAGAAGAAATTTGGGAAACTCAAGGGAAAAGTGAGGAACCTGACATGGAAGTTTGGGAATATGAGGTTGGGCTTGTACATCACCAATGCATAGAAAATCAGACAAGTTGCAGCATCCTTCACTGTTTTGTCTGTCCTTTGGGTTACAACCTGTATGTGTTGTGGCATACAAGAACACTGAAATTTTTAAGTAGTGTGTATTTCTTGTTGCCATTTTGTTTTCAAAACTCACTTATTCATCATGGGCGATGTTTCCTTTGTTTTCTGCTGACAGAAGAATGCCTCCTTGTTCTTACATGTTGATATATGGCTTCGTTTGAGGGAGAATGCTGGTGTTGCCTTTAGCACAAATGATGTATGCATTTGCATTTCTGGAACCCTTTCAGAGTTTCCCATTTGCTTTTATCTCCTTTATCTCTCCAGAATGAGCAACTGTTTTCTAGTTTATCTTTTCTGAAGATCAGCGTAGATTGTTGATTACAGGGTGCAATAAATTAACTTGTCGACTTTTGCCACATTTCATGTTTAGGTTATATATCTGAACAACGTTGAAGATTTATAGAAAACTTTAAAAATTAATCTGAGATGTAAACGCTTGAGAACAAAAGGTTTTTTTTTTTTAACTGGATTTTATTTCTAAAAGCCGGCTGCATAAAATTTCATATCTCTATCTAGAACAAGCTTTCTAATTTTAATTGCTAAAGGGGTTTTAGAGTGATTTATTAAACACCTGACTGCAAAACTGAAAGTATATAACTGTAATCCTATTGTTGTCTTTATTTGCCTAAGCCAGAAAAATGTGGAATTTGAAAATACAGTGTTCATTAGAGTAAAAAATACATTTTTTTTATCATGTTGTGATCTTGAATTTGCTTTTAAAGGAATTTGTTTTCTTACTGCATTTTGAAATAAGCTTTAAAAACTTCACTGTAGTCACAATTTAATTCTTCATTTTTTTTAATCTGGAATTACTGCATGGGTGGGAGAAATTTTTAAATTTTACTTTTTCAGTAGTCTGATGAATGCCTTATTCACTTGTGGGCAGCATATTTTGTTTTCCAGTTGCAATATATAGAAACAGTTTAGTTCTTGCCTCTCTATTCCATTTTGGCCTTCTAATCAGAACTAACACTTTAAATGCGTCAGTGTTTTGAGCTGGAAATATTATTCAAACTGAGCCTTTTTTTCCACACGTTGTTTGGAGTGAATTCTTGAATTCCACAAGAAGAGAACTAGGCTAACTACTTTTAGCAGACAAATTTTTGTTTTTCATAAAGAATAAACCATTTCCAGTCAAGCCACCTGTTTCCTTTTTTTTTTTTTTTTTTTTTTTTTTCCTTCAAATAAATGTCTTGGTCTGAGGTCTCAGAGGAAAATCCATGGAAATTTGTTTCATGGTTTCAAAGGATCCTAAAGGGATTTTAAAAAAAAGAAAAACAAGCAACAGGCATTTAATTCCTGGTTCCTTTTTTTTTTCCTGTGTCAGTTTGTTACATGTAAAATTTCAGTTTTATCCTTTCTGATTTGAATAGATCCTGAAGTAATTTTTCTTCTTGAATTCTGTTAAGCAGTGAAATACCCCGAATTCTACTAAAAATCAAACAAGGCCTTTTAACAAATTTCTGAGAGGAAAGGTAAGGGTTCCTCACCTGGTCTCCCCCTGCCCCACTGCCTTCCCCCAAACAGGACCTTCCTTTAGCCCTTGGGCAGTTTTTTTCCCCATTCCTTTACCATATAAACTCAATTACATGTCTCTGAATGCAGTTTAAGGGATCCCTGGGCAAGGGGCAAGTCAGACCTGAAAAAGGAAAAGTGTTCTTGCTCCCTAGAAATGAATTTGGACATTTACCTATTTTCTCAAGGTAATATTTGTCTTTTAAAAGCAGCACCTAACTTTTTCTTTTTGTAGTCTTTCCGTTTCTTCTGGAATGTTCATTCTTAAATACCTCATAATTTTCCTTGCCTGTTGAAGTTTCAAGAACTCTGCTAACTATATTTTCTTTGTCAGCGGTGTTTCTTTCCCTATAACTGTTTTTGCTTAGAACTTGTCTTGAATTCAGACACATTTTCCAAGAGCTCAGTTATTGTTGTTTTACCATGGATAAGATTGACAGCCTGCAGTTCTTTACCATAATTATTGTGTGAATTGTCCTGTAAGCTGGAGTTTTCTGTGTTTTGGAAGGGCGGGGATGTGTGTTAGTACCTCTTCTGCTTGTTCTTTGGGTTTGATGTATTTGAAACTATCACAGACCAGAATTTATTGTGCTGGTGTTAATGATGCAAGCTGAGAAATCAGCCTGTCTTGTTTTGTGACTGTGGCTTTCAAGGCTTTTAAGTGTTTTTAAGGGCAATTCTGTGTTGCAAAGAAGAAAAAATAGCAATTACCTTGTAACGAGCACTGGGATCTCACCTCTCTGTTTGCACTGACCATGAGTTACCACATGCATGGCTCTGGGAGATGGGGAATTACCAGCAAAATCCCAGCGGTGGCTGCTGTGGAAGAACACAAGTACATAGGACCAATGTAACACATTTATGAATTATTTCCTTTTAATCCAAAGCAAATGTCACAAGTTTCATAAGTTCATAAGTTTTTTTTTCTTTTCTCGAGTAGCATGAGGTAACTCAGGTTGAGCAAAAACCTGGGCCTGGAGCAGAAAATTGCAAAGTCCCTTACAATATGATAAACTTTTTCTTTCTATTTTTTGCCACATAAATTCTAAACACTCTTGTCTGCTTAGGATTATCTCGATAACAAATAAGCTGTACAGTTCTTGGGCATCTTTTTTTTTTTCAATGCTATTTTCTTGTACCTCACTTGCTTTATGCAGCCCCTCTGTCACTCCAGTGAGAGAATGACCATGATTATTTTAACAAAGGTTCTAAACTTGGTAAGGGTAGACTCCACTACGCTTAAGGTAGGAGCTGCCATTTATTATGAGTCCCTCATTTGGAACATCCTCTTCTGGACATTGCTGATGAAGTACAATCCTAATTCTTTAGTATCATGAGCCACCAAGACAGTCTTTGTTCTCCCAGTATTGCCGTCTGTGAAGCCTTCCCAAACATAGTGCTATGCCTCTTCCAACAAAGTGGATTTTTGGGGGGCTTTCCCCACTTTCTATCTGCCTTCACAATCTTTTCTCCCTCTTTCTGTGCATGATTAGTGAGACAAAGGAAGATTCGAGCCTTATGCAGAGGGAGTCAGTTGGACTGGAAGTGAGAAGTGACATTTGCATTTACAGTGTGTATTTAGTGGCTTGGGATGACATCCTGGAAGTTTCCCATCTCAGCATGTTTGCTGGCATATGTACTGAGTTTGCTTTAAAAAATGGTAATAAAATAAAACTTCTTTATGCAGGTCTTTTCACTTCAGGTAAATTTTGGTGACATCTATATTTTTACTCTTGTTTTGGTGACAACAGTGTTAATATCAATGTCATTAATATCAAGGCTTACTGGATATTGGTTATATTGGAATAAATTTTAAAGTTATCTTTTTGTTTGGAATAATTTCTATTTAAGTTGCATAAAAGTCAGTCTTTGTTGTAACTTGGAGACAGAAAAAATATATTAAGACATCTTTGAACAGACTTTCTGATGTAGGGCCGGCTATGTCAGTTTATGATTAGATGAAGTGCCATAGATTTATTGATGGGACTGTTAAGAGGAGTATTGTTATGGCAACATTGAATTTAAACTTTTATCTCTTTGTTCTCATTGGGCAAAAATTATTGTAGCAGATTTGAGAATGGGAATTTCACCCCACGATTTTGTTTTATATAAATATAAAAGCATGCAGGTGTTTACAGGCAAGCAAAGGGCGCTCCATATAAAACGTGGGTTTATGAGAGACATATCAAGAACTGCGTAGTATGAACGGGTGCTTTGAGGCTTAAACTATAACCAAGCAAAAATGTGCAGCCTTCCCCTTTTGTCTATAATAGGGTTGACATTGGGAACCATGATCCCTTTGATCTTTACATAAAACAGATGAAAATGCATAAATTGCGTCTAATCAGAGATGAATTAAAGGAAAATAGCCTCCCGGAGGACAAAGCACCCCAGGCACCCATCAACAGCCTTAGCAAATGACAGACCTGGAGGAGACTTCAAAGCTGCAAGCACAACTGCCAGTGAAATCCACCAAGAATCAAGATGCCATTAAAAAAAAAAAATTAAAAAATTCACAGTTTACAAGTGCCCAGAACTCTCTTTAAGAAGTGGCAGAAACACACTACATGGACTTGCTTTTTAAGCCACTAAATGTTCTCTTAGGAGACTTGATAACGGCAATACTTGCTTGTTTAATTTAGTCCAAAAGTGTGCTCAGACATGACAAACATTGGTAATTTTAGTGTCAGGTAGGGTTTATTCCATTTGAGTGGCATATTGTTTAGAAGCTGAAGTATATGTTTTAGTGGAAGCAGATCAGACCTTTATTGTAATTGCTTCCTTGGTTGTCATCTTTATTTGTCCCTCTGAACATAAGCACGGTTAACATGCCTCAAATTGCAGGAGAAGGAGGGAATGGAAATATCAGGTTTGGTTTTGGAAGGGAGGGAAGGAAGATTTGAGGCAATAATTTTATTATGAGCATTTTCTCTCTGTGGAACAAAGAATAACTTTATTCCAAGTTAAATCAGAATTCAGATCCTCTTCTAGCTCAGGTAACTCATTTAGACATTATTTAGATATTAATATCAGTAATGTTGAATATAATAAATAGGCTTGAATAAGGATTATTAATTGCTGTTTTGTTTCAAGAGGTAACCTAAACATAAAATTTTACATTTTTGTTAGCATTCTGTTTCTGAGAAGATACCAAAACTTAAAGTTTTTAAAGATAGAGACTAACCACAATTTTATGGAGTACAGAATTTCCACTTTTGACAAAGACTGATGTAGTCCCAACAATATAAATATTGTTTTAGGAAGGATTTTCCTTGCTACCAGTTGTATACTTTGCTGATTCATTTTGTACAGCATAACATCTATATCCAAGCCACATAAATTTGAGAGTGATTTAGTGGCATAGAAAGAACAAATGACATTTCCAAATATGTAACTGACAATGAAATCACTCAGTAGGCTGAATGATTTGCTGTAGGTGAGATCGGAAAGGTTGCCTGATTCATTTTGTAGGAACTTATTTGCAGTTGCTTCTGACCTTAATTTCTATAACTGAAGTGTATTACGTCTACAGCTCTTGATTTTAGGAAGAAGCAAAAACGTTATGCCAGTCTGTTTAGGGATGAAGCTAGGAAAAATTACTGAGGACTTTCTTTCTCTTAACATTTTTAAAGGTTCTCCCCTTTCCTGAAGACAGTGATATCTCTGTTCCTTGGAGCAGACACTTTAAATAGGTTTTGAAAAATTGGACTTTGTCTGTAGCTTGTGAGACCTTCACCATTTAGCTTTCCAGAGCTTGCATCTTCAGTGAATGCACTTGTCTCCCTTTTGGGCCACTGGCCCACCTGCACATGAATGAGCAGAAATTGACTCCTGGCACAGCAGATATAGCTGGATTTTCTTCACCAACACTGATCCTGACTGATCTTATCAATAGCTGCACTGAAATGGCAGAAGACTATAAGGAAGTCTGCCTTGTTCTGTCAGGTGGGATGAGAGCTACAAAGAGAAGAAAGTGAAGTCTGAAAATGAAGAAAAATGTCTTGAATAAAACTTGATGGCCTGTAGCAGTGCAGAGCAAGAGCCTCTCTGATGCTGGACTTTTTCCCAGCACAAAAAAAGAGGTTTTTGCCACAGCTGATACAGAAAACTGTCCCCTTTCCCTTAGTTTTTGCTCGGTCTCTGCCTAACTGCAAAGCCTCCTCTTATACTGAGTCATATTGCATTAACTGATCAGCATATAAAGCCTGAAAACAAAGTCAATCATTCTTTCCTTTCATGAGTCCCTGGAAGATTTTTGCACATAATATGCTTCAGCACTGCTGTTTGTATCTCCTGTCTTAAACTTTTTATTATTTTGGATCCTTTGAATTAGACAGGGCCTTATGTTGGGACTCCCATCTGTGTCATAGCTTGGCAAAGAGAAATCTCAGTTCACCCTGAGAGAAAGTGGGTGGTGGAACACAGCAATAATGTTTGCATTCTATAGGATATCAAGTGGCACGGCTACAAATTGCTACTGCAAGGCAACACAACAGTTTAACAGGCTTTTTTGTTTTTTAAGAAGGAGCTCATTTTCTTAAATCCCCTTGTGAATGCAAAGGAATTGTTACTATTTCTTTCATGTTTGCTATGTAAATCTACATGGAAAGGAAGGATCATGTGTGACGATCTGCATTAAGCAATCAGCGTGATGGATTCATCAAACTCTCAGCAATAATTTCAGGCTCCCCTTAAGGTGGATTGTATGTGTTAATCAGCCAGTGATGCCAAATGCTGCTACTTCTAAACTGGGCTTACAGGGGCATAAAGTGCCTCAGGGATCTGATGCACAGTCTGGGACAATTTACCATGGGATGATTGTTGTGATTCTTGTGCTGCCTCTGCTTTGGGAACAATTCAGTTGCTTATGTAGCAGGTCCACAGGGTACAGTTGACAAATGGAGGAACACTGAAATTGGTGCAAGTGCACCATTGGCACTGAGCTGTACCTTGCATCAGTGCAGGACTCTGAAATCCCAATTTCACAAGCAGCTTAGCCATTCTGCAACAGGGTGAGAACCCCTTTGATGCCAAGGAGAAGAGAATTAGGGGTACAAATGATATTAAGCTATTGCATTTGTCTGGTGATAATCTGCCCTGCTCAAGAACTGGCACACTGAACTAGAGCAGTTGTATCCTTTAGCCTTTCCTTCAATCTTTCAGCATTCACACTCAAAGCAATGTAGACAAGGAATAAACTATTTAAAGCTTTAAGTACTGCAATGCTTGGCTGTACAGAGAAGTCTGGTTCATGTTCTAGAAGCCTGTTCATGTTCTCCCTCCAGAAATGAAACAAAGGTATTTTTAAAGGAATTTATGTACAGGATTTCCCTACCTGCACGGAAAACGGGGTTTGTGCGACTGGGATTTTTCTGCTTATAAAGGACCCAAACAAAACATTCTCAGAAACTTTTAAACTTCTTCAGATCTAATAAATTTGTGTTGAACAGGAGTCATGGCTCTGACGTGCATGCAGACACAATTGCATTTTGCATGCAGTCAATGGCAGTTCTCTCTGATTATGATAATTTTATAAAGAGTATGTATTCAGTTTTTCTGCTGTTCCATATTTACTTTAGTAATTGGGTAGCGGTAGTTTAATGTTAAAGGCCTTCATCCTGGCAGGGACGGGATGTGTAGTGACTGCTATGCTTCCGGGTTTCATTCTAGAAGCCCAGTCTTTAACAGCTTTTAGTATATCTGCTTGTAAAAATAACCTTCTTCTTCTTTTTCTTCATCATTGTTCGTCATCATCATCAACTTGGTTTAGAATTTGTCACCTTTATGGCCTTCCTTTCAGTCTACAGAGATGGAGTTATCATGTGGCCTTCTGTTACTTTATGCCTAAATTTGCCTTTTGATTTCCATCTGACACAGTATGCCTCATTTTTCAGGGCTGTGACCAAGCAATGCAGTGAATTTTAATTTTCAGATTCCCTACAATCCCATTTTATTCAGAAAGGACAAAGATGTTTGTCAGAGTCTGCAGTTTGTTCACTCCTTTGCCTCCAGTGGCTGAACAGAAAACTATAACCATTGATAACCATGACCCCTGATAACCATTGCTCTGTCCCCAGCCTTTTCTTCAGAGAGAAAAAAAGACTAGAAAAAGCTGCTGTTTACCTGCCTATAACTCAGTGCAAGGTATTTGGGGCATGCCAAGGTGCTGCTGCTGATTTGGCCTCCCAGAGGAGTTGGCAGAGGGAAGGTTGTTCCCCTCCTGAGCGTATGGAGAACAGAGAACGGGCAGAACAGAAGGGCAAAGCCTGCAAGCATGGCTCAATCTGTGAGGACCATGTCACTGTGAGATGCCTCTCATTGTTCCAGCCTCTGCTGCTTATAAAAACAAGTTGAATCATCCCAGATTACAGTCTGGAATATTAATGTAAACTATGACTGGTTGGAGTTACTTTTAATATGCCAGGCTTGTGTTTGTTCAGCAACTCTTATGCATCAGCTGTGGTATTGGAGTGCAGGGGGCTGAAGAGTGGAATGATGAAGGAATGAGTACAGATGTCTCAGAGTAAACAACTGGTAGAAGATAGACCTGCTGGGTCACACTGTCCACTCAACAACTTCTGGTGTGCTGGGGAGAAACAGGACTGTTCCAGGCACATCCTGAGGTATCCTGTCCTGGTGGAGCTGTTGTGCCCAGCTGACTCCAGCTGAAAAAGCCTTGCCCATATCAGAGGTTCTCATTATATCTCTCCTGAGAATGCAGTTTTGGGAGTCATCTTTTTGGCAGCCCTGCCAGCTGACACAGCTCTCGTTCTGTCCTTGCATCACTAGCATAATTGCACTGGCAAACTGCTTGTAGGGTTGCTTGGTGTGCTGGTTCATGGAATTGAACTGGTTTTAAATTGAACACTTTCCTTTGCATGCCTTACAAACAGTTGTACCAGCATAGCTCAAGGAAGATCAGCAGCTTTGGCTTTTTTAAAGAGATCTGTTGTCAGAACCTTCACAATCCTGGAACTCCTTTGAAGGTATAATGCTAAAAATATTGGCAAAAGCTGTGCAGAAGCCTGCACAAGAAGGTCCTAGAAAACTGGTGTTTCCATGATATTGGTGACTCAAGGGGGATGTGTGACCATTATATCAGCAGCCTCAAGTACTGTGCAGTGAAATCCCTTGTAAATATCTGAGGAAATATTTAGGTATTTTTTGACAAAATTTACCTTTATAAATTCTGCCTTTATTTATATTGAGCAAATGTGACTTGAGTATAGCCAGCAATAAAAGATACAGCTGGGGTTTTTTCGTTGATGGTGGTGGTGGTTGGTTGTTTTTTTTTACATGAATTACATTAAGATGGTGAAGAAAATAGCAGGTGGAAGAGTAGAATAAGAAGGACTGCACCTGAAGCAAGGGTTAGGTTTGTGAAGAGGAGCATATGAGCTATAGGAGAACCATTAACAGTTTAGATTGTGAAAAGTTTATTATTCTGAATCCCAGAATCCAGTGTACATTGGACTAGGCCTTGGAATGATAGAATGCTGTTGTTGGAAATGAGGAGCCTGAAGAACATGGCACACAATGCCTTTAAGAGTGGGCTCAAAGGATTCAGTACTGCCAAGTCAGCATTGAGAAGAGAGACTGGAGCATCTTGAGTAGAAATGGAATTTTGTGGATGTTATTTACTAAAACTGATTTCTTTTACTGAGCAGTTGTGAACATCATGGTTGATTTTTCCCAAGAAAAGATCACAGGTTATTTTTTTAAGGTCCAGCCTAGGTATAGTAGTGAATGAGTTTCAAGGATAAAGATAAACACTATAAAATGTAAGCAACCAAACCTTTTTTTGGTGCAAAACTACCTCACTTTCCACTTCCAAAAAAGAAAAGCCAGCTTGGTGAGGACTTACTTGTGTTTTAGCTCACATAGATGAAGATTTGCAAAGTTATTCACAACTTTAAGTGGAGTTGTAAGATTAGCAAGGTGGTTTGCCACTTCTAAATGGCAAGGCTGCCACCCTGCCCATAACAATAAAAGGCTGGGCACTGGATGACACGTTTTACTAATACTATAATGTCTGCCTTTAATCTTTTAAGTAAACATTTTTTCAAGTCTTCTATTTTTGGATAATGGTTTAAGATACATATATGTGATTTCCATTTAACCAAGCAGGTAAATCCTGCTTTAGAGGCAATTTAATTGACTTTGACCCCCAAATAGCTCATCCATCAGGATATAAGCATTTATTTTATATGAAAAACAACCAGGGACTAAATTAAAAATATGCTCACAGAGGTTTTATTGTAGGTAATTTTGGGTATGAAGACACAAATTTGAACTGGCAGAAAATGAGATGTCTTGTTTGAAAGAAATAGTTATAGTGTATATTTCTATATTACAAAATAATAGAATAAATTTTTATTTACCATATTTGATATGTTTGTATTGAAATAAGTTTATTTTTCATCCACTGCGAGGGAAAGACATGAAGTTGAGGTCCGCGCAAGGACTGGAAATTGGTGTTTGAAACACAAGGTGGTGCCATTGTGTAAAGTTGTGCTTCTGTGGAGTTTCTGAAGGCAGTGAAGGTGAAAACAGTGTTTAAAAACTTAAGAGAAACGAGTGCAGAGAAGTTAGCAGTTTTAAATGAAAGATTTGTAGCACAGGATGAAGGCGAGTGTGCCTGCAGTTCTGGTTTTGTGATACGCAGAAGGAAAAGGGATCTCTCAGGAAAGAGCTGTGTGATAAATTCATGGTTTATTTTGACTTTAAGTCTGCTTGCAAGTGTTTTCCTTTTTTGGTTTCAAAGGGGGAGAGAGAACTTAACTCACAGTGTGAATCTAGGAACCATCTCCTAGCAGCTTTATATTGAGAATATATCAAAACAAGCTTCCCTTGTGTTACTTCAAATACACCCTAAAATGCCTTAGGATTAAAGCAATCATCTGTAATACAATATCTGTGGCTCATTGTTGATTGGCTCAAAACATGAAATACAGCTTTTTTTTTTTCTTGGAACAGTCAGTGTGTTTCCTTCATTGTCTGCTTTGCTAAAATTCTGCATTCCTTGTCTAATCCTGAGATATTAAAATAATTAAGTGAGATAGTCACAGTTTCACTAATGAAGCATAATTGAGCTTTGGAATACTTTGATATTAAAATTAAAAAGAAAACATAAAAATGGATTTGCTGAGCATGTGCACTTTATTCCTATATATTGCTCCCTGGTTTGGGCACTAACCGGGGAGCTGGCTTCCCTAAGGACATTTGGGCTGTCCTGCTAACAGTTTTTTTTGCCTGCAAATCTTTATCACAAAGTGTGTGCAGCTCTGCTTGTTGCATCTGTGAGAAGAGTTAGCTCTAACCAAAGTAATCATTATAACTTTCAGGTGTGAAAATTTGATTGCATCAATGTTTATTCTTTTAGGTAAAGTGGTCTAAAGAAAATCTAAGTTTTGCAATAGCCAATCAGATCTGGCTGCTGTATGCAAATGATACATTTTTAATTAGCTTGTTGGAAGAAATGTGTTTGACTTTATTCAGCAAACACTATAGAATGATTGTTCCTATTGAGTCAGATAAAATATTATTTAATGTGCTTTGTTTCTTAAACATATCAGGTCCTAATAACAATTTATGTGACCTAGAAAACACCAAAGAGTTGGCATCAATTTTCAAATTACTTCTTTCTTTCAGACCAAGAATCCTGTACTGTAATAATGTCTTACACACAGGGTTGCTTATTATAGATGTTGCATGCACTTTAACTGCTGTGCAAAGCACCTCTCCCATGTAATTACACAAACATATTCTTAATTAATGTGACTTGTGTTAGCGTGATCGAGCAATGGAATATTTTTTAGGTGTGTGTTTTGCAATCCTGAATGAAGGCTGACAGATGTGGAATGTAGTTCTCAATATCACACATCTCATGAAGAAATCCTTGGAAAGGACAAAGGCCAGGACAGCTGTGAGACTTCACAGTCATGAGCTACCTTTAAAAGTCCCCAGACGTGTACTGATGCAGGAATTGCAGTGTCCCAGGCTCTTCCTGATCCTTAAGGATCCAGATAAAAAGGTGTTGTCAGATATGAAGAGCACTTGGGGGAACCGGAATAGTTTGTTTACTCCATGTGGAGCAACTTGACTCTGTCAAAGTGAAATGCCTCTCTATAACTTCAGCATGCTGGAGTGATGTATTTTGTGTTCCCAGCTTTTGTAATTTAACCACGGGGTGTCCTGGAGGTAGGGCCTATCGTGCAATGTTGTGTTACTCAGTTCCATGCTGTGGATCAGTTGCTTTTTTTTTGCCTGTTTGTGCAATTCTTCATATGTCAATGCCTGTAATACTTGCAGATATTTTGGTATTGGGAATGAAGCTGGAAAATTTATGGTTCGTCTCCCCCGTCCATTAATTTTGCCATTCCATTTTGAACTGCTGTAAGACAGCACAGAGCATATGTCACAGATCATGATAATCATTAATGGAAATTAGATTGCACGTGTTTAGTCTTGTAGGGAGATGTTTTTGGGTCTGTGATTTAATAAAACTTTTGAAGTTATGGCCATACAGCTACTGAAGAAGTAGGAACAGGTGGATGAAGAGAGTAGTTCCTTCCCCAGGGTATTTATCAGAAGCTGCTTTCTTTGGTGAAGTGCTGCTTTTGGGATAGATCAGCTGGTTGCTGATGTACATGAAGAAGCAGTGTAATGATGCATAACTGGGATGACCAGTGGTGGAAGCAAAAATTCAGTGTAACATAGGACACTGACCATCTCTGAACTCACTCCAGTGAGTTGGGTAGACAGGGGAGTTCCTGGCAGTGCCAACAGGCATTTTGCCATTCCCATCTGAAGGCTCCCTCAGTTGCACACTAGTTGAATATTGGGAAACAGCTGTTGGGACTCTTGTGGAAATTTCTGATGCTTTTAGTGAGGAGGCTGCTGTGAAATGCAACAGCAGTGGGGATGTCTTATGGATAGAGTGCTCAACACTGTTAAGTGATATTGGGTAAGCAAAATTG
Source organism: Anomalospiza imberbis (assembly GCF_031753505.1). NCBI lineage: Eukaryota > Metazoa > Chordata > Aves > Passeriformes > Viduidae > Anomalospiza > Anomalospiza imberbis. The sequence continues at coordinate 110,595,133 of NC_089683.1, forward strand.
CCTTTCCTGTCTCCCCTTCTCCCATTACCCTATGCAAACAAAAATCTTCATGGGAAAAAGTATTTTATAGAATGCCACAAGCAGACAGCATCAGGTGTGGACCAATATTCTTACGGCCTCCAGCTGATACTGCCCATAGGAGTAGGTCAGATGAGAACACGCCAGCAATTTAGTCACTATGGATAAATCTGTGCAAGGTGTCTTGACACTGCAGTATGTCTCGAGGCAGCTTCCAGGAGATGGTAAAGACTTGTGTTCCAAAAACCACTGGAGAAAAAAATTGAGACAACACTGCTGCTCTTTACCAGGATGGCATCCCTGTGGGGATGCAGCAGTGGAAAGGGAACACCAGCTGTGCACCACCGGGAAGGAAACGCCGGATGTGGCAGTAGGCGTGCCAAAGTCTTTGCCTTTTGTTTCCTCATGAGCTGAAGGTGTGAGAAAGATGTGGCTCCTGTAATGTCTGTGTTTCTCTTAGTAGTGAAAAGACACGTTCCTGGTTGTCTTTAAAGAGAGGTTTCAGCAGGTCTGCATAGTCTTGGAAGGTGCACAGGTATGGATGCAAGACCACTGCTCAGATGTGAAGCAGTGCAGTGAGTGACGGGCTGCCTGAAGGATAGGTAGGAACGTGTCTGTAAAACCAGGAAACCAATAAACGTGCTCTATAAAATGATTCCTTTTCATTTACAGTGACATAAAGCATCAAAAATTTAGCTCAATTAAAGTATGAGGACATCACTTCAGGGAGGTCAGCTTAAGTGCCCTATCTGTTTGAATGTCTTTTTTTAGACAAACCCTGTGTTCTGGTGATTGCCCTTCCTCATAGATGTATGGCTTCACTAGAGCCATACTCATTTGGCTGAGTTTTCCCATGACTGCTCAATAACAGTACAGAGGGAAACCCACAGAGAATTAATCCAGTCATGGTTGTGCTAATTTCCAAAGAAGCAACTGAAAATGAGGGGAGTTTGTAATAAATGCAATATAAAACCTGTTTACATGACTGATTCTCCTCCCCACCCCCACCGGTCTGACCTTACCTCATTCCAGATTTCCCAGTTCTAGCTGAAAGCATTTTTGTGAAGAATGCTACCAAGAAAATTCCCTTTTTTATCTTGGCTATGAAAGACTTGTATGAAAGACCTTTCAATGGAAAGGGGGATTCTGTCTAAATGGGTTGCTATTGAAAGAGGATTGGTTTATGGTCACATAGTTTGATATTCTTAGGAGGACTATACATTTAATCTTTGATCTAGAAATGATTTCAAGAGTCTGCTCATAAGCTAAAAGAATTTCTATCTAAATGTGCCATCTTCAACTCCAGGTATAACCAGAAGAATTATACTTTTTTTCTGAGTGAGTTTTCTCCAATATGGTTTCACTGGATAATTTCAGGGGGTTTCCTCTGTCTTAATTTAGCTGGTATATTATTTTCAGATAAAACAATTTGCACAGGCTCCATGTAAATGATTTTTTGGTTCTGTATTCAGGGAGGAAGTAGATTCTCTTCTTTGAGACTATAGTGGTAACACCAACACATTGTCACTGTTTCCAGGACAGATGCAGAAAATTGGGTATTATACGTGATGCATTCCAGTCTGATCTCCAAGAAGAGTCATTTTAAGGAAGGCAAGGTAAATCTTTTATGTATGAAAAGAGTATTACTGAAGATTTATTCCAAATTTTAGCAAGTGAATATGACTTGAAGCAGTTGTTTTGACACGTTTTTTTAAAGCTGTAGTGGAACTTGAAATTATGAGCTTAACTGGGAAAGTAAGCTTCTAAATTCATATTTTAAACATAGAAAGAGTATATACTTGCAAATGGGTATAGAAAAAATGATGGCAATATGTCCCACATCCCTGCTGATTTTGGTCCTAGAAGCCCTTCCCACCTTCATATTTTCATAGTCAAGGTAATAAACATTGTTCCCCATCTTTACACAGTGCCTCAGTCACTGCTTGCAGAGACTTCTGGTGCCCCAGTTGTATTTTGGGTTTTTGGTAGGTGTATAGGATAATTTCCAATTCTTTCAGACTATTGACTTTCCTTAATATTTATATCTTCAGAAATATAAGTGTAAATACATGCTGTTCTCAATGACAGTGAATGCTGTTCAATCACTGTTTGTTTAATGATGAGAAATTCCAACTCAGTCTATATATTATTTCTGTAAAATATGCAATTAACTGAAATCACCCTTCATGCAGTAAACATGCACTTTGGATAATCTGTTCAATGAGAATAATGGAGACATTACACCCATCCTGATATGTACAAGGTGATCCATGGGGGGAAAAGATACATGTGCATAAGTCAATTATTTGAGAATAGAGTCCTTAATTTCTTCAGGCTCTATAAAAAGAATTTTGGCATCTGTACATATTTATTTTAGAGATATAGGGGTAAATCTTCAGCACAGAGCATGGGGAGTTAACCATGGAACATTCATTAATGTTAATGGGATTTCTATGGCTAATTCCCCACACTGAAAATTTAGCCCAAAGAGATTTGAAAAGTGATGTTGAGAAGCAAGTTGGTTGGTTAGTCTCATTACTCTCATGTTATTAACTGCTGTATCTGCCACTGGCTCTGTATGAGCACTGAGATATTATACTTAACAGTTAATAATGAAGGGCTGTATGCTAAGTACGTATTCTAGTGTGGAGGTAAAATAGTGCAGTTATATGAGCAAATTTTGGATATTTTCATTGAAAAAACCCTGCAAAACCATAGACTAGAAGGGGAAAATACCTATTAAGGCATATTTTTATACAGCATAAATGGTTCACATTTCTAGTACAGCTTTAGCACCAAAAGGGTTTTTTATTTTCTTACATGGTGTTTTAGTATTGGGGTGCAACTTCAGAGCTGGCCAACTTGTGCAGGGGATTGGATCCACTGACTTCCCCATTCCTTCTAGCATAAATTATTTTAAGATTTAGACTTAGTATAGCATTTTTCTTAAAGCCAGTTAATTTTTTTTCTTTTGTAAAAGTGAATTGAAATAAGAGTGGAAATTCAGTTGCTGTTTGCCTTTAAATTTTGAAGAATGGTTGGAACCTGGGAGAACATAAAAAGCTATTTTATATACTAAATGGAGAATATTGTTTTAAAAGGAAATACAGGCTCTAATGAAAAAAGTTTATCAGATTCATGATGCTCTTTTTCTATGTTAAGGATGTGTAACAGACTGTAAGTGAAATGTGAACATGTGCGTGTGCACACACATATATTCACATTTTCTTTTTTTTTTTTTTTTTTTAATCTTAGCAGTTTCCCTTGCTTTTTAGGGAAACTATTAAATTTTTCTTCCAGTTGTGATTCACAGCAGTCAGGAGCCAGCCATTAGAGGGTGCTTCTGCACCAAGGAGCTCTCTTGCCTTGAAACCCAATTTACTTAACTTTAAGTATTTGTAGATTTAACAAGGAATCATTTTATATTTCCTAGAATTATCCATTTTCTTCTTTAATTTGCATTCCTTCCTAGACCACTATTCTTTGTATTCAGAGAATTAAGTTGCAGATAACTAAAGGTGATTGAGAGAGGGTGGAATGATTCAAAACAGCAAAATTATTACATTTCATAATTGTTACTGTAAAAACAAAAGAAAATATACATGGACCCCATGCAAGTGAAAAATGGGCTGGTCTCTTACCTAATTAATGACACACATAAGCCTCTGTACTTTATAGCACTTGCCACGTTATTACTGCCTTGTTTAGAAATACATTCGTTCATTATAACTCCACTGCATATATTTACAGCAAGAATAGTAAAATAGATGCAGTTTGCAAATTTCTGCCATTGCTAGTAAAGATTTAAAAATAAAACTCTTCAGTGCAATACAGCTGGGTTTTTTTTTTTCTTAGAATCATCATGATTCCTCATTCAGTAGCAAACTTAAAAATGCTGTGTCTCTGCTGTAAGAATGTGCAGGCAGCAGAGTAGGGAACAGGATTTATGGCCATTTGTCCTAGGAATACAAATTTAAAGCCTGCACTTCTGACCCAGGACATTGGTGCAAGGTTAGTGAAGGAGAATGGAAATAAAAAGATTTCTAAAAGAAAATTCTGCTGCTATGGAATCAGTTCCTAAATCTGATTGAATAAAAGCCATTAAAATTCAAAAGTGGAACATAGCACAAAGCATTACATCTCAGTTCTGTACCCAGGAACAGTCATGAGCACTCAGCAAAGAAATCTGCCACCTGCAAGTCATTGTTAAAGCCAGCCCATGGAGATGGTGATCCTGAAAATACTCCTCCTGGAGAAGTTGATACATCTTTGCACTAATTTTCTGATTCGAGGTAAGGATTTCTGATATCCAACAGCTTTTGAAAGCTGCCCATACTTTCAAAGACCACCTCAACTAAAATGTTGGTACACAGCTGGAGGAACTGGCGCAGAGCTTGGAAAGGAAAGGGATCAAAGCCTTCTTCAGGAGCTTCTTTAGGAGCCATATAGCCTCCTAAGCCTTAAAAAGGGTAGCCAAATGTCCCTTCAGGCATAAGTGTCCACATCTATATTGCACCAGTATATGCTGATATGCTCATAGTAGCATAATTACTCAAAGGGCTGCTAGTACTGCTGTCTCCAGTTCTCCATGTACAGCATGGAAATATCTTTTCTGAGATTGGGAGGACCTTTCTTCTCAAAAGGCAATGTTTACATTGCAAGAACACATGGAATTAAAACGGGTGAATCTTCCTGATGTCATATTCACTAACAACTTGGGAATTTAGTATTTGCATATATATTTAAGTAATGTGAATTTCAGCATCAGTGGGTGTGCTTTGTGAAGCTGACATACATTGTTGTATAACTAATTTAATTCTAATTCTTCCAAGAGATTACGTGATACTCATTAATGTTCCTTTTATCTGTTAAAAGGTTTACATTTTTGCTTTAGTGCCTGTACTGTCTAGTTCTGACTCATGTAAATTTTTTTTTAATTTGAGAGTGAAACCTAGGCAAAAGCAAAATATCTTTCTTTAGCATGGACTGAATTATTGGATACTGTGAATTACTGGATATTGGCTATCCTGTTCTTTCTATACAAAATTTGGACCTTCTGAATAAACACATTGGTAAATGGAAGCATGTGAGTGCTTTGAAGGTATTGGGCATTGAAGGTTATGTTGTATCATTTTAAAGGTGGTTGTTGATAGGTTTTCAAAAACATTTTTAGATGAGACTTATGAAAACAATATAAGATACTGAGGAAATCTGTAATGCAACAGTTTGTAATGTTTGCCCAGCAAACTTCAGCCCCAGTCTGATGTGTTTGGCACTATCCTTGTGCAAATCAGAATGGTATTGTACCTTGGAACAAAATATTGGTGTGCACACTCCTCCCATGAGGAGCTTGGACCAGTCGACCCAGGAGTAGTTTTTCTTCTGAGCTGAATGATAACTGGATGCAATTTTAAGTTAGAAACTCTTTGAAAATGAGCTATGTGGATTTTTCTGCAGATAGCATACTTGAGTAGCTGTTGTAAATCACTGGTTGAGTTCACAACCGGTATTTTAAAATTAGAACCAGGTAACAATGACTGATTAATTGAAAATGGAGTCCACCTAATCTTATACTTTTGTAAGTTAATTACACCTTCTGCTATTACGCTTTATCATTTTAACAGGATTGGTTCCTTCAGTAAATATTTCTTGAATTAACACGAGCTGCTTCATATGTTTTTTCCAGTAAGTACCATAAATCCATTAGTTAATGATGGGAGTAGAGCAAATAAACATTGTAATGAAAAGAAAGGATAGATGAACAAATATACTGGATACTCTAACTCGTGACTAAAGATAGTTAGGAGACACATATTTTATTTCTGTGTATCTCGTCTCCTTCAAGTCTGTCCACTAAAAAACACCCTCAATATACAGCTGAATTAGTAAGACAATAAGCCTGAAGCCAGAGAACGTATCACCAGTATTATCTGAAAATAAGGGGGAACCAATTCACATTTCTCCCCATAATTTGACTGTGTGTTGGGAAGATGCTGCACTCTAGCTGGTGGTTTCTTAAGAGCTGCCTAAAAATCCATTGAACGTTTCAATTTTCATTTAATACATAATACTTATGACTTCCACCACTACATTATTTTATAAAAGCTAAGATGAACTACTGGTTCATACCAGCCAGAATTCTCTTGCATACATGAGACTGGGGCTGGTGGTTGAAATTGCCTCTCCATCAGTATCAATATTTAGTATATCAAATAAATCTACTGTAATGTTCTGCTATTTCAGGCAGATGAAGTTAGTCATAAAGTAGCACCTAACAGTATTTATCCCATGGTGATAGTATTATTAGCAAGAGGAAAGTTTTCCTTAAAAGTGTTGGATGCTATCCATTATCTATGTGATCTCTTTGCAGATCCTAAAACTCGATTTCTCTTTACTATAAATACTCAAATGCATAGGAATGGTGCTGCAAGTTAGTAAATCTATTGCCATTATGTTGTAGGACAGCTTTGAGACCAAAACTGTTTTAAAGATTGGGCAAAGGCAAGTGCAGGGATCTGACTGACTGCTGGTCTTACTCGGCTCCCATAAGAGGTAAAATGAAGCTGATCTGAGCTTTTTGACCATTTTGGACCTATCTTTGCATTTTTAATGAGGTAGTTTTCTGAAACTAGCTGATTATTTACTACAGACTGATTATTTGCTACAGCCTGATTATTTTACTGCCGTGCTTTTCTCAAGAGTGGTAAAAGAGTTATAGTTCAGTATTAAAATCTGTGTATATTTTAGTTTATGTACAACCCACTGCTCAACAGTTTCATTGTAATTATGAAAATGCTTAAACAAATGCATTTTTTCTTCAAAGTTATTTTCCCTTTTGCATATCTGCATAATTAGAACACAACATAAACTATACTGTAACATTACAATCAGGAATTAATTATTGTAACATGAAATTTTCAATTTTTTTCTAACTGCAAAGGTGAGTATGGCTTAAAATTGAAAAAATACAGTCCTTTTCATAGAAACTTGTTTGAAGATCATAAAGGAGTACAAAAGAAGAAAAGCTTTTTGTTTGTGTTTGCAATCAAATCTTTCTTAAAAGGAAGTCTGACACACAGGCATTGTAGTTTTTTAAATATTACATTGAAGAAACCAAGATACAAGTCTCACTGGATTAACTAGAATTCAAGTATAGCAGAAAAAAAACCATTTAAAAATAAATGCTCACAAACAAGAATCTCAGTGAGCCTTGCAAAAGGCTATTCAAAGGTGATTTTCAAATATTAGTAAAGCTCAATTTGTTGCTTGCCTAATTTATTGCCTGCATATAATATAAAAAATAGGTCAACATAAAATAGCTACTGGAAATTATTTAAATTAAAAACATTCTAAAAAGGAATGCAAAAAACAACATCTAAAGATGTTGTAGATCTAAAAATAATCCGTTTGTTCTACTAAATTTATTCAACTCATACAATATACTCAGAAATACATTTCTGTTTTTTAGAGGCAGCTTGCAAATTTGCAAGTCTTATAAATTAAATCAATGTGTTTACCAATGTTCTTTAGAAAATTCTTGAAGCACATATTCGGTGAACATGCAGAGTATAAAATGTTAAAGGCCAGAGCTGTACAGTACAGCAAGAAATTAGTTGTTACAGCTCATAAATGGAAAATGAAATAGTTGTTTGTGCTGTATATCCAAGTGCTGCTCTTTACCTGACATCTGTACAGATCTGGTTAGTTGTGTGATAGCTAAATCTGAAATACTGCATAAAAATATAAAAGACTCTTATTTGCTTAGGTGCAAATATAGTTAAAATTCAGACTGAACTGTGGTTTAACCCATTGCTTTGGACTTAGTTGATGTTCTGATTCTGTTTATTTCACAGCAGCCCATGCTGCAAGGCAGCTGATGAGCTGAGATGCCAATGCATAGAGGCACAAATGGAAGGAAACAATATACATCTGCTGTCTGCAGCACTGCTGTTAACCCACACATTTCTATCATTCATTTTCAGTGAGAACTAGTGTTCTAAGTTCAGAGAACTGCCAGTATAAACTTCCCTGCAAACAGGAATTGCAACAATGGTAGGGCAGTGGAGCAGGGACTTTTCTTGTGCTTGGGTTATTTGTAGGCCCTTCCACCTTCTTTCTGCTTAGCTTAAAGAGAGATTTTGTTTTCTTCTCCTTTGGCTGGTGATAAGAAAATACTGGTACAAAATTTTATGACCTACTGACCTTTAGTATTGAAAAATTGGGTTATTTACAACAGCAATCACTATCTAAAAGAATGTCGTAAAGCAGCTTGACATTTAGTACTTCTGTAATTGCCTTATGTCGTGTCAGCACTGGATATCTGTAGTTTGGATCACTTATCTACTATCTGTTTTATATAAAAGTCCTTCAGGGTCTTTATCAAAATGTGTATATGAACTTTTCACTCTGTGAAGTAAAAACCCAGGTCAATTATATCTATTTTCTGTGACCTTCTTAACTTTTCACACCCACTCTGTCTGAGAGTTGTTACAGATTGTAATACTTGCCTGCAGTATCAATTGGAGAACGGTTCTTAGCTTCATTAAGGTTGTCAGAGGTGTGGCTGATACATAAACTTAAGTGTCTTCTTGACAAATGGCATTACCTCCCTCAAATTAATTCTGCTTCACCGTTGTTAATCTTATTATCTGTTCAGTTAATCAATAGCTGCCTTTCGAAAGAGACAACCAATAATGTGGATTGGAAGTGTGTTTCTGAAGGCAGGAGCCACGGCAGTGTGGCAGAATTCACTTTCTGATCCTGTCATCTTCTACTTGAGTGATAACTCAGCAAAAACCAGGCCTCGGTTTTGACATGTGAACAATCAATTTGGTGGCAAAAAGTTACCCCATATAGATTTTCTGTAGTATTTTTGCACGTGTCCTTGAACTTCAGCACCCTCTATCTAGTAGACAGAGTTTTTAGTTCAGAGCTCAGAGGACGAACTGGACAGCTGTCGAAGCCAACAATTCCCATTCTGAATAATGGCCCATGTGCCTTTTTGCCCAATTAATTGTACAAGAAATAATTGGTATCAGCTGGAAATAAAATGTTCTGTTTTACAGAACATTTTTTTAGAGCATGTACAGATTTTCAGTATTCTTACTTTGTGTCAAATATTCTTAATGGTCTTAAGGAGCTATATGTATATCTTATAGCTAAATATGCAAATATATTAAAGTATGAAAACTCAGTAAATAGAACTGATGTTGCAAAAAAGAGGATTATTTTCAGATTCCAAAAACAATAAAACAAACCTCACAAAAAAATAACTTAATGGAACATGATACAACTTTACAGCATATGGGAATAAATTTGCAATGTATAATTTTCATGCCAGAATTCTTGAGTTATCAGATAATGTATTTCCTTTCCATGATTATTCTGCAAGCCTTATTTAGGCCTTTCTTACAATAGAAGTTTCAGTCTGTATTTTGACAGAGTGCTCCTGTGTGTTGTTCACCCATCTACAAAATAGTTTTCCTATTTAGATTGAGGAAGTTAGAATAAGTAAAAGAATTTGCTTCATTCATGTGTTTGGCAAAAATATTCTGAATCATTAGAGTCTGAAGAGAAAAAAAGTAGCAACAGTAAATATTTGCCTAGAGATTCAGATGTATGATGATTGATCAGCTTTCTATTTGTGTTTGTTGAAAATATTCTTAAACCAATATTGTAATATGAATTATTATGCACTGAATAGATTTATAGAAGCATGCCTGTTTTTCTACTTCTTGAAATCAGAGGTTGGTCTTAGTGACAGGGGATCTGATTTTCATTTATACAACAAAATCTACAGTTCTTTTCTCAGTGGAAAAGGGATTTATAGGAGAAGTAAATGAATATGAGAATGAAGCCAGGAGTTTCAGTGCCAGGAGCAGTAATTGTGAGAAGGGACTGGCCTAGGCTCAGAAAGAAATAACTGCAGGTGAGGGGTTGGACCTCAACAAGCATCTAAGAGAGAGGAAAAGGAAGAGGAGCCCAAGCCTGCTTGTGCAGGGGAAGGTGCAGTGGGAGCAGAGCTATTAGGGAGCCAACGCAGTATAAAGAGTGGGGACTACCAAAGCCACCTTGCCATTACAGAATGGATTAATAGCCCCTTTCATTCAAATTTGTGCTTGTTGGTCAGGTCAGGCTTTTGCTCTGTGTAGCCACAGTGTTTTTGATCTGATCAGGAGTGACAGAGCAGCATTCACTGTTGTGCTTAACCACAGTCTCACTGGAAATGAAGCTCCAACCCAGGTGCAGTTTGTAAGGCACTGCAGAGTTGCAGTGATGGTACACACATCTCAGGCTTTGCCACTGCAATGTGAAAGACGGAGACTGGAACCTCTACTTACCAGAAAATAAACCCAAGTTTCTGCAATTAAATGAGTGAAACATTGACAAGTGCAGTCCCAATAGCTTATTTCCTGCATAGGTGACAGAATTACTGTCCCTGAAATCCAAAGAAGGGAGGGTAGATCAGAATGCCATCTTTGCACCCATTTAACTTCTAACCTCACTAAAATTGTGTCACTCTGCTATTTCCACAGTGCCTTACATCCAAACATTTGTGAAGTTTAAAAGTGGTGTGACTAAGAATTCAGAGTTAATCTTACCAATGGGCCCATGGAGCCAAGGCCTTACAAGCTGATTGAGTCCTGTCGTTTATAAATTTCCACACAGGGGCAAGGGACTGTTCACATGTGCCCATCTCATGCTCTGCTCTAGGCACGTGGGCCAGTGTCAGAGATGAGAGCTTTGCTAGGTCATCCAGCTGGGCACACAGCACCATTCCCCAGCTGGGATAGATCTACAGAAAAGCGATCAGAGCCTGAGCTGTCCCTGTGTGTTCCTCACTTCTGGTGCACAGAGTCTTTCCTTGTGCCCACCTGCAGATTGGGTCAGCATTTTCAGGCATTTTTGACAATTTCTTTTGTGAGAAAACAAATCAGATTACTTTTAGCCAATTTAGATCAATGGATTAAAAACTTGAAAAGGTTACACAGACCCACAGACACAAGCATCTTTCTTAAGAAACCAAATTAAAACGATCAATATATGTGTATAAATTAAGCATTTTCTTGTAATTGCTGTGTTGCTGACACTTGGTCAAAAAGTAAAGTAAAAACTTGTAGCTGTGAAGGAAGAATCTGGATTGTTTCTATTTAATGCCAGACTACAAAATGAAGTTTTACAAATTCTCATGATTTTACTAACTTCATTTCAGTATGTGTTTTATTATATATCAAACAGGCTGTGGCTTCATGCAGCTATAAAAGGATGAAGCCTGTCTTGTAAGATTGGGAGAATATTTTCCATTTTTTATCTGTGAGAACATGATAGAGAAAAAATTTAACTGGACTATTTTTAAATGAATAAGTACACTAAATTTTAAGTTGATGTAGCTAAAAATGTAAAAGATAGTATGTCTAAAATTTTATTTTATGTGTTTTGCACAAAGAAATTACTGTATCAACATAAAGCATACATCAAGTAGCTACTGATCTAATGTAGGTAGTTCAATCTAAACTTTAACTTTCAGAGTCAAATACTACATTTCTGAATCATATTTGTGCTGCAGGGAGTTTCTCTCCTTGGTGAAGGACAAATTGGTCACGAAGAGGAAGAAAAAACGGGCAGTGATTTCTACTCCAAATATTATTTCACAGAAATAGAGTTTTGTAGGATGACTTGATGACTTACCTGGTTTGCTGAACATTAGGTGTCTAAGTTAAAAATTAGCCATTGTGAGTGAGCTGTAGCGGTGCCAGAGATTGGATGTTAACCTTTGCGAGGTGGAGGAAGGGAGACAGAAGTAAGATTGAGGGTAATCTGCTCTGGCATCTACAGCTAGTAGAGCTATTGTATAATCAATCCAAAATCAAATGGAAAAATATGTATTTTTGTGCATTAGAGTTCATTGCACCTATTACATTTTCCATTTCTCTGAAAAAAATTAGACCCATGGAAGAGGAAAGCAATCCAGATTCTGCACCTGGGATGGTGCAGCCCTGGATGTACAGACTGGGGAACGAGAGGCTGGAGAGCAGTGCCATGGAAAGGGACCTGGGGATCCTGGTCCATGGCAAGTTGAACATGAGCCAGCAGTGCCTGGCAGCCAGGAGGGCCACCCGTGTCCTGGGGGGCATCAACAGAGTCTTCAATGTCCTCCTGAGGGGAAGAGGAGGAGCAGGCACTGATCTCTTCTCTGTGGTGACAGGACCTGAGGGAATGGCCTGAAGCTGTGTCAGGGGAGGTTTTTGTTGGATATTAGGAAAAGGTTTTTCACCCAGGGGGTGATTGGTCACTGGAACAGGCTCACCAACTGGCCAGAGTTCAAGAATCATGCAGGGCCAGGAGCTGAGCTTCAATGATCCTTGTGGGTCCCTCCCTGCTCAGGATATTCTATGATTGTGTATTTCCATGGAGTAGGAAAACACAAAAGAGTAGCCTGTGACTACAGCCTTTATTTTTATAAAATAATTTCTGGTATTGTATTATTTGCCAAGAAAATCTGATGACATGTAAGTAGTGAGAATGGATTCTGCAGTGTTTTCTTTTATCTGGGCATTTTGTCCTATAACCTCTGCCTGACCCTATATCCAAATCACCTCATCTAGTACATTTATGGATGCCATTGCAGCAGTTCTGTGACTTTGCCATGGCATAGAGGGACCTGCTCCTGACTGACTTTGTATTTTACCTTGCTTCCAATCCTAGGAGTGTGTGCCCCAAACGACGTCAATATTTTGGGAGGGATCCCCCTTGTTTACTGCTCTTTCACTAGGAATGCTGGCTTTCTGGGAGCACGTTCCTGGGCCCACCTTCAATGGAATAGGCAGATGGTCATCACAGGCTGCCCTGCATCATGGCAGCTACAGGGTTTACTCTTCTAGGGACACTTTGGATAGTGTTGTCACACTGAGCCATGCTTCTGGCATGTGATCTGCCAAGTTCAGATGGTCTGTTGTAGTCAGCATCTCCCATTCTCAAGCTCAAGTGATGCCTTGTGAAGGCTGACCTAGAAGAGAGGCTAGATGGAGCTAAAGAATAAAGTAGGGATTTATTAGGAGGCCTCAACTGATCCACTTTGGGCAGCACAAGAGCCCAGCCAGGGCTACACCCCAGGTGAGCCCAAAATGGTCACAAAATGGACGACCGGTCATGTGGTCTCAAACTTTTATAAGTTTTGGTTCATTAGCATATTGGAGCTAATTGTTCAATTACACCTTTAGCCATGAAGTCCCATCCTTCTTGTTTTTCTCTCTTCAGCCCACGTTGTTTGTGCTCTTGGGCCTGAGGTTTGGATCATTTGTCCTTGGTCCCCAGCTGGAGAAGGAATTGTTTTGTCTCCCTCCTCTGTGCAGAGAGCTCACCATCCCCTCATATGAAGCCCAGACCCACACACTAAAGCAGCACAGAATCTGAAACATAGAAAAGCTAAAACCTGAGGCATCGCTAGGTTGCTCCTAGTATGTTTTCAGAGGTGGATTTGGGATGCACTCACCTTGGGAGCTGAGCACTGCCTTTCACATGTACCCCATTCCCCCAGGTGACTATGGAAAGAGGAAATGCAGCACCAGTGCCCTGGATCACTCTGGCAGTGCATAGTTCCTAATTATTTGTCATGACAGAACCTATATTGGAGGTGTCAGAGAGGACTCTTGATATCATTTTCAGAATTTGTTGATGTTATAAAGTGGCAGGGCAATTATTTTCTGCATGAATAATTACCAAACTGAAGGGTTTTTTTAAACAAAACAGTCCTCACGCAGATACTGGCACAGGCTGACCATTGCAAAACATCTCCATTTGTCAGTAATCTTTTGCAACTACTAACCACTATCCCTGTTGTTTGTGGTGACATTGTGAAACCAGACAGTAAATGTAGGAGCCAGAAAAAGAACCAGCTGTTAAGCTGAATGCCACTTTTACCTTAACAGGAGAGTTATTTCAACCCATTTTTTCCTAAATTCTAATCAATTTTAAAGGGGGAGGGATAGAGTGCTTAAAGCTCAATGGGAGGAATTTTTGTGTTTTCACACCTACCTTCTTTGCAATAGCAGGGTCCAGCCCATGGAGCAAAAGGAATATTGTAAATTCTGAGAGACATTTTTTCAAATACAAAAAGATCACTTTGTCGTCATCATCCTCATCCCCATTGTGCTGGAATATAATGATGTGGGAAATGCTGAGATATAGTTGCATAACTCTGAAAGCTGGCATGTATTCCTTCAAAGGGAACAAGAAAGGATAATTCCTCTGAAAAAAGTACTCAGAGTTGATAATGCCTATTTTGTTACAGAAGCAAGTTTTCTCTCCTTTTTTAGTTCTGCTGTAGAATGTAAGTAATCAGAAGGTGTTTCAGATTAGAGTTTGTTAGACTGGAACAGCACTTTTGGGCAGTTGTCCATTTTCACTGGTACAACAGTAACAAGCATTCCAATAATTAGCTGGTTAGTGAGTGTTCAGAGTCCAAGGAAAGGGAGAAGAAAAAATCTAAACTCTCAAAATTCTGGTAATTGACAAATCTCTTCTCTCTTTTTAGGTGCAAGGAGAATTTTGCTTCCTCATCATTATTCAGTGTAGGAATGAAAGGGTGTTCTTTAGAAGTCTGGGTTTTTAATATTTTCTTACGAAATTTATTTTTTTCACATTTTTGAGGACAAATTTCTTAAAAGTATCCATCTTGGACACTGAGTAATTAGTGCCCATTTCAAAACTTTCTTCTGCTTTTTGGCAAGTTCCCTCTATGTGTCTGGCAGGAAAAAAAAAAGGACTTGAAATTCTTTCCTGACCTGTCAGCTGGGAAGGCATTCAGCAGCATTAAAGCATTATGAGATGGCTTTCTGTTCAATAGGAGGACAAAACTAGAAGTGTCCATGGAGCCTACGTACAAGAGCTTTGGAATAATTTGGGCATTTTATGTTAGATTATCTGTCATGACAAAATCTTCTAGTTTTACCTTGTGTTTTGGGTTTGTGCAGCAAGAGTTTGGTAGTGGGGGGGAAGATTTTATTTTATTTCTCATTATCTTGTTTGGTATGAAATTAAGCTGATTTCCCCAAGTCAAGTCTGTTTTGCCCATGATGGCAGACAGTCAGTGATCCCTCCCTGCTCTTATCTCACCTCACAGCCTTTAATTCTAGTTTTTCTCTCCTGTCCTGCTGAGCAGAGAGAGAGAGAGCAGCTTTGGTGGGCTCCTGGTGTCCAGCCAGGGTCACCCCAGCACACCTTGCTTTGGGGCAGATGTCCCTTCTCTCCTGCTCAACAGATCACCTGCCACTTGAAGGTGTCTGGGTTCTGTTTTAGTCAAGCCATGATAGCATTTTGAGGAGCTCACTCAAAATGATGACTTCCTGTTAGTGAGAGATTCTAATCTAGGATCTATTGGCCCTGGGGAATGCAAGTTTTGTTTCACTTGCTCATGTAAGTAAAAAACGAGAAAACAGATAAAATTATATCGTACAATCTCCTTTTACTTTAGTCCACATAGTAAAAGAGGGGCTGCCCTCATCTATATTTATACCAAAAATGGTTCTCATGCTCAACAGACCACCATGCTCCTAATCCTGCCATTTTTTCCAAACCTCATTCTCACCTAAGATGAAGGTATATTCCTTTTACTAGGAGTGTGGTGTGTGTTGTGAGCTTTTTTGTTTGTTTTTGTGTAGTTTTTTGACAGAACTATGGGATTTACTAAGTCAGCAAGACTTTTTGTTCATTTGGGGATCAGTGGAAAGAAAATGCTATTTCCACTTGGTGCTATTTCAGTGGATTAGGCAGTTCTTCAAACATAAATATTAGCTTGAGTGATAATACCTCAAGGTCCCCCAGCTTCCTTCCACCTACCTGAGATCCTTGCACATATTTTTCATCGTAGCACTCTTGACATAAAGGTCTGGTACTCTATGTGATAAAAATTCTGCAATTATTATCTAAATTGATTCATTATCTAAATGGCACTCATGGGAACCAAATTATGATACTGCTTTAAAAAAAAAAGGTTAAATATAGTACCATACTAGCAGTTGTTCTAAAGGTTGCTGCATTGTGTGAACACCTCTGCTCAGTCCAGCTGTCAGTGTTTGCCCAGGTTTAGCAGAAGAAGTGAAAGTAATTGGTCTGGTGGCCCATTTATGACTACAGCACTGCAGCAAATCCCTCAGGGGAGCCTGCTGGTTACTGTGTCCAGGAAAATTCCCTATGCTCCTTTGAAACACAACATGTCCTCCACTGGGAACATTCAGAGGGATTGTTCAAAGAAACTTAGCAAGCATTTAATAACAACGTATATAATGCATCAACACGTTCTATATGCTTCATATCTGTTGCTTTGTCAGTTCTAATTGATATATTCTTTTGGGTTTGGGGTTTTTCCATTTAGAAAGACATAATTTGTTTTGACACTACAACTAATGCCTGCAAATACTGCGTTCAAAACTGTTTCTTGACTATATTGACACGTCTCAATGTACAGAGTTTAAAAAATTTGGCTTGAAGATCGAATTCTCATATCTAAACCACATATTAAATAGTGGATTCAGTTTTGCACATGTCAAGGTAATAACCATACAGTAAAAATAGATCATAATATGTATATTAGAAGAATCAAGTATAAAGTTATTTGTTTTAGTGAGAGCAGTTGTACATTTAAAGAACTGTTGCTTTCTCTCTGTGTTTGATGTGTATGTGTATTTTATGTTACTTATCCTGTTCTTTTCCAACATTGTTCATTTTAATTGCAATTTAAAACTACAGCTAACATGTAACAAAATATTATCAGTGCTAGGTTCTTCCAGCACTTAGATTCCAAAATACTTGCCATTTCAGTGGTGATGGAGGGTAAAAAATGGGCTCATGCAGTTCCTTTCCTTCTTTTGCTAGTGCTAAGGCTCCATATATCACAAGATGTCCTTCTGCCTGACTGAGATGTTTCTGTGGTCTTTGAAGACCGACTTACACATTAGAGGTAAGCTGTTATCTGTTACTAAAACAAATCATCAAAGCTTGTTGATGGATATTAAACTAATGTAAAATTCTGAATACCCAAATGAAGTGGTTATTTATACTTAGGAGAAAGAAAATTAGTAGCAATGCAGTGTTTGAATTTGGTCTGTTTCTTTGCTTTCCTTGTCATGGAACTGGAGCATCCTTTCAAGTAAAAAATATTAAGATTATATTTGATTGGATGTGTTTCCCTTCTTGGGAAGCTGGGGCCTACTTGACTGTGAGCTTCAGTTTAATGACTAGTTTGGGTGAACTGCAGAGGCATTGGTACTCAATGTGAAAATAAAAGATAACTGCATGTTCTGGGTATTTTACATGATTACTTGAAATTTCATACTTACAAGGATACATTTGGCTTATTAATTGATTGTTCCAAAAGACATATGACTAAATCCTAGCCATGTATACATTACCTTCAGTCATCTTGTCTTGCTATTCCTAAAATACAACTCTAAAAAAACCCAGTGGTTTATAAGTGGACCATATAAAAAGATTATTTATGACACATCATGTCAATTGTACTGTACAATAATTTTATAGAAATATTATTTTGAATAATCAGTTGATATTCAGCTGAATGTTATTACTCAAATATTGACTCAGTGTGCCTTGACATCCCATCTTTGTGTGAGAGCTGTTCTACGACAACAATAACATCAAAAACTCAAAAGCTGTATTTTGTAGAAAAATCTGATGGTTTAAGTAAAAACAGAGTTGTGATTTATTGTAATTAAGGCTCTGCTGTGGAATACTGTGCCTATTTTCCACTTTTGACCTTCTTGCTTCCATTTATTCACTGCCTAGGTACCTCATTCAAAAATTCTGAGACAGAAGGGAGGATGATGTCCTGGTTTAAAGCCTGCCTTCCTACATTTTTTCCCTATGTATGGAATTTCTCCCCATGGAAAATGCCTGTCAGACTTTAGGAGGACACAGATGCAGTGGAAAGCAAATTATTTTAAAACAATGCAACATAATGCTGTACTTAGATATGCCCAGTGGAGCTTGCCATGGCACCTCTAAGTGTTCACCTGTCAGCCACATCAGGAACTGACTGGTGGGTTTGCAGTCCCTTTGCAGCTGAAATTTCCAGATTTCCATGTCACAGGAACCAGCTAGATGATAATACCTGCAGATTAAGAGTATTGGATCCTTTGAAAGAGCAGCTTTATGAGTTCATGAATCTTAGAAAAAAACTACAGCCCGTTGTCTTTAGCTCAGCTGTGTCAGTCATCAGAAAACATTTTTAAGTTATTCCAAGATACACTTTTCACCATGATCCTTACCTTTCCTTGTGAAAGAATACAAAATATGCTAATTAAGAAGGTGATAAAAATACTTTTGCATGTCTGCAGCTGGAAGGGAATAAAAGTGTAAGTAAGGGAAATGACAGCTCCAAAGAAATGGAAGTGCTTGTCACATCCTTCTTAATGCCTTCTCTGCTGGTTCTTGAAAGTTTCAGTGCTATCCAGGCTGTACACTGTGCTTGTATTTTAACACCAAACTTCTTTAGCAGGCAAAAATTGAGGTGCTGAACCTCGCTTTCTAAGTTGTGTTCTGTTTCTAGTGCCACAACCATAATTTAATGTATTTACATTTAATTGTACAGATGAAGACATTGGAATCCACCAGTACTGTGACAAGAAACAACCAGGTAAAAATACAAATAGCCATGACTGAAACTAAATAAAACTTCAGGATGTTCAATGTTTGACACCAACTGCTTGCTCTTCAAAATGCAGCTTCAAATTTCTTATTAGTATATATGTCTGTATTTCTATGGAGTAAGGAAACACAGAAACACTCCACAGACTTACATAGGAATATTAAAAAAACTTTTCAAACCACAGAAGGGAAAAAAAAAAAAAGGAAAAAATATTCACGTAAAACCAGCCATTATGTAACTATAAACCTCTGTGGGATTTTACACTCTGAATTCTTATGGGGTTTAAGATATTTTGTGTTGTGTGGAGCCCAAGTGATCACCAGGATCCCAGCAGAGGCCACCCCTGCCTGCCCTCCAGAGTGGCCATTCTGGGGCCAGCGATCCATTCCCTTGCTCTGATTAATCCTGCTGATCCTACAAGTTTCCCCATGGGCCGAAGGGTCTGGAGTTGCCCCCTTTCTGCCCATCCCAGCACTCTTTCACTGGTGTGGACTGTCCTGGGTTGGTAAGAAAGTGAGTTTTCTTAAGAAGTTGAGGTTAAACAAATCACTGGTCAGATTTAAATATTAACACCTGGTGTTAATATTTAAGATGTCACGATAATGCATTTTCTCCAAGCAGTACCATGTGTGACATGGAAACACAAGAAGTTACAATTGTGTTTCCTGAGACAGTTTATAGTACAAGAAAGACTCCTCTCTCCCTTAATAAACTGAGAATTAATTATCTAAAAAGCAGTAACTTAATCAAAAATCCAAGGTTTTATCTCACTGTGCTTTGTTAAAAATTAGGTAAAGAAAGGAAATATATTTTAGAAAGTTTTCATTCTGTTTTTACCATAGTGTAACTTAATAACGTTTTTTTCTTTATTTTTAAGCTCAAACAAACTCTGTTTCTAATCACATCTCACAGCACTTATTAAAAAAAAAAAAAATTTCATACAGACACTAGCATTACACCAACGTGAAACCATAACACGGACAGACAGATGGACAGACAGAGGGGCTCACCTCGCTCCTGCTCGCGGGGCTGGGGCTCGGCGCTGCCAGCCCACCTGGGCGGCCGTGTCAGCCTTTCTTTCACTGCCAGTTTGAGATAGCTGCCTTTCAGGGTGAAAGCATCGGGGCTGCCTTGATTGGTTTGGAAATTTCTGTGTTTTATCCAACTCTGCTGGTCCTCTGGCTAATATTAATATTTGCTGACAGCAGTTGGAAGGATTAATTCATCTTTTCATCGTCTTTCCTTTAGCATCACAGATGAAGCACAGTTATTTAGAAGAGAAGTAAAAGCTAGCAGAATGTAAGGATGTTTTCTGAGTTTCTTCTTACAGTAAGATCAAATGGCAAATTTGTATTGGTTATGTCCCTGGAAGAGCATTAAAATAACCTCAGACTGCTTCCAATAACCTCAGACTGCTTCCAGTGTAACTTTCTGCACATGTCATCTAAGACTGATGACCACAGAACTACACAGCACAAAACAACTGAAAATTTATAATGATTCTTTCCTGGTATATTTGCAGTCTGTTTTTTTTTTAAATGTCACTAAGCATGGTAGTGTGTATTGCTCTTGAAGTCCATTGTCAAAAGGAATCACAAAAATAATCCAGATTTTTCCTTATGAAGTTTACTTAGCAGATGAGCAATAAGCATTTTCCCAATCATCTCTGGACTTGCAACACCAGCTGGCTTAAAACTGGAAATTGTAACTAAAATACTTTCAGCCAAATAGACTAATAATAATAACTAGTAATAATTCCAGACTAATAATCAGCTACCTTCATAGAACGGTTTTGGCTTTGAAACATTTACACTGTCCCTGCATTACCTGGTTAAAAGCAATTTCAATTCATGCTATCACACAGCTGTACTGTCACAGTTAAAGATTTTTATATTAGTACAGCTTTTCTTCAGCTCAAGTTTTACAACTCCTGCATTGCTCAGAGCATCCATTAATGTTCAAACATTATTACATGACAACTCTGAAAAATCTAATTGATTTTTTAGACAACTTCACAAAGCCATGCCTATGCTGTTAGCTCATCCAAATGAAAATTCCCATGGAATTGTGCCTGCACGTGAAGGCAAAATGTGTTCTGGAAGGATTAGTTCTTCCCATCCCTGCAAGGTGTGTTTGGAGCAGGTGGAAGCCCTGCTGGGGATGGGTGCAAAGGTGCAGCCGTGTGGCAAATCCACACCCGCTGCAGAGGATGCTGTGTCAGGCGGGGTCACTGCAGCTCTGGCAAGGTGGGGAGGTGAGGGAGGGCTCTAGGCAGGGAGGAGCCTCACGGGTTTGCTTCACTTGTGCTCGGTGTAGTGGTATCCCACAGGGCTGCATGTGTGAAAGGAGGAGCAGACCCAGATAACCCCTGTCACCAGCAGCCCCGGTGGCCCCTTTCACACGTGTGACAGGCAGCAGGAACTCAAGCTGCTGCACCTTGTCCCTGGGAATGCAGGGGTGCCCCTGGCACAGAGCCTGCACAGCACATTCTGCAAAGAGGAGCACTGGGGAACTTTGTTCACAGCTGTTGATTTGTACAGATAGTTTGGTATCTGTACAGGCAATTTCCCATTTTGCATATGTGGATAAATATTCCAGTATTTATGAAAGCATCCATTGAAAATGTGATCTTACATGCCTAATTAATATTATCATAACAGTTCCACCAATGCTGGCTTCAGTCCAATGAAACACAAAGAGAAGTTGTATGCTGGTGTCCTCTTTTGTTGATGTATGAAATCCTTCATTTTTTCACTGTATAGCACTTCTATTGTAAGCTGCTTTTTGCAGGGAGGTTTAAGCACAACTGCGAAGTCATTCAGTCTGGAAGTTGGCGCACAAACTGACAGCTTGGAGCTCAAAACTTTTCATCAGGTTTCCTTTAAATAGGAATAGATTATAAACAATGTGTTCTAGTTTCTCATGGTTTTATTGTACACTTATGAACAGAAAACTGCTCACTTTTAAATGAAGAAATTTCACAAGTTTTTAGAGCCTGATTCTCAGCCATGAAACAAGCCAGTTACTGGCAACTCCAGAGGAAGCTTTGCCTCCTGGTTGCTAGAATTAATGTATTAGACCAGAATTTTCACAATAGTGTGCTGAACATTAATAAATTTGTTAAAGGACTTCAGCAGTTATGCAGTTTTTTCTTTGTTTGACTTGGCAGATTCTTCAGACCAAATTTTCAAGAACATCCTATAAATAACTAGACTCCATAAGTTATGGCATTCACATTTGCCTGTTGTTAATATTTCTGTATATGCATATATTCATGCATATGTATTTTGCAGACATGTTAATGCTTGCTTTTTGAAATTAGGCAATGAAATGTTAGTTCAGAAGAATAGAATCTGTTTAGGATGCTTGAAACTGAGTTAATAAAAAAAAGTAGATACTTTTTCACTGCAAGTGCCTAGCAGCTGGGTAAGCTTTGCACACAATTGCCATGGGGAAATCATGGTCATTGTGGATAGAACATGCCAACTGTTCCTATGATTGAGCCTTCCAAAAACAGATCCTTTGACAATAGAAACCATGGCCATTTCCTTCCAGCTGTAGGTAAGTTTTACATGTAAGGCATTTCCTAGAAATCCTGGATTTGTGTTTACACAAAAAAAGGAAGTTCATCTCATAGAACTTTTTAAAATGACATCATAAATGTATGTTTGCACACACATGCACTTGTATATGTATACAGTCACTTACATATACACATTTCTCTACCATCTTTATTTTCTTTCTCTCACTTTTATTTGACAGCTCGAGATTATCCTTGGATCCTGAAAACTAAGCGAGCAGACAAACTGCGAGATGCACTTAAGGAGGTAGAGGTATGGTTCAGAAAAGTTCAGGCACAGCAACATCTAATCTGGTTTTCAAACCTCTTTCAACAGCTTTAATTTTCATAAAGATCCAACTCTCCCAGTGATGATAAATGTGCTTTTGTCTGGTGGGCTCTTCTGAAACAGCTGCATCTTTGTGTGGCATTTTTCATCTGTAAACTGGAAAATCAGAAGTCTGTTAACTGATAGTGACAATGTGTGCTGCCAACTCCACTCTCTGTTTTCTGTTGTCCTTTAGGACTTAATGCAGAGCAGTCCATGTGTGCTGAGCAAATGGAAGAACAAACATACCTGTCAGGTACAGTGTCATCAAAAGGTCTTGCAGTGTTCAGTTGGTGGTGCTGAACAGCCATTCAGTGATGGGAGCAGTAGTGTTAAAATGTTAACACACAAAATCACTGGGTTTTTTTAATATGTGGGCCCTTGTTAAGTAAATTGGGTTTATTTAAATTTCTACCCTGAAAAACATGCTTCAAATAAAAAGCCCGGGGTTTATCAACACAAAGAAATTACACTAAAAGGCCCTGATTCTGTGACATGGTGATGGTGATGATGATTGCTATTATTATTGTTAATGATTGTTATTATTGCTATTATTTTTTGGGGAAACTGAAAACATCCTGTACCTCAAAATAGCAGACTGAGGGAGCAGCTATGTATTAAAATATATAGATAGGTCTGGAATCTGCATTATATTATTTTTGTGTCTTAATTATCTATTTACCTGTCACAAATCTTTATGCTTGTGTAATATGGAAGGGAAGTTATAACTCTAAACCAACAAGGTCATTAATCAAGTTATGGAATAAAAGAGATTGTGACATGTGGCACAATTATAGTTGTGTCTCTGACTATATGAGTTCCACATTTTGTGCACAGGAAACCCTTTTTCACATCCTCACTAAGACAGAACAACAGGGCAGGGAGGAGAGCTGGACATGAAGTGCTCCATAATCATGTTCTTCTTCTGAAAAACATATGTAGTGAATTTTATGTTTATACAACCTTCATGAGGAAATGCATCATATTTGAACCTGCTTTGGTATGGGGAATAAATGTCAATATTACTGTTTCAAAAGAGGAACTTTGTCTTCTAACTTTTATGCTTTTTCAGACTCATATTTTTTTCTTCTTATTCAAGTAGTTCCAAATGTGTGTCAGCAGAATGATTGTTAAATATCCAAACACTGTACAGCTAAAATTCCAGAAATGCCTTTAAGAATAGCAAAAATTTTAAATGCTTGACATGCCAAATGGTATGTAGTCTTTTCATATCAATAATAAAAATATGATTGTCTAAGCTACATTTGCCTATCAGATCTTACTATGAGTAAATGTATATCATTCACATACACATTACATAGTATACATCTCTGAATCTTAATCTTCTAGAGCTGATTTAAATATTAATTGCTAATTTGAGGGAATCATTTTTTCCTGTTATTGTTGTTCTGATTAGGAAAGGAATTTGGTTAAGAAACACCGAGTCAATTAGCTGTAAGTGCATTCATTTGCATCCCAGTTTGCTGTCTCTTCATTTGCTTTCCTTGTCCATTCTCCCTTTACCATTTTCCTTCCCCTCCCATTCATCAGCATCCACCTGCAGTGTGTACAGTACATACTTTGGAAAAGTAAATTTCTTGCCAGGATATGTTGTCCTGCCTACACGATAGAACACCTTTGGCTGACCATCAGTTCTGTATAAAATTCTTCTTTAGTTTTTGACATTACATCCTCTAAGTTATTTCAGACTTACATCAATATGAATAAGACAAATGCAATTTAACTTATTTCTTCTACAAGATGGGAAAGAAAAGAGATGGGTGTTTTCATCTTAATGTATTAGGTATTGAACCATGTAAAGGGGTAGTTTAATAAATTGAGTGTTTGGGGGTTTTTTTCAGATGGCTTCTAAGGCCAGAGTATAAGTGATGGTATGGATTATAACGTAACCTATAACCAGAGTGAAAGTTAGAGATAAAAATAACCAGAGTGAAAGTTATAGATAAAAATCATAGTAGTTTCTCTGTCCTTAAATTCTGCTTTTGGTTTCTCAATCACAAAACAAAATGGTTTTGCTTAATAGTGGCTGATTATTGAAATCTCCAACAAGAGTTAGTGTTTTGCCAAAACAATTGTGTTATTCTACTTTCTGTCTTCCTGAAAATAAAAGACCTCCAACAAATGAAAACAGAGAAAAATTAATCATTTGGAAGAGTCTAGAACAGAAAAGCTGTCTTCTATCAATTTTGAAGTCAGATGGTTTATTTTTCTGCTGCTCATCTGTCTTTGAGCATTTGGCAGCAATAATTGAACTGTCCCTCTTTCATCCAAATGTTCTGAAGCTTCTGGAGAAGATGTTGTATATTTATTTTTTAATTCTAAGTAGAATACTAATTAACTGTTTCAGCAGAGAGAGCTTACCATGCAGTGGTGTCATCTGTGGCATAACACTGCTATATTTACAGCCTTTTTTTGGATGAATACCAGAGCTAGTGGGAAGAGTCCATATTTGCATTAACTTTGGAGAGTTAAAGCAATTTGTCAGACAAACAGCATGAAGAACATGTAGGAAATTACGCTGATTTTCATAGTTTCAATATTTGGGGCTAAATTTGAGCATATGGTTTTAATTATAGTATCTGTTTTTCCTTTGTTTTTAGTAGCAATACAAGGTCAAATAAACTTTACAGAAATTAAAATATTTAATCAACATTTTCCATTAAATGTTATTTATATTTGAATCTGCCATACCTGTAGCTGAACCAGGAGGAGTTCCCTTTGTATTATAATAACAAAATGCCATCCAAAAACTCAGTGGCTGCTGTACCTTGAGCAAGCCAAATGGAATGAAAACTGAAAGGTGATGCAATGAAAACAAGGCTATGCTTTAAGAGAGTAGTGTGATTTCCCTCAGATTTTGTGCAAAACAAGCATAGGGCTGCTGCCAGCCTAAATATACAATATACCACTATTCCTAATCCCCCACTCTTCCTCCAGCACTTCCATCTTAGAAGTGGCCCACAGGCAAAAACTGGGGGCTGTAATTTTAAATGTGCATCTGCTAAAAATAAGCGTGCTGTCATGTTAACTGTTCATGTGCAAATGGCCAATTAGACTTCATGCATATGCCCCAATGAGAAATCCACTTGTTTTGCCTGCAGATTATCTTGTCCATTGCTTGAGTGTGTTTCTCAACGTTGGCTTTTCTATATGAGCTTGCCTAGAATGACCGTAATGCTGGCCTGGTTTTCTACCTTTGTTAGTATTTAATTTAATACATCAAAACTTGTCCTATTACTTTTTTGTATGTGTGTGTGCAATCAGTGCATTAGAAGTTTCATATTTACTTCCTTGTCCATTGCCAAAAAAAACCCAACGACCTTTATTTTTACAGTCCTGAGTATACATTCCACCACTTCTTAGAGCTTCTGAAATAGATGATGTGCCAGTTCATGTGAACATAACCCAAACAGTACAGGGATTTTTGTCAAGGAGCTTGCTCTCATATTTAAAAGAGCTTAGTTGAGTCCTAAAGGACTGAGGTCTTCTCTTTAGCTCTGTTCCAATAGGATCTGAACCCACACCATTTCTGTAGGGTACTTCTGATCCCACACTTTGATGACCTGTGCTGAGTTGCTGAAATAATCCTGTAATCTTCAGTTACCTGATGTCAAAAAAAAAAAAAAAAATAGACCATAAAAGAAGGATGACAGGAAAAAGACAAGAAGTCTTTACAATGAGATGCCACTGTACTCCTCAACTTTCCCTGCCAAGGAGTAATAACCTAAGGAATTAATTTTATCAGTACTGTGGAGTTTACTCAACGCAGATCTGGCTGCTTCTTGTCTTTGTCTCCTTCTCTAATTCTTTGGAATGCTTTTAAGTTTTGCCACAAAATCATGAAATCTTCCTATGAAATTATGCCATTGCTTAAGGTTTGGTTTTACAATATAAAGCAGTAAAAATAAATGAGATCTAGCTGAAACATTTGATTTCCAATATTTTTTTTTAGTTTTACATTTGCATTTTGATGTTGAATTAAGCACATGCCAACCTTGTTATATAGCTTATTGTATAAAAGCCAAGCACTAGCTATGAATCATGTCTGTTACCTGCTGATGAATAAGATTTATGTATACTTTGCTAAATTGTCTTGATTTCATTTAGTTGTATTTGTGTTGCAATTTACATATGTGTATAAATAGTTTTTCTCTTGCTGTCGTCAACATATTTAGAACTGGATTCTGAATTGAGCTCCACAGCAATATTTTCTTGCTGGTTCTATCAGCTACAATGCCCATTAGCAAACTGATTTAGCAGGACACATGGTGACATAGCACATTTGATATCAAAACCAAGACATTCTGTCTAGAATACATGAGAAGCCAGCACCCATCCCCAATTACTAAGAGGAGCACTGCCCTCATATTAAATTCTTTTGGTTGCTTTTGATCACAACCATTAGTGTGTTGTGTGGTTTTAGATAGTTGGAGCTAGAAGTACAAATGCATTGATTATTGTGAAACAGTAACATGTAACAACAATAACTTCATCTGTAATAAGGCATGCAACACAGTAATTATGGTGGGGTGGCTAAGAAAGCAATCTGGAATGAAGAGGTGGGGAAAAACCCTGGGAACCTGCTTGAACAAGAAGTGCTTTGCAATTCTCTTCTCCTTTTGCATATTCCTTTGTCAGTTGGGCTCTCTAAGGGAAAACAGTTTGCAACAATATATTTTACAGGCATATTTTCCTTCTCTTCCAATTTTAATCAGATAGAAGCAAATCCTGGCTTTGCTCCACAGGTATCTTTTTAGGTAGAAGAGCTGATAAGCAGCTGAGCTGCATGAATGAGGAGTCAAGAGCTCAGGCTTGTGAGGATAAAAGGATCTACTTAAGTAGATGCTTAAGTTGTACTAAAGTCCATAAGTCATGAACCTGTACTCAAGTCCTATGCTTAATAAAAACTATCTCAAATACATATTAGAGCACTTTGCTATTGGAGAAGGGAAGGGCTAAGTCCTCCCCTGAGTATCCTCTGCTGCTTATGCCTTTTTTGCTCAGTGGAGAGCAATTTTTGGCATATAAAATACATAATCCTTTCTATAAAAGTCTTCACATTCATTTCCTCTGTAACAGAAAAACTAAGTGGCCCTTCCTTCCCAGAATGTAGAATAACCAGGTGCCCAAGCATTTTACTCAGGCTACATTTAAGCATAAAGTCTCTGCCTTATTCTTCCAATAGGTATGAAGTCATGCTTTCATACTTTGTTTAGGAACACCTTGTGACTGTTTAAGCTTTGGAGATAGCTCTTCTGATTTTATTTTTCCCATCACAGTACTTCAACCTGAAAAATTTATGATGTGTTTCATCATTGTGAATTTCTTTCCCTAATTTAATATCTGTTAGATGGAATGATGTAGTGCCTTGTGTAAATAATGCCTCTTACATTGGCTTTTATTCCTTAGCATTTATGGGCTGTTCCCTTTGGAGTTGGATCACTGTGTATCTGTGTTCAAGCCAAGTTTGCAATCTTCCCTATTTGCTTTATATTCATTTGTGCTTCTGATTGGACTGCTCCCATCCACTAAAATTTAAGCTTAACTAGGCAAGCTTAAGTGTTACAGCCCCTAAATCTTATTATCATGGAGCAGTCTTTGCACAGGCTACACAGAATGTAGCAAATTGAAATAGTGGTTTCAATTTGAGCACATAAATATTTTCTCTTCTATGGAATATTTTTGATGAAAGATAGCACAGAATCGTAGAATCATTTAGGGTTGAGAAGACCCTTAAGAGTGGGTCCAGCTGTTAACCTAATGCTCCAAAGTTCATCACTAAAACCTGCCCTTAAGTTCTACATCTACACATCTTTAATACCTCCAGGGATGGTGACTCCACCACTGCCCTGTTTTCTTTAAGTGCCTGCTTGTACTTCATGGTAAACTCGAAGAACTAATTTTTAAAAAAACCTTTTGTTCTAATCCAAAGCATTTTTAAAGGGAGATGGATGAAATACTAACCTTGCATGGCAATATATTGTGTAAAGTCTCCGATTAACCTTTTAAATTTAGACTCTAAAAGTTCCTAGAGGAATGAACGTAAACCTATGGACCAACTGCAGTAAGTTGTTGTAACAAAAATTTGTTAAAATACAATTTAAGATTTCCCAAATATCACAGAGTTCTGAGGAGAGTAATGAGAAAGAATTTTTAACTGTAAAATGAAAGGAGGAGGGAGCACAATGGGAGAAACAATGGAAGTAATGGAAATGATACTGCATTTACCTACAATCTGTGATTCTGTCATGCCACAGTGATGGCACAGAGATCTGTACAGTACTGAAAATCCATATCATTGGTTTAATGGCTAGCTAGTTTCATAGATGTAAAGCAAAGCACACCCATTAGCACAACATTTTATATTTATATAAATGTCTTGTCATGAAACACTGGAGAGGTTTTCATTGATTTCTATTCTAACTCTGTAGCAGGTGGGATTTATGCCATTACCAGAAAATTACTACATAGGCATAAAGTGAATTTGCACCCTGACTGCACCATCCCTCTTGTTGGCAAATAACACTGAAAGATTGAGAGTGTTTTACTCTCCTCTATCAGGCTGAAATCCATTCAGTTATTTAGAACTGAGCTTTCTAGAGCATTTATGTGATTTCACTTAATTGTTGCCTACATCAGAGTTTGGTAGTGCCTGGGTTTCAACCCTCACTTTTTCCTGCAGGTTTTTTGGACAGTTATAGCCAACTGTAGTCAAACCTTGCTGGACTTTATTTTACCAAGTTGGAAATAAATTGTGATTTTATCTAACCTAACTTCAACATAAGGACAAATTGAAGTTTTGAAAGATTGTAATAAAAGCTGCATGAGTGTAAGCGTGTCTAACATTTTTACTAGGACAAAACCTTAAAGGACATCTGTCATGACAGGGAATATTGAAACATTGACTATATGACTATATATATATATATATATATATATATATATATATATTTATAAAATGAATGTATGGTTAGACTTTGGCAGAATGGCAATTGATCATTTGTTCTTAGAAATTCATTTCACATCACAGGGTTTTATTTCTTTCTACTTCACACATCACTAGAATTTATTTTTTAAACATGTTTGTTAAAGGTGCTAGGGCAGGAAAATAATTTGTTTAAATACACTTGTTCTGTTCTTTGGAGAGCACAGAGGTATAGTAATATAGCAAAATGTGTATAAACGAGAGTTTCCATAACTAAATTATTTGGAGCCGAGCATTGCATGAGGGACATGCCCAATTAGATCACTCCATTCCTGTCCCCCATACTTTTTATTTATTATACAATCCAGTGAATTTCACTGCAAGAAAATTCTAAAGATTATATCACAACCATGTTTGTTTCAAAGCTCCAGCACAGGACAAACAGGAAATTTTTTTCTGCCAAATTCTCCTACAAGAACAAGTGTTTCTTCAGTAGTTAAGTTTTTTTAAAGCACAGGGATTTCTTTAAAAATCTACTGTTGGGTAGAAGTAAGAGCTGGAGTCCCAGATTCCTGGCCTTTGGTGGAGCCTCTAGACTTGTCTGCAGAGGTTTTCCACAGAGAATTCCTTTTATGGGCTTTATTTTCTGAATTCCTTTGCTCTAGTAGTGGCATTCAGAAAATGACTAATGGTTTAATTATGCAAAAATAAATGTTTTTCATAACTCCTCCCACTGAGCATTCTCTCTCTCATAGAAGATATTGCATAAGAAGGAGCTGATAAATACTGTGACTTAGTCTTCAAGATTATATGTATCATTTAATTTAAATTAATTAGTCATGAATATTCAATTAACTGTGAAATAACCCTGTCCAATAGTTTAAATTCTTTCTTTCCAAGAGAGGCATGTAAAACATTATGTCAGTGAGAGAATGGATTTATTGGGAGCTCACAGCTCTCTGTGGTATGGCGCAATTATTTATTTAAACAATATATGAATGATCAGAAATAACAAGGACAGCAAAAAGGTGCTGGTTTTAATCTGTGATAATAACTTAGAATTTTATTAAACCCTACTTTATATTTTTTTACTTGCAGGCTATGCTGTTACTTTATACAGAAAATATCGGGTCTAAGGATGATAGAGTGATCAGTGTAATTCCTGCCCTCTTTCAAAACAGATTTTTGATCCGTTTTTAACAGACTAATTCAGTACATTTTATGTAACATTTGGGGGGGTAGCTACTTCTTCAAGTGTTCAGCAATTGTAGTTCTTGTACCCTTATAATTCAGTGTTGTGTTACATCTCTCTGTTTCACTGAAAAAAGCTTTCAAAGCCGTTATAAGACATCTTCACATCAATGATAATTAATTTTTGTAATTTTGAAAATTAGATTACTACGTAATGGACGGCTGCTAATATGTACCTTGGAACGTTTCACTTTATTAATGATTTTTGATGTCTTGTTTTCTCACTCTTTGGATTCAGCTCCTCTTTCACTCAGGTATTTTGGTGTCCCTAAGCCTTTCTGGGCCACAGCTGGAGAAGGTGGTGATTGACAGGACCCTGGTGGGGAAGCTCATCTCTGACACCATCAGTGATGGTAATTACAGCCATGTGCAAATCAATTGCCTACATTAACAATAGAGTAGAGAACCAGTATGTCAACAGGTAGACTAATTATTGCCACTGGGGACTTGCAAACACAACAAGTAATTGCATGTAATGCTATAGTTACAACCCTCAGGACTAAGAGCACTTTAAGAATAATATTTAACATCAAAGTTTTCAGGCATGTCAAATGCTGCATGGGTTTCTAAAATCCCGTTTCTTACACACTGTAATCACTGTGAGCAGGCCATTTGAACTTGGCATGTTTATTTCATAAGTGGGAAAATGGGACAGAACCAAACATTAGCCAATTGAATAATTGCATGGGGTAGTTATTATTAAGGTTGTTATTAAAAAAGGCTGGATAACATTAGTTATGTGGAGGTGTTCTGATTTATTTTCTTGATACCCAGAATCTCCCTATTGTTGTTAACTAGTGACTGCTAAAAATTAAGTTTTCATTTAATGCAGAAGAAAACTTATATAAATGTCCCTGTTTTCCACAGCTTTATGTTGTGACTCATAACATTGAGAAATCAACTGGTATCTTGGCTTCTGCAGAAGCAGGAGTATGAGATTTTGGTGTGAGCCATATTAAATGTGCACTACCTTCCAAATTCTGTAAGAGTAGACCCACATTACATCCTTCTAGTAAGAATATGTGCTTAGTTCAGGTTTGATCTTTAATGATTTCATATTTTCTCTCTACCCAGGCATCTATTCAATATTGGCCTAGGTTTTAAGAAACACCAATACACACTGATCTTTTCTTATCAATATATTGTAGTTTAGCCTTGAAAATTAATATTAATATAACTATGTTTGTAGAATCTTTATTTATCAAAAAAAATTTAACCCAGACCTCATTTTTTATGAACTAATTATACAGAGAGAATAGAACACATTTACTATCTCTTGTCTTCTGTTTTTCACTCTCCACCTTAATTACTAGACTGCTAATTCCATCTGTGATTTTTGGCACTCTGCTTCTAAGGGGAGGATTTCCTACTTTCAGGTCACAAAAAGTAGGAAAACATAGAATCTAAGGTGATTCCTAAATTGAAGTAGTTTGTGGAAATTATTTGGAATACTTCATCTTTAGAAAAACAATAAAAAATAAAGTATGTTGGTCATGCCATACTTTGGCGTAGTATGTCATAGAAATATTTGTTTAGAAAATACTGCTAGCTAAATGAGCTTACAACTCAAACAACAATCAAGCAAGAAATACATTTTACTACATTTTGACAACTCTATTTATTATATAAATAACATTATATAAGGTTTTATCCTTGTTTTCACATATTCAGGATTTTCTTAAACCTCCATGTTTGCTAACAGCCAAGACTGTAGGTGAAATAAAACGGCCTCTGTTCAGTAAAAGCAAACCACTCAATAACTTTCATTGCAATGCAGTTTTTATTTTCATGAACAATAAAAGATGCTTTGGTTACCCACACAAATAGTGCTCAAAATACAAATTTTTATACTGAACTATCCTTTCATGAGAAAGATGAGATAATGTTGTCCTAGAGGAAATTAATTTTAATTCAATGAAACAGCACATCTTTCCAAATCTGGCTTCAAATTATGGTTGTGATTATAAAGCTGGCCAAGAGGAATTCTACATTTAGCACAAGAACCCTGTATAAAAATAATAGTTCTTACTTCAGCAATTGTGTATATGTAGAAATGGATAAGGCTGCAATCTGCCAGAATTACTTATGAAATGTTGTAATTCTCATTTGAAGTAGCATGTCCTCTTAACATTTGGAATAAAGGTCAGACTGTGTGCACAAAATACAGAATTACTACTGCTTTTATAATCCTCCTGCATCTAAGAAAGTGCTCCTGATTCTTATTATTTATAGGCATAATTTCATCAGCTTCTGAGGTGTGCTGCAGCTCATCTTTAATGCAAACTGTGTCTGTGAGGGCATCAAAATATTTTAACTGTGTGCATACATATTGAGGATACCATATTCAGTGGTTTTCAATTTTCATGTGTTTGCAGGATCTCAGTTGTATCTTCTGAATCACCTTATCAAATGCTTTATCACCTTTTTTTTTTCCCCAAAAAAGCTAGTGTTAATGTTACATTTCAAAGGCAATTATTTGGCTCTAAACTCTACCCTTTAGCATTTGCATACCAGATACTTCAGAGTTGTGCCAGGACATGACTGTTGGAAAGTGCAAGTGGTTATAAATCAGACTAAAGAAAAGCAAAGCTGTGTAGCCAGTTTTCCATGCCTATATGTAAGACTAAACTGTCAATCTACTTAAGGATATGTAAAATTTAGATTTAAAAATGTGGGATATTAGTAATTTCTTTTTTGTTTCTTTTTCAGAGGTTGTTCCACAGAGTTTTGTTTGTTTGTTTCTAAGTCTGGTTCCACTTTAATTGGCATTTTCCTTTTAGGAGAGGTTTCTGAGTTTACAGTCTGAGCACAGTTTCATTTTAAACCATCAGGG
Source organism: Anomalospiza imberbis (assembly GCF_031753505.1). Classification (NCBI taxonomy): domain Eukaryota; kingdom Metazoa; phylum Chordata; class Aves; order Passeriformes; family Viduidae; genus Anomalospiza; species Anomalospiza imberbis. The sequence continues at coordinate 110,628,729 of NC_089683.1, forward strand.
ATCTGCTACTACTTACCCCAGGGATTCATTTCATCCTCCAACATCTCTTCAAGTGTGGGTGTTGCTTGAATAACTGAGGAACTCTTGGGGGAAATTCTCGATACAATTTTTTGAGTAATTTCCGTGGGCAGATTAGTTAATCACTTTTCTATTGAACTCATTTGGTCTAGCGTACCCTTATGGTAACAGTGGGGATTCCACTGAGCTTTTCCTGACTCCGAGGGAGTCTGTTCCATCTTCATTACTCGTCTTGTTTGGGAACCCCCATGTGAAGCTTTCAGTGAATTCATGACCCCTCTAAAGCCTTATCCTGCATGTAACAGCCTCCTTGGTGTCTGCAGCAGCACCAGGAACCTTACAATGTCAAAATACCAGACACACCTCGAGTACTCATTTGCATTTATCACCTTTAACACAAGCTAAGCTATGTGAGGTCCATTTGCAAAATACTGGTGGATGCAACCATAAGAAAAAAAAAATACTAAAGGCTGAATACTGAGATGAAAATTAATGTGGAAGGGCATAAAATGTATATTTGAATGTAGTGGCATTTTTGATATGAGATAATTTATTCAGGTGCATGTAATCAGAGTATTCTTTAGGCTTTATTTCTCATTTCCAAGAAGGTTGTGACAGGATGACACACTGATATGTTTTAGGACATTACAGGGCTTTCAGTGTAATATTTAAGACACAGTCTTGAAAAAAATTGCTTTTTGCAGCGTCTCAGTGGAGTGTTCACTACTTTGTTTTGTTTCTAGAAACAGGTATTACAGTGCTGACAATTTTTATTTGTTTTTTTTCAGCTGTTCTTACAGACAATTTCATCATCTTGTCATTTGAAGACCATAATCAACTCTGCTTTATTCAGTTTACAAAGACAATGGATTCTCCTGATGTAAACAAAAGACTGGAAAAACTCTCTTGTTTGGACTCTAAGGTATAGCTGCCAATGGTGACTGCAAATGTTTTATATATATATATATATATACATGTAATGTGTATATATATACATCATGTATCACTGGTGTTCACTAATATTGTACAGCCACATAAATTGCAAACCTCTATATAATTGACCAGAGCAGCTCAAATTATAAAAATGGCAGCTACTGAAAAGTCAAAAAAAAAAAAATTAGAATGCCATTCTGAGTTAAATAGTTAATATACTGTGCCAAGGGATCCAGATTTCTGCAGTGTTTAGTTCCAGGCTCAGACACACATTTGAGTTACCCCTGCTTGGCGGATTACCTTGTGTCCATTGAGCAGCAGTAAGTGACCCTTGGCACATTCTTGGCATCTAACAAGCATGGAGCAAAGTCTGTAATGGTAAACCTCAGTGTAAAAGATTTAAGTTAATGTGTTTTACCTCCTGTGTGTTGTGGGCTGAAAACACACACGGTCACTTACTGTGGCTCAGCTGATAGACACAAACACGTGAAGTTCTGATAATTCAGCCATCTGTCTGAGGTCCAAGACCTTTGTAATTCTTTGCAGAAATCCTTATTTCCCCCATAGTTACAGTAATGGTGTTGTCGGGAGAGTTGCTTTTAGAATTAAGGAATCAAGACACAGAAGCCAAGTTTCTCACCACTGACCAGCTATGTGTGTGACCTTATGCAAGTGACTTGGTGCCTCGGTGTCTCAATTTACTAGTTACACAGTGAAGACTGAAATACTCCTTTTTTGCAGCCCTTTTTTGGGGGGTCTGTCTTCACTGCAGTGACAGCAGCAGCAGAAGGGTAGCCTAGAGAGAGCTGAGCTGGGCTTTAATCTACCCAGTCCGGAGGTCAGTGGAAACCAGCTCATCTCAAGATGAATTACACTGTGTTGTGGATGGATTGGGCTGGGTAGACATAAATTATTTCAACCATAAGCACTTTGGCATCAGGACACCACTTCCTTAGGTGGAAGTGCTTGGTGCTACAGCAATATGAAAAAATAATCAGCCAAGGCAGTTAACTTTGAACAGCTGAAGTAGGGAAGGGGCTGCATCCAGTTCACTGCAAAAATGAAGAATGGTCAAGCCTTTTCCCAAGAAACGTAGAAAGATGTGAGCAGAAGAGAGAGTTTGTATTTATTTCAGACTGGATAAACATTAAAGAAAACAATCTTTTGCTAGCAAATATTTTCCCCTTGACAACCGCTCAGTAATTTACTTCCTCACGTAAGGGAGCTTGCATCTGCAAGGCAAGCTCTTTTAAGGGTATGTTTAATTTAAGTTTTGCCATAATGTGTTTTAACTTGCTTGGTAGAAATACTTTCTGCTAGGATTAATATCTAATACATTTTCCAGGCTGTTTCAGTTCAGGGCCTCTTTTCAGCAATGGCTTGTGTTTGCAAGATTGATCCAACCTCTATAACGTGGATTTGAGACAGTTCACTGTTCACTGGGAACTGAGCTGATACATACTTTACTTTAAAATGCTGTGCCTTGTGCCTGGCCTGTGGCGTTCACTGAGGCTGTGCTTTGGGAGCCAGCCTGGTGTGTGGTGGGGCTTTTTTCTTAATAGCACTAAAGTTTAACGAAGAAGCTGTGGTGAACTGCCTTTGTCATTGAAGTGTGAGGGCCACAGCTCCTGATTTAATGTTTAGAAAAACCAGAAGTATCTGCTGCACTCCTTAATAGGGTTGTTAAGTTCAGTTCTTTGCTGACACAGCTGAGCTTCTCAAAACACCTCCGTGCTCAACATTAACTCTGCTTTCTCTTGAAATCAGTGGGAATCACTATGGGCCATTTCTCCACCAGCCAAAAAAAAAGGCATTTGCATTTTTTAATTGAATGTTCTTTTGTGTGAAGCTTGCTAGTTAGGCAGCTAAATATAATTTTTATTATCTTCAGAATTGCACCAGTGTGAGACTGCAGAAAGTATTATTCACTTCTGCAGTAATATTGTGTCAGCTCTCTGCATTGATTTACTGTTCTTCATGGCTGATTTTGGTCGAACTTCAAAAGCTGGAAGATCACAGACATAGCACTTGTGTCACTCGCAGTAGAAAAATAAGATGGTCCTCAATTGCAACTGTGCAAACTTGTAATCATATGTAACAATATGTAACAATAACAAATGTTGTGGATTTAGGAGAAAAAAGGGGATTTTAGCGTTGGGGTTTTGTTCAAGAGAAACTGAATGAAAAAGGTAGCGTGCACTGGTATAGAACTAACACAGGATTAAAACCTGGAGCCAAGATTCAGGAGATTTGGTTGTAACCTTCATTTCTGCCTCTGACTTTTGGCGTAGTCTTGAGAAATGTAGTATTTGGGTTTTCAGTCTAGTTCTAAAATGAGGAAAGTGTTTGTAATGATATAATTAAATTTCTGTCATATTATCATTGTAGTGATAAGCAACCTCACATTGTTCCATGTCCAGGCTCATGGTGGGCAAAATTGGCAGCAGTGCTGTACTGCCAGAGTTCTGTCAATAATAACAAGTCAACCATGCTTTCCTCCCGACAGCTTGATATTTTTCCAAAAGTTGAGTTTTTTATGCAATGCATACCTAAATGAATGAATTAATCTCCCTATGCTCTTCCTTTCTAATTGCTACCACCTTGAATTTTATTTGCACTTTGAAACAATAAAGGAAGACTTATTATATGAATCACTACAGTCTTGAAGACCAGCAAAATAGAAAAACCAACTATTATTATTTACCTTTTCTCCGTGACATGAGTCTATATTGTGAGTGACATGTCTAATGCAAGACATAAATGTTGACAAAGATTTGTGGCTGTTATGACACGTGCAAATGTTGCAAACAGTTAACACTACAATACAGGACTAATTGATGCTTGTGGAAGTATTTGTGCTTTTCCAGCCTAATCAGTGTGTTGTCACCAAATTAGCTATTCTAATTCAAGTAGCAGCTACCTCCTAACTATTGTGTATGTTTTATCTTTACCCGTGAAAATATTTTGACAAGTAAAACACGGGATATTCTAAAAATATTGACCTTTTTCAAGTTTTTCCTGTCTGTATTTTTTTAATCCATTTCAATTTACCGAAGGAGACAGAACAAGGAGTTAAATGTTTACCATGAGAGAACAACACTGGTAATTACTTTGATTTCAGTTCCTTTTTATGTGTATTCATGGGATGAAGAGGTCAATAATATTATGACCATGCAAATAGAAAAGGGTTCTTTTTGACCATATAAAAAACAGCAAAGGATTATTAAAGCATTAACCTTGATTTTAATGGCCTTGGTTGAGAGCTGAGATCACAATTTGGATGAGCCTGATTATTTACTAAATACAATACATAAATGCAACGGGTTCTTAACACCCATTGCACTCTGGCATTATCGCATTACTGCCAGCCTTTGTTGCCTTGCAGACAGGAATATGAAAGCAATCTGTCATGTAGTGAGACTGGCTCCAGAAGCATTTCTCTGATAAGAAGACCCCCTGCCCTTTGCTAGTGTCTGGTCCAGTAGGCTTAGCCATGCGCTTAATCCCCAGAAAGTGGTTCGATTATTGCTGACCAGCAATGGCAAGATAGTTTTTTTTTTCCCCTAGCTATCAACCTTCCATTAATTCCTTAAGCAGAAATGCGGTGCAATCTATATTTCCTTGGCATGTGTCACCCAGATGGTGCACTGCTCATGTTTTCAAATAACCATGCTCCAAATAACAGAGTTTGAATAATAAATTCCACAAATCCTTCCTGAGAAAGAGGCACAATTCTCAAGAGCTGCATAAACTTTACGCATGATGCTGTAGCTCATCCACATTATGCAGAAAAGTATATGTTCTTTTGCAAAGCGGATGTTTGTGTTTCCATTCCTTAATTTGGGGAGGAAGAAGAAAGATATATGTTTGCTCAAATACTGTAGAATATATTTAATATTTGATTATGTCTTAAACACTAGCCTTAGCTCCGTGGTCAGCTTTGCAGAACTTGTCATTTAATATGGCTAAGCTTAAATCCTGTGTGGAGGTCGATGCTGTCAAGCAACCATGACTGTACATTTTGGTATTGATTGGAGTCATTGCAGTAAATTCCTTCTTAACTCATATTCCTTTCCATCCCAATCCCCTCCCTGCAGATAAAAGAGTGAGCATGTCTTTCTGTCTGAGGAGATATTTTTCACGTTTACAGACAGCCTCTATGAAGATATATGTACACAGAGCTCTGTGTATATATACATTCTTTCTCACACATCCAAAGTAAATGCTCCCATTTGCTCCTACCATGCTATTTTATCACCTCCAATATTTCCTGCATTTTTTTTTCTTCCCTCAGATTTCTTATGTTGATATACTTGGACCAGAAGGTAGAAGGATGAAACGTCACCTGGCAATAAACTGTATGCAAGATCTGGTCATTTGCTGGTGGTCAGCAACCAGTGATGGAGCATGGCCTTGGTCTCCTATTTCCTGTCAGAGGGACAGAGCCAACCTATTGCTATTAGGCTGTGCACATGGCAAATTGGAGGTAAAGTGATGAACTGTCTTGTTACATGATTTTTTCGAATTTGCTAAAGAAAGAGCTGTTCAACTTAAATGCATATTCGAGTAGATATAAAGGACAGATATGACTAAAACATAAGACAGGAAGATCAGCCATTCTAACAGTAAAAACAAAGGTTTGCTATTTAACAGAAAAGCACCTTATTTACTTGGTTTACTATTTTCACATCGAAACTGTCAGCCTGAGAAATGTAGCCAGGAAATTAGGTCTTGATCATGAAATAGCTTTGGTGCTGCTGAAACTGAAAATAGAAGTGTCAGAGTTCCACTAGAAAACTCTAATATGAATTAGCAATTGTAACTGTTGCGTGTATGTCTGATGCAATTATTTTACATTGTCTTCAATGTTAACTGATAGGCAATTTGCATCTCTTTCAAGTGTTATTCATAAAATATTAACTATGCCCAGATGGTGGTTAAATTTTTGTTATGAGTATTGGTCAAATCAGGGACTGATATTTTTCTCAAAGGAAAAGTTAAAACTCACCATCTACAGGTGGGAATGTAAACTATGAGTTAGGACAAAGCTACAAGCTGACCCCCCTCCTGACACCTGCTTAGCTTACATTTATAGGCAGACGTTTTCGTTTTAATTATTTAACTTTTGTTTAATCTGTTTAAGAATATTTGAATCCAGTTTGTTTTGTTAGGTAGAAATATTAAAATGAAGCTATCTGGGCATACTCTGAAAAATCCAGAGCCTGAATTTAAAATATAAAAGCTTTTCTGGACAAACATCTTGTATAGATGCTTCTGTATTTGGAATTTTATTTTCAGTTTCTCTTTACCCACTTCTAATATGGACTAGAAAAGCACTGACTGTGGGAGAAGAGCACAAACTCGAGGATCAGCTGTGGAATGGTTGTTCTGCATTAGCTATTGCAGACTATTTCCCTGTAGGGAAAACCCCTAAGTAACACTTAAGATTAAGCTAGTCTTACAAACAGCATCCTCCTCTCTTTAATTAGGGAAGATGTAAATGTTTTAATGTCTTGGAACTACTTTGATACTTAGTTACTTTGATAACTAATATTAATTTAAGTGAGATTCTTTTCCCTTGGGATTTTCTACCTATTGAAAGTGATGAGAAAAGGTAGCTGAGACTGCTTTTCCTTTCTTATTTCTGTCATTAGTCACTGTAGAATTGAAGTTTAAATTACCTCCAGCTCTGCCTTCTTTACTTCTTTTCAATTGACCTCTCTGCACTTGCGGTCATCTTTGACTCATCTCTCTTCTCTGCCTGATCTACACCTGCAGTTCTCCAGTCCCCCTGCAGCTATGCCAAATCACATAGGAAAAATTACTCTGGGAGCTAAAATGTGAGGCTGTTCTTTGTAAGCTTTTCCAGCCCTGTGCCAGTTATTATGAAACTTCATCTTACTAACATTTCAGACCTTATTTTTTACCATGACCTCTGTATGTCCACGTTCTGAGAGCAACATTCCTGTGCCTATTTTATTCCTTCCCATGTCTTCCAAAAATCTCCCTATTGCCACCATAGCAGTTTGCAGTCTCGCTTTCCTGAGATGATTTTTAGAGACTCTTTTCTTTTAAGAAATTGACAGAAACCACCCTCTCAGTTTAAAGCTCTCTGTGTTTCATTTAATATGTTTCAGGGAGATTTCCAAATCACAGCATTCCCCTGCATCTTTGAATACACTTTTCCTTTTCTGGTTTAAACTCTGGTATAGTCTCAAGCACATCACTGGTGCTTTACACAGCAGTGATAATAAACATTCTCTGAGGCTTTAGGCTTAAAGTCATAATCATTTTAATTTGTCCCATATTGTAACAGAAATATGAGGAACTTCTTTTTAAAAGCAGCACTGCCAAAAATGACGGTTGCTTTCCCCTTTCTGATTCTTTGCCTGTACTTTTCTGTTTTAATTCTTAGATCTTCAGATGAGATTTCTTTTCCTGTATTCATCAATAAAATACCAAGCACTATGCCAGGGCTATGGAAAACTAAGTCATAAATGAGTAACATACTGTCTTGCTGGCTGTCCAGTTAGGCTGTTCCATGCATTCAGCTCTTGGAGGCTCAGGAAGGCTCAGGTCACTCTGCCTATACACTTAGCCTATATGTTTATGACAAATCACCCATGGTGCTGTTTGCTTGAGGTCTTTTGTTTGATTTCTGTAGAGCTCCTTATGGGCAGGGATTAAATTCCTGTGCATGGATGGGAGAATGTCATAACCCAGAAGCTCTAGAATTAGCACCAGCCCTCAGTCTGCATTTAACTGAGGTGCATTTTCCCCCTACAAACTTGAAGGGAAACTTTAACACCTTTAACTTCTGAAGGATATTTGATAGCTTATATGTGAAAAAAAAGCATAGTTAGCATTTCTAGACAGCTTGTAAACAGTTACTCTCTAGGTCAGGTACCACAAAAATACAGTGGTTCTGTAATCATGCTTATTTGCTTCTCTTTGCCTCTAATCCCTTGCCATTTGTAGTATTCTTCAGGTATAGATTTGAAATAAAAACTGGACATGCCATTGTTATTCATTAAAGTAAATCCATATTTATCATATTTGATCAGTAATATGAATTTACTCCCAGTGAAAGATTATTGTCAATACAAGAAGAACGAGAAGTGTGAATTTACTCAGTTTAGAGCATTTATCAAAAAGAAGTGTAGTAAAGTAATACCACCAACATTTTACTTGAAAATAGTAGTCTCAGCTGGATAAAATAGCATTATTATCTAGAATTAGGAGAAAAACAGAAATTGCTGAATAACAAGACCATAAAGAGCTGTTTGGCACATTGGCTTTATGAAAGCAAGCCCAAGGAAATGAATGGGTGCTCACCACATCCATCACCTCAGTGCTGACCTACAGAAACCACAAAACAACCTGCCAACTGCTGCCACTCCTGCTGCTGGGGCAGAGCAAAGGCAAATGGGCACTTACACCATGCAGCTTCCTGCCTGCAAGAATTTTCTGAGTGATCCTGGCCACCCACCAGAAGAGTGCTTATTAGGATGAGGACAGGAATAGCTCTGGGATGAGACAGCTCAAGCCCTCATCATGATCCTCACCTGTAACTGCACGTTCTGTGTTGGGATGATTCACACTGCATGAGGAGTGTTTGGGGCATTGTGGACTTCAGCAGCTTTTCAGTTCAGGGAAGGAAATACATTTTACTTTTTAAACACACTAGAAATTTGATTTGAATTTTGCCACGTGGCTTTTTATTTTTAGCATTTACTGCTATTAAGGCTACAGGTAACCACTATTCCTCTACAAACAGAAATAACTTTTTCCTCGCGAATCTTGACTCATTTTACTGATTTTTTTTTCTGAGATCAGTGTTTACTGTGCTGAATGCTGTAAGATCTGGTGAAGAATTGTCCCTTGAAGAAATAAAGGTGCTTTTCTCTGTAGCACGTGACCTTGCTTCGGTGTGCAGTGCATGTTGCTGCAGGAGGGTTCCTCTGTTGGACCTTTGTCTGTTTTCCTGTGTGCACAGGTTTCCTCCAGTAAACTCACCCATTCTCTAATTTATTTGTTTAATTATTGGAGGTCTGTTTGGCTTATTTTGTTTGGGGTTTGTTGGGTTTTTTTAACCTTAAAGTACCAACGATCAAAGAATGTTATTTAAATTGTATCCCTGTGGAGATAATGCTGGTGTTTTGATTTCAAAACCAGAAGAGGAATCTTCCAGAAATTATTTCAGACAATTTGCTATGAATGAATAGGATCTGATGTGAAATCATCTTTGGATTAAATGCTTTGGGAGAAAGTTGTGTTAAAATCAACATGAACTTTATTCTGCAAACACAAATTAACAGGAGGTGCTGATGCCAGGGCACAGTTATTGCACCACTTTGCATTTGTCTTCACCATTCTTATTTTCACTCCATTTAGTGCTAGTGGGAATGACTGAAATTATACTTCAATCTTGTGGAAAAAATAATTTCCCTGGGAGAGAATATTATTTTTCTTTCTCCCAAGAGATAATATTTAATAGTTATTGCTTTCATATTGTGCCTCGGATTTGTGAAATAAGCACAGCAGATCTTTTCTGTGTGAGCTGTCCTACAGTTACTGGAGTGCTCAGAAAAACATCTACCCTGTGTGTCTGAATGGCTGAAATACCTCTCACACTCATGCAGCAAAGAATGTGAAATCCTCAGTGTCACATTGGGTTAGAAGTTCAATGAATAATACAGGATAAAGATGATGATGATAAATTTTGAAAGAAAATAAGAATAAGTGTTGACTGAAGATCTAAATAATAAGATTGCATGTAGGTCTGTAGATACAATGAAGCCAAATAAGTAACCTGGGGTAGGAGCTTTTCATTTTTATTTAGAAATATTTTAAAATAGGGTGTTTTTTTCCTTTCAACTTCACTGTTTTTTAGGTCATATATAAAACTATTTTACTCTGGTGTGCACCACACTTTACATTTCTAATTAAAATGTTTGTTGCTATTTGGAACCTCACTGTGTGAAATTAAATAAGCACTTTTTTAACATCCATAAAATAAATCAAACATTCTTTTCTCGTCTGAAAGACACACAATTCAGTCACAGCAAGCTAATTTCTCTGTTTCTTTTGTTTTCTCTTTTTCATCTGCCGGGTAAGCCAATTTTCTGCTTAAGAACTACTGGTTAAAACTCTTACTTGTTTTACTATGTGGACTTTATCCTTTCCCAGCACTCTATGCAAAACACTTCAATTTTAAGTGTTCAAAAACTTTCACTGAGAAGAGTGATACTGCCCACACAAGCTAGCACTATTATTTCTCTGAAACATAAAATGAAAGGAAGTATTTTAAATAACATAGCAGGCATCTTATTTACAAAGATAAACAGATTCCTTTGCTTGGATTGTTATGATTCCTGGCTCTAGGATTTGGGAACCTGGCACGTATAGCATCCCTCATCCTGCTGATGAACTGAAGCAGAGTCCAAGGCAGTACTGCAAGGGGAAAAACAATATAAATGTGCAGCAGTGGTGCATGACTGCTACATTAATAAAGGAAATATGTATAAATTACATGGACAGTATTTAAATGCATGTACTGTATTTTTGTGGCAATCATGTCATAAAACTTTTAAATCTTTTACTTAATGTATTTCTTTTAAAGAAAGTAATTGGTTTTACTTCATGCAAAATACTTCCAGGAATCTTTTCTTGAAATCTAAGGCTAAGTGCTTAGTCCAAGATGTATGGGAAGTATTGAACATTGAATGGACTATACACCCTGCCTTGTGATAGTACAGCTCTGTCTTTTCAGACCCACTGCCCTGTCCCCTCCTCCTTAAATTTCACACTTGTCCTACCCATTTCTGAGGAAACTCCTCCAGCTTTTGCTTTCCCATTCCATAAGCAAATGTTCTGTTAAATGATTTAGAGGACTGCTTCTCATCAGGAAGGAATCTCAGTGGATTCCTTTAAATGGAAAGCTAGAACACTACATGCACTACATTTACTACCATATGTCTACTTACCAGATAGGAGAACAATTGACAGAATGCCATCTTCTTGGAGAAAAAGAAAAAAAAATTGATTACTAGACTTATCTTTCAAAAGCATTATTAACGTTTCTGTAGTTGTGTTTCTCTCTGCTTTAATTTTCCATGTAGTGGCATGAAGAATGAATAATAAAATTAATTTCTGACAGAGAAACCCATATCTTCCCTCTCAGATGAAAGAGAATATTCATTTTTCCCCTTCAGAATGCTGAATACCAGATACATTCAGCAGAACTGGAAGGCAGAACAAAGAGGTCCCTCAGCTTGGTTCTCTTCCTGCAAGAGGCACATGAGGCCACTGATGCATGAGAAGCAGCTTATCTGTTCCAATTTGGGGAGAAATATTTCTCTTGTTTTCAGCCAGGATTTGAACAGCAGTGTCTAGAAATGTTTCCTTTAAGCCTTATGTGTTTAAACATCATGCCAAACCTTATGTTTTGAAAGGCAACAGAGAGTTTCTCTCCTTGCAGGAACTTTTTTCCTAGTTTAGAATTGTGTTAAATATAGCAAGCAGACCTACCCTAGACTTCATTTCAAGGATTTGCTCTCAAAACTATGTGAACTATGTGACGCTAGGAAGCTTCTCATCTCAAGTCTCATTAGATTAGTCTTTCAAAATGGAAGATTTTACTGCCTTTGCAATTCTAGGTAGTGATCATCATTTTGCCTTTGCAATTCTAGGTAGTGATCATCATTTTGCCTTTGCAATTCTAGGTAGTGATCATCCTAATTTTGCCCTAAGAAGGCAGGACAAAATGATGAACTGGTTGCAGTTTACTTGCGGACTCTCAAACAGTCATATGGTAACATTTGTTTTTCTGTGACTGTTTCTATTGCTGTTTTCCTCCAGTCACTCCTATGTAGTTGTAAAACCCGTGTTTCACATATTTTCTTTTCTATTGCCTTAACCTTCAAGGCCAGTTTCTCTTCAGAATTTAATAGTGCTTTCAGACTCTCATCTCTCATAGCCTGATGATTTTATGGATCTTCATGACTTTCTTGGAGATTTTGAAGAGTTGTCCAGAGAAGAATGGTGGTTTGGGGTCAAAATATGTAGCAGAATAATGCAGTACATTGAAACTTCCCACAGGAAGACAGAAATGTGAGTCCCAGAGAGCCTCAAGGCTCATTTCACTGAAGTTATAGAAGCTTTGAAGACTTGCTTGGGCAAGATTGCAGTTTCACACATTTGAAAGGGAGCTACCTGAGTCTCTATACATACTCCTAGGGAAAACTGCAGAACAAACACTTACACTTCCCTTTGTCTTTATTTGGGGTTAGAGAACTCTGTGGTCACAGTAATCCTTTGTCCACAATAACCTCTTTTAGGAGTTTCCTTGCCATGCAATTTAACACCCTAATAAACACACTTCAGCAGTTCTAGCATCTGCACAGTAGCCACTGCAAGGTTTTATGGGCATAAAATGACTAGTTGCAGAGGCTAAGCCATGGGTGAGGGAATGGTTGAGGTGAGAAAATGTTTTTCAGCCTATAAAAGTAAAGAAATCTTTTATTCCCTCTTTGATACATATTTTCATGGATCTCTGTTGAGATTGGTATATGTGGTTTTCACATCAGGTTTCTGCATCAGGTGCTTTTGCATTAAGTGGTTCTTTGCACGTCCCTAGCTACTCATCTAAAAGTAGCAAAGATTTTTGTATTAACTGTCATCTGGTTTCCAGCCAGAGAACTGCAATAATCCTTTTTTTTTCTTTCTTTCTTTTGAATGAGAAACCCCTTTGCTGACAAAATAAGTAAACTGTCAGAACAAAAGATCCTAATCAATCTGATCAGCATCCCAAAAAGCTTGTTTTTAAATTTATCAGTTACTTTAGAAGTAATCGGTAGTATGCCAAAAAAAATCTGAATTTCTTATTCTCCTTTTCAGGATGAAAGGCTAAATTGCATATTCAGTTGGTCTTGTGATCTGTGAAAATCAAATTTAAATTGCTCTAACATTATGTGTATCTTTCTGTTTTCACCCTGAAATTTCTAGATTTCCTTCCTCATCCTCTCTCTACCTTTTAATCACATTTTTTACCCCTTTCTGTGCTTTCATACCACGTGGACTCAAGGGGCTTCCAAAAGTTGCAGCAGGTCAGCAGCTTTAATTTACAATGTGGAGATTGCTGTGGGTATACAAGAGAGCAGGGTTCGGCTCAGGTTCACATTTTCCTTTCACTCTTTATTTCTGCATGAACAAACACCAGCAAGTTTCTGACTGACTTGCACTACTCTCATTCTTCTAGAGCCACAGGTTTTCTCTCCATTTTTTATGAAATAGCTTTTCATAAGCTCATCTGTAACTTATTTACAGCTGTTGTTTCTCTCATGGTTTCCCTGCTGTATGACACCTCTCGTTCAAACCTGTTTATCAGAGTACATGACTCTTCACTGGTCTCCACTGCTGTTTCCACCTCTTAAGGGTACTTGCCATGTTTCCACACTAGAGATTCTTGCTCTTTGCCAGCTGCTGTCTTTTTATCACATTCTGCCTTTGTGTTCTTCCTCCCATTCGTTTAACTTTCAAGTACCCTGTAATGGTCCCTGCTTTTCTGCTATCACAAATTCATTATTTCTGCATCTAAAACTCTATGGCACCCAAGAACATCTACCACCTACTCATTTGGCAATGTATAGTAGGTGCTGTTTTAACATGCCGTTGTTTCTACCACTACAGAGGAATATTTTCTGTTACCATGGCCCAAAGCAAATGATCAAAAATCCTCTATGCTTGATGCTAAGAGTAACCTACTATAGATTTTTCCCAGAATTTTGGGATTTTTACCCCAGCCCACTTGTGAATAATTAGTTATTCTTTTACATCAGTCCTTTCTCCTCTTACCATCGCTGACCATCCCCTCTATTATCTTCGGTTCTGCTAACCTGTTTTACATAGGTCCAGACAAACAAATATGGCTCAAACTCCATTGCAGAGGGGTTTTTTAATCAAATGAATTAACCTTTTAAATGTTAAAAGAGTAAATTTCAGAGCTCCATTTCGAGAATGCCTCCTTGTGACTGACCCACAGGAAAGCGCATTCATAGCAGTCTGTTTTTGAGAGTAAATGGCTACAAATGAGTACCAAAGGGCTTTGGGTTTTTGCCAGGTGCTGAGTTACGTCCGCACGGAGTGGGATCCCCTGGATGCCAGGTTCAGCTCTGTCCAGCCCCAGCAGGTGCTGACGGTGGAGTGCTCGGTGTCCGCAGCCAAGGAGCCCATGGCCGACAGCTGCGTCTACACGTGCGGCAGGAACCGCGTCCAGTGCGCCGCCGTCACCAGGGTCCCCCTGCGAGCCAGGGCCATCAGCTGCTGCAGGGATGTGACAGAAGACAAGCTGGTGCTGGGCTGTGAAGACTCCTCAGTAGTTCTGTACGAAGCCTACAGCCAGGTGACTCTGTTGGCCCAAGCAGAGCTGCTCCCTGCTGTAATGACCTACCACCCTTCCGGAGCCGTGCTGCTGGTTGGCAGCTCTCAAGGGGAGCTGCAGCTTTTTGACACGGCACTGTCCCCAATTAAAATTCAGCTCTTGGCACAGGAATATTCACCTGAGGCAACTCTGCAATTCAGTAAGCACTGTGACGTGCCCACCAGCCTCATCCAGATCCAGTGGGCTGCTCCTCCAGGTGCATTTCCCAGTCCTGACAGCATGGATATTCACGATTGTTTGTTGGTTAGATTTGATAAAGGACCCTTGGGAGTGCTTCACTTTAAACTTGGTGAGTTACTAAGCACATCTGTTGAACCTTGACCTGTCAAAGAAACATCTGTATCCCACAAGGTTGGGAACACCCTAATTTTAGGTACATGAGCCTTAAAAGCAAATTGTTCCAAAGATGTCTGAAGATACTAAGGAATTCTTTATGTTTCTCAATATTTTTATACCTTTCCCTATTCATAGAATAGGACCCTGACCTGCTGCCTCATCAGCATCCCATAATGTTCCTCACTACTTTAATAAAACATAACAATTTTTCCTCTGGAAAATTTATTTAATCTGTAGTATATAATCTTAAGAATTGTATTCACTTTGTAGTAATAACCCTAACAAGTTAAAATAAGCTATATTTAATAATAGAACAGTAATGCTATTTTCTTTACCAAATTTTTTTTTTCATGTGTGATGTATATTTGTCCAGTATTCTGTTCTTCCTGGCTTCGGTACATGAAGTTGCACCCTTTTTTTTCCTTTGAAGACTTTCCATAGAAGAAGAATTATTTTCATAACCTTCAGAGAAGTTTGCTGTCTCAATTAATTTGCAAGGAGTTGTGAATAAAAGAAGTAATAATGTTAATTTTAGAATTTATATAGCACTTCTCTTTTTAGGTGTGAAGAGACTTTAAAAGAGTAAAACCACAACTAACTTCCTTTTACAAGCAGAAAAACAAGAAGCAGCAAAGAAAAGCTAAAGGGCTTTCCAAGAGTTACACAGTGGCTGAACTAAGAACAAAACCCCTGCAGTGGCTCATCAGTGAGAACTGTATTCATTTCATTCAAGTCAGGCAAGTTACAATGGTGCAAGCCCATTGTGAGAGCTAAAAAACAATCATGCTAAAACCCTCTGACTCCCAAGCCAGTGTTTCAGCAGGGCAGACAGCCATCCTGGAGAATTTCAGCATTTTGCCCATTGTCTGTCCAAGAAAACAGGATTGCTTCTCTAGATCTTTATGTGAGTTTTTAATGATTCTTTTGTATAAAGCTATTGAGATTAGGAAGAAGCCTTTTTTTATTAAAAAACCAGAACCAAACATATTGCCAAAAGACTCAAAATAACAACCTAGGTGATAGTAAGATTTGAAAATCTACTTGATTTCTTTACTTAATGAGACACACATGTACTTTTGTGGGGAAAAAGCTGTCTAAAATTACCAAAGACGTAAAAATTTGAAAGAGTGAATTAAAAAAATTTAACCAATGTGGCACTGCAAAAAGCTAAATTAATGTAATAGGATGTTAGTAACAGAAAGATGTTGGATTGACTTAGAGTTGTGTAGTTTTAAAAGAGCCGATCCAGATTATTGCTGTTATCCAAAAGAACTATTTAAAAACCTGTTTACAGGTTATCATTCATTTTGAGATAATAAGCTGCATTAAATTCAACGACAGGTTTAATAGTTACAGAGTACCCCAGAACAGTAATTATAACAGCTATTTGATGATTTTGTGCATGTTGACCATTAAAAAAAAAAAAACTCTAAATTATCTCTGTCCTGATTTGGTGGGATGGAGTTGAGCAGGAGGCACTCTACCAGCCTCTACCTTGCTTTTCTTCAGTCCTCCCTGGTGAGGTTTTCTCACAACAGCTTTCCAGAATGCACAGCTTTCCCCTTGCTATCTTTAGCACATTTATGTTCTTACCAAGGCAAGCAGGCTCTCAGTACAGGGATTTAGAGGCCTTTCCTGCTAATTGCCAGCTTGTAAACTTAATTGGACTGTCTCCCTGGGCACCGTTCCTAAATCAATTAGGCAGTGAGTTGGCTGTCACCTCTTTTTCCCAAGCAGGTTGCCTGGAAGCTCACCACCCAGGAGAAGTCAAGCATCCAAATGGGAAGATGTTGACCTCTACAGCTGAAAGTTATCACATTTTAAAATTCATTCTGTATAATTACTGTAAAATCTCTTCTAGGAAGAAGAAAAAACTCTCTCCCCTCTTCCCTCTCTCCCTCTTTGTAGTCCACCGTGCAAAAATATGCTGCTCTCTGTTTCATCCTGGTGTTCAGCCTTATACCTCATCTCCTCAGTTTGCCACACTGCCAGGGGAACACTCTGTTGATTAGTAAGTCCCTCTTCACAGTCTCAGCAGTTTTTAAGTTTCTGCTATTTAAGAAATCATGCAGAACAAATAAATAAATTAATTAAATGCAATAATAAATTATAGCAAAAGAATTAGGGGCTCATGACAGCAAGACCCAGACAGGCATTCAGGAATGAAATAAAACCCATGAGTAACACATGGCTTGGAATTGTTTCCCACAGAAGCCTGTTAAGAAACTATGTTAGTGAGAATAGGCAAATATGTTTTTAACTTCCAGCTACATTATGGTTTTGGATAAGTTCGGTGAATCTCCATTATGCTGTCTATCCAGATTTATTTCAGGAAAAAGTCATATTAAACATACCCTCAAACACTAATGGCAAATATTTTTGATGTCTAATGCCAAACTCATTTCCAAAAGCGGCTTCTTGTCATTGATGTCAGCCCAGATCATGGATAATGCCAAACATGGTGCTGGTGCCAGTGGTTCAGGACTGCTGGCCTCTGAAGGCATTTTAAATGTAGTATTGCATTTAATTAACATGAAAACATGTATTTTCATCTCCACTGAGAGGTTAGTGTGGAGGTTACCCAGCTGCTGTAATACTTTAAAAACACTAAGCATTTATAAAGAATAAAGTCTGTCATAAGTATTAGATATTAACAGGTTAAACATGGCTGTTACCCAGCATAATGTCCATAAGCTTTAATACATGCAAATATAAAGTGAAATATGATAGAAAGCCTTTCTTTAATGATGCTAAAAAAATTAAGTACTTCTCTGTTACTAAATGTGAATATGTAAGGTTTTTCCCCAAAAAAATCAGTTCTGTATATGCAAGTTCTCTGCAGTTTACTTCTCCTCTAGCTGTATTCAGATGTTTTTCCCCCTCGCTTCTTATTTCACTTCACAAACAGTATTCACAACAGTTATGAAAGTTTTGTGAGGTATGTTTTATAAATAATGGGTCTGCTTTTCTCTGTTACAAGGCCTTGTTTTCCAGCCAGCCCTATGGTTTTAATACCAGCATTGAAATTCGCTTGTTCCCTTTCTCATCAGAACTTTTTCCATATGTTTAGTTTTAAAAAACAACATCAGAATATAAACTGAGAAAATTTAAAAAAAATTTAAAAAACACCAACCCAGAAACTATGTTTTTATTTAAAGAAAGAGAAACGGTAAATTTATTCTGGTCTCTTTCTAATATTTGGAGGAGTACTGATAAAGAATACTCTATCAGAGCGACCCAAAGTGAGCAGGAGTTGCTAAAATGCCATGTGTGGCCAATGTCACCTGATCATTTGGTTAGTCAGAGACAATAAATATCATTAATCCCTGCAGCTTTTTAGTCACCTTTTCTGTTTGGAAGCTGACACCTACAAGTCAAGAAACATTTGTGTGGCAAGCTTGTTCTTGGTTTCATGTGCAACTGTAATTCAAAGGTCTGTAGTATCAAAATGATGCTAACTTCCATGGCATCCCCTCAGAAAAAATGTTCCACTTAGAGAATATTGCCAAGCTAGAAGGAAGTTCCAGAGCAGTTGCCAAATGGAGAGTAATAGAGTAAGAGTTGCTTGGAAGTTGGAGCTGCTCTACTCTTGTATGCAAAGATGATCTGTGTGAGACAAATGCTGGGGTTTAGTGTTGTCCAGAACTGTTTCCCTACAGGAAGGAGACGCTGTGAAAGTGAATTTATTACCTACCTTGCAATAGTGATAAACTGCAAATAAACTTGTTCTACCTTGTCTAAGCCAAATTTCATTCCGTAATGTTGTCACCAGTGACTTTTGGCTACATTCATTCAATATCCATGTGTGAAGTTCATTGATGACTTTTGTCTGCTGACCAGCACCCTCAGTTTAAGTATACCCAGATAGTAAGGTGCTATCTCTTATAAAAAATTTGATGCTGAAACCCATCAACTAATTTTAAATTATGAGAATTATTTTTAACTGTGCTGGAAAGGTCAGCTACTGGTTTACATACTCTGTATCAAAGCATAAACCCATTATCTCTGGTTGTAATATTTCTTGTTAAAGGTGTGCTCACAAGAGGACAACTGGGCCTTGAGGAAATCATCCACCAGTACATTCGTTATGATGAGATACAGGAGGCAATTAATGTCCTGAGCACCATGAACTGGAACACCATGGGCCAGCGGTGCTTTTTCTGCCTGAGTGCCATTTGCAACCACCTCCTTAAACAAAAGCTTACACCAGCCAGAGAAGGTAAGAGACTGTTTGTATTTCTAATGGATTTCTGTGGTGTCTTGGTAATTCACGTGGGGATTATGACAATGTATTTGTTGACTGGATAAAGAAGACAGTAGTGAGAATCCAGACAGTCAGCCAGATTATGGTGCCTCATAATCACATGTCGTTGTGGACAAGTAATTTCTATAAAATCTGGACCAATGCATTGACTACATTTTAGTTTGTATCAATAATGATACTAAAATAATGCACATTGTAATATATATATATATATATATATATATATATATATATATATATGTTATAGGCATTACTTCTTGTATATAGCACTAGCATTATATTCTGTAACTTCATTACATTCTATAAATTTAGCTTATGTTACAGAAAAAGGTTAGTTAATACAGGATTGAAATACTTGTGTTATATTCATGCTGAGCACCAACTTAAGGAGAGCTGTTTCCCTGAAGTGGGGACAAGAGATTTTAGTATGTTTTTTAAGGTGTTTTCAAAGGGTCATTCTTTCATTACAAAATGCAAAGGCCTTGAATACACTATCCTCTGCTGCCTCCTTTAGGATTAAAGCATTTGTCCTCACTGTAATCTAGCCCCCTGCAGTAGTAGCTGGGGTCCCTCAGAAGAAATTATGAATTTTAAGTTTAGTCCCATCTCTGCTAAAGCCTGGTGTGGTGCCTTCCTCTTGATTTGCTATCTTGAAACTCAATAGACTTCAAGATTTGAAGTGCCTTGATTTAGTGAAGGTGTTATCCTCCAGTCTAGCAGGCAGACAGCTGGAGACCAGGCATCTTTTGTGGGAAGAGAGAATACTTAGGATTCTGGTGTGTTTGATGATAGAAAAACTCCAAGGTGTCCTACACTGCTGCCAAGCCATCAGCTATCCCATTTTGTGGGATCTGATTAAAAAAAATCTCGGTGTTGCAAACACAACATATAAACTCTAAATAAAACATGCTTTGAAAAGGACCTGTGGAAAGGGCTGGCTCTGATACTCTTCTAAAAATATGTACATTATAAACAGATATCTGTGGGTTTCCCCCATGCAGCTCCCTAACACTGTTTACAGAAGAAGGAATTTTATTCTATCCAGGAGTTATTCTATCTAAATCTAACAAATTTGGCATGGTAATTTGTTTTCTTTTTTATTAACAAAACCCAGTGGGACCCTTTATTTATAGTGATGGGGCAGTTATCTTTGAGATCTTTATCCTGCCTTCAGCATCAAGCTGGGCTATTTAATGAATGTATAACTGTGCCAGTAGTCACTCATATTCCATGTCAGTTGAAATATTTCAGAAGTTCGAAACTTGCTATCAAGAAAACAGCAATGGCAAGAGAGTATGGCTTGTTTTTCTATTTTAATCTAAATTGACTGCTGCTTTGAAAGAAAATACCTTTTAAGTTTGACTTATCTTACTATCTAGATTGGAGATAACACAAAACTAATTTACTAACAGCTTGCCAGTGTAACTAACACAGTAATATTAGCACATTTAGTGCTATCAAGCCTAATAAAATCAAATGTAACTATGCTTGGAAGTAAAGAGTAATTGTCACTAAATACAGAAATGCCTAGTTCAAACAAACATTAATAGTGGCAAATCAATGAGATTCTGTCTGCCTAATGAGACAATAGGCTATACTTTGCTTGTAGAACAACATAAATATACAGCAAATACTTATATAGCAAATTCTCCCTTTTCTGTCTTTAAGGCCTTGTACTACATTGTTAACTCTGAAGCAAAAGTCAAAGAGCATAAATATTATTGATTATTTAATTTCCTTTCAGCTAAGCCTGTGGAACACATAAGTATACTGTATGTTTACTTGTATTGTTTATAATTTTGTATTAAAAATGTGTAGAAAAATGCCTAAGAGCTTGAGCTGTGGAGTAGAGCAGTCAGAAAGTATTTAAAGAAGAGAGAACTTGTGTGACAAAAGGGCTTTATTTTATTGATTACAAGGGAGGTTATCCTGTTTCCCACCACTACATGCTGTCAAACCCTTAGGGTTTCTAGGCCCTTTTATTTAAAATTTTTAAAGAACTGTGGACCGAAGGAGGTTCCTTAGACCTCAAGGCCATCACAAAGAGGGTTCTGTTACCTGCTGACCTAACACAATAATCCCTGAAAAACTGAACTCCCTTGTTGTTTGCCTAAGAGGACAAAGACGATTTGAGCTAATTGAGAGTTGATCTCTACTGGACAATCTTGTTCACACTGTATTAGTCTCATGAGTCACTTTTAGTTGTAGGCTGCTGGTGAGAACTTGATGTGTTATAGACTTCTTTATCCTTTTGATAGCTTTTGTTGCTCAAAGTCATTGTCAGCTGTGCCTCCAAGCCAAAGTTTATATGCACAAAGATTGTTTGTACAATCTGTCATATTTTAATTTCATCTGTCCTTCAACAACATCACATTTCATCACTGGTTGAGGAATTTGACTGACTGCAAACACGAGCAACCTGTTGTAATTGAAACTAATTCACTTGTTTCATTGCTGCTGTGTTTGAATTCCACAGCACAGCTTGAGGCAAGCCTAGGAACCTTTTATGCTCCAACAAGGCCTCTCTTGGATAGAACTGTGCTGGAGTACAGGGACCCCATCAGCAGATATGCAAGAAGGTTCTTCCACCACCTGCTTAGGTGAGTGACAGTTTCAGCTTCTATCAACTAAAAATTAATTGCATATTTCAATAACTACCTACTTTAATGTGGTTAACATTTTCTAAGAGGACCACCCCTGAAAAAAATGCATTTGTTGTTAATGTTTGTTTAACTTGCACTTTGTTCCTTTCAAATAGAGTAATGCAGATAAAGTGCTATTCAGAGCTCTTCTGTCATCAATACACTTAAAATGAATCACCCTTTCCCATTTAGCTTGATAGAAAAAAAAAGATAACATGCTTCTGAGAGATTGATATTCACCAACTGCTTGCAGAGTAGTTATAGAAAGAACTTTAAAACTTGGAGAAAACACTGAGTTTAAAAAGATGCTAGAACACCAAAGCATGCTGCATGGTCCAGGACATTTTTGTCTTTGCACCACTGATATCTGATCATTCTGTCAGTCTCACTTTTAAAATTCTCATATGTAAATTCAGGTTCCAGTAATTTTCAGTGCCATTAAAATAAGAGGAGAAAATGCAATGTTGAATTTGTCTGTGAATTGTATTGAATCACAGAATGGTTCAGGTTGGAAGGGACCATAAAGATCATCTCATTACAACCCAGCCACCATGGGCAGGGACATCTTCCAGTAGACCAGGTTGTTCCAACCTGGCTTTGAACATTTCCAGAGACAGGGCATTCACAACTTCTCTGGGCAACCTGTGCCAGTGCCTCACCACCTTCACAGTAAAGAACTTCTTCCATATATCCAACCTAAATTTCCCTTCTTTCAGTTTGTAGCCATTAGTCCTTGTCCTACCAGTGCAGTTCCTGACAGACTCCCTCTCTGGCTTCCATGTGGGCTCCTTTAGATACTGGCAGGTTGCTATGGGGTCTTCACACAACCTTCCCTTCTCCAGGCTGAGCAGTCCCAACTTCCTCACCTTGTCTTCACAGGGAAGCTGCTCTAATATTAAACAAGAAATAATAACAAATTCAGCAAGAATTTATAGTACATTGCTTTACTGTTGTACTTTTTTGAACCCATTATAAATATTGATATGCAGCAGTTCAACCTGGTGACAAATATAGCTGTGATATTCCCTCTGGGAATTATCCAGTGGATGAAAATAAGGAGAAATTGCCTTCTGAATGATAAAATGCTTGTAACATCTTGTTGAGAAGGAGTTTAGATGGACATAATGGAAAGACTTACAATGCACCCTTTTGCAGTGATTCATCCAGATTGTATATACATTGTCTGCATGGGCAAAGCAAGTTACTTTGATAGCATAGAATGTGCTTTTTTTTCTAATCTGGAAGACAAGTATTCTATATTGTCTTCTACATTTTGAGTCTGAAGAGGATCATCTTCCTGGTGAATAGGTCCATTCCAGTGGAAAAATTATTCCTTGTAGAAGAATGATCCAATATTTGCATAATATGCACCAGTCCTTCACTGGAGTTTTCTTAACACACATGGCCACAACAGTGGGTACAAACTCTGTTACGGCCTTTCTCCTAGAAACCAGCAGGGAAGATGCTGTTGTGGCAGTGGCCAACTTCTTGTGGCCGTGGGCCAGTTGCCTGCAGAGGACAGAGGCAGGAAAAATGCCTCAGAGATTGCTGAGAGGTGTAACTCTAGTGCTCTTACATCTGCAAGAGAAAGGTGTGTTCCCTCTGACTCAGGATTTGCTTCCAAGTGCTAGCAGGCATGCAGAGGCATGGGGCCCTGGCTGAGCTGTCAGCCCTTGAGGCTGCAGCTGAAACACTGACTCAATCCTCCTAAAACAAGAACCTTCAGTGTAGAGTGCTGCCTGGACAGCGTGGGGCACAGCAGGAGCTGTGCACGAGAGTGTCCTCATGTCTTTCACCTCCCAGTGGAAAGCAGCCCTTGAACAATCTACAGTGGTGGCAGTTTTTGGAACAAATGTGTTATTTTGCTGTTTTCCTGTTTTCAAAGGGATTTGTATTCAACTGAATCAAAGTGATAGGATCATGTGATTGCTGCAGAACAGATGGTAATGCTTAAAGCTTATCTCAGAAGACATAATCTAAGTACAAAATTAAATGTTCAAATATGAGAGATTTATCTGATAGAAAGCAAGGAAATGATGTTCAGAGCTGATCATTATTGCATTAAAGTGGCTGTGCCTTAATTGGTGTTTATTTCCTTTTAGATGTTTTCTTAAGTGACTAGAATGATTTAGATGTAGGCTAAGCAGAGAGAACTACGGATTTGTTGGGGAATGGTAAACCATGGTTCTGGGTGCCTGAATGCCATCCAGGCATGATGCAATGTCTAGGAGGATCACAGGGAGGCACAGTGCCCACTGGTTCAGGCACATGAAAGTTGAAGCTGCTGCAACTCTGGGATAGACTAGCAAGGCAAGGCACTCCTGCCAGCCTGATTCACAGCTGTGGGTTCAGAACAGGAGAAAAGTGAGAAGGGAATTATGCTCCTGCCTTCTCAGGTCACCATGTTATACCCGTGAGGACACTGAAAATGGGGAGTTCCTCCCACTACCTGTTTGTCAGGGAAAGCAAGCTCAGGTGACATGGAAGGAATACAGAGCTGCTGTTCACCACTGCAGCGAGAAATTTTGTGTGGCCAAAGCTCAGCTGGGGCTGAAGCTGTCCAGAGCTGTGGGAGACCATTAAACCAGGGTTTTTACAGTACATTAATATCAAACACCAGTGCAGAAATAACATCAGCCTGGTACAGGATGAGGATGGTCACCTCACAAACAGGCCATAAAGCAAAGGTGTTTAATGCTTTCTTTGTCTCTGTCTTCAACACCAATGATGGGCTAAGGGGCTCCCAGTTCCCTGAACTGAGCTCTGAGGGCCATTCCAGTGCTCCAGCTGGACCTCCATGAGTCTGTGGGACCTGCTGGGATTCCTCTGAGAACACTCCAAGAGCTGGCTGATGACACTGTGAGGCCCGTCTCCATGATTTTTGAATTGTCTTGGGAATCTGGAGAGGCCACAGCTAACCAGAAGCTGGCAAACATTGTCCCAGTTTTCAAGAAGGGCAAGAAGGATGACCCTGGAAACTTCAGGCCTGTCACATTCACTTCAGTGGCTGGTAAAATGGAGAAGATTATTCTGGGAGGTATTGAAGAGCACCTGAAGGACAATGCACTCCTTGGTCACAGCCAGCACAGCTTCATGACAGGAAAGTGCTGCTTATCAAACCTGATTTCCTTTTCTGGCAGGGTAACCCACCCAGCTGATCAAGGGAAGCCAGTTGATGTTGCACTTTTGGATTTCAGTCAAGCTTTTGATACTGTCTCTCACAGGATCTTCTGGACAAAATGTCCCTACCCCAGCTGGATAAACTCATCCTGGGATGGGTGAGCTCATGGCTGGGGCACAAAGGGTTACAGTGAGCGGGGTGACATCAGACTGGGGACCTGTCACTGCTGGGGTCCTGCAGGCTCCATCCTTGGCCCTGTGCTCTTCAACATCTCCATAAATGACTTGGACACAGGACTGGGAGGGACACTGGGCCAGTTCACAGACAATGCACAAGGGGGAGGAGCTGTTGGCTCCCTCCAAGGCAGGGAGATGCTGCAGAGAGACCTCAGCAAATAGAGAGGACTGGGCAGTCACCAACCATGAGAAGTTCAACAAGGGCAAGTGGCAAATTCTGCACCTGGGATGGTGCAGCCCTGGATGTACAGACTGGGGAACGAGAGGCTGGAGAGCAGTGCCATGGAAAGGGACCTGGGGATCCTGGTTGATGGAAAGCAGTGTCCTGGCAGCCAGAAGGGTCACTTGGTTTGTTCAGCCTGGAGAAGAAGAAACCAAGGGAAGGCCTCATTGTGGTCAGCATTCTCATGAGGAGAAGTGGAGAGGCAGGCACTGATCTCTTCACTCTGGTGACCAGTGACAGGACCTGAGGGAAAGGCCTGAAGCTGTGCTGGGAGAGGGTTAGGTTGAATATTAGGAAGAGGTTTTTCCCCCAGAGGGTGCTTTTACAGTGGAACAGACTCCCCAGGCAGTGGTCACAGCAGCAAGCCTGATAGAGCTCAAGGAGTGTTTGGACAGTGCTTGCAGGCACAAAGTATGATTCTTGGAACTGACCTGTGCAGGGCCAGGAGCTGGACTTTCATGATCCTTGTGGGTCCCCTCCAACTCAGGATATTAGATGTTTCTATGATTCTATTATTTGATATATTCACTTTTTTACCCTTTCATTTAGCACTGAATACTCTCAGGCTAGTTAGAAATAGCTAATGTATCTCTTCAGAGTGATTTTTTTCATCACTACGAATGTGTCTGTATGACCAAACCAGAGGACTGGATGCAGAAGCCCTGTAAGACTGTAAACTTGATTCAGCATTAGGGGGCATTTGTTACTCTCTTGTGAGTGTGAGGGCACTAAAGCAAAGTGATCATTTGGTACCCTAGTGCAGCAAATGGAGGAAGCATAGTGCTTTCTAAGTTATGTGCAGTAAAATTGTGGCTGATGTTCAAAAAGTGTTTCTTGGCATGGAGTAGGGCCTTTTGCAGTTCATTTGGGCTTCAGGAAGAGCAAGCAGCAGATTCACAGCAGTCAAACCTAGAAGACAAGGAACTAAGGAGAAGAGCTCAGAGGTTTGGTAGGAAGCATCAGAGAAGTGGGGTTAGGAGCATGAGTAAAAGACAAGGTATTGGGGACAAAGGTCTGAAGGCAGGTGTGGGAATCTACAATGTCTTGCAAGAGAGGCAAAGTGGCAGCACAGAGCCAAATAAGGGAGGACAGCTTAGGATGTGTGTGGTGGGCTGTGGAGGAGACCAGGCACATCAGGGATGGACAGGGAAGAGCAGAGTCTTTCATACAAGGTTAAAACATTAAAATGCTTAAATATTTGGAGGTCTAAATCTGAAAAATGTTCATATAAACAAAAGGTTTCACTCCTCTTTCCAGCTTTCCTTTGAATACCCCACCAATATGCCTTAAGCCTTTTTAGAAGGACCAGCTCATGGGAGAGAAATATTAATTCATTCTACATGCTGAGACAGTCTTTGACCTGCCTGCTGAGTCTGCCAGAAAAGTTCCATTCATTGTACTTTTAAAGATGCAAGTGTCTGTGTTTACTAGAATTGAGAAATGCAGTTACCTTTTCAGAAGGGCTATCCTCACCTAGTAAAAATCATGTGCCAGTGATTTTACTCTTTCCTGTAGGCCAAAAGGTTGTATGTTCAGTTGAAAATAACTGGGGACATCCATTTTCACATTTTCAGGGAGATTAGAGTCTATCTGTTTTTCTACCATCAATGAGGTCAGCTTCTAGAAAGTGCTGAATGCAATGATGGGAATCCTCTTTAGGCATGAGGGCACTTTAGAAAGAAGGTGCTCCATCCAAGCCGAGATGGGCAAAGGAACACTGACAGCACAATTGAAACAGATTGCAATAAGAAGGAAGGAAAATTCTTTGCAATATATTGGATTCAGCCATGTTATTTGTATCCATCATTACGAAAGCTAAGTTCTTAAATTTGCAAGCCCACATCTTCTTCAGCTTCCACTAAAATAGAAGCTTAGAGCTTTGCAGGCCCTGAATGTAAAATATGGAATACCTCCAAAAACAAGCATTCTGTATACAAAATTAAAATTAAAGGCCTCTTAATTATATGCCAGGGATCCATTACAACAGTATTTATAGAATGAATAATTATTTTCCCTCTAAATCCTTATCTATAATTAAAAAATACAGGAACTGAATTACAAGTACAGAAATGTATCTTAGGTGTTCCTTGCCACTTCAGTAGCACTCTGGTATTTCATTATGATGTCACTGCTTATAATAATATAACACATTATATCATTATGTAAAATGTTGAGCAGAGGTGGATTTATTGGGAAGCCTTGGGGAGCTGTAACCTCCCTTTTTGCCCCCACCCTTTTGCTAGATGTATTTGTGTGCTGGGGGAGTGGCTGCAGCACCTCCTGCCTCTGTCTCACAGCCTCGTGTGGCCGTGTAGGGAGCACGGAATGGCATGGAACCATTTTTCACTCGTTAACTGCGGCAGCGCTGACTCACGGCTTAGCTTCACTCTGATCAAGCATTTGTAAATTGTACGTGTCATATTTTCTAATGCATGAAATTATCTTGTTTGTTTGACACGGACACACAGGCACAAGCACACGCCTGCTCTGTTGTGTTCCATTTTTTGAGTGAGAAGGCAGGGCTAGAAAGTAAAGTCTGAAATGCGGCGCAGGACTTGCAGAATTAAGATGCAGTCACAGTTCTGTGGTTCTGCTGTGCCCTTCCTTCCTTTGTAATTTTGTTTTTGTGTTTGTGAATACCCAGTTTAAGGATTGTTTTTCTGATTTTTTTTTTCCTACATGGAAAAATACTGAGATTCAAACCCACTTGCACCTTTCAATCTGATAATTTCACTAAGAGAATGTAATTTGTTTTTTTCATAGTACAAATACGTTTACTTACAAAGCAAAGCTTTGTAGTAAATAACAACATAGTGCTTTTTCATCTTGCAAGAGAAAAGTGCAACTCTGACCACATTCACTGGTAGAATTTTGGATGGATTAATGAAAGATTCTCCTTTGCATGAATCCAAAAATGAGAACCTCCACCATGTTTTTACTTTTGCTGTTTTCACTCCTTCACAAATCTCAGAAATGTTTTACTCTTCGCAAGCTTCCATGTAAGATGCTACTGGGTAAATGCAAAAAATTATCTTCATATTGGGCAGAACATTCATCAAGTGATATGACTTTGCACACAGGACTTGATAGGGCTCCTTTGTAAATAAACACTCTTAAAGAAGATGAGAAGGTAAGTGGTCATTAGCATCAGGGGGGACCTGCTTCCAGCCACCACTGATCTTTATGAATCACTTCACTATTCAAGAGTTCTGAAGTGCACTTCTATACTACAAGACATGATGCCTGGACACAGACAGTTATCACTTAAGTCCAAGACAGCCTTTGAAAAACTAAAATAAAGCTCTTTTGCCCTGCAGGTACATCACTAATGCAGTACTAACTACCCCTTGGTAAGCAGGTTCCTGTATCACTACAGTGCAATCTCCAAAGTAGATATTCACTGTGAGTATTTCCATCTTAAACAGGACCCTAAATCAAAGGTAAAAAAAATGCCTCAGCTCCATAGGAGTAGTTCTCAATCCCATCTGCTTCCAACTGTATGGAACTGAGAGACAGAGTGAGCAAAGAGCTTTTATTGTCCTTTTTAAGAGCACCCTAGAAGTAGAATCTATAATTATATTGGTACATAGTGTGTCACAAAATATGTATAAACATTAATGATGACACGGTTGAGGACTAAGAATGTCTTTTATATTCATAAGGTAACCTATTAGGCATTAAATTATGCCTTCAGATAAAATGACCATTGATGGCAGTCAGGTTCTCTATGGTGGCCGCATGAACAGAATTCATCTCTATGGGAGTAAGTTCAGTAGTAGCATTTTCACTAAAGTAGCACCTTCTGGAGAGGACTTTGAAGAGTCATTTTTTGACATCTTTTGAAAAACGATCAAAACCAAAGGTTTTCATATTACCACAGCACTGTTAAATGAGAATTTATATTGCTGTGATGGAACTACACATGAAAAGAGTCCCCTGGCCATGCTTCTTGACCTGTTTTAGAAACAAGAAATAAAGGCACCTATTTAATGGAAGTAGGTTATTTTTGCAGTTAAAGAGGTTAAAGATCTCATAAAAAGTTTAGACTGTCTTTGCTTCAGTCCTATGTTGTTAATGATTTCTTTTCTTAAACCAGCTCCAACACAGTTTTCAATTTCAGTCAGATACTTTGATGCTACAGGAATGACTCTAGGATTTAATTCTCTGGCAATGACTACAATGTAAGAAATAATGAGCAAAATATTGGGGTGGGGGGGACAATGACAGAATTGCTTGAGAACAAAATGCCATGAAGATAAACCACGACAAATCACTGTCAGAGATTTGGGCAAGATTTGCTGCTCAACCTAATGGGAGAGACATTGCTTGGAGGATGGGAAGAATGGCCCCTTAGACACATTTAGGGCAGTCCCAGAGCTGCTGTAATCTGGAGCCACTTTGCACAGCCAGCAGCAGATGCAGTTTGGTGGCCCAGAGTGCCAGAAGTCATCCAGTTCTCTGCTGCCTCCCCACCCATGGGACTGCACTAGAAAAAAGGAACACGAAATAGCTACACTGGACTGATATTGTTTGTGCCAAATCTATTCCCACGCGCTGGTTAATCTGGCTTTGATATTGCTACTTTCAGAAGCTGAGCCCACATTGAGACCACTGTTGTGTTGTGTAACTGATAATCTGCCCTCGTAAGGTGGCTTTTTCTTGCTGTACCAGCTGTGCAATTTCCCTGAAATCTTGAGGGTTTTGGGCATACACTGAGTGCAGAAACAATGCAAATATATCATATTCATGGATAAAACCCTCAAAAGTTAGTTCTTAGCAACACATCTCCATCCTTGAGCAGCTGTTGTAAGCCTTCCCAGGTCATCAGTTTCTCCCTCTCCATCAACTCCACCTAGTCACTAATAGCATCTTCTTTTAGAAGGACACTCAAAAATCTCTAATTTGAGGTCCTGATCAAGAACTGAATTTAAGATTTTTTTTTTCTTTGAAGTTTGTCCAGATCAATTCATGTCTCATCTCTCTACCAAGATGCTTTTTCTCCATTCATCTTCAAAGTCTTCCTGAGCCCCACCATTACACTTCCCTTTACTGTATGTGGACCATCTGGCAATATTCTGTTGTGAACTCAGCTCATCAGATAAGAGTTTTCTCTCACTCCCTCAGAGTTTTTTCTGATTTTTCTCCCATTTCCATCCAGTGCCTCCAGGAAGAGCTAACTGAATAGTCAGGCAGCCCTAGGCTTTCTGTCTTCAAATGCAGATCTGCCTTTTATGGTTTTTCAGAACCCAAGAGCCTGTGAAGGAAAAAACACCAAAAGGAAAATTTAGAAAAAAGTCAGCAGTAGTCATTTGTCCAAGAAATGGACGTAGTGTCTTGGGGGTGCACCTCTCATGCCTTGATAATGTAGAATTTATGTGTCCTACATGCTCATCTGGGCTTCCTCTGTAGTTAGGATGAAGACATGGGCACCCAAAGGATGAGTAATCCCATTGAAGGGAGATATCTCAGATAAGCGTGAAGAGTGCCTATCCCTATCAATTAACTACAAAAGGAGCCTACCTAATTAGCTTAAATTAGCCATGTAAAGGTAAGCTGTTTGAAGATAAATGGAATGATTTGCACTGTAAATGTCTAGCTCCTGTATCACATTATTACTGGCCAGTTAACAGAAAGATCTTAGATGCTCAGATAGTTTCTGTAATAGAATGAGAGAGGCACATAGACTAAAAAAAACATACATCAAGAAAGGTTTACAAAAAGATACAAAAAGTAGACAGGCATGTAGATCTCTTTAAAAATCTCCTTTTGACCAGTTGGCCAAGATAGGAGAGAATGGGGACGTTTCTTGGTTGACACTGGTAAGTGCTGAAGTATCAACTAGAGATAGATAAATAGCAATATATGACCATGAGTAGGTAAAATTAATTCTAAATTTCTAAAGGTAGTAAAGGATAAAACATCTGAAATACACACTGTGGTGTGTAACCTCACATTTAGAATGACCTTAGCACCTGAGGACAAAAACAGGGAAAACATTAAGCTCGTTTTCAAAACGGTCTGGAGAGACCTTGGAGAACTATGCCCTGTAGGTCCAGCCTCTGTAGCAGTGAAATTAGTAGAAACTATGTTTTAAAAATGTGTGAACATACAGACAAATAACGTATTGGGGGAGAGTCAGCAGGATTTCTGTAAAGGCAAGTCACGTCTCAAAACTCAAATTCTTTGATGTCAGCAATCATGTAAGTAATGGCTCTCCAGCTGCTACTGATGAAAGTTTGACCATTGAAGACCTTTTTGGAAGGTCTCTCACCAATATGTCTTAAAGAAACTAAGCTGCCACAGGATTAGAGGGAAGCTTCCCTTTCATAGATAAGTCATTAATTAAAAGGTAAGAAAGAGAGTAAGAGTAAATGGTCAGTTGTCATGGAGGTCACCAATGGAAATTATAAGTATAGCAGATCTGTTCTTATAAGTAACCTGGCAAAGGAGCAGACAGTGAGCTGCCAGCATTTGCTAATGCCACTAAATTATTAACACTAGTAAAGACAGGACCTGCTGTGAAGAACAGCAAAACGGCTTCACAGGATGCAGTGACATAGTGTCAAAATTGAAGATAAAATTAAATGTAAATAAATACAAAGTGAAGAGCTTTGTACACAGTGGTGTGTGACTCCAAACTTTACGTGTAACCTGATGCAATCTGAGCCAAACATTATTCTGGAAGAAGAATTTGCTCCTATAACTCTACAGTTATAAAATACTCAGTTCAGTGCTCAGCAGAAGTACAAAAAGCACATTGCAAACTAGGAATTCTTAGAAAAAGAACTAGACAAGAAAATAGTGAACTTCAGTTCACCTGAATTTTGTGTGTAGTTTTGGAGTCCCACAATCTGTAAAAGGATATAGTAGAACTCAAAAAGGTTTAGGAAGGGCAGCCAGGATGATTAAAGGCGTGAAACAGCTTTAGCGAAAGGAATGGCTAAATAGACTAGAACACCTCGACCTAAAGAGGAGCAGCAGAGATAGAGATCTATTAAATTGTGAGTGTTAGGGAGAAAAAGCACATTAAATGACTGCTCACTGCTTCTTCTAATACAAAAAATAGAGGTCATCAAGCAAAGCTAACACGTGGCTGTTTCAAAATATAGTGATTCTTCACATAACGTATAATTAAAATATGAACCTCCTTACCACAGGATGTTGTGGATGATAAAATTGCATGTGAGTTCAAAGGCAAGGTTCAGAGAAGAGGAATTCACTGAGGAGCACCAGCCTGGAAACCACCTCTGGCTCAGCAAATCCCTGAACCACAAATTGTTGGAGACTGGGAGACTACTTAGGGAAGTATCACCATATGCTTGCCCTGTTCTAATATTCTCTCCCAGCTAAATGGTAAGGGATTAGGTCAGGAGTGCCTTCAATCTCTGCAAAAGGCTGTTCCTGAGTTTTATGTTCTGGACATGATGCTGTGCAGAAGAAGCACCTCAGACTCAATAGCTTTCAATCTGCTCCCTCAAAAATGTGCCAAAATTCATACAAAGTTCCAGACAATATCTCATCTGTCTCTTCTGTGGCTTTATTTGATGCAATGGAGCTGTTATGTGTAGGAATTGTATGAGTGTATGGGAATTGTATGAGTATTACCACTGCATTATTTTATTATAAAGAAATAATTTGTTTATTGACAAACATAGATGGAAAAGGTAAATATACTCTAATGGACCCATAATTCAGCAAGTGATTCAAAATTTGGCTCTGCACCATGATTCTGTAAGCAGATATTTATCTTCAGGCAGCCAGCTTTAGAAAATATTGAGGTAATATATTTTCTCCGAGAAGTCTTAGCACTAAAAAAGCACATCTTATCCAACGTCAGGCATGAGGGAGAATTGGCCCTGTACCTCATAGAAAGCCAAGGAGGAAAAGGGCCTGTTCATCTTAACTTTAATACCAAATTTCCATCTGCTGCAGCTCGAAATTGCAGAGATATCACACGTACACAATAGGGATTTATTATAAAGGCAGCAACTCATCCTTAACCACAGTGATGATACTGGGCCTCTGTTATATAGCTGTCTTTAGTGTGTAGACATGCTGATATGTTTGCTCAATAAAATCCAGCTTTCAAGACATACTGTTAAGTTTACATGATCACCAGAGTGAGAGGGATAAAGCTGGAAAAGAAGAAAAGCAGAAGCGAATTAATGCAATAAAGGCTAGGATTTAACAGACAGGGTTGAGTAAAATAAATGTGAAACAACAGGTGTCACTGACTCTTATCAGCATTTTTAATTAACACCTGTTTTTAGCCCAGAGTACTTTGGAAGAGTATGTTGGAGTGTGTCTGTATTTAAAGATAAAGATACGCCGTTGAGAAGTTACTAAGTAGTGAGAGGTTGGAGGAATGAAGAGTTTTGGGGGTGGGGGAAGCCTCTGTTTGCTGGGTGGGTGTTGGTTGCAGCTTAGAGAAACCTGAAGGAAAGCCACGACGATAAAATAGCAAGGTAGGGAGATACTGCTATGGCAACAAAATATATGTTCTCTTGAAGGAAAATGAGGATGAAAACGGAAATAAGTAGTGTAGGAAATTGAAAGGAAGTACAGATTACAATAAAAGACAGGATCTAGTTTTAAAATATGCAAATTGTAATAATTTCAATTTATGTAATAATATTTTATGATAGCAATCAATTTCTGTTATCCAGACTTTTAGGACACCTGCTCTGGAAATTTTTGGAGCACATGTCAGATATGAAAGAATTCTCACTCACAGTAGGAAGGGGATACAGTCATACGCTTCAGTGGCCCATCCTGCAAGAACCCCAGCCAACGTGAATGACCAGTGTCACGTGGGAAGTGTGTGGCATAAATGTTCACAGAATCAGGGTCTTTCAACAAATGTTTCTACAGTGTAGGTATGAGGCAGTTCTAGAGTGTTACAGTAGTGCTGGTTTATAATTAATTTGAGCAAAGTTCAACAAATAAATGACATATCTTTATACCTAGACCCACTTTTTTTCTAGAATATTTCATACATCTAAACTATTTCTTGCTAAGTATGTATTTTAAAAGTTTAAATGACCACTTATTATTAAACTACTTTGTTCAAAAATTAACTTGGTTCACTTGAAAATCTGACTCAAAATTCTGTCCTGAGCAGTGTGTAAGGCAGAGTCACCTGAACTATTTCACTCAAGAATATATATTGGTTTCCTAGAGTGGAATACCACCCCAGAAGATAGGAATCACATACAATGATTATTAACTTTTTTTGTGGTTGGTTTGGGAACGACCTCAAGATTCACAACCAGTTAAAGCCCTCAAGGACTTTCTCTGGCCAGAGAGTCATTCTGTCTGGCTCCCCTTATTAGCTTTCTCTTTCTTCCTATTTTTTTTTTAATTTGGTTTGCTTGTTTGCTTTCTTGCTTCAAACCAGAGGGTAGCCTTTGATGTGAAGGGCATTCAGTTCTATGCCCAACAATCTGTAAAGTTATGGGTGGACTTCCTTTAGGTCAGAGATATGCAACTTGACAGTATCTTTCAAGTGACTGAAATTTTGGGTGCCTTGAGATACTTGTATTTTTGTATTTGTATACTGTATTTTCTCATGGTTATTCACTGACTTTACCTGAGACCTATTTGTGTATGACCTTTGAAAGGTTCCATAAGGGATTTCTTTTTAAACAAGTCACTCAGGCCACAAACCCAGCACTTCACTTAACATACCCATATTTAGGGCCCATGGAAAATTATAGGTCATAAACCCATGCATTAATGCTTTGCTAAATCTGGGCCTGAAGGGATGTATAGATTATACCTGGACAACCTTTAGAGCTCCTACATCTAAAATACAATTTAGGATACAGTTTAGGAGATTATCCCCTTGACTCAGACACACACAGACCCAGTGGCTGTTTCTCCATTAGCCTTTGGTGTGCTCTGCAGCACTTTCTCTTCGTCGGTATCTTAGAAGGTAACGAGGCTGTGAACCCTCCTCAGAGGTTTGTGTGTCCTCTTCAAAAGAGCTCATAATCTAAAAGCATAGTGGCATAATAGCAGCAGGTTGGCAAAATAATACTGCTGGCATCTCAGAGCTTTCCAATGCATCCATTGATCCTTCTTCCACTTCCCTGCTAACTTCCAGTATCGCTGGGGAATCTCAGCCAATTTAACAGAGGGTAGAAGTCTGAGAAATAAGCAAAAGCCTGCAAGTTTTGTGAAAATCAGCAACCAGTTGGGGTTAAATAGAATGCAGGAGGTTATCGCTATGTCCCAAAAAGCTACAGTGAAAGTTCAGCAGATACAAGTTCTGCCAATCAAGACGTGCTGCTGAACACCCAGCGTGGTCCACATGGCCTCTTGTTCAGACCTTGGCTGGGAGGGGGTCGTGGACGCCCGGCTGGGAGAAGGACAGCGTTGTCTGGAGGATGTTCTGGCAGGGTACTTTTGGGAACAGGAAGAGTTACTGTGCTGAGCCTGTGTAGGAGGAAGCACAAAATAGGTTCTTCGGAGAGTTCCTGGTCTTCAGGCTGCATTCAGTTTTCCACAACCACCTTATTTAAAATAGGGCATCCTACTGAACTCATTAGGGTAAAAACATTTCAGGTTTTGGTTGACTTTTGCTTAAAGTGAGTTTTTTTGGTTGTTTATCTGGGTTTTTTTTTAAGAAATGTGAGATCTTGATGTATTTATTCCCCTCCAGGAACTCTTAAGTGCCACTTTTTCAGCATTCAGTATAAAATGCAGGATATAAATCTTTGACTAATACTATACTTTATATACAATGGATTACACAGCCATCTAAGTCTTCAGAATTTACTGAAATTTTACATTAAAGTGTCTTATTGGAGCTCAATAGAATTTCAGGGTTGTCATTTTAAGGACCATTACACATGAGAATTTTTCCTGTAAAATATATAAGTCCTTTTAGCCCTGGTTTTGTAAATAGGCTCTGAAGCTGACATACAGCTACATGCCTAAATCAGTGGTGTTGTGTTCAACAGTTGGTGAAAAACTAATCTGTCCCCATTTAAATCAACCACTTAGCAACGCAGCCACGCAATTTTTAGGTTCTTTAACCAGATAATCTCTAATTAGTCTGGCTTGGAATTCCAACAGAACGGGGTTCAGAGTAATTTTGCAGATGTTATTCTTTTTTTTGAATATTGTCTAATTTAAAAGGAAAATATTTCAGATAATAACAACATATTTTGAGGGGGAAAAAAGCATGAAAACCATTTCTGTTCCAAAAATTGCTGATATGAGAATTTATGAGGAAACAGCTCCTTTTATGAATAATTATTATTATTGTGTTTAAGAAATGGGCAAAATGCCTAGAAATTGAATGAAAGAATGAGCTATTAAATTGAAATATTAAATGAAATAACTGAATTAAAAGTGATCATGTAAACCCAGCAGTAAATGTTGGGAGCTGTAGCTGATTGAACATATTTTCATCATCTGTTTTGTATGCTTAAATACAATTGCTTGATGTAAGTAAACACTTGATTGATATTCTGAATACTTTAAAATCTGCATATGCATCATGGAATACTGAACAATTAAAACTTAATTTCAGTGTAGTTTGATTACATGTAAATTATTTCAATATTCATTTTTTCCTGTTCTGTTTGCTCAGTGCATATTTAATATCCACTTTTTGAATGCATATCACTCTTGATTGGACTGTGAGATGAGGAGGACTCTGAAATTTCTTCCATTAAAAAGGATTGCCTTATAAATATTATTTGTGCCACAGCTCTTCCCCTGCAGATTATTTTCTAAATGTTGTGTACTCTTATTGAAGACAAGGAAAAAGCTGCTGCAGCCCTCCTTTATCAGCCCAGCACAAGGAATATGCTTACATGGTCGATGAGCATGTCTAAGAAGGCTTGTTGGTTGTAACTAGTCCCTAAAGAAATGTTTCCATCTTTTCTGCACTATATTGCTTGCCTGCATGAGCTCCCTCTCCCTTCCCTTCCTCCTCCCTCCACATGATTTTTTATTTTATTTTCCTGCTTCTTGGAGGTCTTACAAGACACTTGAATATTATGGTTAAATATTACAAGTGTTTTCAAGTTGACCATTTTCAGTCTGAAAAATATATCTCTATCTTTAAGTGACCGCATTCCATTTAGAAGTTGTAGAATACTGATGAAAAAATTTTCCTTTCTACATATTTGTAGAA
This sequence comes from Anomalospiza imberbis, assembly GCF_031753505.1. Taxonomy (NCBI): domain Eukaryota; kingdom Metazoa; phylum Chordata; class Aves; order Passeriformes; family Viduidae; genus Anomalospiza; species Anomalospiza imberbis. The sequence goes on from NC_089683.1 coordinate 110,666,091, forward strand.
CATTTTCTGAAAACCAAAGAGACTTCTCGTCCTTTCTCTGCATGCTGCAATCCATACACATTTTTTGATCAACAGTGTTCAAATTACTACATTTCTGAACATCCAACAGAAGGAAATCCCAAGCATTTGATTCTCTTATTATTATTCATGCCAGTGAACAGAATAGCCTTTCTGAAGTTACAGATAATATTATATTTTTTATTACTTACATATTTTATTTTATTTTATTTTAAAATTATTTCCTGGTATCTCTTCAGTTAAGTCATATTCCCAAAATACAGGCAGGCAGCAGGTTTGTTACTTCACCATGGAAGGCAAGTCTGGATTCCTCTCTGCCTTGACCATTTTTGACCTACATGCCTGTTGTTATATTAGTCCCATTTCCCCTTGATTTCCTTACCCATACTAACAGAATTTTTAAAATACTTTTTTAGAACACATACAAAATGCATATAATAACAGTATTCCTTTGTTATGTGAGAATTTGATGTTGTATCTACTAAATGGCTTGCAGGGTAATGTTTTCCTATGTGTCCTACACAGTTAATTGCAGTTTCAGAGTTCTAATCTTGAAGGTCATATTTCTGTTGCCTGTCACTTTGACCAAACAAGTGGCTGAACTTCATGGTTTGCAGGTGGATTTCCTTATCTCTCTTTTTCAAGAGTCATATAAGTCTCGATTGCTGGAGTTATTGGGAACCAAGCAATGAGGAGCAAGGGGGAGGAGGGGGTGGGAAGACACTGTTCAACACCAGGGCCCTGGAGATTCCATTTTAGAGAGCAAATATTGTACCTGGTGACCGTAGCACAAGAACAAAAGGGGGAAAGTTTTATTTGGGGGGTATTTTGTTTGTTTGAGGAGCTGATAAACTGTTAGGTGAGTGTGCTAACAACAGTAAGAGGTCTTCCTAGGATAAAACATGCTTCTAAAACAGATATTTTTAGCTTGAGGTTGGTCTCATGCTGTAGAGACCTCTTTCTAATGGCTTCTGTACATTAAAACCAACAAAACTTTCATAACAAAGGGTTTCAGAATAACAGTTATCTTCTTGTAAAGTTAGGTTTAAAAAGGCTGGATATTCCTGAACGATTTAATACTGTTGGCCTAAGTAAAGCAAAAAAACCCTTGTCACTCTTTGTAACATCTACCTCCTTTTAAAGCAGTTCAATTTATAAAAATTTATGAAGTAACTCTGATTGCTATTTGCAACACTCTTGGTTTGTGAAGAGCATTTCTTATTCTTTTTTTCTCTTTTTTTTCCTTAGTATAGATCTGAAAATAATGAGTTAACATCACACTTTTATGAATAGAGGCCATAATGATACTGAAGTATGTATGTTGATTAAAGGAAAAATAATTGAAATCTTTGTGAAACTGCAAAGAAATTACAGCTTCAGGCCATGATTCTGTTCTGCAAGTCAATCAAACGAGAAAGTTATTTTATATTTTTTGGTTGCAGGCATTTTTTCCTTGGCTAAATCGAATGTCATTCAAATAGTCTATGTAGTGATAACTTTGGAAATACAAAATAATGATACAGACTTTCTTTTTAGCCAGTCACATTGCTGGATTCATTGTTCAGTTTCCAATTTCCCCTCTAAGTACTAAGAATGTGTATTTAATCCATAATGGAAAAAAAAAAAAAACATGACAGCTGTTCAAGATACACATATTTTAACATGTACTTATTTTTCTTAATTGAAGTATAGCTTCAAAAGCATCATTGCAAAGCCATGGATTTTGATGGAAAATCTGTCACAGGAATCATGTTGAAAACTTCAGCTACACAGACAGGCATGAGAAAGTGGGGGTGCACTGCTTGTTCCCTGGCAATCAAGAGGTTAACTTTCATTTATCTCTTCCCCTCCCTTAAACTGGTTCTGTGAGGAGGGCTGCAAATTAGTACTTGGAAGGCACAGCAGGGAGATTAGCTTTAGGGTGGGAAGGGCTCCCCACTCCAGCTCTTAGGAACCTCACCTGGAGAGTGCATTTCCTTTTCTACTTAAGCTAACACATTATGCCTTCTTGTCACGAATGTTATTCCTTGAGGAAAAGTCCTCTCTGGTTCTATCTTGCAATCTGATGAACCATTCCAAGTGTGTGGTGGAGGAGAGGAGGGCGATAAGGCTGTAACAGGAGGGAGCCAGGAAAGCGCTGAGGCTGTGGCTGGGACCAGGAATCCCAGTGCGGTGCATCATATGGGATTACTTTACCCAGCCAGGGGAAGGAGGATTCCCACCTTTCCTCTTGTTCACACCGGCCTGAGGAGGAGCTGCAGCACTGCCCACTGTTTCCTGTGACACCACCAAGGTACAGAGCTGCACAAATTCTGGCATCCATGTGATGCTGTCTGACAAAATCCATTTGACAAGCACAGCCTACACTTTCTAACCCTGAGAAATCACAATGCATTTTTTTCCCCCCACTGGGGCAAAGAAGTCATCTCCTTCCAAACCTCAAGTGTCTACAGCTGATCCATTGTTGAAACTGTTAACAGGTGGAAAGGGAATTTTACCCACTTTGTAATGGGACAAATACAAAATCGTTCTATATGGAATCAATCTTCTACCTCCCAGCTGAAATAAAATTGGGGTATTTGCATTTCTAAAAATAATCACCAAATCTATTTTAATAGCAAATTTTAAACAGTTAAAAATGTGCAATAGAGATAGAATCACTTTCTCATAATACAGATAGAATCACTTTCTCATAATACAATGTCACATAATGGTTATCTGTGCCTAGTGTGAGAGACATTAACCCAGTGCAGAATTTTCCATTGGGATTAGCATTTGCCAGTGCAATATTGATTCAACCAGATCTGATGGGACTCAACACTGAACCACTTGGTGAAGGTTCTAAACAATGAAGAAGGTTAAGGGTAGTCACTGTCCTACCTCACAGTTCTGCAATCTGAGTATGAGCCTGTCAGGCTTCCCCAATAAAGCTTTGGCATCACTTTTGGTGAGCATTGAAGGACTTTGTACATCAGCAAAATTTGATGCGGCTCTTAAATTAACCTCAGCAAGCAACGTGTTTCCTTTTTCTTTCAGGTATCAGAGGTTTGAAAAAGCATTTCTGCTTGCTGTTGACATCGGTGCTCGGGACCTGTTCATGGTGAGTTGCTTCTGGAGACAGAGGCTGTTGGAGGATATTGTTTGTCAGCTTTTGCACACATTAAAACAATTCCAGGTCATTTGCAGCCTTGGACATACACTGAAGACAGAACTGTTCTACCTTTGCCATCATGAAACTCATCAGTAGGAACTGAGTATCTTCAGTCACTGACATTTTCCCCAGCATGATCTACAGGAATTTTCCAGGAATTACTCTATATGTTTTTAAACTTTCCCTTTCTTCATCTGACCTGATGTGGGTGAATGTCATCTTTCACTCTAATAAGCTTGTACATTTCTAATCTGTTCCTTTAAGTCCAACTGCTGAGTCCTGGACACAAGAGCTGTCCATGTCCTGGGGATCCTGAATGCTCTTAGTTTGTCTCTTGGGGTTTTGTGAAAAGTGACAAATTATGAACGCTTCTGCTGGTACTTTTAAAACAACAAAGCTCAGCAGCATCAACACAAGGGTTTTAACATTTCATGCACTCTCTGCCCCCTCCCATTTAATTAGCTACAAAAGTAAAATTAACCAGCTCTTAAAAGGTCCTCTGTGGGAGCACTGCAGGAGGTTCTTGTTTTATAAGATCTTGCACCACAATGTCACAGTGAGGTCAGATGGACAAAGCCAGTCGTGCTCTCCTAGTCTCTCAGCATGTTGCTGCTCCACAGCTGATTTCATTGTTTTCAAAGAAACAATAGGAAAGGGCTTGTTGAAAAAAAGGCCCTTTGAACGATTCGTTTGCTTGACTCTTTTGCATAATGAAGACATTCTGTTGTTTAAATTAAGCTTTGACACTAGATGTTAATATCATTTATCCCATTAAGTCACTTGCCCTGCTAGTTTGATCTTGATATTTAAATTGTATGTTAAATTACACAATTAAATCCTGCTTTTAGGGGTTATGAAAATTCCCTTCTAATTATATAAAAAGTTGTGTGAACCTTTTGATGTTTTTTTTCATGGCTCTAATCATCTGGCTTGTTCCATCTAATTAGAAAGATGTGAATACTGCGATAAACTTTCCTAAGTATGCATCAAAAGAATGTGATGGAAATGTCAGACTTTTAGGAAATTCATTACATGTTCTATGTTTACTCCCCTCAATTTTCTGTCTTTTTAGATCATCTGTTTCCTTTTCTTTATTGAATGTAACCTCTTCAGTACAAATTTTATACCTAGTCATGCTAAGCACTGCTGCAGCCACATATAAGATTCAGACTGTAGTATGTCTGGAGCAGATTAAAGCTTTTTGTCAAGGGCTCTCCCAGTGTACAGATAATAAATACTCCCTAGTTCTGGCCATTCTGACAGAATAAATGGCCCAGCATTTGCATCAAAAGCCCTCTCTCGTATGACTGAGAGCATTTTCTATGTGATCTGTTTCTCTTTCCTCCCCTCTGCAGATGGCAGGATTGAGGGAGCACCTCTGTGCCAGGGTGGGAACACCAGTGTTGGGTGTTTAAGATGGATGCTAGTGAGAGGGAGGGACTGGCAGGACCTGGCTCCACAGGTGATAGATCACATGTTCTACCCTCACCAAAAAGTCTCTCCAACTTTCTTCAAGAGGAGTTTCAATGTTCTCAAAGCAATTAACTCCATCCTTTCCTACTCTTTGCCTTTCCTTTCCTCTCTCAACACCTACTCTTCATTTCCCATCCTACCAATGCCCTTAAACATAAATGTATATTTCTGAAGAGTTCCTCCTGGCCCATGTCATTGTGAGATCAAAACCAGTTCTTTAATGTCCTCGTTCTGCTTGCATTAACTTTGAAATTCCTCATAGTTGCCCCTAAATTATGCTACAAGCAGCACACATCCCTGCCTCCTCTGGGGAAATGTCCTTTTGCTAATTCATTGTCTAAGTCAGTCACTAATGAACAAATTTTACAATAAGCTAACAAGGTACTGCTGCAAGTCCACTAAGTACAGGACTCAAGAAGTTTAAACATGCATAGGTCATTAAGAGTATTTATTTGTGCCATGGTAATTTCTAGGGAATTTGGCTTCATTGTGCTTAATACCATGTGAAAATTAGATAACCTGTTCCCTGAAACCTTACAGTCCTTCTAGGTATTAGTATAACAATGCTTCTGCTAAGCAAGGGTTGTGCATCCCTCACTTCTGCTTAATACTGAATGATTCCTAAATATTGTTTATGTAGGGCAAAATGCAATTACTAATGTACAATTTGATTTTGCATATATTTAAAGCAGTTTTATCCATTTTTAAAACCTCAGATAGCTCTAGGAGTCACATCACCTTATTCCAAATTAATTTAATGGGATTTCAAGAAGAAATAGTAGTCTAAATAAAGATACCTGTTGACATAAGCAAAATGAGAAAGAGAAAAATCTGTTTATTAAAGGGGAGCAGAGAAGGACAAAAAGGAAAGGGTAGAGAGGAATAGATGTAACAGAGGTTGAGAAGGATGCAAACACTGAGTACTCATCACCTGAGACTTCTAAGAAGATGTCTCTAAATTCTTAGAAAATTTACCCCGAGCATCAGTTTCACCAAACAGGGCTCTACAACATTCCCATTGTTTGTTTTGAGACTGCAAAGTTTAAGAGAATGCTATCTGAGGGCTAATTTCTTTCAAAGAAATGAAAAAGAAAAAACAAAGAAAGGCTTAAATCTACAGCTATAGCATCACTAGATGATGCCATAGCAAGACACATACACTGCTGTGTCTCTCCCTGAGCTTTACCCTCATGTCACATCAAAGTCCATCAATTAATATCATCTCCTACAAAGTTCAAAAAAAAAAAAAACTGGAAAGGACATAATATCAAGAACAACAGCTCCGTTTATTGGACAGTGACTGATGCAATCTGTGACAGAAAAGATCAAGCAGTGGAAAGGTTGTCAGCTTGAAATGCTTTTATAGTGCGGTCCAGCTCTCAGCTGCTGAAAATTCAAAAGGCCATCCCATGTACCAAAGGCAGCAAAAAATGCAAGGAAAAGACACTTTAATAAAACTGTCAGATCTTGGGTGATACACTGATGAGGAAAATGCTTGCTTCGAAGAAGTGTTGGAGTGTTGCCCAGAAATATCCTATAGACAAATGCACGTTGTGTTTCAAATGACTTTTACTCACCAACAGCCAGCCCTGTGAGTCACAAAGGTGAGGGGGAAAGGGAAGAAGTCCAAAAAGTAAGCAAACTGTTAAATGATAAAATAGAGCTCTTTCAGCAAGCTCCTGATAAGCAGCTGGAATTTGTTTTTATTGTCACCATTGTGTTTGAGAGAGATGTGATCTTTGGACTTATAAATTCTTAGGTAATTGTGTGAAAAAAGTCCGTCATGAATATTCAGATAATTTTGTTCCTTTTTTTTCCCTCTGTCATTCTTTAAAGCACTCTGGAATCTGGTGCTTCTTTTTTTTTTTTTTTTCTGTTTTAAACTTTCCTAGTTTAATCTACTCAGAGAGTTATAAGTTCTTAGAAAAATCCACTTTTGCTCGTTTATTTGAATGAGAAACACCTAAATTAGATCTGAAATGGTCTAATTAGGAGATTTCATATCTGTAATCTTTTCTTTCTAAAGCTGGTTTAGAGATGAGGCAAAGGCTACTGTTATATTGCTCTTCATGACCAGCAGCTTGAGGAACAGCAAAGCAAGCCACTTACCAACCTTCTGCTAACCTTTATTTCTTACAAACCCCCTGTTAGTTAATGATGGATATGTAGCACCTTTACATTTTTTTTACTCAAACCAGAAAATGGGCAAAACCAAGACCTGAAATAACAGCTGCTTTGATACACAGAGTGCACAAGCTCTTCAGTGACAAAACTTCATCCTTTTCTGCAGTTGTTTCCACTCCATCCTCGAGCTTCTATTTAAAATTGCACGGAGGTATACAATACTTCTCATAGTTTTAGCTACAGAAAGACAATCATTAAACATTGTCAGAATGTATTTTAAATAAGTCTGCCTGTACATCCAAATCTCTGTAAGTTCAGACTTGTCCAAGAGCCCTTGGGTTTTCTATTGTTATCTAAATAAGGCGACAGTATCTGCTGTTTAATCTTCATAGAAATCATACCTTGCTGCTCAGGCCCTTTTCTCCTGACAACCAAGTTAGACCTACAAAGAGAGGAAATACAGAGTTCACCACAAGTTCATAACCCATTCCTCTGCTCCAAGACATTTGCACATTTTTTTAGTCACACCTGTGTTTGTGATGAGAAGACACTGCTGTCTCCTGCAGGCTCTGCAGATCCTGCAAATCAGTTCCAGGCTTTCCTGCATAATCATCTCAGTTTCTCTAAGATTTTCAGTTTTGTTTTAAATTTGTTGTTGTTGTTGTTCAATGAGGGGTGACTGAAACCATCATGTCTTTCTCCTAACACTAACACTATCACTCTCACTTCTTTAATCTAAAAGTGTCTTTCTAGAGTAAAGTCACTTTTCCTGTGAGAGATTCTGTCATATTGATGCAGCTGGCAGTAAACTCACATCAAGAAGGATTTTCACCTGAAATCTTTCACACTAGGGAGAATATGGTTGCTTTATGGCATGCAGAGGTTATTCCTATATATTAGGATGTATAGGAATAACATATATATACATAATATATAGGATATATATAACATAATAATAATAATATAATAAAATATATTAGAATATTTCCAGCAAACACTTCTTTTCCCTTTAAATTCCTGCAAGCAGATGGATTGCAGAACAAAGGAATGGCTCAAATCTTTGGATGTTAAATGGCATCTTCAGCAAAGTAGTGGGGGAAGAAACTTTGCCAGCTGTTCTTGGATTTTTCCTTACTTTCTGTGTCACAGTTCATGCACGGAGGAGCATGTGTCTGTGATGCCAGATGAGAAGGGGATTAATTGTCTCTTGATTGATAGTCAAGAATAAACTTTTGCTTTTCAAGGACCAAAATCAAGGACACTGAGAGTGTAGTTTGTCTGCAGGAATATATTCTCCCACAAAGAGCTCTGTATGTAGTACAGGTGGTTTTCACCTCAAATATTAATATGCAATAAAAAGCCTTGACTTTTGATAAAAGTGATGGGACAAGGGGGAATGGCTTTAAACTGGCAGAGGGCAGGTTTAGGTTGGATATTTGGAAGAAATTCTTTCCTGTGAGGGTGGTGAGGCCCTGGAACAGGAGTCGCCCAGAGAAGCTGTGGCTGCCCCATCCCTGGAAGTGCTTAAGGCCAGGTTGAATGGGGCTTGGAGCAACCTGGCCTGGTGGAAGGGCAGGTTGTCCCTGCCCAGGGCATGGAGCTGGAATGAGTTGATCCCTTCCAACCCAAGCCATTCCATAATTCTGTATAATGATAACAGCCCTGCTGCGGCCCTCTGATTTTTGACTCTAGATAAAAGACTAGATCCAGAGTATTAGTAACTATTCATGCTAGACAACACTTTTTGAAAGCCCCTTGTTGCACAGGAGTGACTCAGGAATCATGCCAACCCTGTGGATGTTAAAACCACTGAGCAGCCACAGTTGCTCTTATTACCTCCTATATCAGCCCAGGAAGGACCATCATCCCCTTAGCCACAGAACAGAGAGGGTAACGACCTTCAGCAGTGAGTGTATGACAACATTCAAACAAAAATTAGTCCCTAAAAGATGGAAACCTTCAAATAATAAAATCATGAAGGTTGGAAAAGGCCTCAAAGGTCATTGAGTCCACCTGTTAACCCATTACTAACAGGCCCACCACTAGCCCATGTCTCTAAGCACCACATCTGCATTTAGCATGCTCCAAACACAGGCTGCCAGCCAGGAGAGCTCCAGTACTTCAGATCTGGTTTACACAGAGCCACCTCCTATCAACATTCTTTTAATTCAACAGAAGTTATGTTAAAAGTAGACAGGTTGGTTTCTTTCATACACTGAGTCAATAGCTTTGCTTTTATCAGTGCATGATTGGTCAGTGTTTTATTCTTTGCTGTATTCAACAGCACAAGTAAGGAAATATATTTGCGTTGGAGAGAATTAAAATGTAATGGTAAGTTCATCAGTTCCATCTGTGTTTGTGATCTAAATAATAAAAGAACCTCTTTCTTTCCAAATCCCTTTTGTTGCTCCTTTGAGATTCATTTTAGATTAATCTTTTTTCTTCTTTATTTCCAAAGGACATCCATTACCTTGCTCTAGATAAAGGTGAATTGGCCCTAGCTGAAGTGGCAAAGAGAAAGGCTAATGACATTGATGCAGAATCAATAACTACTGGAATTGGTAAGAATTAATGGTGTCTAAAAAGCCCTTTTGTTTTAATCAATACTTGTCCTGTAGAACATGTTGTTATATTTGTAGAGGGGTTCTTGTTTTGATTGCATTGTTTTCTTTGAAAGTGAGACTGGATTTTCATTCGTGACTAAAGAACAGTATTTTTATTCCTAACTAAAGAAGGAGGCTTATAAAAATCACACAGCTTTGCCTTTCAATACCCATGTGAGGATAGCTGTGAAGCAAAAAGATTTATACTCTGGCTGTAAAGAAAAGTTCAGTCTGTACAAACTGAACTGAGTGCAAGAGGTAAGGGACTGAATCTGAAAATCTTTGTTCATATCAACATTTAAGGCTAGGCATGGCAATTTGACTCACCTCTAAATATTTGCTGGTGCACACTGGAGCCATATCCAGCACTGATGCTTTGGCAGCACTCGAATGGAACATTTACTGATGTTTACATCCTCGCTTTAAAGCTGCAGTTTTGCATGCAGTGGGATTCTTGCCATTCCATAAGGAATATCGATGCTAAAGTTGCAGTGTGAGATTAACAGCTGAAACACAGATGACTTTTCATGCAGGGGAACTCACAACTCATTCACTTTCTCCTTGTGTTTCTTCTGAATTGACATGAAGAGATGTATGCAAGCACATGAGACCATTCTGATTTCATGCCTTATAGCATGAACCAAGAAAAAGGTGTCTCTGTCTAGGGAGCTGACCTCCATTGGAGACAAAGGGAAGAAAACCCACAGAGCCTAAAAGTGTTTGTATAAAATTTGCACAGTTCTGTTTTTGCTTATTCTACTGCATCATTAGAGGAAAGCACTGAGCTTTTGTGCTTATCCCATGCCAAGAAGTAGAATAGGATTAAAGCTCAGAAGGTGTTTTTGTGAGTCAGAGTCACAAAACCTTTGAGATCTTGGGTAATATGGGATTCTTTTAGAACTGTACATCTCCCTGTTTACCCAGAGCATACAAGTGAATGCCATTCCAGTACCTAGAAATGCAGAGAGGCCATGTATGCATTTATGTGCCTATTTCTATAGATTGTATAAATCCATGACTTTCAAGGCTACTGCAATTCAGTAGCACCTCCTTCCCTCTCCAGCAGAGCAGGAATCAAGCAGAGCCTGTCCTGAACTCTTCTCTTCAAAGTCTTTCATTTTCATGCTCAAATCACTTAAAGCTATTTTTTCCACCTTAACTGGGCTTTTGGGCAAGCCCTTTCACCACTAGAGTTAAAAAAAAAATACACCTGTTTAGGTCATCTCTTAATGGGCACTTTAAAGTGTGCAGTTACATCTCCCTTGCTTTCTCTTCTCTTACTCCTTAGGTACTTATGTGCTGCACCAAATATAACTGAGATACCCAGGACTTGCATCTGGTCATTATCTATTCTCTGACACTTAATCCAGAACATTTAAACTCCAATCTGCATCTTCGTTTAATTCCTTGCAAACTACCATGATTAGTTGATTTCTGAAGTTGGGCTATTTATAAATTTAGCAAGAGCCTTTTGTAGCATTGTAGATGCACGTGCAGGGAGAGGGGTAGGGAAAAGAACAGAGTGATCACAGATGCCTTCCTTGCATGTCAAGGAAGTAGTTAGGTACACTCGTGTGTAACTACAATTCAGCAGCAAATGTGCAGGCACACAGTCTTCCCCTCCTCCAGACCAGTCCTACAGTTACGTCTGCAATGCTCCATTAGCATAAATTATTAAAGTAATTTTATATTATAAAGGCTTTTGCTGAATAATTAACTATCAGGATGATTTAAAGTACTTTTCAATGCCCCCAGGGACAAACTGTCACTGAGATTCATTCTCTAAACAGTAATGAATTTGCATCCAATTCATTTTGTATGAAAATAAACAGGAATCTCCCATGAGTTTGTTTCGATCTCACCTTAAACATGTGAAATCTCAGCCACAGGTTTTGTTTTGTTATACTTTATTCCAATGTCCCTTCTAATGATATTTTTATTTCATAATCTGTTGTTGGCAAAAAAGTTGACATGAGGTATGAACTTTGTGGACCCAATGAAAACAAAAGATGATGAGTGCTTTATATGTAAATTGCTGTATTTTTCTAATACTTTGAGAAAGGGAGAAATAAATCCTGCCAGAGCCAGAAGTTTTAAAATGAAGTTTCAAACAAGTCTGTGTCCCCTGACCTCTTCCCAAACCCAGTCCTCTTCAGCTGGTCCCTGCTCTCTGGAGCTGGCAGCCACTCAGTTCACCAGTGATCACACTTCTCCCCAAACTTCTTGAACACCCATTTCAGGCTTTTACAAGAAGACAGTAACCTAAGCCAAGAGAGGCAGCAAGGTGCAACCAGTGCTATTGAGCTTATACTGGACACCTCTACAGCTTATGTCTTAAAAATAAAAATTATGCATATATATATATATATATATATATATATATATATACATATATATATATATATATTTTTTTTTTTTTTTTAATTTATAAAGTGAACCATCATATGTCAATATCTGATTAAATTTCCTGAGCTAGCCCATCTCCAAACCTCAGCTCAGCACTGCTTGAATGAGTCAGTGCTTCTGGCTGATTCCCAAGCCTTTGAGAGTGCTCCATCTTGCCCCAGATATATTTAATTTGTCAAGATGTTTCTGTGTACAGGGCTCACTTCAAGCATAATATATTTCAAACTCAGACTTCCAGGAAAAGTTTCAAGCTCCTACAAATAATCTAGAATGACAATATAATTAAAATTTATAGACGTCATCCAGAGTTCTATATGGGTTGATGCCTCACATATATTATACCAATATTTGTGTCAAGATAAAACTAAAAATAGGTTGATTGTTTTAAGGTTTTCTGAATTTTGGCTCTTCTCAGTTCATCAGCACGTGATTGCAGTTTGCTGGACACTGTTTTGAAGAAGTCACCTTCAAAGCTTAGGAGCTGAGGAGGTCTGTGGGCATCTGGTAAAAACACCTGTAGACCTGCAGAGCACAGTAGCTTGGTGGGAATATTGCTGAGCAAGATGACGTGTCAGGTGAACTATGGTTTTGGCAGAATCGTGTATTTTGTTCATCTGATTCAAATCTTCTGAGGATCAGTATTCTCATAAGATTTTATGTTTGACAGCCTGTGAAAATGCATCTTGAGGGATGAGAAGATTGAAGTAATTGTACTGTACATCTCAGAAATGGCATTAGCTATGTCCTCTTTCCCCACCCTTATTTGATCAGCAGACCACTGGCCGTGTATCCTGTGGTTTCTTCTTCCAAAGATTTTCTGTTGAATTATTTCTGTAGTAGATCCACAAGTTCCTTAATGAGGTCAGGGAGTTCTCATTTAGCCTTGCCTAAAATGTATGCTGTGCACCTCATTTCACTTGATTAAAAGAGAGAATAAATAATTTATTCAATATTGGCATATATATAGGTTACTAATAAATTCTGTTTATGAGCGTAACCTGGCATGTACTCTCCTGGAACAGTATTTTCTGTGCTGGGAGAGTGAGTCTGTTTGGAGCTGCAAAGTGTGGGTTGCTAATGTAAAACCTGAGTTGCAAAGAAGTGACATGGCAGAGCCTGTTAAGAAATGCCATAGCTAATAATGATCATGGAGGTGAGGAGCTCAGCCCTTCAGACATCATTGCTCAATGAATATCCAACGAAGAGCATATGTAGGCAGTGTCAGAAACTTTCCCAAGGCCAACTTCCAACAAATTACATTAGGGCCTAGCAAGGTGATTTTAACCTTCAAATCAACAGCTTTCACCCAAAAGGGATTCATGTTGTGACAAGACAGATAACTGCTGCCTAGTTGAAAGGCAAATTGGAAAACCTTGTATTTCTGCTTAGAATTTCAGAATATTAGCAACTAATGTTTAGGCAACATTTCTAACAGAGGTATCTTAACAAAAACACTGATGTTCAGATAAATGCATTGTTCTGAAATGCTAGATGGGACTGACTAACATTTTGGTGGTTCACTAATGCCTCATGAAAATGCTTGAGGTTTTTCCATTTAAAATATAATTTTAAAATATTTCTGGAAGTATTCCATACTGTTTGCAAGATAGGGAATCTTATCAGTTCTCACAGAGACTGAAGTCTAATTTCCCACAGTGTTTGTAAAATGGCATTTAAAATGTAGGGACCCTAAATGTTTCACCTTACTGGCAAGGAACATCACCAGTTTGAACCCTAAGTGGAGATTTAATTAATTTTATCTTAGTTCTGTGGAGTGTTTTATATTGAATGGCTTACATGTTCTTTGTGATAATTAATAATGACACATCCTACAGTGTTTTGTCTGAGATACCAGTCTGGTCTTGCATTGCAGTCTGCTACCTCCAAATCACTTATCATTTACTCAGATCTTCCCCTCTTGCTGACAGTCTTGGGGAGCCTGCTTGCATTTCAAGACCATGTTTAGAATTGTCCCCCTGTGTTTGTAACCTTCTCTGGCCTTGCACTAGCCTAGTTGGTAACATTTCCTTCTCCTCTGATCCATAATGACTCCTTTCATCTCTCAAGCAATATTCTTCCTCACACTCACATACCCTCTCTGACACTGATGGCAAATCTTCCTCATTTCCTGCTCTTCCTTGGCACGTGCAGCTTTCCCTTGTCATCTATCAAGTTTCAAGTTAACTGAGAGTATTGGCCTTTATTTAATGGCTTTTATTTCCCTACATAACATGTTTATGGCATGCTTCAAAGGTATTGTCCCAGACACAGGTGAACTGTGATCTGGGAGGGCTCAGGGGACACCTATTCATGCTACAGTTTTTTGGAGCCTGCCCCCTTCAGTGTAAGTGTTAGATCTCCTATTTATTTATTTCTATTTCCAGTTTAAGTCAATCAAAACCTCTGGAATCAAACCCTTTGTTTTTATTTTTCTAATAATGTGACTTTTTGCCCAGAGAGCCAGAATAATATTTTTAATGAAAAATGCTTTCTAAGTATGATTGGCAGTTCACCTATGGCAAGAAATTAGTTTGCACAAACACCTTTTTAATTTTGTGCCACCCAAGATGAGTGTCTTTGAAGATCCATAGTAATTTGAAATTATTTAACTGTGCTCATATATACACTCTCTTGAACATATCAAGCCACACGCAGCACTTGACCCAGAGCTCACTAAACACAATGAAAGGATTTCTGCCATCTTCAGTGGGCTTTGAAAGGGGGTTTTAGCAAGCAACCATCTCATGGGTGGGCGTGGTATGACCAGGACTGCTGCCATCTGCAAAGACCTGGTTTGGAAGGACCAAAGTGTAGAGTGGCTTCAAGAGGAGGGAGCAGCAGCCAGCGTTCATGGCATTGCATCCTATTTCTAAATTTCCTGCTGGTACTGAGGATTTTACTCTCTTGAGGGTTACAGGCACTTACTGCTCCCCTTCTTGTGTTCTTTTCAAGAAGTGGAGTCATTTGTTTTACTTGAAGACTACAGTAATGCCAAGCTATTTTTGGCTCCACCTCATCTCACCTCTCCTCTTGCTTGTGTCATGATGTCAGTTTTGATCTATTCCTTCCCACTGCTAGACAGCTTTGCCTAAAGACATAATCCTCAGCCCCTAATAATTATGAGTACATCAAAGGCTAGTTGGTTTGCTTAGCTGCAGAGGTCTCCACAAAGATCTGTGTATCTTCACTCGAAAGACATTTATAGATTTGTGTCAAGCTTTAGAATTATCATGGCCTTCCATTTTTTCCCCTTCTTTGTAGGGGACATATTCTTGCCCACTACAGAACTGATTTAAAAAGCACAACTATATCCCCAAAATGAAGACGTCTTCGCCTTCAGACACCTTCTCCTTCATATTTTAATGATCCTCATATTTTGTAGTGTCTGCCAGCAGTAAAATTATGCCCTATGGATTATGAAAAAATCTTAGCAGAAGTCATAGATTAACTATTTTTTGCCAGTTTTAGGGACTTCCATTTTTTGTACCTAAAGCCACATACTATGACTGGTTTATAAAAAAACAAACAAGAAAAAAAAATTCCAGTATTTCCAAATTCTGAAAATTGAAAGGAGTTGACTGTACCTGATATGGTTTTATTCTACCAAGAAGTAGGATATTGCAAGGTATGTGAGGTCACTCGTCTCAGATCTCTTCAGTATAATTCCATGTTATCCCTATAACTCTCAGCCAAGTTGATGCACACAGACAACAGTGAATGGATGACACTAATTACCAAGTAAAAAACATATTTTCAGTGGCAACAGATCAAGAAGAAAGTTTCAAAAGTGAAAGGAATTCACAGAGCTACACCTTGCGGGAGGATGTAACACGATAAAGAATAGTTCAGCATAAAAGATCTCGGAGGGATGCCCGTGGCATGGCATTGAAGTGAAGAGAAGCAAGTCAGTACTCAAGCTGTTGACATTGCAGCTAGGAATTTGAGTAGGAATTTGGCTTCTCATCACTGATTTCAGTCCATAGACTGTAGTAAATTTAAATAGAAAGCGCACATAGTTGAAATAACTGTTGAAACAAACTATCAAAGAAATTGATGCATGGAAAGTGTCTTTGCATGAAGACTGAATGAATACCTTTCTGAGAAATCGGTCTTAGCCAAACACAATTTATGCTTAGTCAAACACATGTTTTCTGGCTTGGTGTAGGATAGCTGGATGAAATTTAATAGCCTCTAATTCACTGTAGGTCAAACTAAATGATTTACACTATATCATTATAGTATAATATTCATATGTTCTGGATTCCACTCTTGCCTACAGCTCTGTGAAAAAGCCCCTGGTAAATCTCCCATTAGCTTCAAAAGGCCCACATGTGGTCTAAAAGACTGCAGTTAAAACCCACATCATATATATGTAATATATATTCACACATCTCATAGTATGCACGTGTGTGTGTACATAAGTGGGTGTTATATTTACACATACAGAGCCAAAATCTGGCCAGTCATGAAAATACCTCCAAATCTGAACACAAGCCAGAGGAAATATTACGTATTTGTGTTTTGCTGCATGACATCACAGAAGCCGCTGCTGCTTTTTTTTTTCCTTTTTTTTTTTCTTTTTTTTTTTTTCCCTGAAAGAACAAAAAAGTAATCACAGGCAGGAGGTGCTTTCATAACTGCTGCAGCTGGCTGGGAGCTGTGGATCTGTGTGTCAGGGGCATGTTTGTCTCACACACCCTGAAGCCGTCCCTCAGCCTCTCGCTTTCCGACGGGGAACTCGCCGGTTGCGCTTCTTTCTGCGCCCCGAAAAGCGTTGGCAAACACATATTTGCATGGCAGTTGGTATGTGTTTTGTCCTGTTTGCTCTGCGTAATGTAACGTGATGTGACAGGCTGTAATTCATCACATCAGCTGCGTGACAGCAGAGGGGTTGGAAAGGAGGTGCGATGGTGGGCTGATGCGAGGTGGCAAGTTAATGCTGGGCTGTAGTCTCTCAGTGTTAAGGTTTTTTAGAATCACCTGCCAAAGAATTATCTCTGAGTATTCCCTGTGCAGGTGAGTTTTAGAAGTAGTGATCAGGCAGAGCACAGTCAGCATCAGGAGGAAGCTGAAGGTCCCTGTGCTCAGAAGGAACGACTCTTGTAAATATGAGAACCTTTGCACGTGTGGTGTTAGATCAAACAGACAAACAAGGACATTGAAGGACAATTTATTTATTTCCTCCTCTTTCACTGCACTCCCCAGGCACACCACAGGTCCTTATGTGGGAATACTGTGGAATTGCCGAGGGCAAAAACGGAGGTTGAGGCTGTTTTCCTCCAAAGACTCCTACACAAGAGACTGCTTGACAGTTCACCCCTGAAAAATTCCCACCGCAGGTGTTAGGGTGTTTGATAACCCGGTGGTGGTTCTTGTGGAGTGCTTCCAGCCTAACAAAACCAAGTTCCCTGTTAAAATCCCACCTCAGGACTGGGACATTCTAATCAGGACACGGCTGGTGAGAGGCACAGGGAAGAGCTCAGCAGGGCCCGAGAGTGAGCTTTGCATCCACTGCTCTTCTCAGTCCTGCACTTTCTGAAATGTCACACTTGGCCACAAGATGAAACGAAGGGAGTTGTTTAAGAAAAAGCATTGGTGAAAAAGTGATCTGCAGTGCCTAGCACAAGGCAGTAAGTATATGCAGAATTAATGACTTTTTTCTTTCCTAAACATACATTCTGTATTTAATTTCAGCTATTTGAAGTATTTTCCCCTAAATATCCTTTCTGTCAGTTAGTCTGCATTGACACTTCTTTTTACTTTAAATCTCAGTGCCATGAAACTTCTGCAACTCCCCAACTCATGCATGAATAATACCTGCCATTCAATAATATTTTTCACAGCATTCAAGGCACTAAAAATCCTGAATTGTACTAGATTTCAAACTATAAATTCAGTCTTAAAAACAGATTGTGAGGCAGCTGGTTATCTCTGCAATGTTGCTATTATGAAATGGCAAAATATTTTAATACGATGGAAAGATATCATTAATGATAGCTTATAAGCATGTATGGTGTTCACTTTAATTAGTCATTTACTGCAGTCACACTGCCATCATCTTTATGATAATCAAAGCTGCAACAGCCACTTGATTTCTGCCTCCTGCCCTCCCAGCCCAGGGACACCACAACATCAGTAAAAAGTTGGGGTAGGGTTCTCACATAAATTAGATTCCATGGATTAACCACTTAACTGATCGTTTAAAAATTTTGCCTGTAAAGGAATATGGAAGTCAATATACTTTCCTGTAGTCTTATGTTAAAAACCTAAACATGGCTTCTCTTTTTTTTTTTTTTTTCAAAAATTTAACATTTTTTCACAACAACTAGATCATATTTTTTTCCTAATGAAACATGTGCTGCATCTTGCTATGGTTATTCATTTGCCTCTGCTGAATTTAGTCCTTTGTCTTGATAATGTTCTTGCTGCTACAATCTCCCCTGGAGACCTCCAAATATACCTAAAGTGCACCAGATAAAGAGCAAGTTCTGGGGCCATCCCAGACACCTTGCAGAACAATCCCAGGATGTGTTTTTACATTATTTGTTAGGTGCTGGGGAACCATCAGGAGCCTTACATGAGCTCACCTCTGACTGGAGGATTTGGAACCCAGTCCTAAACCCTGTTTGAAGTTCACTGCTAGATTTCACCACGTTTCTGCTTAAATAATACAAACTCGTGTGACCCAGATGCAAGAGGATGGCTACGATTAATTATTTGTTTTACTGCATAGGATGCAGTGTGGCCAAAGAAAAGAGCTACAAAGTGCTTACCTTAGGCCCTTGCTTTTGGCCACCAAAGGGCAAAATCTTTCGCGCATGAAGGCAAAAATGGAGCCTGTGTGGGCACCCTCTGCTGCAGCGTGAGCCCAGATCACCCTGCTCACTGTGCTGCCATTGCCTCAGATACGTAAGGGAGGAGTTGGCACCACACTCATCACTGAAATAAGCAGTTTTTTAACAGTAAAACATTCCAGAAACGTTCCTCAAGCAGTCATGAAGGAAGCACAGGCTTTAGTCAGTGCCTCATTTTCATGAATTGCTGTCAATTGTACTGTCCCAGCCTATTCCCGTGTGTGTTTGGGAGCTTTGCTGTCCACTCGTTGGGATAGAGCCAAGACAGCAGGTAAAGAACTGGATGCAATTAGACCTTTACAACTATCACCAACCCTCTGGATGACTCTGACCTCCTCATTTTAGCCTTGGATGGTTGTGCTTTCCTTTGGGGACTGGGTGACCTCCCTGTGGCAGGCTGCCCATCCTTTCAGGACCATGCCATGCCAGGACCCCGCGCTGTCACCTCCCTCTGGCTGACCACACGGCCAGGTGAAGTCCATTTCCTAAGCTCGCTTGTTTTCTGTCATTTTTGCCACACAGGGTGAGAGCACAGCCCTGGGGAATCAGCTGTAATCCTCTCGTTCGTGTTTGCCATTAGGTGTCAGTGTGACAACAACCATGGTACACAAAGGCTGCGCTGGGGTGTGCAGGGACACCACCCCCATCCTAAACTTCTCATTGTCCACTCGGGGAAAATACAGCGTGAAACCGAGGGGAAGGAAAGGCCGGAGAAAGCAATCAACATTTTATTTCCGGGTGCTTTTCCATCACCTAATTGAAATGATTTACTAATAGATAAGTCTGTTTGCATTTCATTCAGCGTGTCTCAGGTTCCCGGTGCTGCAGTTGTCAAAGAAGGGTAATATTGACAAAACCAGGAGAAGAGTTTCTGCACACACTGGTCTCACCCTCTTTTGGGGCAAAATAAACTGTCAATATTATCAGTAATTTGCAGTCAGCAGGAGGTAAACTGCTTTGCCCAGTGCAAATGTTAAATTACTTGTGTGAGTTGAAGCCTGACAATATTGGTGCTTATAGATGAGTCCTTCACAAGTTGTTTAAAATGCTGTATTAGAAATTACAACTTGAAGTCCACTCATTCCAAATAGAAGAATAAAAAACTTAAAAACTAGTTTTAAAGGATTTTTTTGGTCAGAAATAGTGCCTTTTTTTTGGTGTATCAGCGGTGTACATGATGAAGAAATAGTAAAATACACTATGTGTATTGAGAAGTTGAAATTGTTTTTAAACAAAGCTTCAGGCACTTCTCAAAACGTAGCAAACAGTTTCTGGTTGTGTGGGAGTTTTAAAAGCTTTAAAATAAAAATCAGGGTTTAGCGGGGGGAAAGTATTTTTAGAAGAAAATTAGTTTATAAGATATTCTCCAGTAGCAGTATTCAGAATACATGAAATAATCGTAGGATAGCCTCTTTTTTGGCCTTATGTTTGGAAATGCAAATGTTTTCACCTTTAATCAGATTTTGATCAGGTCAATGTAATGGTTAAACCAGCTTGGCCTTCACCAGGACCAGGGAATCTGTTGTGCCAGAGGATAATTGGGATTCAGCTTTGCCTTCACCATTTCTGCTTTGAAAGGGAACAAGTTCTGAGCGTGGCTTAAATTTCGTGGTGTTTTTCTTTATACTGATAGATTAAATCTCAAATATGCTGCTGTGATAAGCATCTGAGCAAGCTGGCTTTTCTTTTACCTCCTTCCAAATTTCTAGTAACTCCGTGGCACTGGAGTGGTTATTCTTGAGCTTGCACTGCACAGCCCAGGGTAATCCAGCCAGAACAAGAATACTCAGGTGCCATCTCTGCTACAATTCCCCAAGTTGGGTAGTTGCAGGTCTTT
The DNA here is from genome assembly GCF_031753505.1 of Anomalospiza imberbis. Lineage (NCBI taxonomy): Eukaryota > Metazoa > Chordata > Aves > Passeriformes > Viduidae > Anomalospiza > Anomalospiza imberbis. Next base: position 110,686,557 of record NC_089683.1, read on the forward strand.
TCATGAGAGCAAAGCCTTCCAAAATTTGGTAGCCATGCCCCTTTTCAATTTGGGGATGGGAAATGAAAAACTAATGTGCCAATTTGATGTTGTCCTTATAACAGATAATTATAGGCTTTAGGAATAGAAAAGATGCCTGATTAAATGGCTCCAGCCATCTGCTCTTGCAAGACTGTGAAGTAATCCTTGACCATTTTCATATTAAGAGCTGCCATGAAGATGTTCTCCCGCTGCTTATGCCACTCAGCTTGCCTAGAAAGCTGTCTCCTCTGCTCTGGCTAACTGGCATCCCAACTCACTTTTGCTTTGTATTATTTTAAATAGCAGTGATTAAACCTTTACATCAGTGCTGTTGGGGGGAGGGCTTGAAAGTAGAACACATCTATTTTGACTTCAGAAATATAAATTGAACCCTTATTTTCACATGTGGTTTCAGATCAGGTTCTTCTTCTTGTTGTTTGTGGTACAAAGGGAGCAGATGAAAAGCCAGCTAGGCAAGCAGTTTCAAAAACCCCAGCGCTGGGCACTGTGGCTGCTTGTACCCCTGCTCCATTGGGGTCCCAGGGGAGGCATAAGAAGAGCCTCAAGGGCCAGGCACAAGCTGCTCACATGGCACTCTGCCTCAGCTGGTTTAGGTGAGCCCAAAGGTAATTTTGCTGGTTTTGAAGCAAAATCCTTAGTCAAATAGACCTGAAAGCAGCAGAGAGCTGTAAACCTGCTTTACCCTGAGCATTGTTCTTATAGAGAGTGTTTCTTCAACCAACTCTTTACAGATCAGAAAATATCCTGGTGCCAGAATCCTCCCTGCAATGGGCTGAGTTCCCAACTGCAGCCTAAACCAGTCCAAAAATGTGCCAGAAAACACGAGGAAGGGTTTCCACCTGAAGCCAGAGAAGAGACAGAAGGAGCAGAGTCAGGCTGTAAGGAAGGACTATAAGGGCACAGGAATAGCCAGGTAGAAGTAAACATCTCTGGGTGATGCACATCTGTGTGAGAAGGACTGGTGGTGGCATGTAAAGAATGAAAAAGATCACTGCTGCAATGCAGGAAAGTGGAAAGATGCCTTTGTAAGGGCAAATTTTTCCCATTGAGCATTAATTGCTTTCCATGGATACAAAATGCACATTAAGTGATCAAAGGAGGGGCTGACAAGCAATGCTGTATTTAACAGCTATCAGAGAATGCAATGTAGGTTAATTACCTTCCCTTAAAATTATTTTTTTTCTCCCAAAGAGGTGAGCCTCTGTTTGAGACAGAAGCTAATCTCCAAACTCCTCTTGTCTACTTCAATGAAAAGAGGAGTGAGAAAGGGAATGAAATGTGGTGGTGAGGAGACACCAGCAGGAGCCATGGTGACTTTTTTCCCCTGGCATTGAGGCATCAGTTTTTTGCATTGCTTCCCATGGACTTTCCTCTTTGGTTACCTTCAGAAGCACAAGCAATGCCAGGAACTGCCCACAGCTCCCTCCAGGGCTTTGGGCTTCCCAAGCAGTGTCCACAGTCGCTGCTCCTGCTGACACAGTTTATTTAAATAGGCAGGAAGAACGTATTGGTGTTTGCAGGAGGCAGTGTACAGTGTAAACTACCTCTGTGAGGTTTTAAAAAGAAAAAACGCTCTGGTATTCCTGCCACTCTGTAATTGAGGGATATCAGTCAGGTTAAGATCTTCCCAGGGAGTGGAAGGAACAGCCTGGGAATGAAAAACCCACCGTTCCTGCAACGTTGCATTTCCCCTCCAACAGGGCACATGGAATGTAGTGTGTCCCCTTTCCGAAGCTGTTTTCCTCTGAATCAGTTTCTTCTAGTGGGATGGGGTGGGAAGGAAAATATCAACCCATCAGTCGGGGTTTTCAGTGCCAGCAGGGTAACATCAGCTTCTTAGAGCCTTTGGGCACCCAAACCACAGAATGCGCTGGTGGTTATCAGCAAGTCTGTGCAGCAAAGCACTGCAGCAGGTGAGTGACAGGATGCAAATATCAGGGAGGACCTGCCCCTGTGTCTGCCTCAGTGCCTTTTCAGCCACACCTTTCTGGTAAATTGTAAAATGTCGGTCAGGGCACTCTGGAGATGGGTAAAACGAGGCGTGCTCACACCACAACTTCTTTTATGTCCTCGTGCCTTGAGGAGCATTTAGAAAATGCATCCAAGGTTTGTCTTATGTTGTAGGATTTAGCCAAGAGACACTGAGCAGAGCACTGTATAATTGTCATTAAGAGAGCTTAGCAACAGGATAGTCTGTGATTCCAGGACACCCTTATGCATATCCTCTGTGTGTGTGTGTGTGTATATACATATATATATGTGTGTGTGTGTGTGTGTATGCAAGCAGGGTTTGCATATATGCACATCACCATAAAGTTTGAGGGTTTGCAGGTTTAAAACAACGTGTTGGTACCAGCAGTGTAGCATGTTTTCTATGCATTGCATCAGTGTTGCTAATTTTCTATGCAGAGACACACACAGACCCCATAAAAACTTGGCCCTCATTTTATGAAAACTTACCTGAGACATTACCATCTTAGCATCCTAAAGTCAGTACTTTTAAAGAGATTGAAAAAAAAACTTGTAAGAATTTTCAGTTTCGAGGCATCAACATTAAGCTTGTTGATATCATAGTGAGTTTAGTTCACACAACCCTCCAGCATGAGTAACATTTTTTTTTCTGTGAAACTCAATGACTACAAATACATTAGTCTTGCAGAGGTTAGAAAGCAATGCTGGTTTATAATTTGGGTTTTATTTACAAGTAGTATTCCCATTTTTTTTATTATTTGGATTAGGCAACTAACTGGTCCCAAGTTTTTCTTCATTAAAGAAAAAACTCTCCTTTTAATAGGTGTGTACTTCACACTTTTCAAACTTCAATAGCATAGAATTTTTCACTTGGTCAGAAAGCTGATTTAATTTGCTGCTAGGTTAAAGGTTTCAGTTTTACATCCATGAATTCTCAAATTAAATTCACTGCATTGCTTAAATTTCTAGCTGCAGTGCATTTAGCCTAATTGCTTTGGTAAGTTGGGTGCTTAGTAACTCCTACTTCTCTGAATTTTCATCTTTAAAGGCCAGCAAAATAAGCCTGAGGGCCACAGGTGGGCTAGCCTGCTCTTTGAGATTCACCTGTGGGGTCTTTGGATATCTCTTCCAGTCTGACTGCATCCTCAGACCATATCTGATGAGGCTGTTCTGCTGACAAGGGAGAGCATTTAAACACCTGTAGGTTTTAGCTGTTTAAGCCCAAATCAGTTTTGAAGCAACAAATAAGGCTGAACAAAATGGTTCAGATTTCAGTCAGTTGTCAACTAAATGTGTGCACTGGGCCTTTAAGTATTTGGCCAGACACATCTTGATTGCTTGGCTTTTGTTTTCACCCTTGGAAAGTCAGCTGGATAATGCCCTGTAGCCAAAGTCTATTCTGTGATGCTGCAAGTGGGCTGGACTGGGGGTGCAGGGTGGGGGGAGTGTGTGTGTGTGTGTGTGTGGGGGGAGGGGGGTGGGTCCAGGTGGAGGGAGAATTAACCAAAACCAGAGTTATATTCATGTATTTCCAAATGTTTGTAAGCCAAGGTGTTTGCAGTCATTTTCAGTTTTCTTGCCACGTTAAATGCAAAAATCATAGGGACGTAAAATGATCCCAGCAATGCAATCTCTAAGGTGGGCTCTTTTTGGGGACACATCACAATGCAAACATGAAGGTGATGGAAACAGTCGAGGAGACTTCCACCAACGGCACCCTCAGAGGCAAGCCCTGAGTGTCTCGTTTTTTTCCTCTTTGTTTACAGTATTTTTAAGGCTTTGAGTTCTCACGCAACATATATGTCATTAAATGGCTGATTCCTCTTTGCACACGTTGTTGTGATGGCCTGTGGCAACCTGAATTAATTGTTTCAGTAGTTGATGGTGGTTACTAGCCGTAATTATTATAATTTGCATTTATAAAAACTTCTTTCATCTAAGGATCTCAAAATGCTTTTGCACACATTTAATTAAGCTTCACAACATCCTGTGAGGTAAGTGTCAAGAGTGTTGTTATATCCATTTTTACACGGGTTTCTCCAAGAAAACAAGGTCAGTCTCTAACGTGGCTGGTATTTGGTTCACATCACTTGCACAGGACAGGTAGCACGGCTGCAGGAATTAGGAATGCTGATCTAGGTCACTGTGCATCTCCCTCACAGCTCTGGCTGCTGCCACACTGTGTGGACACACGCACCACGCCATGGCAAACATGTGATTTCCAGTCTGAGGTGGCCCTTTCCCTCTCAGGAGCACTCGAGCAGCAGGAAAGTCTTGGGAGGAAAAAGAGATAAGCACCCAACAGGATGCACAAGATGAAAACCCACCTTGCAAAGATCTGTTCTTTCCACAACTTTCTACCTTAGCATTTAAGCCTCTCTTTGCAGTCTGCACACAGTAAGACGTGTCTGCTTTAGCCAGAGCCAAGAAAGCAGCTGCAGGCAATGTAAAGTCACCCTTCAGCAGCCACTCACCTGCTCCAGAAGAGGCTGCACACACTTCACCTCCACCCCCTACCAGCCTAAGACCCAACCCTATGGGCAATCAGCAATTCTGAGATCTACTAAATCCTAGATTACCACTTGACAGATATTTAAAAGTGAGGATCAACCAAAGTAAAATAGACTTGGAACTTGGGGGACAGCAGCTTTCAAAAGCTCATTTCTTTTTCAAACATATGACTATGTTGTTTAAATTGAATCTAGCTCTCTGTAAGGTCTGCTGATCACCATAATAGCCCTGAGGAAGATAGGTCTAAGTAAGTGCTTGCAAATTGAGTAAGGAGTCCCAGGCCATACCTTCATGAGTTCTTTAGCATCCTCATCAATTTATGTTTACATAAATTGTTTACATGTGGCAATGACCAGATTGGCTATTTGGAAAGAACTCTGCCTGTGGATGCACTTATTCCAAAATAAAAGCCACTTTGCTTTTCTAAATTAAGTGCACTTACAGGTAGAGAATGATTATTCTGAATAACATAAGAAAGAAATTTCATTCCCAAGTAGGCTATTGAGCAGAAATATTCTGAAATAATCTGTCTAATTTCTCATATTGATGCTTTTTAAGGCACAGACAAAGTCACAGAGTTAACAACCAATTTTGTTTTCAATCCATTGTTTTCTTGGAGAGGGTGTGCCAGTGCAAGGCAGGAGCCAGAGATTCCTTTCAGTTTCCCTGAGTCAGTGTACAGGATTTATTCTGGTCCATGTCTCTCTTGTGGAGGGAGGAATGCCTGGCAGCCAGAGGAGAAGGTCTAGCACAAGAACACACATAATTTCATTTTACCTGGTGCTGTCTTACTTAACTTTCATCAGAAATAGGACAGTCATTGGCCTAAGCCTGTGTTTTCACTGAAGCTTTCTTCTGCTTTTTTTCTCCTCCAAACTTGTTCATGCCTGCTGTGGCACAGAAAAGAAAAGTATGGCAGCAACCATACTTGACATGCATGACAGAACACAATGCCATGGGAATCCCAGCATCAGGCTCTCAGAGGAGTTTTTATTGCTGCCACCAGACAGTTTTCAATAACTTCAAATGAGTATTTTTGGGGTATGTTTCTTTAGTTGGAGGGGGGAGGAAAAAATTCTCCTTGTGTTATCTCATATTGCAGAAACTGAGACTTGATGGGTTCTACATTATCCTTTTTGGACCTCAGTCACTCCAAAAGATTCAAGATGAACTCTGCCTGCCCAGGCACCAGAGTCGGTGCCCCAGGGAATTTCTTCATATCTAAGGGATGTGCAGGATGTGTACTCGCATGCCCTTGCTGCCTCTCAGCTCTAGCTGTACATGCAGTTTTGCTTTAGGAACCTGTACCTCCAGTATTGCAATATCTTTTTCAGTCTCTGTCATCAAGAGTTTAAATACAGTTCAGATCAGTGTTAGTGGCCCAGCTCCAAATGAGGAGAATTGCCGCAATTCGTTATCTTGACAAATTAACTGGTCTGAGGCAATTCCTTTTTGAGAGAGATGCAATTACCTAACTCTTGAACTCTAGCCTTGCTCCAGTGCTATGGCATAGTTATGCACCTGCTCAAAAGGTGTGGGTACTACTTTCCCATCCGTAAATACAATTCTTGCACTAGGAGCTGATTCAAAAAAAAAAAAAAAAAAAAAAAAGGCTTTCTGAGGTGCCAAGGTGACTGGTTGCACAGGAGAGGGACAATATGGGAAAGGCAGGGTCCTTGTCACCAAACCATGAGAGGAGGGGCTGGCACAGAGAGAGTTCTATCAGAGAAATGAATCACCAGTTGTCCCATCCTCTGTTTTGAGTCCAGCTTCCTGATACAGTGGAAGAAGGTGGCTTTCCTGCTCCCAATCCACCACATGGAAAAGAGTAGCCTATTCAGACCTAAACCAGATTTTTTTTGGGAAAAAAAAATCCAAGGTGTTTTCTTCCTGGGATTTAGGCAAAATTTTCTATTTCAATCCTTCAGTCTTTATATAACTGGTGGAAAATGGGTTGCCATCAGCACTTCACTCCTGCTGTGGACAGGGGCTGGTGCTCCTGGGAAGGCAGAGTGACCTCCAGCCGTGCCCTCACCTCCTGGCCTTGAGGACCAGCTCCTTTCTGCCTTTTCTACCAAGCAATGAAAATAGATCCACAGTTACACATTGTTCTTCCAACCCAACGTGGGCAGATGCACTTCTCATCCTCTTCCCTGTGGAAAGCAACTCCTTTTGCCCCTCAGCCATAGCTCACCTGTGGGCATCATCTTTCCTTGTAAAAGGGCTCCCAGATGCTGAAAGATATCCCTTAACCATTCATTTGAACCACTGCCTTTTGGAAACTGTTCAGGATAAAGCCGTCCGGCAGAAGGCTTGTGTTTGCCTAGAGCCTCTTTGTATGGACTTGGTGGCTGGGAGTTTCCTTGAGCTCCTCTTTGAACTCCAAGCCTTCAGCATCCAAAACATTTAACCCTCAATTTCTTTTCTGCTTTATCAGTTTGGCCAGCTTCCAGCTGGCAGCATTCATTTGCAGGCTCCCATTCTGCATCTCGTGTTTGCAGATTTGTCTTTTCCAATTAACCCCTTGAAATGGTTTTCTTCTCCCTGGAGCCTACCTGCCTCCGGTCTGGCCGGCACTTCTCCCTGCTCTGGATGCCCGAAGGGCAGGAGGCAGGAGTGGAGGAGCTGGGTCCCCGAGCTGGAAGTGCCAAGCAGAGGGTGTGCCCCACGCCCAGGCGGCACGAAGAGCAGCTGAAGGAACACGCAGGTTCGGCAGTGCCGGCTTTGCCCGTTGTGGGTTGGGGCTTGCAATGCCGGAGGCGTTTCTGCCTCTGTGGAGTCTCTGGAGCATCACTTATGAATAATGAGATCTTCCCTGAATGCTTTCGCTGGGATGCTCGGGAGCACGCGCCCACATTTCCACTGCTGCAGCCTTCTCCCCAAACAATGGGAATGCCTCTGCTCGCCAGCAGCTCTTCCTCAGCTTTGTTTTAGAGCAGCTAGATCTAGAGAGTCACCTAAAATTAAAAAAAAAAACCAAAACCCAACAACAACAGCAACAACAAAGAAAAATAAAGACCTTGCGTCTAAAGCATCACTTACCAAAGACATTGCCTAGTCTCCAGCAGTGTCTTCCCTCCCGTGCCTGCTGTAATTGCTGAGCAGTAGCAGCTGTAGGTTGCTCATCCTGGCACTCCAGCTGGTTCACAGGCATGCACAGGGAGGGGAGAGCTGCTCACCCACTGCCAGGATTGCCCGGCAAACTTCACACAGGCTGGGAAACCCGATAACATCTAGAGGTGCAGCATCTCTATTGCTGAGACACCAGTCAAGCCTTTGAAGTGAGACAGGGTGGAATTGAAGCAAATCCTTGGTTGTTCAGTCCCTTCCAGCTGGAGACTCACCACGGCTTGGTACTACCACATCTGGGTCACCCTGTAAGACACACCTTTTTTTTTTGTTTTGTTTTGGTTTTTTAAATTAATTAGTATTGGCACTGCTGGGGTAGTTCCTAAGGAACCTGATTACTTAGGCTCCAGGGAGATATAAAATTAACTATTCAGGCTGTATAGCGGTTAGCTTAATTTTGTGTATGATTCCAGCAGAGCAAACGAGTAGTAGAGATGGAAATCTCAGCCAATGTTACTAAAGACTCAGCATTTCCATTTGCAGAAAGTTTTAAAACTAGATTTCACAGCAAGCTGCAGAAAACTGCTAAGTATAACTGTCTACACTACTAAAAAAGCAATAAAACAAAGCAGCTGTTTATAAATGTTAGCTTCTTCTTTAGTTTTGTCACCTAACTTTTATATTAATTCCTAAATTTCCTGGCACACCCACTAAAACAGTTTTACTGCTGCTAATACCTCTACTACCCAACTAGTGAAATAATGACATGTTATGCTACGATTAACGATTGATGCTACTAGTAGTGATTGAAATACCTTATCTTTTCAGGCATCAAATTGTTAAATAACAGAACTGGGAGATCTTCAGATTTAATTTAATGATCTTATCCAGCTCTCTAAACAGTAACAGCTGCTCTCAATGAGTTTTAGAAGTGCTACAAAACCAATATTTCGACAATTTGTATTTGTCAAATGCAAACATGTCAGCCTTGGGAATTAACAAAACAACACAAAAATAATCTAAAAATAAAAATCCATGGAAAACTAGCCCAGAAAAAGCAAAGAAGTTTAGAGTTACATTTTTCCACACTCACAAACAAAGCTCTGTGGTTTCCCTGCAGGAATTTGTTGAAACAAAACAATTTTATTAGAATATGTTTATTTAGAAAGAGTTTTCAGAAGAACAATTGTAGCCAGAAAAAAGAGCTGACCACACTCAAATCAGCAATGCAAGTTCCCAGTGATTTTGATACCAGAAGAATTGTATGCAGTGGCTTTAGAAATAGCTTTATAGTTTGAGAAAACCTAGGATACAATTAAGTTATCATAACATGATAATGTGTGAAATCCTGCTCAATCTCATGCCTTCTGCAGCAGTTATCTGCCTTTAAAGAAATCCCTAAAATGTCTTAAAATCATGACAGCTTGCTTTCAACAGGTAAAAAATAAATACTTAATTTAAAAAAAGTTATTGCTTAATAAGAGGAGATATGAATTTATTTACATAGAATTAGCTGTTCAAGTAAAAAAATTAATTTGTTTAAATGCCTAGGAAAAAGAAAATGTGATTGTCAGTAAAGTCTACAGTTCTACAGCACTCACTTGCATTAACTATTTGCATTTCTTCACACCCTTGATTAGTTTCTCTCAGAAAAACACTATTTACCTCTTTTTTTTTATTTTTTTTTTTTTTTTAGTAAAACAGCAATGTGGCTGAAGTCTGTGTGGTTCACTGGGAGTTCATTGGGATATATTTGCAATTCCTGAAGCAAAAAAGTGTTATTTTATCTTTAGAAAGAGTTACATTTTTTTGAACTTATTGAATTTTCCAGAGATCAGCATGAAGAGTTCTGATTAAATGCTTGCTTCAGCGTTTTAAAGGCTTCTTGTGTCCCTGTTGCCTAAGGAGGTCGTACACGAGGATTGCTCTGTAAACATCAGATTGTACAGAATTGGCTCTGCACACCATGCCAGGCGCACAAAGAGGAAGTCAAATGGCTTATCTCTCACTTATCAACTAGTTTATTTTTCACGCCCAAAAAAGGCTGCTACAAGAGCAGCTGCTACTTTGTAAATAATTTAATGGCTGCTGTTAAGTAGAGCTGTCAATTTTGCAAACAATATTAAAAGGAGATTTTCGTTTTACCACGGATTTGCACGTTTTGAAATGCGTTTTTATCCCTGAAAGTCCAGCGCAGGATCCTGGAGAATGGAAGCAGCTTCCGATTTGCAGACACAGATTCAGAAGAGAATAGACATGTTTAAATAATGACAGATGTGTGGGCAGGCAAGGTGTGATATCTCATCACCTGCATGCATTACCCAGAGAGCATCCTGCTCATTAAAGCACAGGAGAACTTTCAGTGGACTTGTAAAGAAAAGGTATTTAACTCTTTCAGATAGGTGTGAGATGTAGCAATAGCAATTACCACCGAATTTTGGAAATGTAGAACATGCATTGGGGTCACTGTATGGTTGGGTGTACACAATGCTATCCCAATACTGATCACGACAAATGGGATTTTTAAAAAATATTTTTAGCACGAAAGATTCATATTCTTGTATCTGGTAAATTACTTTAATGATGAAACCACAACATTAGCACAATACCAACTCTCAATTTTTTGAAATTCAAATTCAGGTTGAAATCCGCAGATCTTAACATGTTAAGAAAATAGTAGTTTAGAATTTAGACAGCAAGAGTTTATTGTGCAATAAGGCAAAGGAATATCTCAGATTGCCTGAATATAAAATCTTAGGTGAAACTTAAGATCTCTCCAGTGCTAGCACAAAGTCAGGTCTCTATCAAGCACCAAATGCTAGCCAGAGCCCTCATCGAGATGTGAGGACCACCACCCTCTCCCAGCTCTGTGGCATTGTTGCCAAAATCCTTCCCTTTCTAATTAAAAGTGGGATATGTTGCCTCTAGTTTGGGAAGGGCTGTGTTGTTTAAACAGTGTTCCTTGCACATTTGTTTTTCCTGCTTTAGCACTTCTCACGGGGAACCGAGTCCATTTCCCACAACAAAAATATTTATTTCTTTATAACTCATATCTGATGGTTTTGTGGCTTTGAACCACTCCTGGCATCCACACTGCAGCTGTATCCCCAGACCACAATAGGTTCAATGCTCATAACTGTTTTAACATATCAGATATTTATTTTAGATATGAAAGTGCAGAGAAATCTATTTGCACTCCTGTGGGTAAGAACCCTGCTCTTCCCCTGGTTCTGTGCTTGCAGATGGCATTCTCCTCTGTTTCCCATGAGGTTTCCATGGATCCAGTAGCATTACTTAACAAGGTGTAGCTGTGCTAGATCCACAGCACAAAATATCAGCCACTGGCCATGCTATAATTAATTGCTCATAGCATTCATATAGTAGAAATTTGGCACCCAAGGACTCCATACATCCAAATTGTAGCCCAGTCCACGTTAAAAAGCTGCTGGGTACCCCCTGGAGCACATGCATGAGTTACACTGAAGTGGTTGGTGTAAGGACTGGGATTTACTCAGTGCTGGTTCTCAGCAGGGACAAAACCCACAAATCACTAGTGTGATGGAAAGAGATCAAGAAAAAGTTGACCCAATTCTAATTTGTTTCTTTTCCCAGTACACACTCCTCGTTCAGTTTCTCTCAGGGTTTTATGTTCTGAAATGTCCCCACTCCTTGGAGCTGGGTCAGCCTCAGGAGTGGTGGCTCAGGAGAAGTCATGGGCATCATATATTGGTGAAAGTTTGTAGCTTTAAGGGGGTTAATTATTTAGGCCTTAGATGTTACTGAGTAAGTGGAAAAAGAAAAAAAAAGAGAAAAGAAAAATGAATTACAGATGCTCAACTCACAGTGTTCATCTGAGCTTTGAACATTTTGCAAATTCGAAGGTTTAACATTCTGTTTCTTAACAAACTCTGGCCAAGTGAAGAGGGAGGCTCTTCAGGACCAAAGACTCCATTCCAGGAGGGAGCACAGCAGTGAGAGCAGAGGCTGTCAAAGTTTGTGCCACAAGACCTGCAGTGGATTTTACCTAATTATTCTTTTTCCCCATCAACAGGAATTTTGTTTAAGCCCTTTCCCAGAGCTCTTCCTGTGTATGAAAAGCAGCTTCTCACAAACCTTTATAAGTTCTAAATACTGTTCCTCTCATTCTCTTAGCTTTTCATTCTGCTCCAAGAAGAGATCTCCAGAGAAACCTCCCTTACTTGCCCTGGATTTGAGTTTCTGAGATTAAAGCATTGCCCATACACTTGTATTCTCTTCTGCTTTTATTTCTCTTTGGATTCTTTTGTTAAAGATGGAGGAGAAATTGAACCAGTGCTGGCTTAGCACCTTTATTTATTGTAGTGTGGTGTGCATGCTTGAGGCGTGCTGCCTTCAACCAAGTTGGCCATTTTCAACCATTTCCCACACTGGGGAATGGCTGAAAATGTGGGAAGCAGCAGCACAGACAGACAGCATCAGCTACCTGGGAAAGCCAAACCTTGCCACACTTCACCCTCCCTCACACCACAGATGCCAGTAATATTTAGGTGGCATGAAGAGTAGGACTAGTCCACAGCAATCCCACGGCATTGGATTTTTAAGACTCAGAGGTTCAGAAAGGCTTCCGAGGAGATTTGCCCTCCTAAGCCAGTTCTGGGTCTCCAGACAAAATGTAAACCAACAGCGTGGCAACACCCACCAGACTTACATCCTCCCCACTGCCCACGGTGCCACCATGGGTGTCCTGCAGATCAGCTTACACAGGATCCAAGAAGGCAGAGAACAAGGGGACAAGAACAGGATTAGAGGGGAAAAAATGCAAAAGGGTCTTATGATTTTGAGAAAAATCTTTTAAAGTCTTTATCTGTAACAGGATTTTTTTTTCCTTAATCCAAACTCTGCTAGCCTGCAGTTTGATTAAATTATTTATTTATTTCTTTTAAGTCTCATACCTAGAATATGCATTTCTTCCTCAATATTTTTAAGTGGTTTAGATATTTTTAAACTATTTCCATTACTAGAGGGCTCAGACTAGAACTTGTGAATTGGATGCTCATGCTTCACCTACTGAAGACTTCAGGCCTTAATTGTGAACCAAAATGTTTTAAAACAAAGCTAAGGGAATTCTTCCTTTTTAAAGGAAGGAGTTACACATAGTCCTCTGGGGAACTAGTCCAGTTGATAAGACTTTGATCCCTATGGCTCATGCAGCAGCCTTTGGCAGCCAGCTGGACCTTCTGTAGTTGACAATTTAGAGAATGTATTTCCTCCTTGCTATCTACAGCCAATACACACTGTCTCTGTCTTTCAAAAACTCTTGGACCTGTTTCTTGTTGCTGGTCACTGGCTACTTGGCCTTCTTTTCAAGGGAAAAGCCAAGGGTGAAAGCTTTGGAAGCATGTGGGTTTCCATTCAGTTTGATCCCTTGCAAGAGAGGACACCCTTGTCCTTATGGGCATCCAAGGCAAACAGCTGGCAGCCTGCTTGGTACTTTCAGATGAAGTAAGTGTGATACCATATCTTAACAGAACTTCTGGGGCAGCCAGATGAAGAAGACCCATCTTGTGAAGCTTTCCCTGACCAATCTCCAGAGCAGGGAGGAGGGTGCAACCTGCCTGCTCCCGGCCCTGCTGACAGACCGCCAGCGCCAAGCTGCTCCCGCAGGTGAGTTGTGAATGGTTTCAAAATGTATGTTTGATAGTCTGAGCCTTCCTGACAACTGCAGTTGTCTGCAGTTATCATGACTGTAAACACAATAAAACATTAACACACTAAGAACTAAGTGAAACCTGGAAGCCCAGAAGATGCGGCATAGACACAATGAAATCTCCAGAAGCACAGACAGTTTGCAAGCTTTTAACACACACTATCACAACCATTTTCAAATTAAATCATCTGGGCAAAGGCAGCTTTGCTTGTTGAATGTGGAGAAAAGAGAAATAAAGCAATGAAAACGCAGCAAATTAACAGTTGCAGGTGGTGAACAGAACTTTTAAAAACCTGACATGATCTTTACAGATTTCTGTAAGCAGATCACTAGCCTGTAATCAAAATCCCTGGGAAGATCTTTTGAGAGTGCCCTTCTTCTGAAGCTGATTAAAACCTTGAACTTAGCTATAAGAGAAACAACAGTTCTGATAATTGGGATTTTTTTTACGGCACTTTTGTTGCTAGTGAACCTGCACACCACCTTGCAAGGAATAGGAAATTAAAAAGAAACAGCTCTTCTGCAAAGATTGAAAAAGCATTTGTTTCTGTTATTTTTCTTGATAGAAAAGAAAAAAGCAGGTATTTGTTCCCAGTGAGTATATAAATGTGTAGTATATACACTTATTTTTATTTTCTATGCCTACTGTCTGTAGGCTGTTTTTAGTAAATCTGGTGTGAGTATGACATTGAAGTTCCACGTTGCATTCATCCCAGCCATTTGTACATAACTGTGCTGAAGACACAGTTCATTTTCTTCTTTCTTCATTTTCTTCTTTTCTTCTCTTTCTGGAAATCTGTATGTTAACTAGTTTTCTGTCTCCCCTCACATGGGAACGTTGAGTTTTTTCATTATTCAGTGTTACATTCATTTTACCAGCTGCACATCACGAGTGAAGTGCTTATTTTATACCTTGCCTACAACTTTTAGGATATGGAACATGCTCTAAAGCTTTCAGAGCTATCTAATGGGTTTGGAGGTGGGCCTGGCTTTAAAAATACAGTGCATAGTTATTCCCTCTTAACTTTTGGGATGAAGATACCACTGACCTGGTATGGGCAAATTACAAAGACAGTCTCCATGCTGGAGGCTGCATTGTCTCCAGAGGGCTCTCCAAGCGCTCCAGTAAAAGGAGCTCCCTTAGCAGCGCACCAGAGCCGGGACTAATCCCAACACGCCTCTGATCCCAAGGTATAAACACGCTGTCCTCCCTCCCTTTCGCTCTCCTTTTTCCTTTCGGAGGTTGCTATGACTCACACATCTCTGGCAGTCCCACGTCTGCCTTCGTCAGGCGTCTCAGGAGAGAGGCTGAGAGCTCAACTTTGCCCCGACTCCTGGGCTCCCCACCCGACCACGTTTGCCTGCACCTACCCAGGTGGGTCACCATCAGTTGCTGAGCCGCAGGAGTGGTTCCTTGCAGTCGCCAGAGCTGCATAAACAGCTGGGATTTCTCAAGGCTTTTGGCTGGAGGAGCATAAAGCAAGCTCCCACCCGTCCACCTGCGGACACCTGGAGATGCGGCTGACCTCTGCTGGGAGAGGCCGGAGATTTCGGTGGTCGCTTACACTGCTATGGAAGAAAACTTCTCACGGCTCTCCTGGCTGGCCACGGCTGCTTGAAGCCTGCCAACAAGAATTTAGGTTTCGAAGGCACTCCCTGTGACAACACCAGCCAGGTGGGAAGGTCACCTGCTGAGGCACAGGTGACTCCAACAGCTTCTTCCCTGTGCTTAAAGAAAGCCATGGGTGGTTACAAGCACCCAACTGTGGCTTGGTTTGCCTCCAGTTTCCCAGAGTTGCTCTTCTAAAATGCATCTGCTGCCACGTCTGCATCAGACTTCTTCATGTGAAGAAATGTCTATAAAGAAAGGAAGTTTAGTGTTGGGACCTTACATAAATAGGGCTGTTCTCTATTCTGCGGTCATTGCAGTGTTTCATCTCTCTGTCCCAGGTACTCCAGCATTACCAGAGACTTCTGGGTTTGTAACTGGCTTCTTCTGGGTAGTAGTGGTTCTTTAAGTTCCTGTAAGAGATCACACCAGGACTTTGCAGTTGTTCAGCAAGAGTATCCAATGGCTGTTCTTTCTTCTTTCAGAGTCTCTTGTTATCTGCCTTGGCTTTACATCTTTGTACCAACTAGTCACACCAATTACTACACTACTGCATTTCTAACACAACCACCCCTATCAGTCCTGGATGCAGTCCCAAATCTGCATTTCACTCAACTTTCTGGAAGCTCATCTCCAGCACTTATTTCTTTCTTCCTTGTATTTCAGCTCTTGGGACAGCTGAGGCATATCTCATGGGTTACATTGAGGCAGAAGTCACGAGCTAGGGCCCTGTGAAGACTAGCAGAAGACATTTATGTTTCACTTGCCTAATAAACCTTGTTTCTGATGCCCTTCAGGGAGTTTGACATCTGCATACCTGTAACTGGAGCCCAGTTTTCAGTCTGTGATTAAAAAATCACTTCAACTAACTCTTCACATCATCATAATCTCTTTTGCTTAACCAGGAAAACCATAATCTGGGATGAAGACAGGGACAGAAAATTGTCAGAAGAGGCTGGAAACAAAATAATCATTCATAAAACAATCTCAAGGGTTTATTTCTTTAAGAATTTATTCTTGATTTAACTCCATGATGTTTTATGGAAGCAGCAGTTGTGCTGCTGCCAGTGGAGAGCTGTAGTCAGCTTTCTGATCTGTATGCACACGCACACAAAGTTATGGGCACTAAAGATTTCAAGACAGCATTCCAGAAAGCAGCATTTCATTTGCTGCCTGATTTCTTTCACTCTAACATAAAAAGGACAGTTAAACACCACCAACAATGCACAGTCCAGTGAATGATTTTGTAAGATAAAGATCTCACCTCTGGCTTACATTTGGCGTTGACCATTGCCTTCTCTCCTTCCAAGTGTCAGCTATGTTTTAGCCTGGAAGTTCCTGCCCTCCCACTACTTTTGTTACCTGTTTATGAAAACATTTTGATCGGCATAACCCTGCAGCAGAAGTTTGTACTGGAGGAGGATATTTTGGATGCTGTTGTTCAGAGGACCAAGGTAGCATGCTGATCCTCTCAGCCACACAAAGGAGCTGATTGACTGCCTGTGAGACAGCTCGTTTGTGGATGAGTCAGCCAGAGAGTGCCTGTGACCATGTCAGAGTCTGGCACCAGAGCCACACAGAGCTGTGACTGCACTCACTCCTCTGCCACTGGCCTTGGTAGCCACAGTGTGGGTTTCCTCCCCATCAGTGTGACATTCTCTTTCTTTACCATAATGTGTTGTGGGCTTAAGTATCTTCCATTTGTTGGCAGTGTCAGGATGCATGTGAAGCTGGGTTGGAGGGGGTTTTAGCTCATTATCCATCTACCTAGTCCCCATCCCCCAAACCAGAACTACTCCCATTGTAATTAGGCTATCTATTATTTTAATACAAGTGATTAGGATAGAAGGCAAAAGTGTTTGTTATCACAGTGATTTTTACCATAAAACTTTCTTAAAAATACACTCATTCCTACTTCTCTACAAAGTTTTTATTTAATCTCATGAGCATGTATGTATATTTTGAATCTGTAGCATCACTGAGCAAGCAGATGCTTTCCTAAGCAAACCTTAGGAAGTTCTAACAGCATCTCTCAGATCTGTTGTTAAATCAACATAGAGGGAGGGAATTAGAGTTATCCCACAGCATCCCCTTTTGTGTGTCACATAAAAAGCAACATTAAATGGATTTCTTACTCCTGAATGACTGTTCTGTGCAATTAAAGTAGGCGTTCCTCACCGTTATGGCTTCCACCTTTTGAAAAAGTCCTCTTTAACCAGGAAGCAAACCCAGTCTTAAAATAGCAGGAATACAGGTTGAGGGATAATGTCTGCCAGGTTCAGGTGTAATCCTACCACCTGCTCTATCTGCCTGAGCAGTTTTCAGTTCCAAATTAACTCTGTTAATAGGTGTGATGCAGGGATGTGGCAATGTGGTGGAGGAAATTCATGTCACATGTGGGATCCAGGAGTTCAGCTGCATGCATCCAGTGCTGTTCCTGCCTGGCTGCTGCAGCCTTCCCTCTCCTTCCTTCTCTTTCTTCTCTTCCTTCTCATTCTTTGCCACTGCTCAGCCCAGGAGCTTCATGTGCCTCAAGAGTGCAACAGCAAGCAGATATAGATGGCTTCGTGCAAAGTTGCACTCTCAATTTCTACATCTGTAAAACTGAGATAATACATTACTGAATTCAGAGGGGCAAATTAACCAGTCAGTGTGCACACTGCACCTTGAAAATACAAAATTAACTCTTCTGAGCCCATAAGTGCTCAAGATGCATCAAGGTGTGCTCCATGGCCTCTTGATTCCAGACAAAGGTCCTCTTGATTAAATTAGATTGCTAATGTATTAACGCATTAGCACACTTGAAGAAAGAAAAGTTTGAAAAAGCAATTTGGCTTCATCACATGAATGGTGTGTATACTTAATGGAAATTTTTCCAGCATTCACAAAACAAAGAAAAATCAATAAAATGTCTGCCAACTGTTCCACTGAAAACATTTTATAATCTATAGCACAGAGAATCCTGAGCCAAGATAAACCAGCCTTGCTGACAGAAAATACTGACAATTATTTTACATTGATTCAACTTGGCCCAGCCCAGACTGACCTTGTTTATTCATCTCAGTCTCTTAATTCATATTAACTTGGCATCAAAATGGGACATGTGGCATGTGGGCTGAAGACCCATTTCTGTATCTTAGACTCAGATAAATGTAGTGCATTGAGTACTTCCAGTGCCTTGAGCTCTTAGGTAGATTTATATGCATTAGACTGAACTGGTTAAGTTCCTTTTATCCCTGCTGGGCTTTTCATGTCTGTTGACTGTAAAACTAGAAGCTCAGTAGAGGTAACATCTTCTTCTAAGCCTTTGGATATACATGAAATCCTCCCAGTACTGGTCAATTCTAAAGACACATCCAAAGAGGATGGAGGGTTTTAAGCTCTTTTAAAATATAAAAATAGAAGGGTTATGGCAATTTGGCAGCCAAAAAAGCAATTTGTGGGTCTCGGCAGAATCCAAGGCTGTGTGTAAGAAAGCTGATCAAGACACTACAGAGGAGATAATGGGGTCGAAGAGCAGAAGAATCCCCCTGCTTTTGCAACCAGCATAATCTGGTCTCCAATGAAGTTTCTTAGTTTCTTATACTGAACCAATAAAGCTTAGTGTGATGGGAGAGTTACATTACTGCGGCTTAAAAATGTCTGGAGAAAGCTGATGAGGAGAAGTGCTTTTAGTTGCTTTACATGTGCCCAGCTGCTTGCATAGCTGTCTTCTGGCTGGTAGTGGGAAGACAAAGGCACAGGGAAAATCTCAGCTTTTTCTTTAATTATTTATGTTCTCATCAGCAATAAAGGGCTTTTTATGCCTGGAATGTATTATTTGTATTATCAAATCTGAATGAGATTTTGCACTGTGGCAGTGAAGAAATTGGGTGCTGCACAAAAGCGTTCACATTTTTATTTGCACGGCTACAGCGCTGTCGTAGCTGAAAGCCACCCCTGAGTAAAACACTACTTGAGTCAAACATGACTACATCCACTGAGGAGGAAAAGCTACCCAAATGATGAGAATCCTCCCAAAAGAGTTCCCAGTTGGCCTGGCATTGGATGTTTAGTTTATTTTCTCTACTTGACTCATTCTTGATGAAGGCAATGCTCCCTTGGACTTCACCGGGCGCTTGGCAGGTTGTGGATGGCAGGACGAGCGGCGAGTCAGCAAGCCAAGGTGGCACAATGTGGCCTCCAGGTTTCCAGTTCCACTGCACTGGGAATGGATTGCCTTTCCACATGGCTGTGTAAGCAGAGATTAATGATGGCTGAAGAAACCAAGACTAGCAAAACAAAACGAAATGAAACAAAACAAAACAAAAAATACCTACAACAGAAAAAAAACCCAACAAATTCATCTGCATTTTCCGTAACACATAGTTGATGCTTTCCTCCCTGCACCTCTTTCACAACTTGGATTTCAGTGATGAAAGTTGTGTAGGGACAAAAATTTCAGAAAATCAGTGCTGTATTTTGGGTTTGATATCCTCCTCTCCTGGCATCTGCCCAACTTCCTCCATGCAGGGCTGCCAGCAGTGCCTGGTGCTTGCTATGTGTGTTACATGTCCCCAGCCTGTCCTGCTTAATAAAACTGTAATTACTCAAAACACCACCAGCTTTATACCTTGTCTTTGAATGACAGGACAGTGCTGGAGCGACTGCACGGCCAAATGAGCGATCCTAGTGACGCTCGGTCAACAAACAAACTGGCATCAGATGGAAAAGAGCTGCAGTCTGTGGCCAGGAAATTACACAGGCTGCTGTATACTTGTAAAGATAGAAAACAAACAGAACAGCTTTACTCTGCTCTGCAGTGTCTCCCCAACTCTGCAGGCATTGCTCCCTCCCCTTCTATCACTTCTGTTTTGTCTTCCAAGACCCACCAGCCACAGACAAGCAGAGGACACTGAGCCTGGAGCAAATGACCACACCACCTCCCTGATCAAGAAAACCTTTTCCAGCAGCCAGGAAGGTAAGTGAAAAAGTCTCTTTCAAATATGCACAGGGGGATGAAGCTAGAAATATTGGTAATTCATATCTTGAACATTCATTTGGGTCCAGGAGAAAAAAACAGGGCATTGCAGCATGAGCTCAGTTTGTGTATTCCTAGCAGGTAAAGGCAGGAGGACTCAGCTACTGGCTCATGGAAAGTAGAATAAGTCAACCTGAATCTCCTTATCTAGCAGCAGTATCCCTGATTTAACACAAACAGGCAGGGTTTGTTACTCCCAGCTGTTGTGGCTCTGTTGCTCTGTGCAGGAGCCAGCAGCAGCAGAGCCTCCCCGCTTCCCTGGCTTGGGAAGCAGCAGCGCACGCGGTTCCTGCGAGGCGCTGGAGGAGGCGAGGGCGGCTGCCTTGCTTGGCATTCCCATCACAGCAGAGCCCAGGGAGTGCAGCAGTCCAGCAGAGGAGCAGCCCAGCACGAGAAGTTCATGGTTAAAGAGCTGCCCCGTGCAGGCAGCCAGGCAGGGATAGGTCAGAGTGTTTGCACAAGGGGCAAGACGAGGATTTTTATCTCCTGCCCTGTCCGGGTGTCCCGTCGCTGTACAGACAGGTAGGTAGGAATGGATCCAGTCTCCAGGCATGGGGAGGCCAGGTGGTTCCTACAGCCACAGCTGAAAGAGATCACTTCAAACAAGCCAGTTATGGATGCACTTCCACCTTGCAGTGAAGCTGAACTTGCCACTGCCAGAATGGGTCAGTCCTGCTGCCCCCTCGCCACCTTCTTCCACCCACATTCATGCAGGGAGCTGACAGCACATTAACCCAACCCAAAAAAAGCGGTTAGTTTTCTTTCCCATGGGCTTTTGTCCATCCCATGAACCAACCTGCCCTGTGTGGGGATTAGAAGACACCCCAGACAGCACCAAGCAAGGGGCAGAAGGACACTGCCTGCAGCAGGACTTCTTTTTGATGTTGGCAGCTGTTAATTCTGCTCAAGCTGTAACATGAAGCCTCATCCTGAAGCAGCTCCTGCAGCAACCTGGCAGCACACAGCCCTCCCAAGACAGGAGGTGAGCACTCAGGCAGGCAGCCTGTGCCGAGCCCCACCACCCCAGGGCTACCCCACTGCAGGGAGGGAGGAGTGCTGCAGCCACGACTGTCCCAGACTGCCCATCCCAGTCCTGCAACAGCTCTCCACTGAGCTGGGATCCCTGATCTGCTGCTGGCCTTGCATCTCCACACGGCCTCATCCACAAAAATCATGGTTGCTTTAACTTGTTGTGGTGTTTGAGGGAATATACATAGCCTACGTGTATAGACTTGTATAAGCAATATATTATTTTAATTCATCCATTGAATAACATGATATAAAATATCTTTTTTTATCAAAAAAGTGAAAGTAATACCTCTGTTTGTTTGGGTTTTTCAGTGAGTTAAATGGAATGTAAATAACATGGTGGGTGTTTTTGTTTGTTTTCTTTTTTTTTTTTAAGGAAATATGAAAGCCATTCCTTCAGAGCAGGTAACCCGTTTCTGATTTATTATTTTATTTCTGCTTATTATTATTTACTCTATTTTGAAGCTTCCTGAAACTCCCCAAGCCTGTCCATGCAAGCTGTCTGCCTGCAGGGCTCTTGCTGGAATTGGTAGAAATGCTCCCGCACGGTTCTGCTAGAGTAGGGCTTCACCTGCTGCTTTGTACTGAGCACAGCACATAAAGCTCTCATCCTCCAGCCACGTTTCTCTTACACGAATTAACCAGCCCTTGGACTGGCACTTCCAAGAGGAAGATTGCAGGGAAAAGGGGTGAGATGCTTCCCTATGGCGTAGTTATAACTCTGAGCTGATTTAACGGCCAGGTGCTGCCAGGAGAGGTGGTCCATCCCTTCCCACACTGCCAGCCTCCTGGCCTTGTCCCTCTCCCTGTCCCGCACCGGCTCGCACGCTTCCAGCCTGCAGGAAACTGGCTGTCGGGGGGAGAGGAGGAGAAGACAGGGAAACCCTACCCTGCCCCCCATGTCCCTCATCTGCCACGGGGACATTCCCTCCTGGCCTGGCTGGGGATCCCAGGGGGCTGGGAGTCAGTGGAGGTGCGCACAGAGCACAGATACAGGGCGAGCCTCTCTCCGGAGCTGGTGAGTCAGCAGCGCGCAGCACAAACTAAAATAAAGTATAACAAATGATAAAATAACTCGTGGCAGCACCAATGAAGGCACAAGAGCACCTGTGTTTTAGCCTTCTCCCAATTACAATTCCTGTTTAAACTTTTATTTTTGAGGCCAAAGTATTCAGTGTTTGGCCTCCGTGCAAATAGATCATTAAAAAAAAAAAAAGAAAGGAAACACTTCAACCTTCCAGCAGAGCAGGATGGCACTTATTTATTTCTTTCATTACAAAACCAGCCTGTGCCAAGTAAAATTGTGCTCTAAGAGCTGTTCTACCAGTCCTGAAGCACTGAGGAAGAACACAGAGCGGCCCCACCTCTGCAGCTTCCTGCAGGCCCCTGTGCATTTGCACTGGGTGGAGGATGGGCACAGGCTGGGGACCAGGTGCCAGAGTTCACCACATCAGGGTCACACCAGAGGGAAATCCTCATCTCACAGGACCTCTCCATTGGCCTCGGGATGATTTTGGTGGCCTCAGGACACAGAGTGAAGTAAAGCACAGCAGCGGTGATGGTCCGGAGACATTGGTGGGATCCCTGGGTTTGCAGCTGGGTTAGCCAGCAGTTAACTGAGCTCTGTGGAAGATCTCCTTGCCTTCACATAAGCAGTTGAATAAATAAGCTGAGAAGTTAATTTGAAATCTCTGGACTATAACAGTGAAATCCACAAGCCCAAACACTCAGGCTGTATAAGGAGAATGATGCACAGAAGAAAGCTTTGCCATCACATCATTAAGGACTTACCCAAGGGAGTGGTTAAAGCATTCTTTGGTTCCAGAAAGTCACTGCAACTGAGTGGTCACTGTTGCTAAAAGCTGGTGGGTCAAAGTGTGACCTCTGTGACCTGGGAGTAGGTGTTTTGATTTCAGCACACATCACAGAACTGCTTGTGCAGAGGAAAATGGGGCACTTCCATCTGAACTGCTCTGGGAAGGGAGGCAGCAGCTATGGGCTGCAGAGGAGGATGGCTGGCAGGGTAAGGGGAGCCTCTAGTGCACACCAAGGTTTTTGGAGAAGAGCAGCCATCCATGTAACACTAATTTTATGCTTCTGGGAAAACATTTCCGTCAACATTTTGTCCTGACTTTTAATGGCACATGGAAATTCAGAAGTCTTGCAGCAGCTTGGTACCAGCACAGGAACCAGCACCCAGCAAACCAGACCAGATCCTTCTAGCTGGAGCGACCTGTGGCTTTAGTCCAACTCATCCCAAACCCATCCCAAACCCACCATCAGCAGCTCTTCCCCTGGACACCACCACCAGCCTGCTGCATGATGGACAGCCCATTCCTGAGGTGCCACTTGCACCCTGCTGCTTCCCCGGGCTGGCGTCCCCTGACGCCACTTCCCGCATGTTGCTTCAGCGGGAGCTCGCACAATACTGGGCTTGGTGCCACCCAAGGGGAGCACACCCAAAACCCGGCCCTTCTTGCACAGGCAATCCTGCAGGAAGATCCCTGCAGCTGTGAGCTGGAGGATTTGCTTTGCCCTCCTTTGCCAGTTTGTTGGGGAAAGGCTGGAGCCAGGGGTGACCTACTCCCAGCGCAAACGGCCGCTGCGGCCTCGGCGGGGACGGGCCTGACATGGGCCTGTCTTCTGTAGGTGCATCACAACGCGTGAACTCCCCGCTCGCTGCTGCTCTCAGCTATGAGGAAGCTTCTCCTCCCTGAAACTGTGGAGATCGTGCAACAAACTGTTCCCAGTGACCTGCCAGAGCTGTCACACAGCCAAGCACTGCTCAAGCTGTTGAACAAGATTTGTTTTCTGGAGGAGAGCATTGGTAGTGGCTCAGAGGCAAGACTGTGCTACCATGGGGGTCACCTGTGTCCCTCCAGCACCAGCACAGGTCACCTGTGTCCTGCCTGCTGCCCAGTGGTGTGAGGATGATGCTGGGCAAGGGCTGCTGAGGTCTTCTCAGCTGGCAACAGGACAAATGCAGTCTTAGGTGGCTTTGCCAGACTGGTTTTGGGCTGGCCAGAGGATTCCACCACTGAGCACAAAGCTGAGGATGAAGACAGATGGTGGAGGAATGAGGATAACCTGCAGCTCTCCTTGCCCTGTGCATGGCTTGCATGGGTATGGCTCCTCAGGCAACAGGGCTGAAGTAGATGAGAAGTGAGCATCCCATCCTCAGTCTCTGGAGTGGCCAGGTGTTCATGTTCCATGCTGGAGGTGAGATTAGAGTGGCCTGGAGGACCGTGCTGCTTGAGACCCAGCCCAGCCTTGCTGCTCTGAGCAGGGCGGTCCCAGCGATCCCTCCTGCTCTGTGTTATTCTGGGATTTGGCAATCTTGAGCAACTGTGTAGGTTAGTTCAGAGTTTCCATGTAGAGTTTCCATGTAGAGTTTCCATGTAGCAGCACCCAGAGTTGGATCAGTGAAACTGAGGCTCCAAACACCTTGGTCACCCACCTTGGTACAAGCAAGACCCTTTGGAAAATGTTAATCTCAACTGCTCTCTTGTTCCTGGACCAGAGACTGATCTTCTACCAGGCAATTTAAGATGCTGAAGCCAATGGCTCCTTATGGCTACCAGGTGATAATTTTAATATATTATCACTCAGTGGATTATCTACCATCCACAATGGTTTTGTATTGTGCTATTCAAGGGAAACAAGGCATTCCCAGTGAAAACAAGTGGTACCTATGGATCCTAGCAACAGGCGTGTCCTTCCACCTAGTCATTCCTGCAGCCTGGAACCAGGCAGTCTTCATCTGAATAAAACAGGTGTTTAAAATAATTTCCTGGGGCTTCTTCATTTATTCTCCTCTCTCCACTCTTGTCCTTTCCCACCTTCATCATGCCCTTGAGAATAATCCCAGGAGAAAAAAGCGTAGCCTCCCAGGAGCAATACAGCAGCACGGGGAAGAGGTTTCTCTGTATTTCCCACTCCGGGAGAGTAGAAGGATCCTCTGTTCTGCCTCAGACCTGTGGAGACAGAGCAAACCACTGCCTCCATCCTGCCATCCCTGCAGGTCCGAGATGACTTAGTGGCTTTTCAATTACAGGGTGTGCCTTCCCATAGCGCTCCTCCCTTCGCCTGCCGGAGCGGGACCACATCATTACCATGAAAAGCCCCACGATCTGAACTCTCCAGGGCACAAGCAGATGCTCTCCTGTCAGGATATTCATGTTTTCCTTCTCTGGAGGACCAGCAGCTCATTACCATAGGGAGCAGCACTGCAGTGCTGGCTGCCCCTGTTCCTGGACAGCCCTCTTCCTGCACAATGAAAATCAACTCTCATCAGATTATTACAGCATCTTTTATTGCCAGGGTGCTACAGCAGAAAAGATGCAGATAGCAGAGGAGGATTCCAGTCATTACCACTCTTCAGCCTTTGATTAACATTAAATACCTCTGCAAACTTCATGCCACATCACAGGCTTCCCACGCGACACCGCCAGGTCTGCTTTAGTGTGACCAGAGAGGTTTGCAAATAGAATTTTTTAAGAAGTATTTTTTTAAAAAAAGCAAGTAGGTAGATCTGCAGGGCTGGGTTCTTGTTCACATCTCCCCAGACAGAGGCACAAATCACAAACCCAGGTCAGATACCCACCTGGTGCACTCCAGACCTTGCACCTTGAGCAACAGGGACCTACTCAAACAGCCTTGAACTCTTACATGGTCAGACATGGTGTGGGATCTTTTTCCAGCCTGCATTCACCTGCCCACCTACTCTCTTTGTCCCCAGAGCATCCACCAGCAGAAACCCCTCTGTATAAGGCCCTGACACAATTCTGGGGACAAAAGAGCCCTTCAGCCTTTCAGCCCTTCAACCACTGATGCTCCTCAGGGCTTTACTGAAAAAAAAAAAAAAACATGCTTTTTGAAGCCTCCAGCAGGTGCCATTCGGAGAGCAAGGAGAGCCCACAGAAAGCTTGAAGCCACCCAAAACCCAAGGCACATACACACAGTCCCACCATGAGGGCTCCTACCAAGGAAGGCACCTCATAACCTCCCTGAAGTGAGAGGTGCCTTACCAAGCAGAAGTCTCAGTGGTGAAGCTGTGCTTCACGTTTCCACACTGGAATAACCTGATGGGGTCTGGGATGCAAGCACTGGTTCAGGTGGGACATCAGGGACAATTGCAAATCATCTCAAAATACCTCTGAGGCTTTTCAAGGGGTTGTATTTTGTCAGGGCCACCTCTCACCATCTCCATGCAAGGGAAGAGCCAAGCCATGGGCTGGAAGCTCAATGTCCATACAGAGCTTGTTTGGAGCTGTTGCGCTTTCACTGCTCCCTCCATACTGAGATAGGGAAGTCGTGGAGGGAATGCTGCTTTGGAGGGAGATCTCTATCTCTGTGGTGAAGTGCACATGCCATGAGATGGAGCTGCTGCTCTGGTAAAGGTTCCTTGTGAAGCTTCAAGAGTTAGGAGATTTTTTTTTTTTAACTTTCCTGAAGTCGGGAAGCCAGGGAGTCACTCACATGAGTCCTGTGCACCCTCACCAGTGTTCCCACAGCCTGACACAGCCCTGACAGCCACCTCCTGGGGCCAAGCCCACCTCCTCTTCCCACGCCAGCCAATGTCTTTTGCCCTCTGAGACAGGACAAACACACGTTTCCCTTTGTTTCCAGCTCCACACCTAGTTTTTTTCTTTGCATCATGAAGGGCTGGCTACTCATCTGTAATTCAAAAGAAAGCAATGACTCACTAGACTACATCGCTTTCCAAGGCAAAGCATTTCATGCATTTCGCAGGCACGTTAGCCCTAGCCTGGGTTATGAAATAACCTCAGCTGGTGGCACACATTCTCCCCATCTCCATGTCCTTTGCAAAACCAGAGGGCTCAGGCTTTCACCCTGCACAGGCACAGAGTGCAGGATGGGATTTGTGCTTAAATCACGCATTTGCATCGTGTGAGGAATGCCAAATGCCATCCCCACTTTAAAACCTGGCTGGCCACACGTGGGCATTAACCCAGCCTAATTAAAAGGTAACAAAAACCTAAAGTTTCACTTTTGCCAATAGGTTTCCAAGCACCAGGTGCGGGGTCTCAAAGGCAGGTGGAGCTTCGGCTGCCAGCCCCTCACATCCCAGGGGACAGCATGCACAGTCCCCAGAGCTGCAGCCCCTGGTTTTCACTGGAACTCCAGGGGCGGCGGCGTGTGAAGGGGCTTAAAAACAGATGAGAAATGCCTTACCTTGAATGATAAGCCAGTCTTCACCATTTTGGGGCTACATCCTTCATTCCCAGGCCAAAGTGGGACAGTGTCTACAATTATCCCTCTTCTCCCTGGGTTGGGGTGGTATTTTGATACCTGTGTTTCCATCCCCCAGTGCCTCTCCCTGCAGCCTGCTTGATCCTGCCTGTCTTTCCCCCACAGGAGACTGGAGACAGCGGGTCTCTCCAAATTGTGCACTTTGGGCTGGTGTGACTGAGCTGCCCAAGCAGAGAAGAGGAAACCTCACCAAGGTGATGAAGTTCACGGGAAGTCCTTTGGCAAAATTCCAGCCAGCCCTGGGTCTGACCACTGGCAGATGACAAAACACCAGGCTTAGAAAATATCCTGTTCTTAGACCTCCAAATTATTTCTGAGTTCATATTGATACGTCCACGCACAAAGTGCCCTGTGTTTGCTTGTGGAGGGCAACTTGGTGACATTTTCATCAAAGATGTCAAAAAAGCGAGTAATTGCCGATCCCCATTTACTGCACAAATTCAATGTTGAAAAATTTGGTGGGGTTTCTTGGATGAATCCATAAGCTTTTCAGGAGAAAGTCTGTAATTCTCTATGCATTATATGGTTTTACAATCTTCACTTGGAAGTAGATTTGAATTTCCACTTAAGGCTCTGAAAACCGTCCTATTGAGATTCCAGCAGATAAGATCTTCACTCAGGATACCTCTGTGAAAGAGCAGCCTTTCACAGTCAGCGGCATTTTTCAAAGAATGCTCTCAATTTTCATATCTAGATATATCATCTTAGTTGAATAACCATTATTTTGCCTTGAAAAAAAGATGCAGAGCCTCTTAAGCATCATTCCATTGGAGTCCAGATTCTAATCTGCCTCTTCTAACCACAAAGAGAAAATGCACTGAGAAGGGGACCTGTGCCAGCCCTCTCTGTTTTTTTTTTTCTGGCAGTGAAGAGGGATGAGCATCATCGTGGGTCCTTCCTCCACCACCTGACGGAGCACAGAGTGTAGGGACGTGGATGTTTTATGCTCTGTCATAGGCACATGTGTGGGTTAATCTTGAGCTTTTTGGGGAGCACTGGGTGGTTGAAACCCAAAGCCAGCGAGCTTCTTGAAGTTGGTTTTATGCGGTGAACAAATCTGTACAATGGACAGAAAATGAAGGCACAATGTAAAAAAATTGAAAAACCAAAACCCACAAGCCATTAGAAGTATTTCATTAACAAAAAATCTGCTTTTACCCAAATAAAATATTGACAGTCCATTTTCCCCTATGCCTGATGGGTGATTTTGGTTGCACTGTTCCTCCCAATCTGCACTCTGCACCTTTCCATGCGTGTGTTCGAAAGAGGCGCTTTGGTTTGAGGTTTGAAGGGACCCAAGGGCTTGCAGCTCGTAGGGGTTTGTACACTCAACAGGGAAAAACAAATAAGAAGAGCTTTGAAACACAGCAGCTGCTGCCTCGCACAGCCGAGGTGGTGACAACCAAGCTGGTAGAGGAGCGTGCCTTTAATGTCCCACGGATTGAAATGGGATTTCCGGAAAACGCGCGGCACGGCGCTGGACCGCGGTGACGGGGGGCTTGTTCTGCCTAAGAGGCCGTGGCACATGGCCCTGCCATACAGCTATTTTGCTGAATTGCAGCCATATTTCTGTCAGTACAAGTGATGGTCTATATGAGGGATTAATCTGACACCAGACAGTGATTCTTAATCCTTCAGTATATCATAATCTATTTACTTTGCATGCTAAGAGGATTTCAGCTTAAAAATATACAGGAAGTGATACTAGAAATGTACATAAGGTCCAGAATGCTGTTTCCTAAAATTGCAGTTTTTCATAAAAAAATATCCTCACATGGATTTCTTGGAAAAGTCCTGTCTGTCCAGGAAAAAAAAAAAAAAAGTGTTGAATAGGGATTTAACTGGAAATAGGCAGATGTTTCCCTTTTAGGCTTCAGCCCTGTGACCATTTTCACCCTCCTCCTTCCCTACAGCATTTTGTGCTCAGCAATGCAACATGAAGGGAGAGTTCTCTAGTACAGCAGTTTCCTCAGCTGGGAGGTTCACCTGCAGACTTTTCACTGAAAAAATCAAAACAGGTTTGGAACCAACATGGGATTTTATGTGCATTAATTGCTGCTCAAAGTGTATGAATTAGCAGCAACTGGCTAACACAGAAGTCAGCGCAGGGAAAACCACAAACCAGTGGTTCCTTATTCAGCTGTAATCACCTGTTTTCTCTGCTCCCTGCCAGGAAGGCTGCCTACAAAATAACTGTAATAAGTCGTGTTAGTGGGCACAACTTCTGAAACTTACAACAGAATTTTTAGTTATAATTCTTTAATAATTTAAGTCGTGCTCAGCCATAATGGCTCGAGTTCCCAAAGCAGGTCCTGCACCCAAAAGAGGAGTTGCTCACCCCAGGCAGCAGCAACCCTGTCCAGCCTCTGCCCACCTCTGCATGGCCCACTAAGGGTGTTCCCATCACCACCTGTCCCAGCTCCCTGCCACACGCAGGGGTTCAACAGCGAAGCAAGGACACAGAGCAAATGCTCTGGTAACAGCAAATAGGTCGTGGATTATTCCAGGTCCGTGAAGCACCAGTGTAAAAGCTAAGGGCAACCCAAGCTAGGGAATGCTCTCCCCTCTGTCCGTCCTCCTGCTCACCCCAAATCCTGGCCCTTCAGTTCCCGGCGGGAAAGCCCCAGGTGCCTTTGGAGCAGGTGCTCCCGTGCAGAGGCAGCTACTGACACTCGGGCAAGAGGCAGGAGCTGCGCGGGGCTGACCCAGGCCTCGGCACCGCGGCCGCAGCCCCCGGGCCCCCCGCAGCCCCATGCTCCAGCAGCAACTGTGATTTTAATTTCAAAATTAAATAATAGTGGTAGCCATGCACCCAGCAGCCTTCTTGCTGGAGAGGCGAGGCACGAGCCAAGCAGGCAGCTCTCTCAGAACCGGGTTGCCCTAAAAAGCTTGGCAATCCTGCTGGTGCCTGCCCCTGGAGCCGGGCACCAGGCGCCGTGCCACCTTACCTGCCGTGACTCATGCTCAGGGTGGCAATGCCGGTGCCAGCCTTGAGGTAGCCCACAGTGGGAGAGGTTTGCAAAATAGGGAGGGTTCTGGGCCAAACCCAGGCATGACCCTTCCCAGCCCGTGCTCACCCACCAAGAGGCAGAAGTCAAGTCTTGCCCACCCTGCTGGCACTGACTGGAAAAAAAAAAAATTAAAGCAAATGGAGCCAAGCGTTGGGGGCACAGCCATGATTTGGTGTGATCTGACCAGGTCTCCTCTTGTGCCTCCAAAACCACCTGTGCTCAGCAGCCAGCTGAGCTCCAGATCTGTGTGAGTGGGACAGGAAAATCCCCAAACTGCAGTGTGGGAGTTGCTGAATAAACCACTGATCAGTGGCACCTGGTATTCCTGGTGCCTAAATCAGGTGGGGAAGCAGGGGAACACGAGCATCCCTTGGAGTCCAATAACCCAAAGCAGAACCCTAGCCCAGCCCCACTGTGGGGCACTGGATGAAGAGGTTTAGGACCATGTCACTAAAACCAAAATTCAGGCTCCCCTCTTGGCTGTGTCGTTCAGCATCACTTACTGAGTTACAGTGGAACACAGTTTACAAGGACAATGAAGTGTGAATCATTTTTGTTTAAAGACGACAGAAGGTGTGTGTCTGGGGGATTGTGTGTTGTACACCTGCTGGATCCTATCTCTCAAGTGCTCACTAAATCTGGGAGAGCAACTCCGGTTCATTTTGTGCCCAGCACAGATTTTTTTTTTTTTTTCCCCCAGCCCCAGGACGTCTGTGATGACTTTTTCCCCTTTAAAAGGAAGGGCTTGGGGATGCATGGACTGATGCACCAGCACACGTGGCCCTCACTCAAACTGCCTGTACAGCCACACTTGGGTGACTGAAGAAGAGAACAATTATTTTATAGTAGAAGTATAGACATATTTTTAAAATATACTTACATATCTTTTATCCATATATATGCACAGAAGGAGACAACAAGGAAAAGAACGATTTTAAGAAAAATCCCCTAACATTGACTCAGTCACTCGTCCCCTCCCACAGCTCCCTGTTGCACCGGTGGGTGCGGGAGGCCACCCCCGCCTTGGGGCTCTGCCGTGGCCACGGGAAGGCGGCACGGGGGCTGCAGCGGGTGGCTCCTGGGGCTGATCCCACTGCTCTCCCGCCGCAGCTGCGGCATCGCAGCGCCAGCCCCGTTCGCTCTCCACCGGGATGCTGGAGCGGGAAAGCTGGGGCAGGTGCTGCGGGAGGGGGAATGGGAAACCCTCCCCAAAGCAGCCGCGGAGAGCACTGGCACCTCTCACCCCACCACTGCCCGAGGCTGCCGGGGGACACCAGGGGTGGGGACACACGGCACAGCCCCGGAGCTTCCAGGTGCAGGGCACTACTGCAGGACCACGGGGAGGAAGGAGGATGGGAATTTGGGGCTGCTCCCCGAGCAGCGCCTCAACGACCCAAGCAAGGGAGCAGTGACCCCGCGGGTCCACGCATCCGCAGTCCTGTGCAAGTAGGAACAGCCCAGCACCAACAGGCAGCTTCCAACAACTGAAGTGAAGGTCTGGGGGGGTAAAAAAGAGGAGGAGGTTGTCACGAGAAAAAAAATTCATCTCCCTGTGTTCCTTGGCTGGACCGTGGCCGGCAGTGGCTGAGGATGGTACGGCCGGGAGTCGGGGCTGGAAGCGCGGGTGCTGAAGCCGCACAGAGGGACAGAGGGACAGAGGGGCAGAGGGGCAGAGGGACAGAGGGGCAGAGGGGCAGAGGGGCAGAGGGGCAGAGGTCCGGCTGGATGTCCGAGCGACCCTCGCACCCCGCCGTCGGCACCCAGGCCCGCCCGGGGTCCCGAGTTTGGCGGCTGCGCCACCGATCCAGGGGGGGAAATCGCAGTTTGGGGCAGCGCTTGCCCGTCCCGTGAGTCCCATCGGCACCACGGGGCACCGATAAATCCGTAACCAATTAAACGTCAATTAACGTAGGAGTGGGTCCCCAGCCCGCACCTGCAGAAGCGGCGGTGGGTCCCCCCCTCCAGAGCACTCGCAAACTCATCACACACATTGCCATCCTGCTGGCACCCCCCAGGAAATATTTCCCTGCTCCTCACTCCCCCCAGGGAAGTTTTATGAGGAAGGGGAGGCAGGAGGGAGGAAGGAGGACACGACACCACTACATTTATTAGTTTAGATTTTATTGGGGTGGGCGGGAAGGAAGGAGGGGGGTTGCCTTACAGTTGAAGGGGTTACGGCATCAAAAGTCACACGTACACTGTCCCTGTCCCCGCTGCGGGGCAAAGCTGCCGGGAAGCGCCAGCCCAGGCGGGGGAAGCAGGAACGCGGCGCTGCAGCCCCGACCCGCCACAACGCACCGACCGACACAAGGGGCTCGAAACGACCAAAACGAAAACCAAACCAAAAAACACACTCCGAAAAGCCGTGCGCCCCCCGTCCCCAGCCCCAAACCAGAGCTGCTTATCCCTGCAACCCTCCCCCAAAAAATAAACCAAAACTTTTTTTTTTGCAGCTTTTTTTTTTTGTTTCCTTTTATTTTTTTTTCCAAAAGTTTTGGGATTTTTTGGTCTGCAGGTTGTGGATCAGGTGGGCAGCCTTTCCTCCCTCCCCCTTTGCCTCCCTTCTGGACACCTCCCATGGCTGCTTCCATGCCCCCCTCACCCTCAGCCCCAGGACGGCACAGCCAAGCTTGTGCAGAGGCCTCGAGGACGGACGGAGGACATGAGACCGGGAAAGATTCTTTTTTCTTAGGGAAAAAAATCGAAATTAAAAAAGATTTTTTTTTTTTAACGTTCTGTTCCATGTTAAGACTCTAGATAAATGCCAACCCAACAGCATCAACTAAAAATAATCGTGGTCACTGGAACGGACCGAGTATTTACATCATTCCCGCCGCTCCCCGCGGCAAGAGGCTGTACAGGACTGGCGAGCCGGGGCTTCCACACCCGCAGGGGCTGAGGGTCCCCGCTCAAAGCTGGGGGGGCACTGGCAGGGCAGGAGCCAGCCTGCGCCTCTGCCCGGGGGGCAGCAGGGGACACGCTTGGCTTTTTAATTTTCTTTTTTTTTTTTAACTCCTCTTCTGTTGCGTTTAAAAAAATAATAATTATAATAAACCTGGTGGAGTGGTGCAGGAAGCAAATAAATATCAGTCAGTAGAGATGGGGGTGGCAGGACCTCCCCAGGACATCGCCACTGCTAACGAAGAGGGAGGAGGAGGAGGAGGAAGAGCCCAGAGTCCTGCCCAGGAGGCGGTGGGGAGTCCCCGGGTGGGGGGTCAGTGGCAGCTTGGGGGGATGATGACCGGTCCCTCACAAGACCTGGAAGCGCCAGGACGCCTGGTCCTTGTAGTCAAGGCAGTCGGGGGAGTTGAAGTTGAGCTTCCAGGAGGCGGCAGCGGCAGCGGCGGGCTCCTTGTAGTCCAGGCAGTCGGAGGAGTTGAAGGGCAGCCCCGTGCCGCCGTAACCTTGGTGGTGGTGGTGGTGGTGGTGATGGTGGTGGTGGCCCGAGCTCTGGCTCAGCGGGTGGTGGTGGTGGTGGCCCGGCACCGAGGAGGGCCCCATGGGGCTGAGCTGGTGGGGATGGTGGTGGGAGTGCATGGGCGCCAGGTAGGAGCTGCAATCCACGCCCCCGAAGTAGGACGAGGAGGGCGGCGCGGGGTAGCCCTGGCCGTACCCCCCGCCCTGGCTGTAGGACACGGGGTAGGAGGCGGAGGCGGCCGAGGCGGCGGGGCCGGCCCGCTGCATGCAGGAGGCGGCGGCCGGCGGCAGCGGCTCGGGCACCGTCACCCCCGCGGGCGCCGCGCCGGGAGAGATGGAAGCCGGGCTCCAGATGGATGACGCCGGGGTGCTCAGAGAGGCCGGGGCGCCCACCGGGGCTGAGGAGGCCGAGCTGGAGGAGGAAGACGAGGCGGAGCTGGAGGCCGCTGCCGGCGGTGTGAACTGCCCGCTGCTCTCCGAACCCGAGCTCTCCCGAGCGGGCGACGATTTCTTCTTGGCCGGACGGCTCTTGGCCCCGCCGCCGCTCTGCTGCTGCTGCCGGCACTTGGCGCGGCGGTTCTTGAACCAGACCTGCAGGGACAAAACGGGGTGCAGGGGAGCAAGGAGCGCGGTGGGGTGAGCAAAGAGCTCCGGCAGGGCCTCTTCAGCCGGCGAGCACCCAACCACCCTCACCCTGGCACCAGTTCTCCCGGTACCACGAACACCGTGCACCCCTCACACCCCCAAATATAATCCCACCCCTGCCCGGCAACCCGGGCACCCCACAGCCTGCCAAAAGCAAGGATGGCCAGGGTCAAAGGCTATGGTGTCCCAGCTCGTGCATATACCTGGCACAGTGACAAAATATGGATTTGGGGGACAGATCCTGTGTTGGGGGCTGCCTGCATATCCCACCCTCCCAGGTATCCACTGAGCAGTGCCCAAAGGAAATACCTCTGGGAAGCACGCAGGTGGTAGGGCTGCTATACCCTGGAGCAGGTGGAGGGTGACAGAAAAATATTAATAAAAATAATACAAGAGAATAAAAAAATAAAGATAAACGCTCCCGCTTTGGCTGAATGTCCCCACAGTGAGACAGACAAGCAGATGGGAGCCCACATGCATCCCCATCCCAAGGAAAGAGGGATGAGTGCGGATGGAGCAGCGGGTCTGAGCAGCACCAGCTGAGCTGGGGTGGTTCTGCATCCCCCATCCCACAGCGGTGCAGGATTCCCCCACGCAGGCCCGGTACCTGGACTCGGGATTCGGGCAGGTTGATCTTCAGGGCGACCTCCTCCCGCATGAAGATGTCAGGGTAGCGGGTCTTGGCAAAGAGCGCCTCCAGCACGTCCAGCTGCGAGCGGGTGAAGGTGGTGCGCTCCCGCCGCTGCTTCCGCGGGGTGGCTGCGGGATGAGCACCACCACGCCGGTCACGCTGGGCCCCCACGCACCTCCCGCACGCCCCGGCACGGGGGGAGCCCCGGTGTCCCCGGGACAAGGGCCTGAGGCGCACCCCAAAGAGCGGCAGTGTCCCCGCACACCCTCGGCTGCCGGACCGCGTCCCGCTGCGGGCAGGGCGAGGGGCACAGGCTTGGGGAAGGGTCAGGCCTGGCTCCAGCGGGAGCCACGGGGAGATTTCGTTGTGTCGAAATTAATTACTTTTTGTTGTTGTTGTTGTTGTTCAATTTGAAAGTTCTTTTCCCTTAAAAATCCCTGGGAAAACGAAGACACCCCGGGAGCAGGGGGGAAAGTCAGCTAGACCCCAGTGTCCCCAGGCAGGGGTGCAGGCAAACAACCAGCCCACCACCCACCCTAAGCCGTACGGCCCCACCAGCTCCTCCAAACCCGCACGGATGGAAGTTTTCCCCTCCGCTGGCTGGAGGGTGGGGGGACTGGGGGGCCGCGGTGCGCGGCACTCACCCGGATACCCCACGGAGGGATGCAGCAGGTCCATGGCCGGGCCCGTCAGCCCCAGCCCATTCATGCCGTAAGGGGGCTGTTTGAGGTAAGACATCATGCTAGAAGCCGGGCAGTTTTCCTCCAAAGTCCGGCAGGAAAAAAAAAAAATCAAAAATCAAATAGAATGTATGCGGTGGGGAAGGGGGAAATGAAAGGAAAAAAAAAAAAAAAACTGTCAAAAAGAGCCCCCGAAAAAATCCCCAAATAAGAGAGAAGAAAAAAAAAAAAAAAAAAAAAAAAAAAAGCCAACGACAATTTAAAAACGGAGCACGAAGTCGACGTGAAAGGAGTTTTTTTCGTTCAGTCCTGCCGTCACTGCCACGAGATCTTCGAGAGATAGCAGGTGAAGTGAGAGAAAAATAAAAACGAAGGAAAATAAAAATGAAAATAACAACGAGGATCGAGAAACAGGCGGATTTCTTCCCCGCTCTGAGGCGAGGCCGGAGCGCCTGGGGAGAGAGCGGAGAGAAGCGGGTGAGGCTTCGGCCGCCCGAGTGCTGCCCGGGGCTCCCGCGGGGCTGCGCCCACCCGGCGCGGGGGCTCCGCTCGGGCGGCTTCCGATTGTTAATTTTATTATTATTTTATTTTAAACGAAGGCGAGTCGCGCGCAAGTGCCGAGAGGCAACAGTGCCCGGCGATCGGGAGAGATAAAGCAATTATTTAAAAAGATAATTGGATTAGGAATCAAAAGGAGGTATCAGAGGAGGGAAGTATAATTAATTTAAAAGCGAGCAGACGGGGACGTTTTAATTAGAAATGGATAAGAGTTAAAAAGGGAAAAAGGAAAAAAGAGTGCGCCGGCAGCCGAGCGGGCGACAGCGCGGCCAGCCGGGACGGGACGGCGGCGGGGCCCGCCCGGGGGGCTCCGGCAGGGCCGGGGCGGGGGGACACGACACGAGAAACCCGGCAGCGGCCGGGCTCGGGGGCAAAATGCCGCAGATAAACGCGGAGCGGAGGAAGGAGCGGAGAGACCCCGGGCGGCCCCGTCGAGCCCCGGGGGCAGCCCCCGCTCTCTGACACAACTCCCCCCCGTCCGGGGCAATGGGGCACCCGGCCCGCGGGGCGGGGGATGCCGGGCGGGGTTCGCGGTGCCCCCCGTAGGCCGGCGCCGGGCGCAGGTCGGTGGCAGAGCCGGGACCCGGCGTTGCATAACTTTGTCGGGGACGCGGCGGAGCGGGCCCGTCCCGGGAGGGGAGAACGGGGAAGAGGAGGGAAATAAAAGTGAAAAAGAGAAGAGAGGGAAGAAAAAAAAAAACCCGAGGCAGCCCCGGCCCGGCCGCCCTCACCACCCCTGCCCACGGCGCCGCGGGCCCGCTACGCTCCGTCCCGGCGCCGCCGCCGCCCGCCCCGTCGGTGAGCGCGGTGCCCACCGCCCCCGCCCGCCTCACCTGCGCGGCCACCTGCGGAGCGACTGAGCGCCCGCCCGACGGCCGCGGCGGGGGCTGCGCGGGGCAGCGCGGGGCGGAGCGGGCGGGGGGCGCGGAGGGGGCGCGGCGGGGGGAGGGAGCGAGGGGGGCAGGCAGGTGAGAGGCGGGCTGGGGAGGGGGGCCGGGGGGGCGCTGCCCGAAGCCGAGCCGCGCACCCCCGACTTGTCGGGGTACCCCGCGTTACCTTGCCGGCGGCCCGCGCTGTCGGGGCGATGGAGCCGCGGCCCTGATGAGGATTGATCACCTACCCCCGGCCCTACCCTTGTATGTGCGCGCAAAGCAACTGCGTAACCAGCCCGGCGCCAATCCCCGGCCGCTCCCCGCCTGACTGACAGCCGCCCGGGCAATGGCAGCGCGGGGCGACGGCTCCTCCGCACCGCCCCGCGCCGCTCCGCGCTCCCCCGCGCACCGACCCCGGCGCCGCGGAGAGCCGGCCGGCGGAGCGAGGGGTGCAGGGGGCGGGCACGCAGGGCCCCGCGCAACCTCCGCGGAGAGGGCGGGTGGTGGGAATTGTTGGAGGAGTGCGGAAGAGGGAGGGCCGCTCCGCGCCCGCGCAGCTCTGCCCCCTCCTTCGGGATGCCCCCACGCCGCTCCGCGCCGTCCTCCGCGTCCCTGCCGCCCGGGGAGACCGCAGAAAAAAGTTTCGGCCGCCGCCTTCGCCGGCACGGAGGGCGCTCCTGGGGAGGGGAGGCGGTGTCGCGGCCCCCCCATCCCGATGCCCGCAGGCTCTCGCAAACTTTGTGCTTTAAAATCGCAATAAAACTACACCGACCGCACCTTTCCTCGCGTGTGCCGAATTTAGGGGCTGCTACGCGCCGAGGGGGGCGAGCGGGCGGGGGCCGCACGGGAGCGGCGGGGAGAGGGGCGACGTGACACCGGCCCCTCCGCGCCGCTCCGCGGGGCCCCACTCTTCGCTCCAGGCGGCGGGGTCGGGGCGCGGCGGCCGCGCAGGCGGCGGAGCGGCCCCGGACCTCTAAAGAGGCTCCGGTGCGCGGCTTTTGTTGGTCTCCCCAAATCAACTCCCTCTAATTGCAGTGGAGCTGAAAGCGAGCTAATGTTCAAAGGCGCTGCCCGCCGGCCCCGATCGGAGCGCGGTCTCCCGGGGGAAAGACTTTCCCCCCCATTTTATTTTGTTGTTGTTGGAGTTTTTTTCCCTTCTTTTCAAATCTTTTTCCTGTACGAGGAGAGAACCGTCTAAGCCGGGCGAGAGGGAGCCGATGGAGGAGGTTAGCAAGTTCCTCCGCTCTCCCGCAAAAGTCAGCGACACGGGCACTTCTCCCCGTAACAAAGGCGCCGCGGCCCATTCACAAAAAAAGCAAAGGCAGGAGGAGGGAGCAGGAAGAGTTTGCGGGGGCAGTGGTCCCCCCTTCCAGCCCCTCTCCTCCGTTTTGCCCCGATCCTGCCGGGGCAGTTCCTGGCTCGGGCTGCGCTCCCCCCGCCCCCGCCGCCTTCCCATCACTTCGCCCCGCCGGGGCAGCCCCGGTCCTGGCGGGCAGCAGCCCCCCGCCAGGCTCCCCCCCCACACACACCAGGGGGTATCCGTGCCCCCCCAAGCCTCCCGCAGCTCCCGCCGTTACCCAATCCCCAATTGCGGACGCCTCCCCGCAGGCTCGGCCGGGGGCTGCGGGCAGGGCGGGCGCGGGGCTCGCCACCCCCCCGAGGTGACGGTCCCGGCGACTCCGATCCCCCGTTCTCTCCGCCGGACGGAGCCGGCGCCCTCCCCGCTGCGCCCAGGTAAGGTCGGCGGCAGGGCGGGAGCTGCGGGTGGGCAGGGGGCCGGGCTGCGCGACCCCGGCCCCGGCGAAGGGCAGGGGCAGTTCGGTCCGGCGGCGGGGCGGGGGCCTCCTGCGGCCCCTTTGCCGGGCTGGGGGCGAAAGACGGGGGACACACACACTTATTTTGCCCTCAGCCCAGCGTCTGAGTTATTTTTTTCGCTTTAAAAGCTAGGCAAACTCCGGCCTCCCCAGGAGGAGAGGATGCCCGCCCGCGGGCCCCCTCGCCCCAGGGGCAGCCCCGCGCTTCGGGGCTCAGCAGCTCCCGGCCGTGCAGGCAGCGCCGCGGGCTTTGCCGCCTCTCCCCTCCCGAGCTTCCGCCGCGCTCCGCAGCCGCGGACCCCTCGGAGCGTGTTCCCTGCCGTCCCCGGCTCCTGTATTTTTACGGGAGGGCAGAAGAGCACGGCGGAGCCCGCTGCCCCAGCCCCCTCGGCGCCGGGGTGTTCCGCACATATTCCCAAACTTCGCATGGAGCCAAATCCACCTGCGGGCCCCGGGGCAGCCCCCAGCTCCCCAGGCCGGTACATCCCGCGGCACCGGCGGCCGCTCGCACAAAACCGGGCTCTTCCCTCCTCCACGGGGGACTTCTTTTGGCGAGAGCGGCAGGGCGCAGCGCGGAGCGGGCCGCAGTCGCACCTGGAGCCGCCGGCGCTGTTGCGGTCCCTCGCGGAGCGGCAGCCGCGACCCCGCAGGGCTCGGGCTCCTTCCGCCCGCTCTGCTCCCCGCGGGTGCGTTCCTTGCGCGCCCGAGGCCGGGCTTTGGCCGCGCATCCCCCACGCCGCTGGCGGGCGGCATCGGCCCAGCGGAGAAAAGTTTTACCTCCCCCTCCCCGAGTTTCATTTTATTAAAATCAAACGAAAAACTTTTCCGTCCGGTGGGTTTCGTTGCGTTGGCGAAGCGGCGGCGGCCGGGGCGGCCCGGGGCGCGGAGCCCCGCTGCCCCCCCCGCGGGGATCGGTCCCATCCCGCCCCCCGAGCCCCCTCCCCGGCCGACTGAAGGCGGGAGGGGTGAAGGGAGTTCCCCAGGTAAAGAGGAAAGCGGCAGTTACGGTAAGAAAGATTCGGGTTTTATTGAAAATTTTATATATGACTCGGTGTTGTAATAAATAAACGAGACGAGCTCCACGAAGGGACGATGCGAGCGCGGGACACGCTTGGGGGCACACGGACGGGGCGGGGTGCGGTGGGGAACGCGGCCGGGCGCAATAAATAACGCGGAGCGGGCAGCGCGGTCCGGTCCGGTCCGGTCCGGTCCGGTCCGCGGGAGGACGCGGGTGGGAAGTGTCGCGCTGTCCTGGGCCGGGCCGGTCTCTGCCCCGGGCTGCCCCACTCCGCTCGCAGCCGCTCCCAGGGTTTTGTGCCGGCTCTGGGGGAGAAGCCCCCCGAGTAAACCAGAGCAGCTCGGCTCTACTCCCGGGGAAATGTAAAACTGATGTAATAAACCACTGGTAAATACAGCACATTTTTAATAATAACTGGGGTGGATCTGACCTAACTATAAAATGTAGGTAGCTTATTAAGTATTACATATGGCAGGACTAGATGAAACCATTCCCAATGATTTTTTTTTTCTATATCCCCCTCTCTAATCCTATTACGACAAAAACATTTTTATTTCAAAACTCAGCCCTCCTCCAGCTCCAGAAACCAGGATAGACTATTTCTTCTCCTCCTTCCGCCCATCTCCGGCATCGCCCGCACACCAGGGGTCTCGGCGATTCCATTTCCAACGCTTTCGGCAGGAGAGCTGAGCCCACAAGGAAATCATGGGACAACGCGAGTTTGCTTGAATGGAAAACAAAAAACCAAAGGAGTGGGGCCCGGCGCAGCCTAGATCTGGCCTAAGAAAATGGAAAAAAGTTTAATTTTTTTTCAAAACATCTTTTTCTGGTGTTTTTGTTTTTTTTTTTTTTTTTTCCCAGTCTCATATCGGCATTTTAAGAACGTAAGAAAGCCGTGCTGCGATTTTGCTGCCGCTGCGGGAAGGCCGCTCACTGGAGAACGCATTTCTCTTCCTTCTTGGCCATCTTGCCTTTGTTTTGCTCGAGGGTCCTCTCCAAATGCTCGTCCTCTTCCTCGGCCCTGCGGAAAGAGGCGGCGGGAGGCGCGGTGAGGGGCTGCGCGGGATGCGCGCCGGCCCCGCTCGCCTCCGCGGCCGCGCCGAGTTCCCCCGCGGCCACGGCGCCCGCGGACTCGGACCAAACTTTCCGCGGGGACCGTGGCGGCTCGGCGGGGACCCCCTCCCCCTTTGCCCGACTCACTGCTTCTCCTGGGCGTCCAAGTCCCTGACCAGCGCGTCCCGTTTGTTAACGAGAATAACGAGTTCGTCCAGCAAGAGCTGCTCTCGCCTCTTCTGCGCCTCGGTCTTCTGCCAGTCTGCGGGAGAAGCACAACAAGAGCAGCGGTGAGAGCGGCGGCCGCCAGCGCCCGGCACTGCCATCCCGGCCGGAACAGCGCGCTGCGGCCCGGTACGGCCCGGTACGGCCCGGTACGGCCCAACGCAGCCTGGCACAGCTCAGTACAGCCCAACGCAGCCTGCCCCAGCCCGCTACAGCCCAACCCGGCCTGGCACAGCCCAACCCGGCCTGGCACAGCCCGGCCCGGTCCGGTAGAGCCCAACCCGGCCTGGCACAGCCCGGCCCGGTCCGCTACAGCCCAACCCGGCCTGGCACAGCCCGGCCCGGTCCGCTACAGCCCAACCCGGCCTGGCACAGCCCGGCCCGGTCCGCTACAGCCCAACCCGGCCTGGCACAGCCCGGCCCGGTCTGGTCCAGCCCAACCCGGCCTGGCACAGCCCGGCCCGGTCCCGGCCTCTTTCCCCACCGCAGGGACAAGCGCAGCCCGGCGGCGTTTCACCCTCCTTGGCATGGGGGAGCTGAGCAGCGATTTTGAGGTCATTAGGGTGGGGGTTTCTTTCCTTTCCTTTTAATTTCTTTTTAGTGTAAAATCAGTTTTGTTTTCCCCCGCTCCTGTGTCCGCTGGCGGGCATGGCCACTGCCGGGTTTGCCTCCCGGAGGAATGCCCGCTTCCCGCAGGCCGGCTCCTCTCTGCGCGCTCCTCGCCTGCTCTCAGCGGCTGGAGGAATCTCACACAGCGCACCATATGCTCCGCAGTAACTTTAAAGGCAGGTAGCGCTTAATTAGCATTCCTCACTTTGAAGTAAAAATACACTTGCTACAAAATATCGCAGGGCCCCTCCAGCCCCGGCGCTGGCGGCCAGCGGCGGGTGGGCAGCATCGCTATTCCCATAGGGATTCCTCTGGCGCGGCCCGGCCCGGCCCGGCCCGGCCCGGCGCAGCCCCCCGGGGCCGCCCGCAGCCTTGGGCTCTCCAGCCAGACCGTGAGGGCTTGTCGCTGTCAGTCAAGCCCCAGCCTTCCCCGCCTCCCTCATTAAGAAGGTAAACAATGAAAAGCAGGAGCAGTAGATTATGAGGGAGATAGCAGGACAATTGAGGAGCGGGAGGGAAAGAGGACACCAGCTCCAAAAAAAAAACCACCAGCCACCGGGAGAAGCCATCGCCACCGGCCCGGCGGTGTCCTCCTCCTCCTCGGCCGCGCTTCCCGAAGGCGAAGGGGAGACAGGGTGCAGTCCTTTTGGCTTTCTCCCCCACCCACCCGCGCTCTCCATTGCCCTGGGCGATCATGTTAAAACTCACATGGCTGGTGCTTATTCAGATAAGCCGAACAATGCTCCCCACCGGTTACCATGTGAATCTTCACAAACCCCGCAAGAATGCGGTGGTTCAAATCCCCCTGACCCCCCTCCAAAGCCAAATTTATTCAAGACAGCAAACTGCTCAGAAGCTTTATGAAAGCAAGTGGTGCTAGAGGGAATTCAGCCTTGTATTTACAAATTAAAAATTAGATGCATCATCATGCAATGAAGGTTGGAAGAGCGGCAGAAAGGCAGGAATGTGTAACCGCTTTTATCGCGCCCTCCTCGCCGTCTGCCTGGGCACACGGGCCCACGGGCGAGCCGCAGGAAGAGCAGCACGCAGGAGAACCCACGGCACACGCGTGTGCAGGCAC
The DNA here is from genome assembly GCF_031753505.1 of Anomalospiza imberbis. Taxonomy (NCBI): domain Eukaryota; kingdom Metazoa; phylum Chordata; class Aves; order Passeriformes; family Viduidae; genus Anomalospiza; species Anomalospiza imberbis. Next base: position 110,729,381 of record NC_089683.1, read on the forward strand.
TGCGGGCACGCACGGCCGCGTCCTGCAGGCAGCGGCGGTGCGGGTGCACCAGAGCCCTTCCCGGAGCACCGGCCTGGCAGGGCACTGCCCGAACTTCCCGGCAGTTTTTATTTTTCTCCTTCTTTTCCTTTCTAATTTTCTTTTTTTCTTCTTTTTTTTTTTTTTTTTTTTTTTTAATGTGTCCCTTCCCCTCCACCGTTGCTAAGGAAATAATTATTTTTCAGGTGCACGCAGATTAGAAGTGGAGTTAGCAGCTAAAATTACTGGTAATCCAAGCCATTTTTTCCTGCCACAAAGCTGCTTTAATTTGGGTAGCAGCCTTTTAGGTGCTACTTCTTGGAGCAGTCTCTCGATTTTCACTGCTGCTTCCCCTTCTGCTCCTTTTGGGCAAAGCTCCTTCACTTCAACCCATTTAAAGCCCACTCCACTGCCACTCTGCGAGTCAGAGCTTCCCCAAACCGCAGCGTTTTGCCCCACAAATAAAGTCCCTCACACGCAATGAGATCTCAGCATGACAACACTGAAAAGGCCCTGAAAAGGGCCACGGCAGCAAGCCAGACAGAAAAGGAGAGAGAGAGAGAGAGATTGCAGAGGGTTTCAGGGGTGTTTGCTTCCCCCAGACCTGGTTCCCAACTTTCAGGTTAACTTTCCCCCGGCTTCAGCTGGGCATTGTGCTGGGACTGACTCAGGCTCCCCCGGCACATCTGGGCACATGGATGAAAATGGATTTGAAATCCATCGTCTCTACCTGGACTTTATAGAACTTTTTGCAATTTTGATGGCTTTCACTTCTTATTTTTAAAGCTCTTTTTGGTTTGTTTGTTCGTTCATCCCCTGTTCTCCAGTTGCAGCTGCAACTTTAGTTTTTGAAAGAGCAAACAGGTCAGAATATTTCAGTATATGTTTTGCTCAGTCCCTCACTATTTTTCTCAGTTAAGTCCCTTCCAAAGTGCTACAGGTTTTGTTGCTTCATCTTACAGCCCTGTGAAGTAAATAATGTCCTATTAGGATTTCATGGAACAGAACTGCGTATTTGTTTCGGGGTTTTTTGGGTTTTTTTTCTGCATTTGCTTATTATAAATGTTTGAAATATGCCTTGGGAAAACCTGCTGGCAGAACTATTCCCTTGCAATTTTACTTCCATTTCTAGGAAAGGAGTCTGCCTTTCCTCCCCCCAAAATAAATAGAGTCAAGCAGCAATTGGTTAAAAGGGTAACTGACTCTAAGTATTTAAATAGCATTTTATAGGTGGCTACCTTGCAATTTTGTTTTATCCAACAAAATACTGCTGGGCAGCAGTTTTGGGAAGCATCCCTATGTTTAAAAAAGCAACTGTGTTCAAGTTTGATTCCTACCTGTTGTGCCTTTTAAGCCAGGATTACCTATAACACCTGTCACATATAGTTACCCAGGCTGACTGCAGCTTTGGGAAGCTACAATATGGGCTGTGATTAATTTGAAGATTTCAGAATAATACTGTTATAAAAGCTACACTCTGGACAAAAATAGGATTAAGCTCTGAGGCTGTATATGAGCTAAAAGTGTTGAAAGCTAAAGCTCCCGTGCCACCACTCGCAACGGGCAGTTTAAAATGACAGAGTTTGCTAAATTCACATTGAAGTAGAAATGTTTTCAATTATTCATCTTCATTGACTTCATATTGTCTTTTTTTTCCCCGCTGCTTAAACTGATAATTACTTTTAGCAAACAGACGTCCAGTTCCCATAGAAATGCTTTAATAGAAATGGTCGAAAGTTCTCGTAGTAAAACCTTCAACCTTGCCACTATAATAAATAAGCCTGGCACTTTGATGAAAATTAACACTAGTTTTGTAAAGAGCACATTGGGGGATTGCAGTCAGGTCTTATCTTTAGTTCCAGTCAACTAGCAATCCTGAAAGAGTTTGCATCATCATCAGAGCAGGCCATTTGATAGGATTCTGCTGCTGAACCTAATCAATCTATGGAATACTGTGGCTGCGCGGTGTAACAAAGCTAAAATAGATTTACAAATGGGGTTTTAGAGGATAAGCTCCTCCACAGGATTACATATTGATTTTAAATATAAAAAGCTTATCATATAAACCATAACTACAAAAATAGTGAACCTATGCATAAATCCTTTTAGAAGAGCACCCACTTCAAACTATAAGCCAAGAATAAATCAAGATGTACAAAATCCGGATGAAGATCCATTTCTTGGGCAGAAAATGAACACACCACCCCAAGGTGTGCAAAAATGAACTTATCTTTTCTAAGGAGGCAAAAAAAAAAAAAAAAAAAAAAAAAAAAGAAAGGAGTGAGAGGCAAGGTAGCTGGACGTGAGGCATCCCAGCACTCGGCTGCAGCTGCAGTAAAACCGGGCTCTGAAATGCAGCACCTTGTGCACAGGAGCAGCCGGCTCCAAGCAGCCAGCAGGACGCGCGGGGAGCTGCAGAGCTGGGGACGGACCCCGTTTACCTGCGTTTTCTTTGGCCTCTTAGCGAGGGGTTTCCTGCCTGTCTCGGTCGGAACAGTCCAAGGGAACACTTTCTGGCTGCGAGCAGGCAGTGCCTTAACTCTCCCTTTCTTATCTCCACGGCTCCGTGGGGGAGGCGGGGGCGAGTATGCCTTTTTTTTTTTTACCCCCCTGGGTCATTCCTGTGCTCCTCGTGAAGTGCCGTAACCCTCCGAGAGGCCACAGGGCTGGGGGTGCCTGCAGATGAGCGGCCGGGAAGGAGCCAGTGTCTCCACATCACTGAACATCCGAAGGGGCAGCGGCTCCGGCCGCAGCGCTGCCCGCACGCTGCCCCAGCAGGCACGGCAGAGCCGCCTTTATCTGCCATCAGCAGGCTCCCACCTTCCACAAAGCTCTTCTCTCCCCCTTTTTCCCCTGTCACCAACCAGCTAAGTAAATTGGTTGACAGATTTTTAAACAGCATAGTCACGCGTGGAAGAGTTGGAGCAATTTACCAAAACAGTAATTACCAGCTTGCAAAAGACTTTTTAAAGTTCCAGTTTGGGTTGGTGTGTTCTGCCTTTCTTTCGGACAAACAAACCTCTCCCATCCGCTTACATATACATATGTGTGTGTGTGTATACATATATATGGTTTTTTTCCCTGCCCATATACTTCGGTTTTGGAAGTGGTGCTGGTAAAAGTGAGATCTGTCTTTTCAACTCTTTCAGAGAGCCCAAGCACTCATGAGCCATCGGCTAAATGGCCTCGGAGCCGACAGTGCTGGGCTGTCCGGGCAGCCCCTGCTTCTTCAGAGAAATCACACTGCAAATGGTGTGGTTTTAGCAGCGCTTCCCAAAAACTGCATCTCTGCATCTTCTGAATACAGAAAACACCCATGCGCCCAGCGAGAGGCGAGATGTCACAAACGCGTATTTTGAGTTTTCACAGGTGTTTTCCTGGAAGAGTTTCTCCTTTAATGTGGCTTTTGGGTAAAAGCAGGTAACTGTTAAAAGTTCTAGAAGACCAATAATCTTATTGAGAGCTAAAATGCTAAATGAGGACTTTGTTGCATAAATTAAAAAAATCCCTCAAAATAACTAAAATTCTCCAGCACTTATGTTTGCTTCCTAAATCTCTGTTTACCATATCACCAGTAGCATATTTAAAAAAACAAAACAAAAAACAACCAAAACAAAAAACAAAGCAAAACAAAAACAAAAACACAAACAAACAAAAAACCCCAAAAAACCAAAAAAAAAAGAGAAAAAAACGAAAGAGAGAGAGAAAAAGATTTTCTGGAGTTCGGGATACCTCTCTGAACTTACAAAAAGAAATTAAAAAACCATTTTTGTTCCAGACAATGTGTAAACGGCAGAAGCTGCCAGACATTCAAAGGCTGCTGCTAGGACATTCCAAGGCAGCATACATATATGAGACAATTAAACATCGAAAGTTTAGGTTTAAATCCAGGATCTCTTAGCTCCTCTCTAGTTTTAGATTATTTTACGTTTTAAATATTTCATCAGTACAATTCCAAATTAATCTAGCTTGTCTCTGCAGAAAGCAATGTAGATATTTATAACTCAGGATTATCCAAGAATATAGTGAAGATAGTCTTATGCAAAAAATATAACTACAGATGGAGAGATATGAAAAAGCTACCTGAAACCTGCTGCTTTTTTCCAAGAAACTTAGTCTCCAAACTAATTAGAATTGATTTATTATGGATCAGGTACCTTATCAGGTGAAGAAAGAAATTACCATGGACAGTCAAAGGGTTGAGAGGTCAATACAGAATAGCAAAATCAATTTGCATTGATTAGACAAAAGGTCCATTTTACAGAGCCCAAAGGATTAACTTTAAAGCAAACATCTTTGAACTGTAAGGCAGCATTTGTGACTGAGAGGTATAAGTGGTGCAGCATTAGAAAACACTTAAGATATTTAAATAAGAAAATAATGCAAGCAATGGTTTAAGCTATCTGGATGTTTATTTTTTATTATGAATCATCCCAAGGATTACGGTACAATTCACTGGAAAGCCCTATGGAAAGGGTGCAATTGTTTCATTTATCCCGTGTCAATCTTCCCCTGAGTGTTACCTCCATTCAGGTGAGGTGACTAAACTGGGGAGAGTCGCAGGGAAGGGAGAAACTGTGCAAAGGATCGCTCGAATCCTGCTGGTGCTCGTGATGAAATATTTACTTGACAAACTTAGTGTTTTACCACCAAAACCAATGAGGCTTTTCCCCCCCCCAGTGAGTTGCTGTTGTAGAACAGGTTTGAAACATTAAAAGGAAGAGGCCCTCTTCTGTGGGTCACCCCTTCCCTTTTCTGTGGCACCAAAAGCAGCACGATGCCACAGGAAAGCCAAGAGAGCACTACTGCAACAAAAAAACTAAACCCCAGATACATGCTCTTCCTCCTCATCACTTTGTTTGCAGAGTTTATTGCAACAAGACCATACTTCCTTGTCCCGTATCTGGGACATTTTTTAATTTCTTTTTTTTTTTTCCTAATCCTGAAGAAAACTTAATACTGGGATTGCAGCCTCAGCACACTTGCTGTGCGCTATCACTTGAAGTGATGTAAATATCAGCATTACCAATGGGCTTCAGAGAAGCCTCCACATTTGGCACTTCCAGGTGCCAAACCTGTCCAGCAGTGAGAGCCTTCCCCCCTCAGTCCCCAGCACTGCTCTTACCTTCAATAGCCAGCATTGCTCTCAGCTCCCGGTTCAGCAGCTCGTAGCGCCTTTCTAGGTCATGTTCTTTTTCCCTAGGCAAGTTGCAAATGTTCATCAATATGTTAATTACTAAATCATTAAACACTTAAAAGCACCTTTAACTTACATTGATTTTGGGACTCGGGACTGACTTTTCTCTTTAACTTTAAGCTACTCCAAACAAATGATACACAAACTTAAAATCTGGCTCAGGTGGCCTATTCAGTAACAGGGCCTTTTCATTTCACGTAAGGTTGGCTTTAATTCTGCCAGTTTAACTCCACTGCACTACAGGATGCAATTATTTCATATTCATCTCTGGAACAGCTGTTTTGGAATGTCCAAAGTATCAAATATTCCCCTAGATCTAATGAGCAAATTCCAGCATCAACCTATTCACCAAGATAATGGGACACTGGAAGTGTTATTCTGTATACATTTTGCCCTAATCAACAATAAAAATTAGACAAGGGATTAGAAAGCTTAGCATTTTGCAGGTAAAATCCTCTGTCAAGTTCAGACCCGGCAGGAGATAGGTGAGCAGAGGCTCTTCCCAGGGAAGTATGCAGGCATCTACACTAGGTGGCATTACGGAAAGAAATATCAAACTGAAAGAAGCTGGAAGAGAAGCACTCGGGGCAGAATGCCTCTAAAAACGAGCAGCACCTTCTCCCTTCCTCAACACTGCCAGTGAGAAAAGGTTCATTTGTATTTTCTTTGCAGTATCAGTGGTATCACTGCACTGTGACTGATTTACTGACATCCCTTCAGCAGAGATGGGACTGAGGATTTTCTACAAAGCAGGTAGTGACTCAAATTTGGCTCTCTCTCTGAATAGACTTCATCTGTCTCATCTGAGGAACAATCCAAATCTATCTGTGCATTTCTAAAATGTAATTTTATTCTACTGTTGGGCTTTTGAAAATGTAACAGTGCTTAGTATTTCTTTAATTTCTTTTTTTCACAGCTCTGGCTAATCTTGTGACATTGCATGCTTCTCATTTTCAAGTCTGAAATATGAGAAAAACAAGTTACTCAATGTGTAACACATCCACGCTACTCACTTTTGAGGGATTTTTTTTTTTTTGAAGCCTAATGGGAAGAGAGTAAAAAAAGTTTTGCTTTTATCTGGAGAGTAAATCATCCTTTTGTAAATACATATGTTCATCTGTACTTACAGAAGAGAAAGCTGGTTCATTCGTCTTATTAAGGCATTCTTCTTGTTAACCAGCATGAACCACTCCTGCATCATAGCTTCTTCTTCTTCTGTGTTTCTTCCTGCAATCAAAAGAACTTCATTACTTATGTGGCCTTTCACAAATTGAGGTACATATTTTCACTTCAGGTTTTGGAGCATCAGTTGCCAGTACCACTGAGCATGACAAGGCATATTCTCAAATGGTAAAAATATCATATGACTGCAAAGTTCTGCCTGGCTTATAAATAAATCTTTGAAAGCAGCCATCCTCCAGGATACATTGTAGTGCTCTTTATCATGCCGACCCTAAATAAATACCTTTTAAAAGGACTGTGTATTTTAAATTCTCCCAAATGAACGATACAATTGTAATGCTTCCAGTGAAAAACCCCTACTGCTAAAAGATGTCTGGTCATCACCAAACACAAAAACAATTCCTGTAGGGAAGATCCACTCCACCCATGCAAACCCAGCACAGCCAGGATGATGTAGCAGGGATCAAAGTAGCTGCAGAGGAGATGCTAATCCTGAACTAAGGTGTGGGCACCTGCTCAGCTTCTGTGTTCATGGCCACTCTTCCAGATCAGCTGGAAAGAGCTGCTCCTCTCCTCAACCTGCAACCAAAGGGAGCGTGTGCACAAATAGAAATAATCTTGGGATGCAGGTACCCAAGGGTCCCATGTGTGTATGCATGGACTAGCACCCCTTTCCCTAGCCCCCACCCATCCCAGGCAGGATCAGGATCAGGATGAGGATCAGGACTCTTCATAGCCTACCTGCAGGCAGTGCTAACTCAAGCAGATTCTCTAAGACTCTGTGTCACCACCCCTGCACCATGAGCAAAAGGCAGAGGAGTGTCCAGAGGGCTCCTGACTCCTGACTGTGCTTTCCATGTAGCAGGGCTGCTCAGCCAAATTCCACCCTCTCTGAGCTCAGGGACTTTCTCCAAGTCCTCTGTGGAGGCTGTGCTTCTGTGGAAACCTGCCATTCCCATCCCTCAAGCTGAGGTGAAGAGCAAAGGCTATATGGTCCTCATTGAATTATGAAACTCACACATTCCATAGGGTTAAAATGAATCTAGGAATAAACTTGGAATAGAGGCAAAGGAGCATGAGCTTGGTCATGTGAGCTTGTTTCCCAGCTTTGACAGTGCTTCATTGGGAGAGTGTGGGTAGATGTCAAGTGGGTCAGCTTGGGGTGGAACTGGTGGACCCACACAGTAAGAAAAGGTTACATTTGGCGTGCTCTCCTTTCTGATAGGAGACATCCACCCATATCCACTTATCTGCCTGGAAAGTGCCTGGTCAATGAAATTTCCTGGAACGGTGCTTTTAGGGCCACAATTTGCTAGCAGTGAGACAGGAGCATCCCAAAGCATGGATGGACCCACAGTGCTTTTCCAAGCAAAAGCAGCAGGCCCAGCTTCTGGGGCAATGGAGCAATGAAAGAAGAAATCTGACATGTAGAAACACTCTCTCCCAATATCTCCACTTTGGGTTTTGTGCATAAAATATCACACCATGGCATTTACAACAATATTCAGCAGTTCAGTACACTTTGCTGTTAAGTTACAGATCAAAGGCGTTGCTGCTGTACCGGTCCATCTAACAGGGTCTTCTTTTGGAAGTAGATAATAATCAGTATTACCAACCTTTTGTTGAAATGCACAAGTAGAAGAAACTTATTTAGGGGAGAGGTCAAGAAGAAGGGGATTTTTTTGCCCTTTTTTTTTTTTTTTAATCCTTGCAAAATGACCAGTCTATTCTGTAACACATGCGATTTTTTAATAGCAATGTGGCAATGTTCTCACAGCCAGACATCCACGGCTACAGTAACATTTCAATGAATTTGTTAGTTTTGGGGTGGACTGGGATGTCTGGCTCAAAGATTATAAATACAAGCCCTTACTGCATTTAATTTTGCAAGCCTTGAAAAAGGAATGGGAGAAATCAATGTCTCCAAAGTGTTTGGCTCAATGGTGGATCTGACTTCGTTGACTTTCCATGCAATTTCAGGTTAAGAACACAGACTTCAGATATAATCTTCTTTCTATTAATGCATTCCTCCAAAAAACAGTTAGTTGCAACATTTAATGAGAAAAGATCTGGGTAAAGCTTGGAGCTGTCGTGCCAGATCTGCACAGGTGCCTACTTTAATATATCCGTGCTGACACCAAAGCACATGCAATATCCATAGAATGGGCTGGTTTAGAAGTGAATTAACAAAGTCTTGATTGTTTTTACAGAATTTTAAATCTGTTTTTGTATTCGCTTTGGACCCATGTGATGCCCTGACACCGGTCATGTGATATCGGCTGCGATAGGCACAAATCCCCGGGCAGCAACAAAAGAAGAAAGAGCAAAAAAGAAAAAGCTGAGAAAAAGCTTGCAATTTGGAAAAAGGCCAATTTTACCCCGGCAAAGGCCTTTTTGATCAGTCAAATGACACATGTGTGCAATATTAATAGTAGTCGATGCTGATATTTTATTTGTTGACTGTCAGCTTTTAAATTCTTGTGCACAGAGCTGAAACAAATTCTTCCCAGGCAAGCAAAATAAAGATGAACTCCCATATATAAGAAATTTAAATAACTCTTCGGCAAATACACTAGCATTAGAGCATTACTTCATTTTTTTACTTGGTGAAAGGATGCACATGAAACACTTTCAACAAAGAAAAACTGAGTGTTCCTACTGCAGCAATACTGCAAGCTAAACTCACATTTACAGTTTCTAAATAAAAAATTTAGAAAAAGCCTTTCTTCAACACGGTTTCACTCTGTAAAACTCAAGCTGCTGCTGGGGCGGTTGTTGTTTCCACTTTCCAAGTGTAAAACAAGTATTTAATTGACTTGCTACAAATGCTTGAAAATTTAAATTGGGAAAGTATCTGTGTTGTTCATGGGGGAAAAACCCCCAACAAACTGTACAGATTATTTAAATGAAGCAAAAAAACCCAAGCTGGAGAACAAATCGATCCCACACATGCAAACCCCTTATCTAAGCCAGTACAAGATGCTGAAAATCTATAAATAGCCCACAGATCTTAAACTTAAATTTTTTCCATAACACATGCATTACACTATTGTTTTTGATAAACAACAACAACAAAACCCTTTTAAAGCTAGTAAGTTGGACCATTACAAATTAATCCTGACTTTAATAACTGGTTAAAGACCCCTTCAGCTTTATAAGTAACAAAAAATATTAAAGCCTGTGATCACAGCGAGCTTTTCTCATTTCTCCTCTAACCATTTGTTATTTAATCCAATACTAGTAATCCAATTTGTCCATCAGACTTTTAAAGGGCAGAATGCAACTTCTCCAGCTTAGACACTTTTCAAAGTACAATATATTTTTCAAATGAATGCTGGATGTTTCATTTTTTCCCCAACTGTTCCTAGCTCTAATGTATGAGGAAAAAAAGAACAAGATGAACATTGTTCGTACTGATTAAGTAAGAGCTCATTAAAGAGCTGTCAGTGCTGTACTTTGAATATGCATGAAGCATATAATCAGATCTAGTACCGTCACTAGAGGAGAATACGGTAAGTACAAAGGATTGATTTAATTACTTAGAGTGGGCTGTGGTGGTAAAGCAGTCTTGTTAGCGCAGAAAGAAAAGGAGGTTGTATTCTGGCACGGTTAGGGGAAAAAGGCAGTTTTAGCTTCTGCCACAATACCTAATCTCAGGATAAAGCACTTTACATTGTAGCTTAAAATGAAGACTGCCAGTTTTCTAAAAAGACCAGAATTCATCTTATCTTGTTTAACCTCATCTGGTTAACTATCTAGCAGAACATATTTATTCTCTTTAACACGTAATTATGCTTATACCTTTTTATCCTATAGTTCAATAATGACTTCTGAAAACAGTCTTCAAATAAGAGCGGGCAGTGCTGCAAACATCATATGCATGCAAACTGCTCGGTAAGAGATTTGAAAAATGCAGCACCAGAAACTCAGATGAAACAGTGAGTACACACGCCTTTATGTGAAAAGTCAATACAGTTTTTAATGTCGGACTTTAACCTGAGGAGCCTTCTGGCAGGGGTTTCTCTCATTTATTTTCTTTTTCCCCTCTTCCTTTCTGTCTCTCCCCCCACCCCCGCCAACTATTTTCTTCTTTTTTTTTTTTTAATTAATTCATTCTTGTTTTATTCTTCCTCTAGGAATCCAAGGGAATTCTCTCACATCAACTCCCAGTGCCATTTTCTAATTTCATTGTCTGGCTTGAGTGGTGAAGGATGCGTGCTCTATTCTTCTCTTCACTTGACATCTACCAGAACCCTCCTCAATGATTAGGAATGAGCCCAACACCAAGCCTCAAATAGCACAAGACATTAAATTCTGCCCTCAGATATGAGAAGCTCCTACTGGCTTCTGAGTTGTGATTCCAAACTGCAATAGCTCCTGCTCAGGATTCAACAGAGGCTGCAGCATAAAGTTTGGTAATTCTGTCCCTTACTGGAAAAATTTTAGTGATAGCCCAAGTATTGATAGTGAGAATTTTAATGATAGCCAAGGAAAAAAAACCCAAACAAACAAACCACAACCCCAAATCCTTTTCCCTTCTCCTGTGGCTCATCACACATATTTCTGATTGTTATTTGAAATAAACTTGGGTCAATTTTCTTCTACAATACTCAAGAAGCACGGTAACAAACACATTACCATTTTCTGAGAACAATATAAGCAACTAGCTTATTTTAATGTTGTACAGCTTCCTGGCAGACTTTTACAAACACATCCTCCTTCATATTCTTCTGGATTTACAAATGGATTTTTGTTTACCCTGTAAGCTAATTATATCTTAAATTATTTAAATAAGAAGCATCTTGACAAATGTCTCTTCTGAATCAATTTGAAAGAACAATTTTCTTTTCCTTTCCTGCTGAAAGTGCTTTCAAACTCAGCCAGCTACCAGTGTGCCTATGTACCATCAGACCCATTATTTTAAGCCGTTTGGGCAGCTAGGCATTAGATAAACCCAATATGGATTAACATAGTGAACCTGTACAGTGCTAAGAAAACAGAGAAAGAAGTGCTACAAAACACTGAGAATACCACTTAAAAGGAAGGAAAAGCAACAACATGCAGGGACAAGATTAGTTTACAGTATAAATGGATGAATACAGTAACTACTTTACACTTTACACCATCGTAAATCTGTCAAGATAAGACAATAGATTAATATTTTTAAAAAAAATCCTTAAATGTAAATGTATTTAGCTGTTGTGCAAAAATGAATTACAACCTGTAGAGGATAAATAATAAAGGGTTTACATCAGCATCCCAAACCAGCCCATTCAGTCTGGCAAGAAATAACAGGTTTACAGGAATCACTCTGTATGCCATCTTAAGCAGTAATTGTTTTTAAATTTTATTTGCACTGTGTGTAGTGTGTGTGCCATGGTGTCATGGTTAAACACAGAACCCTTCCCATGTCTCCCCATTTACCTCAACAGAACAACATGAAAAACAACCTACTTAAGACAGAGCTCATTCTTCATCCATTTGCTGATGTTTACACACAGTTTTAAAATAGAATAGAAGAAGCTTTCTTCACTCAACACACTTGGGTGAAGAGGCCAGCAGGAGAATGCCAGTGCATGGGAACTGGAGCGGGGCAAATAACAACAAAAACTGGCTGACTTCGCTCTGCTCCTCTTTCTGGGCTATTTTGTAGTTGACAGAAGCTTGGTGACTACTGAGAGCTGTTCAAATGCCAGTGAATTCCACAAATTTAACAGGAAGGTCTTTTGAAAACATACCCCACTGTCTTTATTTGTCTGCTTCAAAAAAAAAAAAAAAAAGTTGCATCCACCCAATCATAGGGACGAGTTTTTACAAGTTTCTGTATTAGGAGCAAGTGGACAGATTGGCTTGTTTACCTGAAGGAGAACATGAATGGCAAATAAAGAATAGTTCTAGGATGTGTCTCATCTTGTCTCATAAGAACCTGGGGAAATTCACTGAAATTGAAGGTGGTGTGTTTAAAACCGATAAAAAGAATGATCTTTCCTCAAAGCCTCATCATTTACCGGTAGAACTCGTCGCCACGAGGCAATGTTGAAACTAAGAGCTCAGCAAGAATTAAAACCAGGTTGAATGTTGAATATGGAAAGGCAAAGCTGTAGCAATAAATATTCAAATAAACAAACAAAAAACCATGGGAAGTAGGAACTGGATCCTCCTGCTTTAGGACACAAGCTAACCTTTAATTTTTAGAGGTTAAATTAAATGTTCCCTGGGGCCAGGTTAGCCTGTGACTGGCTCCTGCACAGATTCTTGCCCCTGTCTGAGTTCAACCCACACCTGTCCCACTGCAGTGGAGTGTTCTGGACCAGACTGTGGGGCTGATCTGCTGTGGCCATTACAGGTTTACTGGAAGGCAACACGGGAAGGGACGAGAAACAGCGCCGGGTGTTTTAGCTGACCAACCTCACATTGCTAACAAAGGCTGGTGGAAGGTCTCAAATGCTTCCAAGTAAGTAGCAGACTTCCCACTGATTTTAATAGTCTTCTCATCTTGCTCACTGTGAACAGCTTATGCACAGACGAGCTCTTGTTTTGAATGTGAGCTACTGAATTCAACAAACACTTAAGCAGAAAAGCCTATATTTACAACAGATATTTTTTGTAAACGAGAGTTACAGGAGACCTACTGCAAAATGCCTCTGACACAACTGAAAGCTACAGCAAAAAATTTTAAATGACCAGAGGTTGACAATTTTTCACTGAGTGAAACTCAGGCAACCCAAAAGAGACACATTTTTTTCTGAAAAATCACCCTCCTTAGCTTTCAGAGGGCTACCCTTGGTGGAAAACCTCAGAATTTTGGATATAATATTTTTTCCAAGTAATTGGTGTCAAAACAGAACCCACAACAGACACCCCACAGCACGAGTGGATGGGTTGCTCCACCTCCCATTTGAGATTATCATGCCCAGCTTTCTCCCAGAATATTTCCTCCTTTCAGAGCAGGAGGAGCTCCTCAGTTATTAAAAGCCACTGAAAATGAACAAGAAGAGCCAGCAACAGATAAGCAGGTGGAGCTGTTGTTTAGATGACACTGCAGAAGTGGTAGCTGGCAGATGAAAGCCCAGCACAAGTTTTTGAGTCTGAGCTGGATGGGAAAATGCCTAAGAACATTAGAAAGGCAAATTCATGGCCAGTAACTTGCTGTCTGAGAGCAGTTGAGAAGGAGACATTGATGTCCACACAATGGAGTCTCATAAAGGTAGGAATCAACTGCCAAGAATCTGCCAGGCAGAGCTACATTGCAGTGCATTGTCTGACTATTTCAGCCCCCAAAATACTGTAACCCTAATGGAATGGAGCTGCCACCAAGGAAATGCCTTTACCACAAGCACACATCACATTAGTTTAATATCAAGCAGGAGGCTTATAATTTCTTTGGTTTCTGAAACATAAAAAAACCAGAGAGGCTATTTAAATTTTGGAGAGCTGTGCAAACAGAAGGTCAGGGCTCTGACCACATCTCGGCACGTGCAGGGATTTATTTACCTGCAGTGGGACTGACTCACAGGAAGGCAAACATTTGTGGCCTACAATCTGGGCAGCCTAAAATTATCACAGGACTGAAACTTCCACAAAAAGACAATTTGTGGAAGGTGAAACCTGCAAGACCATGGATTTTCTCTACATGCTGAGTCAACACAGCAGCCAGTAGAAAATACAGAAAACCAACCAGAACAGAATGCCTGGACTGGATAAAGATTACGAATATATTTTTAGTATGGGACCATCAATCCAGACCAAGAAACTTTGTGCCCCAAAATTCAGGCAACAAGAGGTGAGATTTCACTGAAACACCTGGAGATTCCCGTAAGAAAGTGATGCCTTGAGGACAAGTGCCTGCAGGGAATCCTAGCACTAAAACCAATGCTTGTGCTTTATCACCCTCTGGTACTCTATGCACCCAAATGTTCTCACAAAGCAAAATTTCAGAAGAAATTTCAGATTAGGAAAACATGCATGATTAACTGATACACTCAAACTTTTGAAAGTATATAAAAAAAAAAAGGTAGATTATGCTTGGAAATCCAGCAATAGAGAGAGATGATGGTATGGCAGATGAATTATTTCACGTGCAGATTTACAAGTAGAGTCGGATGTTTTGTCATGAGTGATAGTAATTTCTGTACAGCTCGTAACTACTCCTTAGAACAGTTTACTACCTATTTAGGTGGGAAGTGATAGCTGGGTAAGATACTGAAGTGAGAGGCCATTAACCTAAAGTCATTGGAGTGTGCTCTACTAGGCAGCATATTATTCCATTTTTACCAAATGTTGCCTTGCTTCCTTCAGAACATATTCTCCTGGAGCTGGAAAAGGGTAGTGGACATTATAAAGTTACTTCTTTGATGGACAGGACTGGATTTAACCCAAGCAACTGCCTGAAGTGAGATGCTGGCAATGAATGTGACCTTGTATCTGTGTTAATGAAAATGTGTACTCTTACTGGGAGCTGGCAGGTTTGTACTTCTGGGATCCAAACCTTCCCAGGGCGAACTGGGTGAGTTCAGCTAGGCTGAGGCGTCCCAAGGCCCCACAGCTTCCAGTTTTCACAGAGAAGGTGTTTTGGGTGATAAATGGGAGAAACACAAGAAAAAACAACAGTGGCCTCTGCAGACTGCAGTGGCACTGTGGGCCAGGAGCCTCGGGGTGACCAAAGGGCCTTTCTCCTCGCCTTCGCTTTGCAGCAGACACTGATTGTAGAGAAAGCTAACTCCAGGCACAAAGCCAAACACTATGCCTAGCACATGAAAGAGCATTTATACTGCAACACCACAAAGAAAGATGGAAATCAGTTAAAAGAAGCAAGTGTCTGTTGGGTCTTGTAAGACTTCTGGAAGGTTTGCAAGCCTATTCATAGTGCCTAGGGCTCTCCCAGAGCAGTCTCCTGCTATGCGGGCAGTGCTCTACTTGGACACTCTTCTTCAAGCTGGCTTCAACCTGTTGACAGGTTCTTTGAAGGCAATGATGAGGCTACAAAAGCCAGGGAAGTGTATGGAGAGGAGCCTGACTTATCACTCAGTCCCTCCAGCCAATGAGATTCTGTGTTACTGGGAGGAAAAAAAAAAATATGGTCACTGCTGCTGCTGAGCTGCTTTAATGATTTGATGAATTTGGCCTGGGAAGGCTGAACACGCACACTGCCCACGTTTGGTCTTGGATAGGTCACCTCCTGTGAACTTTTGCTTACCAATGCACAGACCTAAGACTGAAGAGACGGGGCAAATGAGAGGCAAACTCGGAGGTTTGTTTTGTGGAAGCTTCTCAGCTGTAGAAACACTGGGTAATTGGAAAGGTATGGCCAGACTGTCTTTCTCTACCACAGACAAGTCTGTTTTGCAGGAACTGTTAATGGAAAGGGACCGATGGATTTTGGAATGAGTTTGCCAGTAAGAGAGTGTGGAGGCAACATGACAGAAGGAAAACTGGGGAGAGGCTGATAAACCTCAAGGACTCAAGATGTTCTCAATGACTCATAAATGCATGATTCTGGCAACTACAAATTGCATACTTGGGCAGAAATTTGTGCATGTGTTGCGATCTGGGTCCCGAAGAGTCCTGTCAGAAAATCAGCGCACTGATGTGCCAGTTTATTTGCATTAACAAACTCCCATGAACGACCTTGCCCTGTGTGTCTTTGCAGGCATCTCCACAGAGCTCTGCAGGCCCCAGGTCACCCAAGTCACACTTGGATGTAACAGAGAGGCACAGCTACCATATTGTGAACGAGACCTCGATCATGGTGTCATTGCACTTCTTTCACCCGGGGTTTTGGTAGCTGTCAAAGCTCCCATTACCACAACCCTGGCAGCAAGTTCACGTTTCTACACAATGGAGAAACATTTCACAAATGTGCACACTGCAACAAATGCTTTAGAGTACCCCTTTGCTTTCAAAACAAGCAGTAACTACTGAGGCATAGTTTTGTGAACTGTTATCATGTTAGAGTAAAAATCTTTGGTTAATGTCAAAAACCTTTCCTTACACCCAACACATACTGCTATCAGTAATACCCTTCCAGCCTCCTAGCTGTTAGGTATTTCCAATTGAGAAGGTTCACAAACCAGCACCAGCAGGGACCCAAACCAGTATCACATATGTAGCATTCACATATCTAGAATTTCTTTGAAATGCTTTCAGTCACTTCTTATGCTAAATGTAAAAAGATAAGCATCAAAGATGTTGCTTTCAGTGATACTTTTACATTTTCTATTTTGCCAGGAAGGTTGTTGTTATACTATCCTTGCTCTGCTTTGTCTTTCACAACATAGTTGGTCAACTCATTACTGTCTCGTGGTTTGGCAAGTTCTCTGTTCACCTGAGATTAATCATGCTGACCCAAGCACAACAGGAGTGCAGGAAAGCAAGGCTAACAAACTGCTATAAAACTTACTGATTCGTTCTTCCTCATTTAGGCAAGGTATGAAATATATGAAAAGACCATGATTTTTATTTTTTCTCCTTATGCACATGCACAGATATTTTTCATACTGTCTGCTTGCAAGCTTGAAGAGGTAACAAAACCAATTTTTAAATTAATCTCTCAGGCAAAACTGAACATTCATCATTTTCCTCCCCAAGCCCTGACACTGGTGAATACAAATCTGCATTTGCTTTTGGGAATTCCAAAGAGAGTTGTGAATTCAATTGTTTTTGAAAGATGAAATTTGGCTTAGGGAATAGGATGCCTCCTCCTAGCTCACCCCTCCCTACTCTAGCGCGGATTTCTCTTGCAGACTGGGCGACTCCAGTAAGAAGCATTCAAGATGGTATAATACAGGCTGGTAAATACAGCTCAATAATCAGGGTTGTGAAGGGGCAGAGCATATAAGGGATTTATTTTTTGATAGTGAATCCATACACATATACATCATCAAGCCCCCATTGAGAAGCAGAACACTCCAAGTGATTAATACAGCTAAAGGGGGCAAATAAGAGATCAATGACAAAAATCACCTGGTAAAAAAAAAAGTAAAAGGCGGTGCATTTAATGGGCTTTTACTCTGCATGTGAAACAATACCAAGAAACCTATATTTTAGCACTTGTGCTCAACAAGCACTCTAAAGTATGTCGGGATGAGAACAGAAACCCATCCTTTCTAATAATCTTGTGACAAAAGCTAAAAGACATCATCCTATTAACTAGTGATCTCAACTGCTAATGCGGAGTACTTCCTGGTGTCTTTTATGTAGAATGCCGCTATTAAAAAACCACTAAACATTCACTGTGAACAACACAGAATCATTCATCTTTTATCAGCATCTCTTGTTAGAGGAGTATGAGAGGGGCTGAAGGTGTCATTGATATTATAGAGCGGAAATTAATCAGAAATTTTTCTCATATTTTCCTCATCACACTCATTTACTTTTGTACAAATTTCCCCCTGCTAAAAAGTTCATACCCAGCCCCCTGTTGTACGCTTTTAAGTTGAGAATATTCAACGAGTGCGTCAACTGAAAGGCACCAGGTCCCAACACAAAAAGCATTCGAAATTCTCATTTAGTTGTCTTTATTTTGCTAGCGCCATGTGGTCCTTGAAGATGTAGAAAACACGGGAAGCCGAGTAAAGATCAGAGCAAGCTCATTAGCATTCTGACAAAATTGGAGTGGTGGAGATGTATAGTTTGCCTAGTTTGTCGTTTTGAAAGCTACCGGTGGTAAGCTTTCTATTTCATTGTGCTTTTGTCTTTTTTTGGGGTTTTCAACGCAGCGGGGTGGTTGTTAGCCTAGGTTTTCACAGTGCATTGTGGGAACCTTGCCTCACATTCAGCCTATATAGTATCATTTGAGTTCAAGTAAAAAAAAAAAAAGTAATTTTTTTTCCCTATTTATTTCATAATCACCTATGCTAATGCGTAATTGTCATTTGGCTGTCAAAGCCCATCCTGCCCGACACCTGGTTTATAAAGTTAAAAAACCCCCAAAGCCCCCCAAAATTACCAAATAAAATAAAGTCTGAGCTGTATTTAAAAACAAAAACCTCTAAAAAATGCTCCTAGTTTTCTTCAAAAGACAAGATAAGAAGAAATTAATTTAAATTCCACTGTTTACAATAAACTAGAAATGAATTTGAGACAGATCCAGTTGATTAGAATTCAAAAGAGACTCTGTATAAGAGCCTCAATTCTATTTCAGAGCCTCTTGAAGGAAAAATGGGTTTATGCTCCAGAATTATGTAAATAATGAATTACCTCTTAGAAGACCTATAGAAGTTATTACTCTGGTCATTTTTTTTTTTTTAACATAAGGCTCACTTTGAAGGGCTAAAAGGGCTACATTAATGCTGCTATTCGACATGAACGTTTCCAAGTTGCAATGAAATGGATAAAGGTCTTTTTGGATGAATTTATCTGCTAAATCCTTGTGGTTGCCCTCCTATCTCGGATGATGACCCAAAAGAATGTCAACAGCTCATTTCCCAGAGAGCTGGGAAGAGTCACTACACAAGCCATAATCTGCACGTTCTCAAAGAACCGTTTCAAACATTACATTTCACAAGCTGTTTAAAGAGATTTTTTTTTCCCCCCCCTCTCATCTTCACTCTCCTACCAATACTTTGGACATCAGTGCCTTGGAAATGAGTGCTTTAACAAAGTTGAAATGTGACTTTTTACGTATTGTGTTGGTGGGTCGGGCATACACGTGTGCTCGTGCACGCGCTGTGCAACATTTTAGTGCCCGTGGGTTCCCACATGCTTCCCATCCACATCACCAAATTCCAGCCATGCTGTGGTAGGGATAAGGCTAAAAATATATCAAGTGACCCCTAATTTACCCACTGGATTTTTTTCTTTTAATATAATGTGTGCCAGGCTGCCAAATCACAAACATCCTTTTAGTAGGAAAGAATAAAACCCAGCTTGGAAGGAGATAGAGTGGATCTAGGTTTGGAATACAGTAAATTTCAAAACGGAGTGCAGACTCAAGATATCTTTACTTAGGAAGGGGGAAAGGAAAAATATTGAGGGAAAGAGCTGCTTTATAGAAAACCTTCAGAATTCCTTCTTTTTGTTATGCATTTGGACAGCATCATTATCTTTACCTCAAAACAGCCTGGGAGCTGCAGGCAGCCTCTGCTGAGCAAGAAAAGCAAATGGGCAGGCCAAAGAGGTCTTTAAAAAACAAACAAAAAAGAAGTACAAGAAGGTAACTGCCTGAAAACAGAAAGCTCTGAGATTCCCATGTGGATTGACAGATCTAAATTTTTCCATCATATTTATCATCTAATTTCACTCTATGCCTCTCATTTCACTTGTGTGAAATACAAGAAATTTCATCACAGGAGATGTTGCTACATTTGAGATATGTGAGGAACTATAATCCCTCCCCATATAAAAACAACACCCTAACCCTTAGAATTAAACAGCAGTTTAATTCTTAACAAAAGGCAGAATTTTGTCAGCTCTGAGATGCTACCTTTATTTCAAATCTCCATTTAAACATTTAAACCTTTTCACTTGGATTCCAACTCCCAGCAGAGGCAAATAACCTGGAGACTGTTATCTGCACGACAGTAAGGGCGACCAAATTATTTTCTATACTTTGCCATGTGCTTATAGCTGCAAAATTATTTATCTCCTTCACTGCATTCTACTACGAAAGTTTCCTCCAGAAGAATCGCTGGGACCAGCCATATCAAATTAGAGGGCAGTCAGGAGTGTCTAAGTCCAGCTTTAAAACAAATATCATAACAATTACTTAGCCATATGGAAAATAGGGTATGTCTTTCCTGAAAGCTTTTATATATTTTCTATCTCAAATTTCAACTTCATTAGAAACTACTTCTGACTAGCAAGCTGCAAGATTGCTAAATATCTAACTGTTAACCCACCATGAAGAGACTCTTTTGAACGGCAGAACTTTTCCAAGATGCAAATGAACAATAATCTAATTTTTAGAGTAAATTAACGGAAGGATTCATTTTAATATGTTTCGAAGTCTCCAGAATGAAGTGGCAGTCGCAGGCTCTGCAGTACACACACGTATGTGCACTCATGCTCATGTACACAGACTGACACGGCACCCCCACTACACCCAGCTTCCATCCTCAGGAGAGCCCACATTGTATTTATGTTTAGGTTCTTATGACTTAAAGGCCAGATGTTTCACAAATGACCAACAATTGGAGGTTAGAATAAATTAATGACTGATTTCTGAGCTTTGATGGAATTAAGCATACTTCTTTTCTCAATGTGCCATGTGAATGTTTGCCTGTTCAACTTTTTTTTTCCTTTTTTTTTTCTTTTTTTTTTTGACAAGTGAGGCCACCCGGCAGAAAACAACTGATGCAAAACCCAGGAGTAATCCCTCTGTTTAGTTCAACACTGTGGTTAGCCTTAACACTGCCTCTATTATCCAATGGATTTAGAGAAACTTTCATTTATTTGTTGGCCTCAGTCTTCCAACTTCGTTGCCTTCTTTAAAGGACCCAAGACCCATTCCTATGTAAATACATTTGCATAGGGCCACAATGAAACTTTCTGGGGCTGGGATTAAACTTGCAGAACTAGATAGCTGTGCTGCACATATTTGTGATCTTCATGTAAGTACTTTCCCAAATACATATGAGTGAATGAAGCTGATGTCCACTCTGGCTACAGGAATGCCTGGAGTTTAAATAAATGCCCCATCGAGAAGGACAGAGCAAAGCCCCGAAGGCTGAAGCAAGCGGCAGAAACGACACCCAAATGTGGAAGTACAATATATGTAAAATGAACAAAAAGCCCTTTTCAATTCGGAGCTGCTAAAATCAGCACATTGCTTGCTGCAAAATGTCCTCTTCTCTCCCAGCTTGTTCTGGTAGGACAACAGCATCCCTGGTGTAAAAGTGATGATTCACAACAAATTGCTTTCCCCCTTTTTTTTCTTGCTGCCTCTGTTTATACAGAGTACCTAGGGTATATTGTACTATTATAAACTGTACTCAATACAGCCTTCTTCCAGCCAAGGCAAATATAAAGCTTTGCATCCAGCAAGTCTATTAGGAAACAGCACCTGGATTAATCCCTGCAATTAGCACCCTCAAAAAATGCTAGTGGACACTCCATGCAGTTTTGCCATTCCCACAGACAAAATGCTAATACCTTAAAGGTTTATGTTCTGTAAGGGAGGCTCGCTGGACCTAATGCACAGCTAAGGAGTGGTTTTGTAATTTCACTGGCTCTGATGACTGTGGGCCAGGAATTGCAACTGAATATATCCTTTTGGTATGCATTTAAGGAGGTAACACCTCCTTCCAGGGCTTACCGAACACAGCTATGTAATTCCTTGTTTTGCTGTGCATTTTGTTCTTATCTAGCCTGCAAAGCTTTGTATACCTAACTGTAAAA
Organism: Anomalospiza imberbis; assembly: GCF_031753505.1. Classification (NCBI taxonomy): domain Eukaryota; kingdom Metazoa; phylum Chordata; class Aves; order Passeriformes; family Viduidae; genus Anomalospiza; species Anomalospiza imberbis. The sequence continues at coordinate 110,751,114 of NC_089683.1, forward strand.
AATTATTACTATAGCATCATTAAAGTACACAACTACAATGATTAAAAAAAAGAAACCAAACATATCAGACTTAATCACATGCAAAAATACACTAGCTACTAGAAAATGACTGCCATAACCAGCAGGATGTCAATGAAGACACTGTCACAAATCATAACCCAATTCTGATTTACACTATTTTCCTCATTCCCGACTGTATGGTGAACCTCTGCTGCCTCATGTAAATACCATATACAAACCCAATTTCTCTCGTTGGACTAAGCACATCAATACAAAAGCAAATGAACTACCAAAGTGCCCTAATTAACAATTTTGCAAGTGAATGCAGACATCAGTGCCACACTGCAGCCATTAAAGTCTATCCCTTGCCATATCTGTTTCTGTTAACATTTCAATAGACCAATTAAATGACCTTTCCCCCCTCAAACTCAATTAAGCTATTTGAACATCAATTGATAACTTACCATGTATTTATGCAAAATGTGCAAGCAAGAGATTCATTTTTTTCAATCCTAATGATGTTTTGAAGAAGAGAAAACTATCTAAACTATCCTGTCCTGGTATTCCATGGAGAGGGGGCCAGGGGCGGGATTGCCTCCCAGGGGAGCCTGGTGGGCACGGTGGCATTGTGGCAGGCAGTTTGGAGAAAGCAGGTGTGAGGCAGATATTCTTCTTCCCTGCCGTTTGGTCCCTACCAGGCAGCTGTCTTGGGAGGCCAAAAGAAAGCGGAGACAGCCATCTCTTTCAGCTTGTTGGAGTATCACGTCGCTGGGTCACAGCCAGCACACTGCTAGGTGCCACAGGGTCACATCAGCCAACTTGTGGATATCCAGAATTGTTTCTTTTCTCCTCTGTTTTTTCCCCTCTTTTTGTTTTTGTCTCCTCTCGCTGTGCCCAACACACACACACCCCCCCACACCTTTGCAGCATGCCAGGGGAGGTGTGACACTGGACCAGAGCCTGCTCGCCCCACGTTAAAAGAGGTGATTTGCTGACATTTGCATTTTCCCAAGGGGCTCCATACACTATGGATCTGTTTGTCACAAATTCAGGGGACTCGATCGGAAGGAGGTCAGTGTCTCCTGTTTAAGAGCTGGTCTTTGCTTCTCTGCACAGGTAAACAGTTCCCCCCACAGTTGGTAGATAGAGACTGAAAGCCAGGGGATTTATTTAAAATAAAGCCACCTCAGTCTAGAGGAGAAGTGTTTTGATGATGTTGGTGCTGCTGTAACTAATTTTAGATGAGAAACATAAATTTTTTGGCTTCAAGAATTAAAAGGACAATGACAGATCTTCCAGGAAAAATAAGAAATGAGAATTTGTGTAGCACATTCAGAAAAAAGGTTTGCAAGTACCTATTGCCTCTCAGTAGACTTTAGATCAAGAAAAAATCCTCTCATTTTAAACTAAGAAGAAATCAAGCAGAAAACACAGAAGCAGAGGGGAGGAAGATATAAATTGTTTAGCTTTCCTTGTGTCTGGGAAAAAAAAAAGTTGTACCTGAGCAAATTAAAAAAAAAAAAAACCCAAAACACTAAGCCCCAAAAGTAATCTTTCTTAAATTAAAACAAAACAAAGAAAGTAAAAAGAAACCACTTTGAAGATGGGTAGGAGAGAAATTGAAGATCCAACTCTAACAATTCTATTTGAAGTTTTAGTCGAATCCCTTAAAAAAAATTCTAGTGGCACCCTGGGATAGTTCAACAAAGGCCTGGTTTCTGGGAAAAAAAGCATTGTCCCTTTCAGAATGTTAATCTGGTATATCACTTGCTACTACACCCCAGCATGTACTTTTGCTCATATCAACAATTAAAAGAATACATTTATTAAATAGTCTTATCACTGGATAACTTGTAATTCATGCTAACTAGATAACCAAAGTAAATTTTATTTAAATTCTCATTTCTTTGTGAAACTTTGTAGATGGTGCATATCTCATGATTAACGGACAACGTCTAAAGCATCCCGTCCTCTAATCTTCCTAAAATCCCTTTTCATCCGATTGTTTAAGACTGCTTGAAAGGCTAACACCAAGTCTAAGACTACTGCACATTTGGGGGAGGGGAGCCTCTGTAGGTTAGCTAATTAAACTGTTTGTCTTCTGAAACATTTAACTGGCTTTAGAGATTATTCTAATTAAGAATGATGTTAGATGTATTTTTTAATGTAGCTATTAAAATTAATCATAATCCAGCAATCTCATGTGCTGAACTATGTAAAAAGAGATGTGCTTGAAATCCTGCTGCAGCTTCTTTATTTGGGAGTTGATCATTATGGATTCTACAAAGCACACATCAGCATCAACCTAGTTTTTAATTAAGAATGTCTTGTGAAACTCTAACTTTTACTCCGTATTTCTGAAAGGTAAACAACTGACCTCAGCAGAGGCAGACTCCAGTGTTTCCCAAGCAGTACAGCTACGAGGGGGGATATGAGCTCTCATTCATACTGTACATCTTTTTCTTTCTACTTCGCAGACCGTCTATTCAATTGAAGTGAAGGAAACCCATTAATTTTGGAAGGTCTGCAACTTGGCAATTGCAACTTCACGTGCTTTTCTTTACTAGACATACAGCAGAGCTCTCACAAATATTGCTGGCAAGAAATTTTAAAAAACAGACCACATAAAAAAGTTGGCATTCAAACAGAAAGAATGGCTGGGGCTAGAAGCCAATATGTAAATTGGTTAGTTAAAAAAAAATCTAGTATGATTTTCTCCTTAAATAATTAAGAAAACAAAACCAAAACAACAGAGAGAAACAAATGAATTATGACTGCAGTACACACAACAGGCAGCCTCTATCAGAACTCAGAAGGGTATTATACTCTAAACACTTTTTCTTCCCTTACTGCTGAAAGATTAATACTGGTTATCCCATTAAAGTTGGTAAAATGCCATTCTTGTGTCTTAAAGCTCTAGCATTGGAGGTCAAGAAGTGTATGCTGCTTCTTACAAGGCTAGTGTGGATGTAATCTTCCCAAAGTTACAATAATTAATGTTAAGCTTCTTTAGCAATACGTTTCTGAAAGAACTTGCCTGATAATATACTTAGAGCCTGGCTAGCTGTTTGTGTTTCTGAGCAAGAAATGTATTCTATGCTGCTCACGTACTTCAGCTTAAATCTTTAGTCAAACTAGGGTGATGATGAGCAGTTTGACTCCTAAGCAGAAAAATATTTAAATTCTCAAAGGTGAAACATTTTGGTTGTAGGGAAATCAGGGGCATGGATCCTACTTCCAAATATTTTTCACCACTAACCCGTAGGAGATGTGTTCTGTACAGCCATCCAGGATATCCATGCCCTAAGAAAGCTGCCTGTACAGGTGCCATATATTTATTAGGAGGCAATCTACAGCAATTGCAAAAGAGCTAACACTGGAGGTCTGGTCTCAGCCCATACTTTACTATTGAGTACAAAAGCTCTCCGCCTGAAAGTGTCCCCACACACTCCAGCTTGGAAGCTGTGGTCATGAACAAAAACGGGGAGTGTAAGATTAGATCTCCTTCTGCTCTACAACTGAGATAATTTCATTTATTTCCAGCGAGCTCCCTCTGCTTCTCCCATCTCAGGATTTGGCCCTTTCGGTATACATTAACAGCCTGGGTTATAGCAGTATTTCTGAGTCATCCCACAAATAAAGGAAGATGTACTTTTCTGAATGCATGCACTCTGCTGCAGCATACTGAATACCACCTAGATGTTCTGCACTTCTGCTTGCAGGAAAACTTAATGGACAAACACATCTCCCAGGTTAAAAAACTAAAAGCCATTTCTGTGAGTACAGTTGGGAATGAGTGGCCCAGGGAAGCCAGAGCAGCAACGCAGTCACCGAATGGAACAGAGAATCTCATCCACATCTTTGTTTTCACCTAATGCAGAAAAGAACCCTGATGATACATACATGTTTATCTATTTGCTTCCATTTTCAGCCCTGTGAATGCGTGCTTTATCTCTGGGCATAACAGCTTGTTCTGGTAGAAGTTCTTTTTGTCTTTCTATGCAGATTTTAATGCAACAGCATAGGTAGAAAATTCACTCTTGAATGAGTTCACAAGGGAAAATTATGCAAAGAGGTTACTAATCAGTCAATGACCTATCCTTTGAGGCAATACAGTAGACACAGGAATATCCAAAACGAGCTACCCTTATGCATTATAATCACAAGCAATAGGCACAGAGACTGATTCTGTTAACCTGACAGAGAGTTCATTCTTCATCATTCAAATAGGTGAGAGAAAGCAAAAAATAATTAAAAAAAGCATCCTGAAGCACAAAGCAACTTAGACAGTTTACTGGCAACTTGACCCTGAGACGGTTCCAAAAACCAGTTTCACAGACACGAGCGTGCTTAACAATGGTGTCAGTCAGCCAGCCCTGAAGCTGTCCAAAGAACCAGCCAGATACTGCTGCTGCCCAAGAAAAAAATATATTCTAGACCTGGCTTCCAGATAATATAGCTGTAAGGCACAGGCTCACCAGAGCTGCTGACTGCGATGAAGATGAGGGAGATAGAGGGAAGCTCTAGTCCTGACACAACAGCCCAGGCTCTCAGCTACCTGATGGTCAGCCAGCACCTTTTGTCTCCCCTTTTTTCCCTACGTGTACTCTGATAGAAAGAAACTGTGCATTTTACGCCGCAAAACCTACACAGCCAAACAAGCAGAAAGCTGTGTTATTTCTTATTATCTGATGCTAGACAACTTGCATGGTTTAATTAAATATGTACTTGGAGACTGTAACATACCATTATATATGAGCCCTGGACTGCTATTAAAACAAAACACAGCATACATGTCCATACACTGCTGCGTGTAATACATAAATGCTTTAAAACCTTTTGCATACGTCCATTTTATTTTATACATTTAAAAGGAAGAACATTTCTCCTGGGACCCAAATTTTAGTGCCCCGAGACTGGCAAAAGCCAAAGAACAGTAGGAAATATTACAACAAAAAGACTAAATACTAATCTCATCTCAGGATGAGATTTGAGAAGTGAAATTTTCATTCTGTTACAAGAGACTAAATCAACTATTTTAACTCTCTTTTTGTGCCTGTACTTTTTCAGCTAAACCTTTCTCCTTTTCTATGAAATTCAAATGTTTCCCTCTTAAAACCTCAGTCCTTTATATCTTCAAAGCTGTGTAAAATGCTAACTAATTAATACATGTGACTTTCCTTTCACATGTGACAACAAAGCGTATGCTGCTTTTTTGATTGGTAAGAGTTAATTTGCAGTGACACAACATATGTGTTTACAGGTTTTCTAATGTTTGTTGTTTGGCTCACTGTGTAATTAGTCCTACTGACAAGGAAGCTTATGCACTGAAAAAGGAGGGGTGAAATAGTGGCTGGGAGATAGTAATCCTGCCCCATTTTGAGTACATGCAGTGTTGAAATCAGGTGCAAGTTGAAGAAAAATAAACAACACCCCAAACTCAGAAGATAAATGTGTAAAAGACTCTCAAGCCACAATAATTGCCATGAAAAAGGCAGAACTTGTCAAGATGCACCCTTCAGGACTAGCTACACTAAGAGGAACCACCAAGGTGTATTATACCACAGCAATGGTGAGTGCCAGCAGATGTTAACTCTCATTTTTCAGATCTCATGAAGACGACCATATGCTTCTGGGCAGGGTCAGCACAGATAGACTGCAAGATCCCAGGGACTGGACTGTCACCACAGAGCAATAGCACAGACCCAAAATAACTTCAGTGCTGGCATCAGAGTTGCACTAAGTACAGCAGCAGCACGGAAATAGCAATCAAGGTGAATGATGGGCCAGTGGAGAATGCAAATGATTAAGAGAAAACCCCTTTGCTGTTTAAGATTCACCCTGAAAACAGTAACTATGAGATACCTGTCAATATATAGAGCTTATCTGGCTGAGCAAGATTTCACGATACCGCGTCGAGCTAACATGGCTAATGAACGAAAACAAACTTGACAAAAATAAACCCACGAGGACAGTTTAAAACAATAGATTAAACCACCTGCATTATTTCCTGTGCAATTAAACTCCAGAATTAGTATAAAGTAGGAAAAATACCAAAATGGTGATAGCATCGCTTATCTGGTTCTCTAGTGAGTCACATTTGCAGCCACCCCCTCTGCACGTTAACTCTTTGCACCGTGGGTATGTACAGTTCTGAAATATAAAATTAGTTGCTTTTGAAGGACACTGAGCTCCCTCTGGTGAAGGCATAACAAGTTTATTAAGTAAGCACCACCTCTGGAAGTATAATCCCCTCTGGCTTCTTCCATGGAGTTTATTGGTTCAGTTTTCCTAACCATGAGCATCATTAGGGCAATGCAGTAATTAAGAGTTGTTAGAAAGTGAATTCTCAAACTGCAGATTAGAAAATTAAACTATTTCCTGATTACATATTAATGGAGCACAACAATAGCAGTTGCCATAAGCTTGGAAGGCAACCAAGGGATAAATCTGTGTACTTAATTACCATAAACAATGGCTGCATAGAAATGAAGTTTTATGCACATTCCCTTCTGTAATATGTCTGATATCAGTACACACTTGACAATTCTTGTTCAATTATCTCTATTATTTAATGCGCTGTGAACGGCTCTGTGTAAATAAAATTAACCACCCCAATTACTTTGAATTCATCTAGGGACAACGTAATAAAAAATGTGAAGAATTCTGTATGCCTATTAATCTAAAACATTACAGAAGCTTTCACCAGATTTTCTTGTCTATATTTATTTTGTCTACATTTATTTTAGTGCACTGCTAATTCAATTACATTCACCATCAGTGGTCAATCAGCAGCAGCAGCAGGTTTTTTTAAATTTCATTAATCCTTGTACAGTACCACAAACATACTCATCCATTAGTAAGGTACAGGATCTCACATTGAAAACACAAATATGCTTCTACTTGAATTTGGGAGCCTGAAGTTAATCAGAAAAACAATTAAAAACACTTCATACCCTGTGGCCAGATAACAAAATATCTGATAGCTACAATTTTTTTTTCAAATACTTGTTTATGCAATTAGTGAAGAAACAGTGACTGAAAAAGAGATAAATTTCAGATCAGAGATTCGTAAACCAGGATTCTTTGACTTTGATTTTAACTGTGCTATGTGATAAATCTGCATTTTAATTGGCATTTGGATATCAAGATGATGGACACCTTAAAATGCAATGACGGAAGAATTTCCAGTGGAGGAAGACACTGCCAGAAGCAGAGACAAAACTATTTTACCCATAGCAGGTTAGGCACAACAAGGGTAAATACAATCCTGAGGAAAGCAAGATAATCCTACTCTGTCATCATTTAGTTTCAAGCCATTATAACAGAGGAAGAAGAAAAATCAGTGATATTAGATCATGATTTTTATATCATCCAACTCATTCCTCTTACTTGAACATCTGGGCTGCCTTCTCTCTAAAAACTTGCACCCAGCAAGTTTTTTGTGGTGTCGTGCTTCATAGGACGGATGCTGGAAAATCTCTCCTATAAACTCTTACCTATATCCCGACAGCAACAGCAAAGGTGCCATGAGGTTATTCCAGGCAGCTCAGGGCACTGAAGCACTGATTCCCCTCACAGCTTTGCAATGGAGCAGTAACCACACTGCGCTGGAACCAGGTGAGGTTACATTTTCATTATAAGTGCAAAGACCGAGGACTGAGGTTACGCCACCACTGACATAAATTACTGCATATTAGTAAAAGTGTGACTACTCAGATTCAAATGGAAATCAGCAACCCAGGAATTTTAATAACTTTTTATTTTTTTCACACATCTTAGGAAAGTGTTTCTAGTCAAGTCATGAGCAGCTGGCACCGGAAATGCAAAGCTTCAGCCAGTTCCAAACTCCGTGCCTAGCTGACGAACTTTGAAAGTATCAGCTCCCTTCTGGCCAAGGGCCAGAAACTTGTCTTCTTGTCTTCCCCAGCCAAAAGAGCTCCCTAGCAGAGCAGGAAAATGGCAATCCATGTGCAGACAAGGACCTGGGCTGTCTTCCTACAGCCCCACTTCCTTAGATGCCCTTCCCTTAAGGAGGGCAGCAGCTCCTAGGGCAGTGGTGGAATGGATGCTTTGCAACCCAGGCTGCATCCCGGGGAATGGACTGGAGAGCAGTTGTGTCAAGGACTCCTCTCTCTCCTTGTTCATGCCAGAAAGGGAGTGGGGCATTGGGAACCTCCAGGTTCCACTTCTCCCAGCTACCCACAGCCACTGCGTCCCTATCAGAGCCAGGGTGGCATTTCCAACCTTTTATTTGCAATCCTAAGTGCTAGAAATTTTCTCTAAAATGTGAAATACCTAACAAAGTCAAGCAATGCCATGATCTGGGATCTAACTAAGAATATATATTATTTATACTTACATTTGCTTCTCTTTTGGTGAAACCATAGGATTTCTTCCACATTTATCAAAGCCTGCAGTGTCCAAGGGTTAGTCACTATATATTTCTGGTCTTATCACTAGCCCATAGTAAGAAAATTCCCACCAAGACAGGTGGAACACTAAAACAAATGTTTTGATACATGGGAAGAGGATACAAAAATCTTCTGTGAAATGAATGTATGATTTATAATGAATGATACAGAATAATGTTCAAGCTGCTGCCTGAAAAAAAATCCCTCCTGGCTAAGCAACAAAAAGGATCTTGAACTCCTAAGGATAAAGAGCTGCCAGGTGGCTGGAGAAGGATGAGAAGGAAGAGACAGTGCTTTCTTCCTAGTAAGTCTTAATAAAGAACCAGGCCAAGCCCAGTGGAGAAGGAAAAGATGGTCCAGTCCCCAGCAGACCATGCTCTACCTTCTTCTTGAATTTAATTTCAAGGCAAATGACTGAGTCATGATGGCAGTCTCTCCGTTGTTTAATTTATCTTGCATGGTCTTGGCACACACAGAAACAACACTGAAAATCCCAGTACCAAATGTGCTCCCAACACTGATGGGGACTATAACCCTGCAAACAGTTGTTAGGATCATTCAGTGTAAGCCCTTCCTGAGACAAATGTACAAACATGGTACCCTGCTTCAACTGCTGAGAAATAAGGTCAGCAGAGACCTTTCCTTGCCTGAGGTTCTCCAGTATTACAACCCCAAGCACTACAAAATCATGAAAGAGATGTGATTTTAAAAGAGTGTTAATTATTAAACCAATTCATTTGTGGGTCCTGTCTTTCATGTTGAGTTTTCAGGATCTTTTCACTACACATGCCCAAGTGTCTTCCTTTTTCCTAAAGCCTGCATTTTCAGAAACCCCAAATATCAAAAGACTTTTCAGAACAACTCCGAGAGCTGGCAGCATTTCGTATTTCTCATCTTTCTGGTGTGTCCTAACAGCTAAGGGAGTTAAACCCCGAGATCATCATCAACAGCCCTTCAGGGCTTTTCTAGCTACCATGCTGTGGTTACTTTCTTCCTTCAGACTTGGCTTTACAGATCACTTGGTGGCCCGTGGCAGGCAGGCAGGTCATATGGTGTTGACTCATCATTTTTGTTGCCAGATCCCTCCCTCCCTCAGACACCGAGGCAAAGATGCCCAGCCTCTGACAGAAGAGGCTGGGATGAAGATGTGGGCACGAGCTCCTAATTTGTCTGCTTGAGGAATGACTTCCCGTTGAGAGGTAAGGAAGAAAACCAAGTGCCATCCTGA